>NC_133026.1:9390000-9990000 GCF_048771995.1 Taeniopygia guttata
TTTGTATTTAATTTTGTACAAAAAATACACACAAAATCCCTTTGTCAGAGAAATAGCTACACTGAATGTTTCCCTAAGAGGGAAACTGGGCCATACTTGAATAGCTGTCAAGAGCTGTATATTTTTTAAACTCATTCACTGAAACAATGTCACTTTTCCCATTCTAACCATCTACCTCTTATATCCATGCCCAGGTAATATTAAAGGATAGAGTATCAAGGATTTTATACAGCAGGATCTCAGGTACCTATGTCATTGCATAGATTAGGGATGCATTTTAACACATTCTTTCTGCATGACTGCTTGTATTGACTTATTTCTGCTTCTTCAATAAATAATTGCTCAATTGTATGTCTTCCTTTAACTTTCCTTTAAAATGACCACACTGCAATTCGGGAATTATCTAAAATCTGATATTTAAATTGTAGTAAAGGAGTTTGGGATGTATGAAATGCACATTTTTTTATTTCTCTGGAGTTTTTTTTTGCTCTGTGATGGGATCCATCTCTACAACCCTTGCTGTCTCAACTAAGAAATCAGTCAAATTCCCTGCCTTGTCAAGAGAAGTAAATAGATATCACCAGAGATTTACTTATCCCATCTTGAGATTGTTATAGTTTATTATACATATACATACATACATACATACATATATATATTTATATATATATATGCCTGGAAAGGCCTGTTGCATCAACCAAACCTATTTTTTTTTTTTTCCACTGGCATTTCCTTGTAAGAAACACATGTACACAACCTCCAAAATACTTCAGCAGTAAAACATTTCAACAGACAATGCCATGGCTACAGAGAGGGATTTTTAAGGAGTGGTGTAAGGATGATTCTGTTTCTGGAGTATGAACAAACCCAGTTTATAGGAATTAGAATTGCAGAAATGAAAAGCCTTCATCTATCTTAAATATTATTTTGGCAGGACTTCAGGAACCCGATTCTCAATAATATTCCCTTAAATAAACAGATTGGTGTCCATCAAAAGAAGAGTTTTGAATAATAAAAAAAATAACCATGCTCTGGATATGTATCTTTTGTTATATGTTGTATATATGTATATATATATATATATATATATATATATATATATATATGCATATATATATATATGCACACACACACACATATATATATATATATAGTTATATGATGCATATGCTTTAGAAACACAAAATATATTTCAATGAATGTTTAACAGTGACAATTTTTAACACCACTGGCCATTTTAACAGTGACAATTCAATGCTGCACATTACTTGACAGAGTGCAATGCATGTATGTATAACAACTCGCTTGCATACTTAAAACACTTATCCATTATTTATAGCAAAAGTTATACCAATTCAGCCAGTGTTAGCAGAAAATGAAAAAAAAAGAAGTGTCATTCCACTTTGCACATCAAAATTTGCTCACATAAATATTCCTTGACAAGTTTCAGCTCTGAGCAGAAAATTCAGATGAAACAACCTGCAGGGTGATGAGCTGAAACTGGAGCAGAGCAGGTTCAGGTAGACCAAGGTGTGACTACCAGTGCAGTGCTTCTCTGCAGAGAAGTAATCTGGGTGATTACTAATGTCTGGATCAACTATTAATGGTCCTATTAAAAGTCCCATTTAGCTCAATGTCAAAGTTCACCATCATGTGTCCAACCTTAACATTTAAGAAACAGAAAGGAAGATTCATGGTCCCAGGGGATGGGCAGGGAAGAAAAGCCACCTGGGCCTTCCTCAGCCCTTCCCAGAGCACTCTTGGCCTCCTCACCTCCAAAACTTGTGAAAAGCAACAGTCCATAAGACAAGCTTAAGGCTACAGCGTTTTTCCTTTTAAATAGAAAAATTTTTGGAATAACAACATAAAGGAACAGGTTTTCTGCCATGTTTTATTTATAGTCAAGAATTCAACAGATTGCTTTAATTTTCTTGGGCTGAAAATACTACACAAAAAAAGCAGATAATGGCAGTAACTCAGCTTTTCAAGAGTAGCTAATATTCTAGTTTTGTATCTGCTTTTTCCTTCTATTTGAATAGCCTCTCTTTCCATATAACATATTTTGATCTCTCAGGATATCCATTCCATCTCCTCTTTGTGATTAATTACTTTTAAATAAGCAGAAAGAACCACTGAAGTCATCCAGAGGTTGATCTTTATAGCTGTAGCTTTGTAGAAATTCAGGGAAGTTTGTTATCTGGAACTTAACTGACCTTCTGTGGTTTCTTTAGAATAGATGATCTGTTACTGGGGCAAAGGAGAGGACTAAACCATCTTTCCAGAAGTCTACAAGATATTTCTTCTAGATTTTTCATTATTAACACAAAAGAAACTGATAGACCCAGGAAAATAAATCCAAGAATAGTTGTTGCACTTTTAAAGAAGCAATCCACACCTCCCTAGGTATCTCTGGAAAGCATACCGACCCTTTTTCATATTATAATACATAATACTTTAAAATATCCATATTAGCATCTAATTATTAATCCTCATCTTTGTTATGCTCTACTTTTCTATCATTGTCCTGCTTTCACCATTTTGAGTTTTAGCCTGAAACAGTAAGAAATGTATGAATTATTCTTACACATTTAAAATTTGTCAAAATCTTTGGATGGGCACTGTGGTGTATTTGTGCTGGTTTATAAAAAATTTAACGGACACTACCACTAATTCTCAGCTTGCCAAATGTTATTTTTAATAAATACACATTCAAGAACTGTCATTTTTTTCCCAGTCATTTCCTCAGTTAATAAAACAGCACCCTGTAGGTTCATTTCTTTAATGATCCAAAACACAACTTCGAGACATGTTATTTGTTATTCATCTACGACTACACTTAATGTCATCCTTGTGGCACAAATGTAACGAGACTGAGTCATAAAAACATTAGCAATATTTCAACTGACTGGCTCACTAAATCATGAATAGCACAGCTAATGCACAAGGTCATTCACTAACAAAATCTATTTGCTGTGCCTCAGAATAAAATGAAAATATTTATTACCAAGGATGCCACTAGTAACAAGAGTCACAATAAAGCTTTCAGATGAGAGTGAATAGGGACGATGTTAACTTGCCCATTGTTTCTCAGAACAGTTTTTCATAATTCTGCTTTCATGAAAATTATGGAGGTTATTTCACTGCCTTTAAAAGGAATTCTTGAAAATCAGCAAGAATGGAAAACCCCTTATATTTCAGAAATAAAGGCCAAAGATTTTTTGAAAATACAAACTTTAATAATTTCATAAAAATCCATTATTTTTATCCTTGGGTGGATGAAGTGGACAATAAGGAAGATAAATTCTTGCCTACAGAGATAACTGTGTCCTAAATGCATTTACAGGATTTGAATGTGCCTGTGTCTGCAGGTATGAACATTTGATGGGAATGAGGAGAAGCATATAACAGGAGAGATCTGAGTGTGTGAAGGATGGCTGCTTTGCAGTACTCAAAACATTATGATTATTACAACCTCCCCTACAATGCTGTTCATGGCCAGAATCACTGTGCCAAAGGCACTGTGCAAACATGCTACTAAAAGGTGGTTCCTGTGCAAAAGAGATCATATCTACCAAATGAATGGAGACAGTAATTGGTGGCAGAGGGGTAGAGATAACAAGGAATGGATATTAGGCAAGAGAACAGCAGAATGCCAAGGCTGCCTCCATCCACACAACATTCTTTCTCTTATTTTTTGGCATGGGAAGTGATGTGTTCAGCTAAGCCTTATAAATCCTTTACAGGCTGCAGCACTTTCACAGTTTCACTGTTAGGGGCAGAAGAGACTTTTTGGCAGGGCTTAAAATAAGGGGAAATGGCAGGAAAGGACACTGATCATCTCTCCCAGAAGTGCTGGAAACAAAGGCAAAGCTTTCCCATTCTCTAAATGGTGTGATGGAGAGATCTCTCCTTTGTGGTAGGTTTAACCCAGTGCTCATTGGAATGAGTTTCTGCTGGCACCATCCCTCCTCTAGCAATGCAATGGAAACATTTTTTAGGACATCCCTTCAAAGTGTAGAAAAGGCTACTTGGGCTGTGCCACTCCCCATGGTGGCAGTTCCATCTGAGAAGGTTAAAAATCTGATTATAAACCTCTCATTGGGCAAAATGCTGTTCTGTGTCCCAGACCTCTGTGTGCTTTGTGTGAGAATCCTACATCCCAAGAGCAAAGCATTTTGTCATGCTGTGTTTTAAAAAATAAATCATAAGCTACTGCAGAAACATTTAGGATAAAGAAGACAGGTGAATTGGCAGTGAGAGACTGTGGACTAATGCTGTGAATCAGGAGCCTGCCCTGCTAAAACTGTTCACTGTCCATCAAAATGCCAGTTACACCCTCTTATGAGTATCCCCGTATCCTTTGTATTTTCAAAATGTGCACATTAGCAAAAAATCTGATATTTAAACTAGTTGAGCCTACTTGGTAAATTTTGGCTGACATGGTTTAGAGAGTGACCACAGGAGCAGTTCCACCAGCCAACACAGGACAGCAGTAACCTCTCTCAAGGGTATGATAACCCCTTTCATTGGCACTGATACATTCAGAAGGAGACATTGGCTCACAGCCTTTATAAGAATGTCAGACTTGTATGGATTAGGCAATTTAACACATAGGAATCATAACTGCATACAATTTTTGAGAAATGTAAATTAAACGCCTAATCTGCTCTATGCATACATGGGCACAGGTCACTATTAGAGTGCCAGCAATTTCAAGCAATTTCTGCACGCTATTTTTGGGAAAAAATAGCACAATAGCATTCTTATGGGGTGAAAAATCTATAGGAGAGTTAAAAGCTCAGTGAAACATTTTCTGACTTCTGCCTGACTGTCCTACCAATACAGGCTGTAAAGTACCCCTAAGACTGTGAATAAAACCATGCTTTCTCCTCCCTGATACTGTGGCCATAGCACAGGTTTGTTTCCAAGCCTTCCCCTTCATGGGAATATATGGAAACTAGCCTTAAAAGAAATATTTGCTACTGAAAAAGAAAGGTGGCCATTGCAAGAGCAGGATAGATAATGACTTCCTTGGGAAATAATTTTGTGAGAAAGTAGTTTGCATATTTCCTGGCCCTTTTGCTTTTGTAGACTGCTGGATCCGTGACTGATTTCTAAAGGAGAGCATGCAGTTGTGAAGGTATTTTAAAATTCCTTTATATATGTATATCTATATATATATATATCCCTATGGATCTATATTACATGCCAGAGCCCTGTACTTTATAAATACCTACAATAATCTACACATACACACATAACATGCATGTCTCAATATAAGATGCAAACATATAGCTTATTCCACACTCTACTCTTCAAAAAAGAATACAGAACTGTAGTATAAACATAAATTAAGTATGAGGTATACATCTCCACCCATCAAGATTAATGTATAATATTATCCCTTGACCCCTTCTTAATGTTCCATTTTACCACATTTCTGAAATATTTATACCATACAGGGTGTTAAATTATAGCAATTAAGACCATGGTATGGTTTTATTAATATTTCATCAGGAATGTTTCATAATTTGAATTTCCTTGGTGCCCTTCTGTTGCTTTGCTGAACACAGGGAATGAAGGGCATTTCTGTCTTGTACTTCATCTTTGCAGAACATTACCTGCATTTTGCTTTATTTAGCGAAATAAGATGCAGAGCTTTGTAGCTACTGCCTTTTTACCTGGTGACTGATTCATGTAACTGCTTCAGGTGTGTTATGGCCAGTTCTATGTCTCCCACAAAATAAAGACACCAGCAAACCATCAGAGATGGTCCAGGGAAGGGCCAATAAAGAGACTGAAACGAATTCAAGGAGAGGCTCAGCTTGGGGTTTGTCCAGCAAAGACTTCACAGAAGTCTAAATGGTAATTTAACTGCTGCTGGCTGCTGTTTGAGCAGGATTATAAAAAAGATGGAGCCAGAGTTTTGCAGAGACTCACACCGAAAGGACTTGAGGAAAATTGCTACAAAGGAAATTTTGATTGTACTGAAGGAACAAATTATTTTCTTAGTAAGTGATGACTAAGCACTGCGACAGGCTGCCAGAAGAAGCTGTAGAATTCATTGATATTTTCACAATTCAAGTGGATCAGGGCCCCAAGAACACAAATTTCAAATTTGGCACTGCTTTAGATTGGTTGTTGGACCCAATGACCTCCAGAGGTCCCTTCTGACTCCAATTTGTCTGTGATTATAAATATATATGTATCATAAAACATTAAAGACAATGATCTTCACAAGAAACTATTATTTCATCCCAACATTTCTGAAGTACTGACAATTTGTTCCTTGAAATAGGTACTACATATTTTTATGAGGAAAGGCTGCTGTTCTCAAAAGTACCATCATCAGTCAGGCCTTGGATCAGCAAAGGAATTTTATTTCTGGATCAGTTTGTTCTTATGCAGCCAACCACTTTAAGACATTTCAGCTGATGAATCACAACCCAAAAGCACTGGAGTAAAGAGGAGAAAGTGAAAAATTTGGGAAAATTCAAAACCAACTAACATCTGGGGCATGCAAATCTTCATGGTCATCATAACAGGGCTGAACTAGGTTATGAGAGCAAAACTGGAGAAACTGCAAGGATTAAAAATTGGAACATTATGTGAATAGGGAAAAAATAAAAGGAAAGTTTTGTAGAGAAAAGAAAGGTCTCTTCTTGAAGCAGTGTAATTCACTGCAAAAATGGCAGGTAGTTAAAGGACACAGTGAGTTTTATCTCAGCCAAAGCATGAGGCAGACACCAAGGGAGAGGAGAAAGAGAGAGCCATGGAAACACAGAGGGATGGGGGCAAGGAAGAAACTACTCAGGACTTCGGATTAGGTTTGGCTACTCCCTACACTTTCCAATCTGCAATTCAAAGGCAGTTTCCAAATGCAGTTTTAGATATCTGAAAATTAGTCATTTAGTTAAAGTTTCTTTGGTACTTCCCTTATAGCTGCTAGAGAGAGGCACTTCCAGAGAGTGCTTCATCCTCTCCAAGGAAGACATAATTCACACACAAATACAATGCCACCATCCATTTGACATGCAGCCATGGTACCCCAAAAGCAGTTGGGGATTGATGCAAAAATTCCAGGAACTGACTTTCATGATAAAGAAGAAGGTAGGTGATCTTTCAGGGAAGGGGGATATCGAATTAATGGGTAGAAAATCAATATTGAAAGAAGGGGAAATCTCTCCTAACCACAGGCTGACTCACCCAGACTACAAAAAAAAAAAAAAAAAGAAAACTCGTAACATTTTAGAGTGGTGTTTGCCTATGATTCTGAAAGTGCAATTTCAAATGCAAAAGTAATTTTGGATTTTCTCCTTAAAAAAAGAAACCAAAACAGTATTTTTTCTCCATTCATATATTTTTAAAATTTTATACGGTCTAGAATATAATCTAGTAGTGAGTAATACTAACATAAAGTGATAAAATTGACTGAGAAAAATTCAAAGTGAGAGAATAGAAGACTTAAAATGAGAGCTATAAAACATTTCATTAATTTTAAAATATAAAGAATGGTTTTTGCTAAGTACAGAGTAAAGTATCTTATTTTTGTTTTCTGAATGATTAAAGTGCTTTTTTGTTCTGCAATTATGTTACAAAATATTTTAATATATGAATTCTTTCAATCATTACTCACAGCCTATTTTGAAACTAATTGAATGTTAAAGTTTTTTGTATTTCTACTGTTGTTAAAAAAATAAAAAAACAGGATTATGTGTACTACAAGATTCAATTTTGATTGATAAGATGTACAAAAAACTTCCTATCCCATAAAATTTGCTGAATAGACAAAGTTGACAAATCATCTGTTGGAACAAGTATCTCCAGGGTTATGCAGAAAGGATTTGGTTGTTGTGGTAATTCATATAAATGGGGGCCCCAGCAAAAGAGCAATCTCTATATTACACTGTCACACTGCAGGAAGGCTTGATGCTCCTTCAGGTAACAGTGTGCCAAATATAAAAAATGAGCAATTTCAAGCAATTAGTTGCACCAAAGGTTGAATGAGAATCTGAATGTCCTGCTGCATTACAAGTGAGGATAAGAAGGATAAAGGAGGGTTGTTTTTCACCTGTAGGATGGGTGAGGAGATGAAGGCAAGATAATTTACCGGTTGCTCCATCTCTTTTTGATGGCTAACTTAATTAGATGTTCTGTAATTTTGTATCTGGAAAATTCCTTGGGTCAAGTTAGAAATGCAAATCCTAAAAAACCTCATATTTAATGGATAAAAACACCAAGGTCCTGTAAATACAGATAAATGTAGGATGGAATTATATGCAAGGTGTATGTGTTTTGTGTGTATGATGTATGGTGCTGCAATAGGAATTGCATATATTTGAATATTCATCAGATCTTCAATATCTTGGGAAAAAAATGCAATAAAGGCAGAAAGAGAAACAGAGATAACAGGGAGAAGATGCATCTCTTTCATTTCCCTAATTTCACAGCGTATAATGATCTACCCATCTATTTTCTTATTTAAAAATATCAACAAGATGTTTGGTATCATAAATTACATTAAATAATAGACATTAATAATGCATTATACTCTTGAATCAATTACAATCTTTAAATTAAATCCAAATATATTAATACTTAAATAATAATTAATATAAAATTAACTTTTAAATATAGCAGTGTATTACTTGGTGGGAATTATATTAGTAGTTAGAATACTTTAAGGATATAAGCCTATCTAAATCAAATTACAGGCACTGCTGACAATTCATTAGAAGGAATTAGAATATACCATCTATTAGATAACTGTAATATATAATTCCATTATTAAATAGAGCATAGTATGGCATCTACCTCATTCTTTTAAACTGCCACACTATTACTTGTGCAATTTTACTATGTACTATGGCACACTTTAAAATTATTTCAACAGCAGTAGTGCTAAAGGAAAACAGCAATTTTATAGAGCCTAATACATCTGAAGGGGAAAGCACTCACAGTATCTAAATATGTTTTCTATGCAGAGTTTGAACTGCAGTTGTTCAAAGTGAAGCCTTGCCTTTGGTGTGGAACATGAAGTACTTGGGAGAGAAGAGCAGAGCAGCATCAAAGGAGGCCCCACCATCTGATGGCACAGAATGCATGTATTGATTTCAGATTTTGAAAGGCTTCCTTTACCTTGAATAGTTCACAGATCCAATGAAAGTCTGAACAGACCCCAATGAATTTAAATGCTGCTCTAACTAAAATGTAGTATTTGAGAAGGACATACAAGTTATTATCTTATTAGGCTTGTTATCAGCAAGCATGGTAGTAATTCAGAGACAAATATATGACACATTGGGCTTTTGGACCAGAGAGATTACACAAACTACAAATATTACTTGTATTTATAATTGTCAGTAGAATGTGAAGAAGAAGCTAAGCTATCTTTTATAAGGTAGACAGAGGTTGCTTTTTTAACAACAATTAAGTTAAAATACTTAAATAGCCTATTTTTCTGACAAGTTAATATTATACAAGATGTTTTCAGCCTTCAACAAGTCACAAACCAATTAAAGTGACTTTTGGATTTGACTTTGGCATTAGGTCTTTTTCACACCTACAGATTTTAATTTCATATCCTGTTTAGTTTAATTAATTAATATTGACTTTCAAAAGGACTATGATTATGATTTTTTTACTTGTAGCAGAATCAAGAGATTCTTGTCATATTAAAGATGCTGATCCCATTTTAAACCTGGGTGCTAGATAATACCACGTGTGAAGATTCTCCCAGTAAGGGAGGGAACATTGTACATATGTTAAACAAATTTTTTTTCCAACCAGGGAAAGTGCTTTTGTGAAAAGTGAAAACGAAATAAGTAGATAACTGTCTCTTACTTCCATTATTATGTTTTGCTTCAAATTTGTTTTAAAGTACCTGTTTCTAAGGGGAAAGAATACCTGTTCTGCGGGAAGAACACAATTCTTCCCCCTGCTCATGTAATCAGCATCTGACCCACAGTCAAGCTCCCTGGCACATACTTGGGCACATACCTGGGGGAACCTGAGCTGTTGCTAATAAAAGTTGCAGCTGGTATTCCTCTCACAGCAATTACAGCTCTAGAGCAGAATCTGTGTTTGTGTCTGGGCTGCCAAGGTGGAACTCTGCATCTTGGCACGCTCTGCCCTCCCCGGGCCTGGCAGGGACAAGGGACAGCTGGACACATGCCCCAGACTGCTGAGCTGCCATGGCAATGATAGCCCTTGGCAAAATGAACAAGTAGGAGCCATACATAACATTTCCCATTTTTCAGCCAAAGCTATCAAAGCATGTCTGCCTCAGTCCCATAGCTGAAGGCATCCCTGTGCATCCCTGCATCTCAATACAGCCCAATTAATCTCAATTTATTAAGAATTCAACTCTGAAAAAAGCATATTTTCCCTACTGAGCTTGCATTTTTTTCCTGTTTTTCAGTTTTATTTGAGCACTGCACCCATGAACTAGGCACAGTGTTGGTTAAGTGGCTGATGATAGCAAAGGTGTCTGAACAATTTTTTGGCTCTAGTCATAGTATAAAACAGTCCTAGTATAAAATATATAAATACAAATTCATATAAAATTCTTTTATGTGCTTGCAAGTTTTCTCCAACATCTCGATCTTATGGCTTTGTCAGATTTAATTTGAAGAACAGTTTTGTGTGCATAACTCTTAGGCCATAACTCAGAGGTTCACCCAGGGCTGAAACCTGGAGTGAGCTCGTAACCACCTCACTGATTTCACTGCCGTGCTCCATGTAGGTGCTGTCAAGGGGGAACCACATCCTGTTGATTTTATAGGGTCACACTTTCATGGGCAGTTGGTTCAACTCCCTCAAAATATAACTGCTGTGCATCAATTTTGGCTAGACATAAAAGTCATATCAAGCTGCTTCTGCTTTGTGACTGAAAAGAGATTGCATAATATGGACACATCCCCTTTATACAGTAACACCTGCATCAGTAAAAGCCTTTGTCTTCCATATAAGACAGCAAAGTTGTGAAAGAGGGAGATAAAAGTGATTTGTGTAAGTCACCAAGCAGTCTACTGCCAAGACCAGAACCCCTCAGTGTCCTGTCAGATGTTAAAAAATATAATATTTCTAAAAATACTCATAGTTTAACAGGTCCACTCCAGCACAGAACCGATAATCAAACACTACCAGGGGTGCAGGATAAAAATAAATAAGTGAATGTAAAATAAAATTATAGAGATAAAGAAATCAGCTGGGCTAAATATTTTTTCTCTATTTTATCCTCAGCCTTTTTCCAAAGAAAGGTAAGGAAATTTTCTGTGGGAAAAAGAGAAACCACCATTGGGAAACAGCGGCAATCAGTGCACAATAAAATAACAGATTAAGTGAAAGATTCTTTATTATAAATACATCTAACAATTCATTGTACTTGATACTTTGGCCCATTTAAAAATGAGCTGATAAAGCAACATTATTTCTTAGACTGATAACCAGCTTATTGGATTTCAGAGGGGTCAGAGGCTACCCTGTTTATTTAGCTGAAGTAGTCTTTTAGCTCTCTGATCTCTTCAGTCTGTCGTTATTATTAGTCTTCCCTAAGTTCTGCTTTTCAAATACCTTGTCTCCAGCTCACTTTGCATTTCCTATTCAGCAATTTAACCCTACAGACAGTTTATAAAACAAGATAAAAATCCATAAATTAGGCATCCAAGGGTGCCTGTGCCCTATATCTTTGTCAAGGATGATCACAATCAAACGCTTGTTTCTCGAGACAGCCTGTCAGCGAGCACAATTACAGGTTTTCAACTTGCCCTGCCATAGCACGAGGCAGGAGTCTCATGTAGGGAAATAGCTTCATATCATTCTTCAACTGTCTATTTTCCGTCTCTATTCTTATTTCTACTTATTTTCTTTACAGATTGTCATTAATACTTCTTCAAGAAACCAAGAATTTATTAACTATGCAATATTATTTATTTATATTTTTATATGGGCACAGTTATTTCAGAGACAGTGTAAACAAATGGAGTTTTAACCCAGGGAGTTTGGCAGCTCTGCCATGTCACCACAACAGTGAGGGGAGGCCAATGAGAGGCACGGGTCCAAGATGCCACAGCTAAACTGAGCATCACCCCAGCAGTGCAAACCCTTCGAAACACTGACTTCCTCAAGATCCTTTATTTCTAGAGCTGAAGGGAAAATCTTCACACCATAATGTAAAGCAGAAATTTTGCCACAGATTTAACTGAAATCCTAATTGTGTAAGAGTTTTTTTCTTGTTTTTTTTATTTTACAGTTGAGGAAGATAAGCTAAGGACTGAGAATGTGATTTAGAACTATGACTCCGGGGCCTTGGACAGTAGGAATAGTGTGTTCAGAAACATTTTTCCTGTGAGTAGTGGCAATTTTTGGATTAATGCTGTGGCCTACTCCTTATCTGAAACAGCACCTATTCCAACAAACTCCAAACTGTGCTCTATTGAGCAAGGAAAGATGATAATGATGTATTAAAAGCCTGTGCAACTGCAATAGTTTTGGAACTCCCTGGTTTAGTGCCCCCACCCTAACTGTGCTCCCAGTTGTTTGCTCCCTCCTTCCCTTCTCTCTGCCCCCTGCAGTGGGATGGAGAGGAGAATTGGAGGCACAAAAGGTAAAGATCTTGGGTTGAGTAAGGACAATTTACTGGAAACAGCAATGAGATCAGAAAAAATAAACAGCAACAGCACTAATAACAAAAGTTGAGAGAGAGAGAGAGAGAGAGAGAAAGAGAGAGAGAGAGAGAGAGAGAAAGAAAGGGAGAGAGGGTGTGGTTGTGGATGTGTAGGTGTGTGGGTGTGTACAAAAATTAACCCTGTCCTGGCCAGAATCAGGACAACACCACAAGTCATTCTGAGGAAGTTTAGTGTCAGGATAGAAAATTTTTAGATTTCTGAGAGAAAGTGGATACATATTTAAGGATTCATCCTGAATTGAGCCTTCGTACATTGCTGTAAGGAAAAATAGGAGGATGCTATATTAGTTTAGTGTCTTTTCCCCTTAAATTCCTCTAGGAACCATGATATATTAGGAAATTCTGCCATGGTCTGAGGGCTTTCCTATGCCTCAGAGCCTCCTCCAGGATGGTTATGTCTCGGAGCTCCACCAGGAGTACCCACATCACATCACATCACATCACATCATACTTTGCTCCTATCCCTGCTGTGTCTGTCTCATCACCCTCATCCTGATATGGTCCCCAAGGAACACTCACAGGCCAGGCTTGAAAGTCTCCCATCAGAGGCACCATGCCAAGAATCTCTAGGTACATCTGCATATTTAAGAAACCTTAACTTCTCTCTCTGCAAGCAGCAAAGAACTCAATATTGCAATAAGTCTCCCAGCTTAATTTTCTATTTCTTTCCTAGAGGAAACAGATCTGTTATCCTAAATATGAGCAAGCATCTAGACAGCCAGGCAGAGCACTGACACAGTGGTGCATCTCAGACACTAATTCCAATGCTGTCTCCTGGCTGCCACATTTTCTACTTTTCTAGCAAATGTTGCCACTTGCACAAATGTTATTCCACTCATAACAGGCCTCCAGGCATATTACAAACAATTAATTAGTTCCCTTTGATTCCAACAATTCAGGCAGCTTTTCACCTTTGTACTAATACACTCATTGAGACTGAAATGTCTGAACTTTAAATTCATGGAAGCTACAGGAGATCACGTCAAAAGTGTTGTTTAGGTTAAAATAGATAACAGCCACTCTTTTCTGGTTATCCACAGAGCTTGTCATTTCCTTGCAGAAGGCAATGAGGTTGGTCAGACATGGTTAGCCCATGATTAATTCATGCTATCTAGTCCCAGTCATCATCCTGTCCTTCATGTGCCCAGTAATAGCTTCCACTCCATAATTTTCTCAGGGTTCAAAGTGAAGCTGATCAGCCTCTGATTCCTGGAATGTTCCTTCTTGCTTTTTCTGAATATATGTGCAACACTGGCTTTTCTGCAGCCTTAAACACCAGTTTTCACAATTTTCAAAGAATATAGAGTGACATCAGCCATGTTTTTGAGTATCATTGTATGCATCTGTCTTGACCCATGGACTTTCCTGTGTCAAGATTTCATAAGAGCTCTTTGACTCAACTGTCTTCTATTATTGCAGATTGCAGTTTATCTCCTTAAAAACTCTGTCTGCATGTATTGACTTGGGAGACCTTATTTTTGCTGCAGGTCACAATGATGATATTGAGCAGTTCTGTCTATTCTGCATTTGCCTATTTGTACCACCTGCCCCATTCAGAAGCAGGCCTTTTTTCCTTTTTTTTTTCTTTTCCTTTTTATTTTTCCTGTTATTTTTAACACAGTGGTAGAAGCTCTGCTTGTTAGCATGTCCTTCCTGTATACACCCTTTTTTCTCTGGAACTCAGTCCTTACTTCCCAAGCCAGTTTCCTGGTACATCTCATTTTCCAGAGTACCAGGAAAGATCATTATTGAGCTTTCTGTCTCAGATACCTCCAGCTCTCCTGAGCTGCTTTTTTCTTTAGAGTTCACTCTCAGAGGATCTTGCCTACCAGTGTCCTGAGAAACCAAAGCCTGACTTCCTGAATTCAAGGAGGTTTTCCTCAAATTCATGTTTTCCTCATTCCCCTCAGTCTTGAACTCCCTTTTTTCTAGGTCACTAATTATCATAAACTTAATACAATTATATATGTTGAGATGAGTGCAGAAACATGATTTATCACATTCAATATGGATTTTCACTTTTACTTCATGATTCAAATTGTGCTTGGAACACAATTCAGGGAACCCGTGCCTAGGAAGGGCCATGAGGTTTAGACCTGAGGTTCCCCATGTAACTTATTTACATTGTACAAAGGTACAGGTCTGGAATAGTCTCCTTAAAAACATCTGCTTGTGAACATATTCCTTAACTCTGACTGCACTCCCTCTTTGGTTCAAAGTTCAGTGTTTGGGCTCATTCATTGCAGTAGTCCACACCTGGGCACCACATGGTGTCATTTACAGTTTCTGCAAGGTATTTGCCTTTAAATCATACCAGCTGCACAGCTATAAATTAATTAGAGGTGAGGCAGGAGAGGATCAAATCAATGAAACACAATGCAATCACAGCTGGTGGTGTCTACATTTCAGAAAGTCTGTTTTTTCCTGGTGAGGCTGAATCTCTTCAGAACTGCTCTCTGTTTCACTGCTTTAGTGATTTTCCTTCTTGCCTTTCTAAAGAGCTTTAAGTAAAATTTTGTCATTCACCATAGTTGGGTTAGCATGAACTTTATTCTCCCTAACTTAAAGTTATCCCTTGTGAGGATTTTAAGATTTTTAAGTTCAGTATCCTTTAAATTAATGCGGGCAAATAACCCAAAAAAAGCCAAGGCAACAATGTCTGGGGTCTCAGACCTCTTCTGGTCTTAAAGCATTGTATCATCTCTCAGTCTTGCAAAGTCTTCAAACAAGTATTCAGTCCAACTGAAAAATCACTTGGTTTTCAGGAACCAAAACTCCAGGGTTTTTCATCTCAACTCTTTAAATCCTTAATCTTAAAGACTGTAGATTTAGCAACTCCTTCTCTTTTGATGGACCTTATTACTAGAACATGCAAGGTCAGAATCTAAGATGACTTTTTCTCATTTTGAATAACTTTATCTGCTTATTTATTTATTGCAATCACTTATGATTTCTTTGATTCTGAGGACATCAAGGAACTGCAGAAGTGTTACTCTTCTGGTCTTTCATTACATGAAGCTTGCCAAGAGTTCATTAAAGCATTTCAAATAAATAAATGTATCATTACAGTATCAGCATGTGACCCTTGATGTTCTAGCAGTTGCTGTAGCCTTTTCAGCAGATACGAATAAATACTTTGAGAACTGTTGTATAAGGAGCTGCTCAAAAAAGACAGATAAATGACCTTTAAGACAAGCTAAGTGGTTTTTTTATTTTGTTTTTGTTTTTGTTTTAATTTAAAAAATTAAAACCTGTAAAATAAACAGTAAGGAATTCCAATCTCCTGAATGTAAAGCATTGGAAGAAGGAAAATATATGGACTCCTCCCTATGGATCAAGCAGGAATTGTCCCATGTTGATCTTCTGCTTTGACTTTATAAACACCAGTCCCCTTCAGAGCTTGCTTCCATCCCACAGTGCTGCTGACTGATGGATCTGTTCCTGACTGAATGAGCCAGAAGGGGAAGAAGCAAAAGGCAATGTCAAGCTGCCAATGAAGGACCATGAGGTTGGTTTGGGAAAGGAGAACCTTTGCAAATGATCTGAAAGATACGAGTAAGTATGAAGAGGAATTATCCAAAGAAATCTATAGAGATTTCTGTACAGTCTTGGGGTGAAATTCAGACAAGTAGCATTAAGTTCAAGAAAAATAATAAAGTTCCTGAAGGTGAGATCTATCAGATTGTGGAACAGTCTCCTGCTAAAAGTAGTGAGAGCAGAATGGTTTGAGTTACATCATTCAGATGCTTCACATGGTATCATATTTACACTGTCAACAAAAAGCATTTCCATTAAAAAAATTTCTGCTATATATGTGTATGAAGCACTCTACACTTAGAAAAGCAAAAGACAATATTCACTTTTTCACTTCTTTCACATTTCTTGTTATTATTTTCTTACTATTGGGAACACTAGTATTGCTTTTTGTATGTTTATTTGTTTTGTTTTGTTTTGTTTTTATGCAGGTGGCAGACAGAAGAATTGGAAAATGCAGAATGTTCATAATGTGGAGTTTCAGAGGTGGTTTTTTCATTCTTCAGAGAGTAAAGATCAGAGTTAAATTGTCTTCAGCAATTTGAATGATTTATTTTTCCTGAATGGAAGAACACCTGAAGTGCTGAGGTGTAATTTGGTGCAGAATATGCACTGCTATATTGCCAGGAATATATTTCTCAAGGACCTATTCTCCTCTTATGGCAGAGAGAAGGACACTAATGACAGCAGAAATTACACCTGCCACAGGAGACTGGAAATGGTTCTTGCCCTGACACAGCCATTTGGCTACCCTGGTATTTCAAACACTCCCTATCTTGTACTAACCACAGGACATTTCACAAACACCATTTTTACTCACCAAAAACATACACATATGGAAACACAGACATTTAACTTTGTTGCATACCAATGCCTAGACTTTAGTAGCATAATTCCTAAGAGGAAAATGACTATGTGTATATGTATAAACACAGCTACTATAAAATTGGACTGAAAATCAACAGGCCCTTCAAAGCATGCATCTATTTGAGCAAGGATGTATCGTTCCCAGTATACATCTCCGGGACAGATGAGGTCTTTGGTGAATCAGAAGTGTTCCAGAGAAACCAAGAAGAGAAAACCAAGTGTAGTTCAGCTCCCTCTGCCAGCCTCTGCTCAAGAGCCCCAGCAGCACTTTGGTGGTTCCTGGTAGCCCAGAAGATTTATCACAGCAAATCTGGCAGCAGAGATATGTCTTTTAACAGGCTACATTTTGTAGCCAAACCACTTAACCTGGAAGTTTTCCTGGACTAATTAGTCCTGCAGAGAAGATGGGCAAACCAGCTCACAATGCAACCAGCCTGCTCCTTGAACCTGAGCTGGCTATGAAATGCTACCTGAGGCTTCTGTTCAGGGTGCAGCAATCGTGGGATATTACCTAGGGATGTATCCAAAATCATCAGCCCACAGGTGAGGGGCAAATGAAACGAGCTAATGGGAATGCACAAAAAGAAATAAGAAAATAATTTTTTTTTCTTGTGTTTAGTCTCTCAGAAATATCATTCTCTTTAAGTGGATCCTCCTGACAAGACAACCCTATTTTCAAATCTTAGGGTTATATGATGGCAAAGTAGTGCAAGAAGTTCTATGAATATATATTGTGGGAATGTAAATTATTTACCCCAGAAATCACTAGAACTATTTCAAAAATATCCATAGGTCATACATTTTCAGATACATGAATCTTGCCTTAGGACCACTGCCAGCTATTCTTGGCTTATAATGCTGCATTTTTTCAAATTCACACAGAAAGCTGGCCAGCAAATGGAGAAAAATATTGTAGAAATTGAATAAAAATCAGAAATGTCTTTTAGCTAATTCACTTTCTACAAATGGAATTCAATTGTACTATAAGATAATAGGCTGGACATAAATGATTTTGAAGTGAAGTCAATGATGAGCACAGAACAGAAAAGATATCACTTTAAAGTTGAAAAACACAGTTAGTACCATATATACTAACTCTAGTTCTAAAACCATAGAAGAAAAGAGGCACTAAAAGCATAATTCTAGGACATTAACTTCATTTTATAAAATGCAAGCATCCTATACTGTTGAGAGAGAAACATGGAATTGGAGATGTCTGTAAATGTTAAAGTTGTCCTGCTCCAATCTTATGCTAAATTATGCTAGCAATTCTTTACTTTCCTTCTCCATTTGCCATAATAACTATTTATTCCTTCAAAAAATGCTGGAACTTCTAAGATTCTTTGGTTTAACTTAATGTTTGATTTATAGTCATAGGAAATATCAATTTAGAATGCTGGGTCACTCATCAATTTGTAATAACAAGGTAACTTGGCACATGACAAAATTATTATTTCTTATTCATTATTTTGGTATCTGTTCATTATATTAAAAATCCAACTACCCCAGTAATTTGTCCACATTTTTTAGTTGTATGGATGAAACATGTCTTGCACAGATAGTCTAACACTTGCTAAATGCTTTCATGGTTTTAATGCTGCTACTCCAACTAAAAATGCAACAATTTGCTTGGAACAGTATTTAATCTATGCACATTTTTAATTCTTTGCTTCAAATAATGTTTTTGTATCAGAGAATAAATCCTATGGCTCTCCAAAGGAGCTCCCAAAGCAAAGTTTTATACCTCAAACAAGGTCTCATAGTAGCACTTCCCTTACTAGCACTAGCACGCACGCACACTCATGAGTACCAATGTGTTGTGCTCTCCAAACACAGAAGAAGATGGAAATGCCAATAAATCTTTGGCATACCAGAGATTAGGGCTTTTCATGGATCATCTTTGACTCAAACTTTTGCCTGAGTTATGACTCTGCTCTGGCTCTGAGCAGAGGAAGTGTGGCATGGCAGAAGGAAAAACCTCACAGTGATCAAAGCAAGCACTTTTATGTCCTGATTGCAAGTTTCTTGCCAAAGAGTAGGACATGAAGGGACCGCAAGTGAAAACTGGCCCTAACTTATTATTATGGCAGACATTTAAAATTTAGTTGTTTTCTACTGTTTCATTCCTTTTTTAGAAAAAAAGATAGTGTCACCACCGTCTATTTCTAGTGCACTCAGATCCAACATCCTGTTGTGCCAAGTTATGCAAAGACAAAAAGAACCAAACCTCTAACTTTAAAAGCTGAATAATGAATTCACAATAAACCACAGTTCAAAAGATGGATGTTCAAGCCCACACTTTATCATCTGTAAAAACATATGTAGATCTAGAAGGAAAACTCTGAAATATCCTGGATACCTATTAGAAAAGAAAACAAACAGAAGTATCTAACTCTCTGTACAGACTACAAGGGTATATAAAGTGACTAACTCTGACTTACATGTCTAACTTTTGATGTGTAGATTAGGGCAGATAAATGTGCTCCATACTGTGAAAGAAAAAAGTGACTTAGAAGAATGGAGCAGAGTACAATCAAACACATGCATCATTATTTTTTATTACTATATAAGAAGAATTATAAACACCATCTATATTCATCTCTCTCCAACCTGCCCACTGGTAAGTGATTTATGTTGACACATATTATGAGACAAGATCTGTAAAAGAAGGCAACAGCTTTAATTCAATAGATGATGTAGTTGGGATTTTTGCAGCTACAAGAGTGGGCCCGAGAAAAGCATTTTCATCATTAGAATTCTTCCTCCTCTTACATCCCTAAGGATCAGAACTGTAGAACTATTACCACACAGAGATGTATGATAGCAGAAAAATAATTTGAAGAAGAAAATACTAGCTATCAGTCAGTTCTAGGAGACCCAAGTCTCAAGTTAGCCAAACTAACTAAAAATAAAAAAAAATTATTTTTATTAAATAGTAGAAAATTATAAAATCGGAGTGATTACAAGATAAGGTAAGGATAAACATTGATTACACAACCTTGTGAGAATGATTTGCATTCTAGCACATGCACACAGTAAATTAGAGATTGGGGTGCTATCAAACACAAACTCCTAAGAGGAATCATTGCATTTGCTGGTTCTCATCAGGTATTCAATCAGTGCAGAGTTCAAATCAAGCCAAGCCTTGACACAAAAATATATTGTTAGTCTATTACCGAAACGGCTCAAGCGGAGGTTGACCTTCTGGGAGTTGCACCTCCAGTCATCTTGGCAATCTCAGCTGGAATCTGAGTTAACCAGACAAATCATAACATCCACTCTGAATAGTCATGCACCACTTCCCTATCTCTGCAATCAACTGAGCAATCCCTTCTGTATTCCTTCCTATGGGACATGTGAAAAAATTGCACTTCTGCATGCCCTTGTAACAACCTGCATTTGTTAGAACTAGAGTCCAATAAGCTTCAGTACAGATGAAAAAGCCAATAAAAATACTGATTAAAGTGAAAGAAATGGCTTTGCTGGTAAAGCACACAGGAGAACCAGCACTTCAGTCCTTGTGTGCTGATTGCCACATGTCTGATAGAATCGTGCTTCATCATTGGCTTCTTTATTGTAAAAACATAGAGAAAGGATAAGAGAAAACAGCTGGGACTTTGATAAGAAATCTAATATGTAAGAAAAATTGGAGCACAAAATCAAAAATAGTGGCATTCAGAAAAAACTCTCTGAACCTGCTGTAAAAGGGAAGGTACTGGGTTGTGGGGGTTTTGGCTCCAGAGTAAACTGAAGAGGATAAATTAATCTGCTTTAGAACAGAAAGATGTTTGTGAAAAATGGAGATGACAATAAAAAGGTCCTTCAGCATTTCCTGGAGAAGGAGTGTATTGGGTTTGCATGGCCAGGTTTTGGTAGACGGGGGGCTACAGGGGTGACATCTAGAGAACCTGCTGGAAGATTCCTCCACATCCAGCAGGGTCAATCCCAGCCAGCTCAAGGATGGAGACACCACTGGCAAAGGCTGGACCAATCAGAAATTATGGTAATACCTCTGTGCTAACATATTTAAGAGGAAAAAATTAATTACTGCACAGATGTAATTGCAGCCAGAGAAGAGCGAGAACGTGTGACAGGAACAATTCTGCCAAGGTCACTGGAGAAGGAAGAGCAAGAGGTGCTTCAAGTGCCAGAGGTGAGGTTCCTCTGCAGCCCATGGTGCTGACCATGGTAAGGCAGCTGTGCCCCTGCAGCCCATGGAGCTCCCTGGGGATGCAGAGATCCACCTGCAGCTCACGGAGGAGACCATGCAGAGGAGGCTGTGACCCTGTGGGAGGCCTGTGCAGGAGCAAGGTCTCGGCAGGGACCTGCAGACCCATGGAGAGAGGAGCACATGCTGGTTTAATGGTAGGACTTGTGACCCTGTGGAGGACCCATGCCTGAAGAACTGCACCCCATGGAAGAGTGACCCACCTTGGAGCAGTTCATGGAGGGCTGTCTCCTGTGGGAGGCACAAACACTGGAGCAGCAGCAGAATCAATTTGTGATGAACTGACTGTAACCCCCATTCCCCATCTCCTGAGGGTTGGCATGGGGAATGGAGAGACCAGGGAGGAGGGAGGAGTGGGGAAAAGGTGTTTGAAATATTTATTTTACTTCTCATTATTGTGCTCTGATTTTGTTAGAAATAAATTCAATTAATATCCCCAAGATGAGTCGGTTTTGCCTGTGGTGGCGTGTGGTGAGTGACTTCTCCCAATCCTTATCTCAACCCATGAACCCTGTGTTGTATTATCTCTCCCCTGTCCAGCTGCAGAGGGCAGTGACAGAGCAGCTTTGGTCAGTGCCTGGCCAAGTCAGGAACCTGGAAGAGCAGACCAGTGATGGGGTGGGAATCACTTACAGGGGCCAGAAGCAGCAGTGGTGGCTGTGCTCTGATGGCTGTTGGTGGCCCATGGGACACTTCCATCACCAACACCTGGCTGCCATGTACCCGTTTTACACTGACTTGCACTAGTGGTGCTGAGGAACAGCACTTTCTGCACTCTCCAATGGGTTATGCAATTTTATGCTTCATCCCCCTACCTCACATCCCAGGGATGACATCCCCCAGAGAACACAAAAGCAGATAAATGTGAAAAAAGTTACTGTATGAGGTCTGGGAGAAGGGTTTTTTCCACTAGTGTCAAGTTCAAAGAGGTTCCAGGTGAGAGGAAGCCAGCTGTGGCTGCCAGGATAAAAAGGCAGCTATTTGAACCTAATTTGATATTTTAATTCCAGCAGCCTAAAAAGCTTTCAGTTAACTAAAGGCCAAGTGATTCTCAGCAGAGGAAAATTAAAAAAAAAAAAACCCTGTACAGAGAGAAGGACGCTTTTTAGTCCCTCTAAAGTGAAATGCTGTGAACCATACAATTCCAATTTCAACCTCCCACTTAAGTATTCATGTGGATATCCTTTGCACTGCAGTGGGAGTAAAAGGCACTCCCAAAGTCACAGTACTAC
Source organism: Taeniopygia guttata (assembly GCF_048771995.1). NCBI lineage: Eukaryota > Metazoa > Chordata > Aves > Passeriformes > Estrildidae > Taeniopygia > Taeniopygia guttata. Next base: position 9,412,550 of record NC_133026.1, read on the forward strand.
AGCTCTTTTTCATGGCAATATACTTCAAAGGAATGGGTTTACAGATCTACTTACAGGTGCTTAGGATCGATTTGAAAATGTGTGAGGCATTAAGGCTCATCTGACCTCACAGATTAAACATGATATGTCATTTCTACAATAACTTGCAAAATCTTCCCATGGATGCTCTCATTCCCATACATCTTGGGGTTAGATAACTGAAGAGTGAATAGAAACTTCTGTTTGCCAGTCTCTCTGTAGCATGTTTGATCATAAGGTCTGCAAAATCTTTCACAAAACCATTATAACAACTGCCGGCAATGCAAAAGAAGAGAACAAATATAAAAACCTGAACTGAGGAAGCACTGTTTTTGTTTGGTTTTTTGTTTTTGTTTTTTAATTTTATGCAATCAGATCTATAAAAAATATATACTTGTGATCTAAGAGAATGATGTTGGGAAAGATGGATAGAATAGGAAAGAAATGTTCAGAATTAGCAACATTATAGTATTATGTTCTATAGTTTATGATATTTCTCACAGGTAAGTAGAAGGTAAAAATGTTTACACAATCTAGAATTTAAAATTACTTCAAATATTTACTTTAACATTATGAAAAGTATTACTCTGTAACTTTGTTAGTCCTCTTGAAACATGTTTTTAGGCATATGAAGAAGAAGGAATGGATAGGCCAAGAGGAATTCACAGAAGTTATAACACACCTCACCAACCTCACTGCCTTCTACAATAAAATAACTGGATTTGTGTATTTGTTTCTTACTTTTAAGTGCATCATCACCAATAAAGTGAATACACTTAGAAATAATAGGTATTTTCAAATTGTTGGGCATGATTTACCTTCAGATCTCAGCATCTGTGAGATATTGTAGCAAGAAGATCTGCTTCAGGGCACCCATGTAGCAATCCAAAACTTTCATGTCACCAGGATGATACTATTGCACAAAAGTACATTTCGTTCTGAAACATGAAACCCTGTTTATATTTTTCCTTTCATGAGCACAAATATTAAGGAACTCTGATGGTTAGACTAGATGACCCTGAAGATCTCTTCAAAAATCGATGATTCTATGATTCATGGTTCTATGAATGTGAGTGGCTCTACCCTCCACTCAAGGCAGGCCCTCCATTTCCCTGGGCTGTGCCAAACTTTAGGTATTACCTCATCACTCTCCAAAATGCGATTTTGGATTGTATGAAACATATTATTCAATTATTTATAGCCTTCAAGAATTGTCATTTCATCCTAGACAAGGCATTAGTCATATACATGAGCCTATTGAGTTAGTCACCTCTTGGCTTGGCTGTTTTGATTTCCTGAAACAGAACATGAACATGCGACACTGCTCTTTGAGAATTAGAAAGGTATTCAATCACACACCAGTTCTATGATGTTATTTTAAATACAGAGTATTTATAGGATAAAAAAAGCAGTAATTGAAGGAATAGAATGGAATCACCAAGAAATGCTGATTATTTTGCACTGTGAGGGTGAAGAAAAGCATCCACCATTTAAACACCTTTGTCTTCTGCAGAACAATATGGTGCAGGAGCCCTGACAGAAGCACAAATGTATAATTTACATAAATGTTAATTTGCCCAGTGTAGATGGTATTATTTTTTTAGAGATTTACAGGATAACACAAATTAAGAAAAACAATTTTTATTCTACATTTGTCAAAATTCCTCACTATTATTATAACACATGCTGACCTTGTAAAGACTAAAAGCTGTAAAGAGCAGCTTTGCTGAAGTAACAAGAGCTAAAATATTGTGAAAATTAACTGAATGGAAGGTAAAAAAATAGTCTCAAACTATCAGCATGAGAATATACTCTTTCTGGTGATAAGGAAAATAAAATTTAAAGGAACAAATAACTCTGACTTTCTGTCACTATTAATGAAATTTCATTTACCTTTTCTATTTAGCAGCTATCAGTCTTTATATATCAAATTTAATTTTGCAGTTATACATTATTTTTCAGTTGTATCAAGAAATTAACTTCATGGATTGTAAAGCCAGATGGGACCACTATGAGCATCTAATCTGACCTCATAAACCAAAGAACATTTTTCTTGATTAAGTTCAAGCTGAGTGTGTGTGTGCACACATATACATATATATGCATATTTTTAAATTGAGTGTCTGCAATTATAACAACTCAAGTCCTAATCTAAACCTAAGTCTGCTTAAACCACTGGATTATGGATAAGAGCCTTAAGGCTGACACTTCCAAAAAATAAAAATGGGTTTCCTTTTCTTTTTTTTTTGGTTATTTGATTGCCAGATTGGAAAGACGGTGTCACTTGCCTTTTAGCATTCAACGAATGTATTTCAGTGTGGGAAAATAATCAACATTTTAAAATTAAAATTCATCATTACCTTTTACTTACAGCACCTGAATAATTGTTAAAAACAACTAATTACCTGCATACCAGAAAGCACATTTAATTAGCCGCTCATAAACAGAATACATTTCGAAAGCCCTCCAGGGGGATAGGTGCAGAAATTCCATTAACCAAAGTTGTGCGTGAATTTGAGCACTTCGAAAATATACTCTGGAGACCACTTTTATGCATATTAGTTTTTCTCTTCAAAGTACTTACCCCTCTTCCATGTGTGCATGAATGAGGAGTTCTGTCCACCTACCAGGGGTATGGGATTTTATGAATGAAGGAACAATGGGGCTTTTGCCTTTTGTAACTGAGGGAAACAAAACTGATTCAAGGGTCTTTTCTTTTACATACTCAGGGAAAAGTTATGGAAATTACATCAGTAGAAAATGGGAAATTTATATGCAAGAACTGAGTTTCATTCAGAGAGGGACAGAGTTGGCAGTCACCGGGTGTCTGGCTTTGCCAGGCAGCCCTGTCATGGAGCATGAGTCATGCAGAACCTTCTCTTCAATTTTTGTTGCAATATTAAGACAATAGCAGGATAGTGGAAAAACATCACCCCTCTCTTGCCCTAACAATATTACGGCCACTGGGAGCCACACACAGACCCACACGCCTGCACCATCTCACATGCATTCACTCCATCCAATTTTCTCTTCTCTCCAGCCCAAAACGAAGCTGCAGCCAATTTATTGAAGCTAACAAACGCATGGGCTCTTTCTCTTTTAAAAGGAACAAGTTATCTGGGTTCCCTCTTGATGAGGTAATGTCAATCCTTGTCTAACTTATTTCTTTACTGCAGAAATCGTCACCTTCAAAATTAATAGTCCTTTCCAAAGAAGAGTGCCTATCGCAAAGCATTTATCTGATTGAGCTGGCAACATTTTCCCCAAGTACCATCCTCCATCAGGAAACACTTTTTCATTGAAAGTAAAATTTTTACATGAACATGTTGATTTTTATAGCATTTGACAAAAAAAAAAAATTAATTCTTCAAATAACACTGGAACACTGAGCTTTCTTACTTGATTTTGTTGTGATGGTACAGTCTTGTTCTATTCTATTTGCACTTGTTTTAGAATTAACTTCTAAATAATGCAATATTGTTTCCTATAATTCAATATTATATTCTAATGTTCTGAGATAGCCAGGCTGAACTTTTTTGACACTGCTGAAATTGAAGTTCTACTAACAGTTATATAGATGTCTAGAAATATGTTTACTTCAAAGTCTCTTCTTGGTTCTTCAGTTGCAGTGGTTTTATTCAGTGTTAAAATATTGATATTTCACCGAAGAAGGAATTTATTTCTCAAATGTCTAATAACTATGTAAGTAGGTAAGTGCATGCAGACAGTTTTACACATAGTGGGGTTTTTTTTTCTCTCTCTTGGCACAGGGAATTCAACATCCTCTGAAATACATACAACATATGGAAAACTTTCACAAACACATGTTCAAATAGGAATGACCTGAAGGCTACACACATTACTGGTTTTCTTGCTTAAAGAAGAATTCCAAAATTAATCTTTTTGTACTGGTTGTAGCAAATTGTTTAAAACTATATGTTTGCATTTGTGTGTGCATCTCTGTATATGTATTCATACTCATCCAAACCCTTACAGTTAGGAGCTTTCATTATACATTTATTTACTTTACTAAATATTTCCCTCACAGTTTTATACATTATGTAATGATTTGTGAACTGTGATGACTTAGGAAAAAATTAGGCAAATCCCATGTAGAAAGTCTTGCAGTTTGACTCTTTAAGTGGTATTTCACAAGCTGAAGCCAATTTTTTTCCAGTATTATTGATTTGCTGGAGCCAAAGCAGCTGCACCTACAGGATCACGTAGGTAGTTTGTCTCTGGTGATTTCTGCATTAATGTGCAATTTTATGGTAGTCTTAAACACTGCTTATATTGCAATAACGGTGTCAAATAGCCTAATCATAATGTGATTGATTCCCTGGTCAGAAGAGGTGAAAAAAATGTTGTGTAGGCAAGATGATGAAGGGATGAGACCTCACCATGTGCCTGGAAATACTAAATCCCCCAGCAGACTCCTGTTTTATCCTAGGTAGCAAATGGTGATAACATTTGGAGAAAGCAGCACATTTAAGGCACGATTTTGCCAAGTTTCAGACACCCACTGATGGTGCTGTGGCCCAGTCTCCCAGTTGGTACAATGTAAACAGAGACAGCTCTGTCACCTCCTTTACTTTGCCTTTGCAACATTAAGCTCTACACATACAAAGCCAAACCTTCCCATCTCCTACAGGAGATATTTGTTTTTCTATCTTTATCATGCCAAAATTCATGTTCCTTATCCTTAGGAATAAAAATTAAAAAAAAAATAAAAGAGAGAAGAGAAAAAAAGGAAGAAAAAAATGAAAGAAAAAAAAGAAAAATGAAAAAAAAAGAAAAAAAAGAAAATAAAAATAAAAAAGAAAGGATGGGTCAGCCCAAATATATCTCTGGCCATGAATTTAAAAAGTCATCTTTCTATCACATTCTAGATAGAGCTGGTGAACACTCACAGTCTCCAAACTGAGTAGAAATTTGATTCGAAAAGCTTTACTGCTTCTTTTGTATAAAAGACAAAATACTGTAGAACACAAGAAATGTTTCTTGGCATTTTTGAGCACATATAGTAAGGAATAATGAGCTTTTCTTTTATATTTTTGAAAGTGCTTTGAAGTTATGAAAATAATTTCTACTATCTAGTATTTCTTATGATAGCATTAGTCATGATGAAATCATTTACAGCAAACAAGGAGTTCCTTATGAATACCTGTACAGTACTGTCATCATTTCCATAGTATTCAGCATTAAGTGACTGTAAAGTAGCAGAATTTTTAGTATCAGCTGAGAGACAGTACATTTCACATCTGCATTAAGACACATGGATTAAAAAAAAAAAAAAAAAGGCGTTTCATCATTGTAAGAAAGCCTGTGGTAAAACAGTAAGGCTTTTCTTGCCTCAGGCAACAATAGCTACTAGTTTAACTCAGTGGTCAGAGCACTCCCTGGAGAAACAAAAAGCCTTAATTCTATTGCTGGCACTAACTTTCCCTTTGTTAGTGGCACATGTACAAGATTATTTTTAAAATACCACCACATGTATTAAACATTCATTCCAAGATGACTTATAAAAACAATGTTCCATATGTGCAAATGAGATTTTGGCAAGCACAAAATTATATGCAGAAATTACATTTGGGCATGGAAAAGATTCTTTTCACTAACCCAGATAGATATTTAATTTCTATGGGATAAATTGCATGCTACCTATTCACTAACATAATTTTCCCGCTGATGATTGACATTTAGATATCAAAGAGGAAAAAAGATAGCATAACATTAGATTGCACATCTCAGAGGAGTAAAAGGTATTCATTAGACTAGGTATGCCAGCAAATGGCATGCTAAAGTCTTGACAAAAATCATGTCAAAAGTCATGTCAATCTTTTTTTTTTTTTGCTACTTCAAAAGCACATCTGTCTGTGGATGACAATCACTCATTCTGGCACCTGAAATATAACAAATAATATCCACACTCGAAAAAATGAAAGCTGGAATCGATGCGTGATACGCGGCATTGCTGACCGGAATTCAAGGACATGAAAATGCAAATAGAGAGGGCTTGCTACTCCCACGGGGAAGGTGTGCAGCTCAGGGGCAGCGTGCAGAGCAGGAAACCATGGCAAAGGAGCTCAGGCCTCCAGAGGCTGTTTAAATCCCCAGAAAGGCTGTGATGCACAAACAGCAGCAAAGCCCTGGAGCAGAGGGCAATTGGCACACCTTCCTCCACAAGGCATCTCTCAGCCTGCTCAGAAATTGTGTATCCTGGCTCTAGAGAGAACCCCAGCCACTGCCTGGAGCTGAAAAGAAGGTGGTGTCTCTGGTGAAACACAATATTTGTGTAAGGGTTAACACAGAGGGGAAAATGAGGAATAGTTTCTTACTCTTTTTTACATAGCTGAAAAAAAAACCAAATCAGACCTCCTAGTGGGAGAAAGCCAGGACCTGCACTGAGAAAATAAAAAGAGAGCTGCATTGCAGAGTAACTGGACAAAAATTATTTTCTTCCACCAAACTAAACTATTCACAGGAGATGCACTACATATGAGAATGTGTGCCCTGCATTTGTGTCTAGTTTTCCTTCCCTTGAAAAGAATAATGCTAACAATATAACAATAGCAAAATAAGGGAAGGAGGAAGATTTGCATTATCTGTGTTCATTAACCTAAACTATAATGCTTCTCTTAAATATTAAATACCTTTCTATGATTAGAAATACATTGTGAAAGGCTAAAGAAATAGATGGTGGATTTTTAAAAGAGAATATTTCTCTACGAGACAATGAGAAAAGCAACATAGCTCCTTTAATCCTGTAATCTCTCTGGTAGCAATCAGCTTGGGGTACATTTCAGTTTGTTCACTTGTCATCTACATTAAGAGTCCTTCAATGAGCTTTTCTTTTAAAGTAAATACAGAATGACACATTTATAATTAGATCTCCCTGACCATTCCTTTCTAGGTTTGAAGGATATGAGGTGTGGACATGTCATGCAGACCCTGCTCCTGATCAGTGTGCTAAGGAGCTTAGACTTTCACTGTTGATTAGTGAATTGTAAAACAACCAACAGAATACACCATGGGTGCTGTTGGTTCAGATATTGTAACCTCAGTTATTCCCTGCATTCAGGAACAGTCAGACATTCAATAAATGTTTTGAACCACACTGAAAAATAAAAGGAGTTCAAACCACTCCTGAATTTCAAGTAAAGATTATTCAATCATTTAAGAACATAAGCCCCTGTGGGCACAGCAGCAAGCAAAGCCCGTACTTTCTGTTGAGCCTAAGAGTAATAAATATATTTCAAGATTATTAAGAATGCAGTATAGTATTATAGGTTAGTGTTTGTAATTCCTCTTGATATGCAAAAATTTCTTTAACTTCCCGCCTATTCAAAATGTCCATAACATTATTTCTTACTAAGGCATAAAATAAGACTGTCTTTTTCTTCCCTCTAGTTTAGATTTGTTTTTAATCATTCATGTCTTTTGTATCTATGAGAAAATTTTTCAACAAATGTATAATTTTCTTTCTACTAATAGCTTAATGAAGCTAAATTTTCATTAGCTCTTCAAAATAAGAGTTGTGTTCCAATACAGGGATCTATGTTTGCATGCTTTCTTTCTTAATATATATACATGATAAAGAGGTTTTTTTTAAAATATTCTTAGAAGAAGAACCAGAGATAATTACCCCACATATGTTCCTTGGTTGTTATCACTGATTAGAGGAAAATAGAAGAATCACTCCTCAGTACTTCAGCTGTGCAACACTAACTTTACTAATGGAAGACCACTTTGGGGATTTAGTGAATCAGCAATGTTCTTGAGCTTTCTGATTTTTAACATGACTATTCAGCACGAATGTGGACCTCCTGGAGCCCCAGCTCTTTCTCTTCCATCATGATTATAAAGCTAAAACAGATATTTTCCCCTGTTCCAATCTCCCTCACTGTACCAGGAAAACAGTAGAAAACTTCTTACCTTTTTCTTCACAAAGTAAAGCTTTCCATCCCAATTTTCTACAGTTAATAAAATCTCCCTTGTCTGTTTTATTTTGTTCTGCTGTGTATACTTTATTACTTTTTTACATTAAGTGAATCACTTTACCAAATCCCCACTCAGTACCACCTAGCATTTAAACATCTATGTTCTGTTTGTTACTCAAACTGAGTATTTACTACCTCTTTTCAATCAAACCTCTTTTCAAACAATAATATTCTTGCAAATTCTAAGAACTCTAATCCTTCTGGTTTTGTAACTATAAGTGCTCCAACAGTGCTAAATAAAACATGGCCAATGACTTAAATTTAGCTTTGAGACGTGGCTTAATCTTCACACTGGTCCATGCACTTGGCCATCTCCTCCTTTTTGCTGCCACACTACTCTGTGACCACAAGACAGAACTATTTAATACTTGTAGGGCAGGTTTTGAGATATCTGAAAAAGGGACTGTGTTGTAGGTCACCAGAGCTTTAGCTGAAATATCTTAGTTGGCACCAATTCTCTCTCACATAACCAGACCCTGGAAAGAATGATTACACCATCATTATGTAGATTAGATGTCATCTAATATTTGGGGTTCTGAGAGTGCTGCAGTCCAGTCACTGGTTGCAAAACATATTGTCAACTATTCTTAATCCAGCATTATGCTGCAAAATTAATTCTCAAGCAAGTAAATTTTACCACAATGAAATATTTTACTTATAGTTCACAAGGAACAAGAGAAAATTGTTCACCTGTCATGTGTAGTATTGATTTCCCTGGGCATTATAAGTACACAGTTCCTCAAAAGAGAAGGACTTTTTAAGATGTATATCTAAATATAGATTTGGAACTTGATTTCAGACATTTGGCTTTACAATAGGGAGACTAAAATTCTTGGAATAGTACAAAAGTTAAAAAAAATAAGAACTGTTGTCAGAAAAGTTGTAAGTGATATAACATGACATATAGAAAAAAAAATACAGTCAGGCAAACAGGAAAGAAAATATCAAGAATTATAATTGTGTAATGGAACAAAGGAAGTCTGTAGAGATACTTAAAGAGAAGAGTGAAATGGTCAAATCACAAGCTACAAAAATAAACCTAACAGATACACTTGGTAAACATTGAAGTTATGGAGTTAGGTCTAAGAGAAGATGCAAAGTGAATACATTTGAAAGTTAGCAAAACTTCTGCACAGCCTATAGACAAAAAAAAGAACAGGAAAATGGCACCCAAGTCTATGAGGAAGATGTTGTCATCAGCAGTATGCCTTAGCTACCAACACATATCAATTCCCTGGAAGTTACAGGCCATCATCCAAGAGAAGAGGTTCACTAGATTTTAATTTTGCTGTTCAGTTTTTAATGCAACTCTGGGGTACAATCTTCATAAATTAAATACAATAACTGAGCCAGAAGATTCCAAGCAAATACTGAGGAGTCATTCCATGGGAAAAGTATGTTTAATAGTTCAAATGAAATCTAAGACCTTACCACTTGTCAGCAGGACACAATATGATTACACTAGGCAAGGCTCTGTGTTAGCAAATCTGATGTTGTTTCCAAACCAAAGCAGTAACTGATGTCATAATACAAGAATCAGAAACCAGAAAATTAAAGAGTCCAGTGACAATACATGGCATGTAAAAAAAAAAAAAAGCTGTTATAGTCTCTTCAATGTCTGATTAATAGTAAAAACAATAATAAATTTTAAAGGACACTGATTTTCTGAATTAATGGAATTACAGATGAGAAAACATTGAATTTTATTTTACCTTCATCACATTTAATATGAGATCAGAACATCTCATACTGTTATAGCTCCATTGATTTCAATTAATTTAACTTTCTGCCTAACTATAAATCAGAGACCAGAATCAGGACCAATTATCCTCAATGAGCACAAGTATTGCAAGGAGCCAGCAAAACTCTCAGGACTACTTGTAAGGAAAGAGCTTTCAATCTAGGGAATATTTCATGTATCTCAGTGGAAGTCACCAACAGTCAGTGTAATCTTTGCATGGATTTTTATATAACCATGTACTAGGAAAAAAAACAAAACACCTTAATTGAGCTAATTTATAAATGTTCTCCCTGATCAATGTATTGATTTAGCTATAATTGATTCTTAGCCTCGTGATCATCTTTATGTAGCTCTGTAAGTGTATTGTGAATTTGAAATGGACACAAACACGTAATGAAATCCATTAACTAATAAAACAGTGATCAGTCAATTCATGAGAAATGGTGCAGATTTTTAAGATGAATGGCTAGTTTTACACAAACATTGCATAATCTGTTGCTACAGCATTGTCTTGTTTAATAATGAGAGAATGATGATGTTTTAAAGGACATGAATTTTATATTTATCACTACTTTTGGAAGAAAATAAAGTAGCAGGGGATTCCTTTCAAAGCTACAAGGAGAGCTGAATTTGTTCTTTTGTACTGAACTCTATGTATTCAACAAAATGGTCTATTTCTAAATATATATTCTCTATTCACTGGACCTTTCAGCAAAAAAATTGTTGTTTTGAAGCACTGATTCTGTGTTTTGACTCACTCGTGATTGCTAAAATGCCTATGAATCTGGTCCCAAATCTTAAAGCCTGGTCTTCTGCACCAGACAATATCTTTTTAAGATGTGCCACAAAAATGCTGTTCTTAGAATCAATAAAGATACTTAACTGATATTTAAAGGATGAAAACTAATGAATACCTTGTGGATGTATTCTCATCTCTTACATCACTGTAATTCAAATCCCTCACAGTCTCTGGAATGAATCCAATTTAAATTAGATAATTAATATTGCTGTCCTGATTTAAATTAGATGATATTGCTGTCCTGCTGTCCTGATCAGTGTTCCTGATTTATTTCTGCATGGTAGGCAACCAAACTATGTCCTGAGAATGCCACAGTGACTTCAGATCTGGTATTAGTTCTCTAGTTCTTTCCTCTCTTGGGAAATTTAAAAACAACCAGTTTTCTGTGACACATCAAAAGCAGAAATACCTTCTTTTTTTTTTTTTTTTTTTTTTTGGTAAATAAACTTCATATATTGACATTCCCCCCTCTCAGCCCCCTGAATTATCAGGCTAGCCCAGAGATCCAAGGCTTTGAGGGGAGGAATATCAGGAGAAGGCAAAGATTTCCAAAAGAGGCTCTTACCCCGATATATGTTCGTGCAGCTCTCTTTATTCTGTGATGTCCAAAGGGAGAGCGGGGCAAAAAAGGACGAACAGGAAATGTCAGGGGTTTATCTAGAGTTTGGACAGGGTGGGCTTCTCTGGATCTCTGCCAACCCCGCTGGGGCAGGAAGGAGGGGTCCAGGGTTATCTTGATCAGAGTCACAGGGTCCCAGGGAAGGGGGAATAGAGTGCCCATGAGCACACTGTAACGATATATACTGTAAAAAACAGTGGAATTCACTATAATTAGAGAAATTTGACCTTCCTGCACTGTTTTCCAAAATCTTAGTTCAACTACAGCTGGAGGCAAAGATTTTCATTCAACCTCATCTTTCTGACTCTTATTATTTCCTTGCTGGCGTGTGTTTGTCTATTGTCAATTAGAATCTCCATGACTTTACATTTATAAAGAAAAGGTAAACAATTCAACCAAACCCATAAAGTTTTTTTTTTTCCTCTTTCCTAGGGACCAAAGTGGCAGCTTTCTCATTACATAACAATTTACAGCTCAAAATCAGGAAGAGATCAATGCAAACCATCTGCACCTTGCAAGTTTTAGCATATCTCCTTTTCGTCACTCTGAGTAAAACAGAGGAAGTTATGCAGAGCATGTGGTCTGCTTTCACAAATAATTTCTATGGAAAACAGCAGTCAGACAGTAATACAGGCCCAAGGTGACCTCATTACTGAAATTTGTTCTAGTTGTCATTAGACATATCACACTGTGTCACTCAAATCGGGAAAGGAATAAGAGATACTGACACGCAGCACCAGTGATTAGAGATGAAAAATACTGTTACGCCATAAGAATCCCTTGGTAGAAAAGAAATATGTACAGTGTTTAAGATTCATTCACCCCCCCTGATCTGTCACTACTACCTTCATGGCTTTATTCTTTTTCTACTTGTTAGTTCTCCTTCACAAGGGACAACACCTTTTCTTGAAGGATATTTCAGAGGCCAGCATTTGCTGGCTGGCAACCTTGCATAAAATATTGCAGAATTTTTGGCAGTGACACCCTCCTGTTGTGTAAGGATATATGGTGAAGTTGCAGCAGGACACCTTGGACAGCTCCTTTCTGGGTTCACTGCAGACTTTTTTCTCTGGCTTACTGCAATCACGGCCCCACTCCTCACAGTTGCAAGTTCTGGTTAGATCAGGCCAAGTTTTGCCATGATCCTCTGTAAATTGATAAGCTACAAGGAATGATACCAGTGACTCAGAAGATGATACCTCCCTTGCCAGAAGCCAAGAATGGTTGGCAAAGGCCCTACTGCTCCTGCACAATTCTGATTTCCAGCTTTCCCAGCTGGTGATCAAATATCTTGGTCAATCTGGCTTTTGGACCCTCCAGCCCAAAGGATGCACTTCTACCCTGCAGAAATACTTTTTTGTTGTGGGTCCCCACAGAGACAACGTCCCTTGGGAGTTTCAGGACACACCTCCCGAAGCACAATAGTTTGAATGAGATTAGTGCCACATGCTAAAGATTAGTGAATCAGAGGAAAAAAAATTCACCTCAGTTACTCAGTTTTAAAAGTTTGATTTTCCATGACCCAAATATATATTTAATTATTTTTATCATGATTCCCATTTCTGTCCTGTTAGATTCATAATTTCTCTCCAATGCACTTTGCACTTTTTAAAATCTATAGTGAATAAGAATGCTGAGCCTGAGTCAACTATTTCCTTACAGAAACTAAAATATTTTCTTCGTCATTCTCTCCTGAAAGTATTTATTTTGTCATTCAGATGTCTTCCACAGGTGCATGTTTTCTTGAAACAAATGGATGTATGGCTAACCCCTTCCCTATGAAGTCCAACATTTTAATTACTGTTTGATCACAACTGTTTAATCACTTAAAACTGAAGACAGTTTTAATCACTGTCTTCATAAGGACCACAACTAGATTTTTAGTCAAATGTAAATACAATTTCTCTTAAGCTTGTCATATTCCCCTTTCACTAAAACTCCTTTCAATGCTAACAGTACTTACTGCAGAGAGTGGAAATATGTAATTCCATTCAATCACAATGTTGATAAGTTCATTTTTTTCTCAAGATGTATACTTTTTACCCATATACTTTCAGATTTTTTCTTACTACATTTATTAGTCCTTTCTGGAATGGTGGCAGTCCTATTCTACTATTAACTTTACCGGTAGAAGAAATAGGGCAATCTAAAAATGAGAAGTCCAGCCTGTGACAGCTCATCATACATTATAAACCAGCCTCGGCACATCTGTGGGTAAATTGTCTCTTGTGAACTGTTCTACAGCTGTTAGGGTTCATGTTGTTCCCTTATAAACCAGAAATAGGAATTTTTATTACCTCTGGCCATAATTTAAATTACATGAGCCCAACACCATGATGTAGATTAGTGTACTGTCATGCAGTTCAGTTTTATTTTGGCACACTACAATGCAGCTCTCACAAGAACTCTACTGTCAGTGGACATCTGATAGGAACAGAAAGGATAAACACACACACAGAGTATTAAAAATGCTAGAACAAAACCTTAGATCTAAAAAGAATTATTACTGTACTTGCACTGATTCTCATAGGTTATATTCTTGGCAGCTTTACATCACCAGAGTGAATGGTTTGAGCACTTTGCTCATACTCAACAAACACTCTAAAGGTCAGTGCTGTCACCCTTTCACTAAACATCACCAAAAATAGCTACATAGCTGTTCCAGGAGCTTTTACTTTATTTATTAAATAAAATTTGAGCTATAACGTTTTTTTCCAGGCCTTTGCAAAAAATGAACCCAGGTTTTTGACAATGATTAAAAGTTAGTATTTTTGAGTAATCTGTCCAAATAAGAAATGTATTCCACTACAATATTTTAAAAAATAAATTTACTTTTCAAATTTAAAATATGTTACATCAGAACTAAGAATTGCTTTTCTTGTTATAAAAAATGTCACACACTCTCCCTCCTCCCTATGTATATTTCTTTAACTAGAAAAAGGGGTATTTTTAAGAAATATGGAGAGGTTGCAAAAGAAATAAAAAAACTACACACTCCAAATGAAGAGGCAGAAGAGGGAAAAAGAAGAAAATAATCTCATAAATTCCAGCAAGAAGCTGAAGTTGTCCCTGGCTATATTTAACTAGAAACTTACACTTTCTCAATAAGTTCCAAGCAGAAACATTCATTTGGGACATAATACTTAATGGATGAAATACATAAATTATGATCTGAATTTTTATCTAAAAATTCATAGTCATTCATTCTTCTATTAAGCCCTAAACTTCGATATACCTTAGAGTGAGCTGCAGTTTATAAATTTCCAGGATGCAAAAGAACATGAATGTTACTCTAAGCCTGTTCCAGCAACTTGCTTTAGAAACTCATAAACATTATGGCTAATTAACAACCTAATGGAATGCTGAGAATGAAGGTCTTGCTTCTCTGTGCACTTCTGGGCTTGCCTTTAATTGGTAAGAAATTTCCAGGGCTATAAACAGAACATGACATCTAAGCAACACTCAAAATTTACTTCTGGCTTTTCATCTCAAATAAAAATAACAATTATCATTAGCTTTCTGATTAATTTTCATAAATCATCATGGCTTGAATAGAGAGTTGCTCAAATCCAAGACTTAGATGAAGGATTTTTGCATGTCTCCTCTTTGATTTTATTCAGTTTGTCATTGTAGGAAACAGTCTCTAAATAAGTAATTAACCTTTTGTTTTGATTGCAGCACAAAATGCATCATACAATCATGGGATCATATCAAGGAGCTGTGACGGTTAAGATGTGGACCTATATTCAGAAGCTCTCAGAAGTCTCCTTTCCTGCTATGCCCCAGATTGAACCACATAACCTTGAGCTAACAGCTCAGCATCTCTACCTGCAAGAAGCATTTCCATCCTTAGTCTCTAGACACTGCAAGGTCAAGAAAAGTGCTGGGGGTAGCATCAAGCCTGGATTTGCATAGAGCTCTGGACAGCCCAGCATACTACTAATTTTACAAAACCATTCCTTACTCTCACCCTCACTATGAATAGTGAATTAATTCAAAAACTTAGTCCACAAGAAACGTCTCCCACAGTTTTTTAATCTTTCAAGACATGACTCACAACAGGAATAAGCCGTGATTACTTTTGGGACTGAATAAACAGGAATATAGCTCCAACCAATCAAAGGAATTCTTCCAAGGTTTGAAAATAAGATACCATTTTCATTTCGGTTTAGGGGTTTTTGTTGGACTTGTTTGTTTCTTTTTTCCCCCACAAAAAGGAACACAACTAGCTATTCCAGATGTGAGCTTCCCTGATACTTGTTTATTAAGTGTGAGGCCTTGCTGCAGCAATTAAAACCTCTGGGACTGTATGCAAACCAGGACATTTGCATTTGGCCTTGAGCAAGATACCTCCTGCACGACAGTGTGCTCCCTACAGTTTTGAACATGCTGACAGACTAAAGTAACCAAACCACCAGAGAGCCAAGGGCTGGAACCTGCAATAATCCAATGAGAAGGGTTACAGGCTTTATAAATAATAACATGGTAAGCTAGCACAAAGTCTGTAAAAGAATCTGGCTCTGAGGTGACCATTACTGTAAAGTTGGAAAGGTTTTGCCATGGATAGCAGCCAGCCAAAGGTAGGATATCTAATAACAGGGGAAGACTCATTATTTTGAAGCTGATGAATATGATTTCCATGATTGACCTTTCAGGGCCAGATTCTGATCTTGAGGGAATATCAACAGCATGGGCTCATGGAGATCTAATGATAACATGGCCCCATGACCTGTCTGGCCAGCTGCTGTCCCTACTCTTGTACCTTATAGTGTCTTGAAATTAAAGTACAATTAAACATCTTTAGGAAAAAATCTAATAATTTCTAAACAAAATAGCTTGCATCACCCTGTGCAGAATCATAGCAATAGTTTTCATTTAAATACAAATAAAAAGTTGACAAAACTGTAGTTATTGTATCATGATACTGAATCTGTAGTTATTGCAACTTCTATTTATTTGCATGTTCTTTTCTTTTCTTTTTTTCTGTCGATAGACCTCAAATGGATAAACTCTACTCCTAGATAAGATTAATTTTATTCCTGCAAAATCAATCAGAACATCCTCTTCCTCTTTTCACAGAATCTTCAAAATAGGACTTGAGTGGACACAAGTGCTGGGGGCTGTGCCAGCGGCTTATTCTCATATCCATGTAAACTACATCTCTGGGGGACAGAATTAATTTCTATGTAAACCATTCATTTTCCTCATGATTTACCAAGAAATTTATAGTACATATCCTAAACTGAAATTAAAAAATAAAAAAAATAAGAAAGGAATAAAAAAAAGAAAAAAAAGAAAAAAAAATAAAAAAATAAGAAAAAGAAAAGGAAAAAAAGAAAAAAATAGAAAAAAAGAAAAATATTATTTGACCAAAATAAATCCATAAAAGAGGCTTGAAGCTATAATGTTTCTTAAGTGATAGAACAAATTTTTGCTTATTTTCTAAAAATTATATAACTGGATTACAAACAAAGAAACAGGTATCAAAAGCAGAAATCAAGATCAATTTGGCTTTAATCTCTGAGCATAAATCAGAATAAACGCTGTTTAAAAAAGCCAGTAAGGTTATTAAGAGTTACTAGATAATGCAAAAGAAATCCTCTTTGCATGTGAGCTGCAGCTGCAGTAGTCAAATGAAGAAACCTAGCTAAGTTTGAGGGAAAATATGCAATATGCAAACAAGGCATGGCTTCTTTTGCGATCTGACATGCACTAATAGCTAACAAATGAGAGGCTCTTTCAAATGAGCTGGTCCTGCACGGCTGAATTATGATAGGCAAATGAGATAGGAATGAATTAAAGAGCAACGCTCCCTGTCACAATACGCCTTTGCAAAAGCTACTTCCCTTCAGAAGTTATCGGCACCTGCCAAAGCCACAGGGATTACCCTTCCAGGATATAACAAGAGAGAAAATTTTGGCTCCTGACCAAGAAGCCAGAAACTGAAAAATGTCCTAACAAGTGAAGTGAGAAAGCTAAGCAAAAATTCTTTTAGGAAAGGAATAGATTTATCCCTGCCCAACCCTGACTTCTCATTGACATTTAGCCCCTGCACTGCAGCATTAGAACTGCTCACAGAGGACTAAAGAAAACAGCAAACAAATCCAGGCCTAACAGGGTATGCTTCATCACCCAGCCATGGTTCACTGAAAATCAGCAAATGCATAGGGAAATTTACTCACCAGTATACTCTGTCCCACTGGCAAAACTTTATCAATGTATGTGCCACGTGGCCCAGAAAGCCAAAGCCCAGAAGGAAACCCCATGCCATGGGGAGTACAGGCTTGCAGTGGGATGCAGATTGCAGGATTGCAGATTGCACCTGGAACTGCTGCCTTGAGTTGAACAAAATACCCTGGCAAGCCTGGGACATGTGTCCAAAGAATAGCTCTGATTTGCTGGTCAAGAAACAGAGACCTTGGTTCCATTTGGCAAGAATAATAGTGGGAATCCCCACCTGGTTGTCCAATTCCATTTACACCCCTCTATGTTCCAGACTCCTGAAGGTCTTGAACAACCTCAAAGCTCTTCAGCTCCATTCAGTGCTCTTTCTAGGGTCCAAATATGGTTATTTCTTGTAATGTCTAGATAGGGCACTCTTTGTACCCTCTCCCTTTTCACCAGCTCTTTTAATTTGCTCACAAATAAATACATACAGCTACAGAAAAATATTCTGAAGTGAGTGATAGCAAAAAACCAGTGAATAAGACCAGAACAGGCACTAGATGAAGGGACAGACATATACAAAAAGAGAGAAGGACAGCCTAGACATAGAAGAATTGATGGTTCTGCTCTGTATATATACACCAAGGTCCTCCCTAGACATGTATTTGATGGTAGAGATTTAGTACTTTATGGGTTTTTTTGTGAAAATAAGGTGAACTTTGTTTTTACTCCAGTGATTGATTCTCATAAAAGTTAAGTAGCCACCTATGAATAATATTTACTTTAAGACCCCAGGTGCTATTTATCTCTACTATAAAGATGAAAATATAAATTCTGATCATCTAAGCTCAAGGTCGGTATTGTTCACCACAGTAGAAAATCTGTTATACTATTTCTTTTCAAAGTCTTGGAAATAATAACTGAATACCCCATTCAAATTCACATACTCAAGAGGTGGGAAATTCTAGATTAAAACTGTTCATGGGACTCAGTTTGGACCTCTTGAACATACAGACTACTTTTCCATGGCATAGCTGAAGTGCTTTTTGTGTGCACTGTGCATGGTATTCTGAGAGATGGTATTTGGGGAAAGAATCAGGTTTATCTAGTGAATGAGGCTTTCATTTCTCTCTGCCTCATTTGTTTCAGGAACTGGAAGGTATATAATGAACCAACAAGGGACTACAGAATGGGAAAATAAGATTTAATGGTTAGGGCAGCTGCCACCGAAGAAGTAAATTCCATTTCTGGGTCTGCGACAGAGCTCCTCTGTGATGTTGGACAAATTACTTCACATTTCCCAGAGATGACCATTAATTTGATGTTCCTCATTTTCTGGTATTTATACAAGAGAACTGAGCTGAGCTATCGCACACTTATAGCTGCAATTGATGTAGATTCAAACTGTATTCACATACACATAAAGATTGATAAAAATTGTACAGACAACGAAAGAAATGCTATTTAGAAATTAGCTGATACACTGTTAACTATTTTCCTCTGCCACCTGTAGGGATAGCAAACCCATGAACAGCCAGGGTATTGTGCAGGTAATTTCATTACTGTCTGTGAAGCATTCAGGTATGATAGCTGTGAGAACAATGAAGCAACCAATAATATTACATTCAGTACAGGTTTTGAATGATGTGGTGGTGAGGAAAGCCTTGGGGCCACATCCTACATGAAGAGGATGGAAAGAAACACAAGCTAACTTCTGATGAAGCAGGGTCATGTGGAAACAAAAGGTATTAATTTTTAAAAGTATATCAGAGTTCCTGCACTCCAAGGGGCCAAGCTCAGTTTCACAAGAGCAACCTTAGGCCTGCTAGCACGTAGTTCCTGCATGGACTTGATTTTTTTTCTTTTCATGTAGATACAGAGTTCTGTTGTCATATATATATATTATAGGTTTTATGTGAGAAGAGAAGAATCCAGGCACCTGTCCCATCTCCCATTTCTAACCTAGGGACAAATGGCAGCTTCAATCCAAATTCATATCTGAAAGAGGTGTAGAAGAGGTGACAAATGTGATAAAGATTAATGTCTTAGATTTGGGAATGAACCTCCAGATTGACAAGGCTGGAAATGAGCATGCAAATGGATGTGGCCCCACTGTCTGAAAAGGCTGCATCCAAGCTTGTCCTCAGAAATAGGCCTGACTGCAAAAGCAGATATTCCTGCAGGGAGAGAACAACCACTTGTTATCTGGACAAGACTCACTGTCTCAGCCCTTTCATTCAGGAAGAGCACTCAGGCTGAGCAGCAATGCCCAAGGCCACCAGTGGACATTCCCTGCTCAGTTCATGACCCAGAGGATGTTAAACCTTAGCTGGTCCATGGGAGATGGAGATGGGCTGGGCAGGCTGAGGTGTGCCCTGGAGCTTGGCTTTTACCTCACTGCTCATCTGAACTGGGCAACTCCACCACTGTGTCTGCCCAGTTTGGGACAGGACATGTGGCCAGGTGACCCTGAGGTGTCACCTGGCTCACTTCTGTACGTGCACTGAGGCTGTGCTTGTGCACACTGAAAACACGGGGAGAATTGTTCTTTCCTATTAATAGAAACAGATTCTGCTGGAGGAAGGAAAGAACTGGAGATACTTTGACAATTCACTAAAACTTGGAGTTATGATAAGGAAATCACAGCGCAGGGAAGTCCTATCTTGTTACCACCTTCCCTATTACATGAAAGGCATGAAAGAAATTAATATTGTGACAGGGTCATGACTTTGCTTATAAAACCTGCATATTAAGTGGTGGAAAAGATTACTGCCAAATGCCTTGTTTTACTGTTCACTCTCTCTTGCAGTCTCCTATTTTCTGATACTTGCTATAGCTGACACTCACTTTGCCAAAATATATTACAGGCCACATGGAAGATCATATATCAGCAAATAATGGAATCAAGTTAAAATGCAAGTTTCCTATAATGAGCTCAGCCAGCCCATTTCAGCATTATGTTGAGGTGTTACACTGGGAGAGAAGATAGGCTTCAAGGTACATTTTAAATTTGATTGCCTGTGAGAAAAAAAATATGCAACTTCAAAATTTCACAACAACATGCCTGCTTTTTAAAGCTTAAAGCAGTTTCATTCATGAGGCTTATAATTTGTCAAAGTATTTTCACTAGATTTGCATGCAAATTATGAAATACAAAACCAATTTAGTACAGCACAGAAAATTATTTCAATCACTAAGGGAAATAAAAGTAACTTTTACTTAGAGCATGAGAAGAAAAGAAAAGCAAACAAGAGATTAAAAATATCATCTCTTGATGAATTCCATTGTTTGGCCTAGAGAAGATTAGCCAGAAGAGTAAAAAATACTTAAGAATCTATTCATAAATATTTTCAACCCTAAATCCACATTCTGAATAAATTAAACATTCCTAATCTTTCATATCTTCATTCTATGCTTTCCTGATCAGAGCAGACTAAAAGTTATGACCTGGACCTTAGGGCAAAGCAGGGGGGAAATTTTCCCATTCCAAACTCCTGATGGCATAAATTTTCATGGACTCATTGAAGTAATTTAAGTACTGGTAGTTCCCACTCTGTTAAGATTCAACTCCACATTAATTACCTCTATAAAGTAGTTTATAAATGCTTATTTCGGATCTCAACAAATCTATAAGTTTAAAAAGCAGTGAGTAAATGCAGCCGTGATACTCATAGATTATCAGGAAGCCATTAAATACAGAAATTCAATATTGATGGGAAAAACCGGGTTTAGCAGATCTCTATCTGGTCCCCTGTATCCAAGCCAATGAAGCCCCTTGGTGTTCATGCCTCATCAGAACAGCATTTCCATACCAAGGCTGTAGGAGAACACACTGAGGTGATCAGTGTACCATTCCACTGAAATCCTTCACCCAAGCATGCATCTCCACACACAATCCAAGTTTCTCATCTGGTATCTTATTGGATTTCAAAGTAAACACAATTCTCACTTTAAAAGTAGATCTTAGAATCATGGAATAACCTGAGTTGGAGGATCATTGTGTCCAACTCCTGGCCCTGTACATGACACCCCAGGAATCCCACTGTGTGCCTGAGAGCACTTTCCAAATGCTTCCTGAACTCCTGTAAGGCACCTCCTATCTTAGAGCCCTAGTGAATAATTTGGAAACAAGTATTTTTAGATATTCAATAGGATTTTTCCTAAAGGAACTATGTAGTTAATAATATTTTGATACATAAGGTCTTAAAAGAGCCTTGTGTCTCATTGGCATTTGAGTATCAGGAAGGCAGAAGAATGTGGGCTATTTCTGCTAATTTTGCTGATCACCTTGCAAGCAGTGAATGATCCATGAACAAGAGGTATGATTCCTCTGCTATTCCTAACTAGCTATTTTTCAAGCGACAGTCAGATCCAGATAAATAGATTTCTTTGATTCTTGATATTCTTCCATTCCAAAAAAAAGAAAAAAAAGTCTGAGGATAGAACAAACCAATTTCAAGCTCCTGGAAAGAGTATAAATATATCCAGATATAAATTTCTAATATCTGGGTTGTTTTTTTATTCTTTCAATCAACCAAAAAGACCCCCTTTCCTTTATTAATTTTTTTTTTCATTTTATATTATCTGTTTATGACTACAGTCCCCAATGAGCATTATGATTAAATTCTGGTATTTGTCAAAGGAATATAAAAACCTCAAGATTTCCTTCTACAATACCGTCAGGATTCTTCCTGATGCACCTTATACAGTAGAAGAGGAATGATGCTGATGTTGCTGTTGCTGATGATGATTTGGCAAATATCTTTAAAAAATAAGAACACAATAAAATTTTAAGAAAATGAGAAAATTAAAAGAATTAGAAGGCAATCTGAGAAAACTATATAATTACATATGACAGTAAATGCAGAGCAAGAGCAGCTTTAATGCAGATGAATAGTTTTGTATGTATCCAACTCAAATACAGGGAAGCAAAAAACATTGTCTTCTACCACAAAATGCATTGGGGAACAAGAGTAGGATGTGATAGGAAAGACCCATATCCCTGTGCTGAATTTATTCTGAAAAGGAGAGAGCATTTCCATACAACTCCAGAGAGCCACCAGAGTGGTGCACAGATGTTTATGTGGCACATAAATGTGGCACAGCACTGCAGAACCCTGATCTCTGTGCACCACTGCAACATGAGCTGGTTCCACAAACTATTTAGTGTTGGGGAGTAAGGAGGAGAAATTATGCTTCCCCCATAGCTGTGAAGGCAGAAGTACCTCACACCTACCTCTGACTTTGATTTTAGCAACAGCAGGACAAAGAACATTTGAGAAGCTTCCATTCCAGTTAACAAGCTAGAAGGTGGTATTTGCAAAAATTAAATGCAACATTCCAGTATATGCACATCAGTTTTAAGAAAGACATACTGTGACCCACTCCTTTAGGCAGCACCTTGTGAAATGATGCAGAGGTACTTGCAGACACAGCAAACCATCACACCATCTTTCACCAAAGCAATTTTTTAAGATATGCTTCCCAGAATAGTTCTATTATCTGATAAATGTCTGGAGTGATAAATAGAAAGTCCTGATGTGCAAGTGTCCAAGCCCCTTGACACAAACTGTCACATTGTTTTGGATCCATGTGAAGAGAAAACACCACACTGGGGACATTTGGCTTCATTTGATAGAGCCATGATATTCATCAGTTCACAAGGATATCTTCATGTGTAGGGTGGGAACTCATAAAATCGTTTCAGAGAACAGCTATCATACATTCAGGCTACAACTCAGATCTAAAAACTTGGGATAGGAACAACCTGCACCACCTACTTTGAAGTCTAGACCAATCCTCTGTATAACTCTACTTTCCAGAAGAAGAGTGGGGACGTTTTTTGCTGTTTGTTTGTCTGCCAACTTGTGTTTCTTTTCCGGTTAAGACATGAAAGCTCCTGAATTTAAGGACTATCATCATCCCATAAACCTGCAGCTCTCAGCCCCACCATGCTCCAGTCTTGGACTGCTGGCATACAAAACCAGTGTTTTGTATTGAAGTGGAGGGGCAGACAGCATCACGAGAATCTCAATATGCATACAGTCCTACAACACAAATAAACACAGTTATTTCATGCATGAATTAAGCCTGCAAGACAATAAGGAAGCTCAGTTTTCACTGCTTTTAATACTAATGCTGATACTCTGCAAAATGATGGCAGCTTTGCTTTTTCATTGGAAGTCCACATTGGAATGCTTAGCAGCAATTAATAATGTGATGTATGGTGTGGATGTATTGAAATATTTCTAAATGCTCGTTATTGCAAAGTAGAATTGAAGGGAGAATTTTTTATCCACAGTTATGCAGCAACTTTTGTGTACTTTTAATCATTAATATTTAACCAAACTGTTCACAAATAGGGCTACACTTTCCTGAAATGTATTAGGCCAAGCCTTTTACCTACAGTTAAAAAGGTAAAATATTAAGAAAAAAATAGCAATTCCTACTATGGAACTTTAATATAACTGCAGAATGATTTAATTTGCAATTCATCTTAAATGTGCAGTAACTTCTAGAACTACAAAATTAATACAAAGGTGAGCAGTTTACTTCCCTCTAAGTAGAAACTGAAAATAGATTTCTTCAGATAAGGAGGTGCTGAAGTGGGACTTGGGTGGTATAACTTAAAGAAAACCATAAAATGTTGCCAGAAATAACAGATAACTGTCCCTGAAGTCGATGCCTCAGGAAAGTACTAATGAAGAGTACATCCACGGAAGTGCCATTTTTCATACAAGATATAAAATCTTCTGATCATTGTGTAGATATGAATGACCCTGGGTATTTTTTTGCTAATGCTGGATACCTTGGCCCCTAAATTTGTTCCAAACTAATTTGATTTAATTGCATTCTGCACATCTAATTCCTCACGCAAACTTCTAAGCTATTATGGAGTGCTAACTTTTTCTTCCCAAGTACCTGTTACCCTCCCCTCTAAAAATTTTTGAAATTCTCTGCCTGTATTTCTGGGTTTTATTAATAATATTTCCTATATTTTGGTGGAAGGGGGGAAGGGTTATTTTGAAACAACAGTTTTTCCAAATGTAAGATTTTAAGAAAAGAACTGTGAGACTATCAAATAAATACAAACAGAATACAAAATACTCATAACACAATATGTGTGCAAGGATTTTTAATTCAAATTTGTTTAACATTCTCCTTTTGTGTTGGCTGTTTCCTAAAAAGTAAACGGTACCATCTGTATAGACCATCTGAACTGAAGTGACCCTGAACAGGAACATGAACAGAATGAACCCACAGATAATCCACAGCATTTTGTTAAACCCAAGGATAGCCAATTTACTTCCAGAAAATATGGACACCAATTATTACCAGAAAAGTTTAATGAAAAAAATAATTGAGAAGAATTATTTTAATTTTGCAAGCATTACTTTCCACGGGAGTTTGTTCTTTGGCATAGTTTTCAGCAGTTCCAAAATATAAAGAAACAAGTCACCGGGGCTGGTTCTGAAACCAGCATCTGTTTTCCTACTCCTGTCAAAACCATTTACCTTTATTTAGTGTGAAGTTTGGCTTCTACATGAGCAGAGCCTCTGATACAGGGTATCAGTACACGCCTGCGAGAATTGTGTGTGCTGCTCAGCATCTCTGGTGAGCTGCCTGTCCAGTCCCACATATGCTGCTGCTTCCACATATGCTGCCAACGCCAGCAAATAACAATCAAAGAGTGGAGATGAAGAATAATTATGTTTAAGGAGCAAGGCAAGAGTCTGAAGAAAATCAGAACAAATCAGGATGTCCTTGAGGAGATATTGGATTCCCAACCTTGCTTTCGTGCCTGCTTGGCTCTCCACAGCTCCATCCCCACCTACCCTCTTCCAGCATCCTGCCTTTGGGCACTGGCCCCAGCAGCACTGGAGCCACGATGGGAATCACTGGTACATCTCGACATCCTCATTTGCTCCAAGTGCTCAGCTGCTGCTGCAAGACCAGCCCGTACTCTTCTGGAGCCTGTCTCCCCCGCAGGGAAGTCAGGATAACTCGATTTGCTGCTGTCAAGGAAAGGGGTGCCAAGCCAAGAGATCTGCTTCTGCTGAGCCCTTGGCACTGAAATCAAGCCTGTGGTTCTGTCATGCCCTTTTTGTTGCTTGGATTCATGAGGAACTGCTTCCTCTCCCTGCACAGCTAAACTGTACCACCGTGGGAGGCTTGAACTGTGTTTTTAAACAGGCTCCCTGCTGTTCTGTGTCACATTCTTTCTTCTTCTCTTTCCACAGCAATTTCATATATATTACATTCTAAAACAGAGGGCAAACTCCAGAAACGAGCATCCTGCACACAATTTTCCAACGTTCATGGCCAATTTGCTGCATTCTGCTGTGAATTTCATGACAAGGAATTCAGAAACTATTAATATTGCATTTGATCCTTTCTCCTTTTTCCCTTGTACCCACCGATGCTTGTCTATTCACAGTATGTGAAACAAAGGCGGGGGGGAGAATCTTCGAATTCCAAAATCTTTCTACATACTCAATTTTACATAAATTATATTAACCCTGACTTCTTGAAAATACTGACTTCAAGGAAAAAAAAAAAAGTTGAGGATATAACTGACGACACTAAAATGGAAACACCAATTAATATATTTAGTCATGTCCAAGGGTTGATCTAATAAAGAATTCAGATTATTTATGTTACATCCACATTTTCACTTTTCAGACATTTAAGTAATGTAAAATAAATGATGTGTTAGATTAGCTTATTGGCTTCCATTCTCTTAGAGTGAAGTGTTCTGAAAGAAGCACTAATGATAATCATTAAAGGTAGGAAAAAGTTAAAATTCAAAGGAATCTCTCTGTCTTTAAGTCCCTCATTCTTTGCCAAATGCACACATACCTTTATATATATATATATGTATAAAAAATCAGAGGCAGTGAAATAAAGAATGTCTTTGATTTCATTTCAAGAAAAATGTCAAATGCAGAGATACATCCACTATCCTTTCCTAGATATCAAAGCTATTTTCAACAGAAGGGTCTCTGCTCAGCCAAAAATATAGTCTGTTTCCATACTGCAGATGAAGTCTGCAAAAGCTCAGAGAAAAGAGAGAGAAAAAAAAATCAGTTTTCATGGCCGTGTACCAATTTCTACAGGATGAAAGATGAAAGCATTTTTGGTTGAATCAGTCGGTATCTTTTAATTAGAAGAAGCATTTCCAAAAGTGTCTAGTTGTCTCTAGGAACACAAGTCTCGGTCACTGACTTCAATTTTGCTACAAAAATTATACTATGACTTAGTGACATCTTTCATGAAAATGGATCGATTTTTCTTTCATAAAAAATGCAAGAAAACCTGACTTTCAAGTCATTTGGCCTTTTATTATAATATATTACATCCCATGCACTGTCTTGATGACATTTACTGTTTCCTATGCAGGATCCCACAGTATGTATGAGTTGTCCGAAGTTCAAAGAGGGCAATCATTAAAATTTGACATTTATGTCAATGTGTGCACAGGGAGTTTACCTTTTCATTAGCTGCATATATATATATATTTTTTTTTTTTCTGGTGGAAAAAGCTGATTATGAAGTAATGAAAGACTTGGAGTGATTTTGTGTGATCCCAGTTGAGACTAATGGGTAATTCTTTATTATCACAACTGAGATTACTGGGTAAAGGAATTGATTAAGGATAGGGTTTTTTGTTGTTATTTGCTGAGTTGTCAGGAGGTGTTGAGTCATGCTGTGAGAAGTTCGAGTGCTGATTCTTCTGCTGGCATATACAGAAATGTCATGCTATATTACACAGCATACTGAACTAAGTTAAAAAAAAATTCTTTGTACATCATATGGTAGTTTGGTAAACAAAAACTATCAACTACACAAATCTGGTTCCCCATCCAATTGTATCTTATTTTTCATGCCTGATAGCCTCAGATTTTTTTCTGTGCACACGTCTCAACATTTATCTTTCTCCAGATGAACAAACTCATTTAAATACTATAAGGATAGGACTGTTGACAACCAAATTGTAATAGGTCATTATTTTTGGTGCAGAAGTGTTTATCAAACTCCTCCTGATAACAAATTTCATCTGTTGCAACTTTTCCTTGTTTAACCAGGGTACAACAGTCCAGCAAACTTATGCCTCTCAACTTATCCCAAAATATGTTTTTGTAATTGCCTTATGAACTTACTGAGAAGATGGAACAATGATGTGATTGCCAGAACCAGCTGACAGACTCAAGGGAGTTTATGCTTGGTCATGGCATTAAGTCAACATGAAGAGAAATGAATTAATTTTTGTGCTGAGTTTTAATTTTAACCAGTTTAGCTGTGTTGCAGTACAGGCAAAATCCCATGCATGTGGGTCTTGGCTGACATATATACCTGTGGTCCCAAACACTTGGGAGAGAAAAGGAGAGCCATCCCAAGGAATAAAACTGCCTCTGAAAATAAAGAACGTTGACCACTTCCCTTCCAAAGCCTGCCTTGAAGGAAACCAAGGACAGATGAGGACAAGGCCATCAAATTCGACTTACAAACTCTTCCTGAAGGGTTCCAGAAGGAATAGGAAGTGAGACCATCACCCAGCAATATCAAGCCAAAATTTTGTTCGTATTTTTTAGTTCTTATTTGACCTCACTATGATCTTGTTGTTCTTTAATCCTGAGATTAAAAGACAAGCTAGACTCTGGGCCTTTAGGAGAAGTTTGCTAAAATTATCTCTACACTCAGTGGAGGCAGTGAGCATTAAACTCATGTGGTATTTCTCAGCACTGCAGATACCACCAGCCATCTCATAATCTGTTAAATGTAAGACCACACCATGCAGAAGTGGCCACACATTTATGAGGAGTAGGACAGTCAGAAGTCTCAGCACTTGTTCTTCCAGAGACTGCATTTAGTAGCTCTTATTCAGGCTCATTTAAGTCGAATTTGCATTAGAGAAGTGGACCTAAGGATCTTTGCAGACAACATGAGAAGGAAAAGCCTACTCAGGTCAAGATAAAGAGGAAATTCCTACCTTCTAAAATCTTCAAAAAAAGGAGATTTTCCCCAATTATACCCGTACAAGTGTCTTCTAGATCTCCATTCTGAACTATATTTGCTAATAATTTGAGTGCTTAGTTAAAACAAAAAAAAATCCTTTTTTTCCCTCTTCATTTTTATTGATCTAATTTACCTCAGGAATTTACCTCTCAGGAATGAGAAGCCCTTGATAAGACTATACATTTCACAATGCAATGTCATTAAGGTATAAATTGGGCCAGCCCAGCACACCTTTATGTGTTTTCCCATCTGCCTCTTTAGCAATTTACAATGTAATGTTAGTTATGATATTTACCTAAAGACTTCTGTTGCATCTGTGTTGAAGTAAATATTCTGAAAGATCTTTTATACAGTATTTACACATAATTATGTCTGTAAATATTTTAAAAGCTGCCCAAAACAGGGAGGAGTTTTAAAAGGCTTGTGGCTGCAGGAAAAGGTTTTGCTTTGCTCAGCTTCCCACTGCCCTTTTTACTAACCAGCCTGTATCTTCTAATGCGCTGCTGACAGCCATCTTTCAGATTTCTATGTCTTGTAAAGACAATTACTGAATTTACCCAATGAGCCAGACTAGGAACATCCTAATAGCTGTGTGAAAGGCTAACAAGCTGGAAGCCTTTGAGGTTGTGTCAGTGTCTCACATCCCTTGATGTCAGAGAGTTGATAAAATTGTTATTAGTTCAAGAAGGCATGCACCCATGGTTTCTCCTTTCAGTCATTCCCTTCAACCAAGGCTAGGCAGTTAGAGTTTTGTATCTCAGATGTGGTAAGTGGGCTGAAATGCCAGAATTCACTCCTCAGGAACTTCACAAACAAGGGAGTTTGTGTTACAAAGAGGACTGAGCTGTTAGCAGGGGAAGAAACTGTCTCATTTCCAACTCACCTATTTATTATTATTATTTTTAATAAAGGGAACGCCATCTTAACCCTCTTTCTACCCATAACCTGAGCAGGATGTTGATGAAAATAGGCTTCTTTATAGATTATTCTTTCTTGGAAGCACCAAGCACGATGCAGCTGTTACTCCACCATATATGGTCTGACAAAGTTCAGCTGTGAGATATCAGTGGGATATCAGCAGAGATATCCCACTCCTTGTTCAGCCTAGGAAACTCCTCAAGCCTGGGGAAAAAATTCAGAATTTAACTTCTCAGAGCTGACAGCCTCCTAGCACTGAGGGGAGTCAGTCACTCTCATTTCCTACCAAGCTGAACGATACCTGGGCTGAATGGGATGATTTCAGCTACAGGTAGCGCTCGGTGTGAGCCCAAACAGCAGAACTCACCCAGAGCTCCCATCAGTAATCATTACAACAGTAGTAATAAACTCACCAACTTTTATGTTCATAACACCATGTGTGTACCCATTATCACAAAAGAAATAATGCAGTAATGAATATCACCACCACCACAAGCCATTAAGAGTTCAGGAGATCACAGCACTACAGTGTAGTAATCTAGGACAACATGTAGTGATTAAACAGTTGAGTCTAAAAGTATCATTTGCATAGAGGCTACCTACTGAAACTAAGTATAAACAAAGGTACCAGTCCTGGTATCTGTATAGAAATCCACTTGCACTGTGCAAAGGCCTGGGCTCAGACAGATGCAGAGCAGAGAGTGCCACCTACAGAACTGCTGGGAACAGTCGCTTCAGTGTGTTAGGTCCCCTTTCCACTTGCAGACCATCTATGATGATGTTTAGTTAGCAGCTCTGGTGAGATTAAGTCCAGGCTGCAGTGCTCTCAGAGCCAACAAATTAAACGAAAAGTGAAGCAGCATAAGAGCAAAGCTGCTAAACAAAAGAGATGTTTGAAAATTTTTCTAATACTGCAGCTATAAGAAATCATCTTGCCAGCTCAGAACAAGCCTGCTTTGAATGTATACTTCTCACGTGTTTGACATCCTAATACAGCTCATTTAATACTTGCACAGAATCCATAATACACAAAAAACCCTCAGAAATGCTACTGTTGCCATTTTACTTTCATAAGGGTGCCCTCAATGAAAAGAAGCACAGAAGTTAAAATCTGTGCATTCTTCCTGCTTTGCCGCCATCAGTTGAAGTCTGCTGCTCACTGGGGTTAATGGGATGGCAGCTTTTTTGGTAACTAGGGGCTAGTTAGCAGCTCAGAAACAGATGGCAGGTTAAATAGTCTCAGCTGGAAGGAATTTTTTGCTTTGGCCTTTTTTACCTCCCTTTAGACTAATGTGTGACCATATCGTGACAGGAAGATTTTAGGTGGTGGTCAAAAAGTACAACAGCCATCCCTTACCCACATGCAAACATTTCCCTATCCAGCCTATAAACTGCTGTCATGCATTTAATGATGACCACACAGTTGACTATAATAATATGGCTGGACTGTGAACTCCCATTTCTATTAAGAAATATACTTGTTCTGGAAGTGTTAATACTCAGATATTTGGTGTACAATAAAAAATTAAAAGAGGCTGCTGTGGCAGTGGAGAGAGCAAAAACATTTTTTTCCTTTCACACCTGATATTTGTAAAAACCCTTGGGTTTTGTGTGTCAGATGGCTTGCATATCCTGAAAAATCAGATTATTTGGGGCTGAACCGGGTCAGTCTGCTCAGCTCCTGTGTGTCTGCCAAGGTTTGAGCCAATAACATATTGCAAGAGCCAATGCAGTAATTATACAATCTGATGTCTGCATGCTACCAAAATAAACTCACAGCTAATGATGGCAGTGGTACCATCATTTAGCAGGTTGAAGAAGTGTGCCATATTTAATGCTTTCTCATGAAATTGCCCTCCTAATCTGAAAGAGATTTAAGACACTTAGAAATGTGCAGCTTCTCCTTTCTGCTGTTTTCCTGGTCACATTGGGCCTCTCTGCTCTATCCCTCAAATAAACAGAAAAGCTGCTTTCACAGCTCATCTACTGATACGAAATTACTTTCACGGTGGCTGAGTGCTCTGTGCTATCCAAATTTCTCACAAAAAACTTTGCTTTCATTTTCTTGTGCTACTGAGCTGTACAAAGATAAAAGAAGTCAAATAAAGATTATTGATTTATTGTTATCATTTCACGTCCCTTCTCCTCCTTAGGAGCATCATTGTGTATTTTATACCAACATATGCAGCAGCAGCAGCAATGCCACAAATGAATCAGCTTTGTGACTCTCTGCAAGCTTGAGTTATCAGCAGCCACCTGTGCCATACGCTGTACTGAGGAATTAGTGATTTGGAAAATTATCCAATCCATACTATCAAATCAAGGGAAAGATCTCTTGCTTGCAATTACTCCCTCAGAGCTTGCTGCTGCTCCTACCTGCATTTGATAAAATTCAGGTAGTGGAACTACAGCACTGGACCTTTACAGTGACAGTTCACTGGGCTTTATAAGTATATTCTCAATGCCACAAAAGATGATAGAATTATTACCAGAGGGTAATTATATTGATCTTTTTCTTCCTCTCAGGTTGAAGGTAGGTTGTATAACTGGGAACTTACAGTTAAATTCCCATTCCTACTATGCATACAGCACAAAAGCAAGGGATGTTTGAAATCCAGTGTTGCAGAAGGTAAGACCCACTGCCATGGCAATAACTACAAAATAGCAGATTTCTCACATCTCCTGTCAATGTATCATGAGGCAGCTTCTCCAGAACCAGAATGGGAGAAGACATGAAGCCTTACAGATGCCTTTTCAAAAGAGCTATTAACATGAATCCATTAAATATTTCTATGAAGGGCAGTAAAATTAGGCCCAGTCCCCAGCTCAAATTTATTTTTCTTTTTTTTTTTAGACACAGAAACTTGAAGAAGCCCTTGGAATAGCTGATGGGTCAGCATCTAAAATCTGTGCAATTC
Organism: Taeniopygia guttata; assembly: GCF_048771995.1. Lineage (NCBI taxonomy): Eukaryota > Metazoa > Chordata > Aves > Passeriformes > Estrildidae > Taeniopygia > Taeniopygia guttata. Next base: position 9,444,744 of record NC_133026.1, read on the forward strand.
AAAAGAAACCCAACTAACCAAACAAAAAATTCTGCAAATTTATCACATAGTAACAAGACCTTGAGAGAACCCTAACCAGTAAAAGGCACCAGCTGTACTTCATGAATGCAGAATACCTATCAGCATCTTGGAAACAACTGGATGAACTTTTTTTCAGAACAACAGAGTTTACATTGCAGTAACTAAGTACACAACTTATCCTGCAGGATGTCTTTTGTGACAGATTGGGAATAGGAACAGGCTAACACAGTTCCCTGGTTAGGACAGACACCTCAGGCTGTGGTAAAACATGACCTTTATAGATATCTAGCAAAAAAAACCATTTAAGAAACAGATATAACATCATGACCTTTTTAGATACATAGCATAAAACATCTAAGGGAAAGTTCTGCCCCTCTTCCCCTCTGCCACTGAAGCCATGGACACAGCAGGAGCTGCCCAAGGGCCAGTGGTGGCACTGGGAGCTGCAGCTTTTCCTGAACCCTGAGATGACAGTAATGGTGCACTGATTACACTGAACTTTGCCACCTGTGTGCCTGTTATTCTGGCTCTCCCTACAGTTGCTGGAGGACAGGCAGGCAGCTCCAGAAGTGGGGTTTTAAATAAATGTCTCTGGCAGAATACAGGAATTCTAAAACATATTTTATGAATTCTTCTTTGGGGACGCTTCGATTGCTTTGACCACAAAGGGGCTGCTAATGACTAATGAGAGTTCACTTGGATGAATGGCACCTCAAGGGATGACACTTACACACCCTCTGGGGTGACAAGGGACTGCTTCTGTGGCTCCAGCACACAGAAAAAGATCACATTTTAGTAGAATTAGTGCAGGATACAGGATTTCTTCCATCAAACAGAAGCCAAGGCTTAACACTATTGCACTGCACTTTTGCTTCTTAATGGAAAATTATCTTATAAAACAGGAATTCTCTGACAGACTTTTGTTTTTCTCACATGAAAATAAACAAACATAAAAAGCTAAGAGTTGTTTTCATTAAGACTGAGAAGCTGAAGTTGTAGCACTGCTAATGACAGTGTTTTGCTGCTTCTAGAGTGCTACCACAGTCAATCCCATTCCAGATACAGTCTGTAGGGTATTTTTAGCAAAAACTGTTCACTAACGCCATGTTAGTGAACATTCAAAGCAGAAATTTTGGAAAAATTGTAGCCCAAAGGCTAATCAGAACTGGAAAAACAGAAACTAAATAAAATCTCCAGTAAGGAACCAAGTACATTGAAGAAATCAGGAAGAAAATAATCATTTAATAATCATTAATCATTTTAATAATAATTTTGAAAAATCATTCAAGATTAAAGAAGCCGTAAAGTTAGGTGGAAGTTAATTAAACTCTGGGAAAAAAGTGTACAGCCCCAATGGAAGTCAAGAGCCATGGCTAACACCCTAAAAGAGGAAAATCTGAGAGTCTAAAACTATCTTTGAGTGAAAATCAAGTCAGAGATACTCAGAGGACACTGGAATGAGGAGAATGAGAACAATTTGCTGAAGACTATCACAGGTTAATGAAGCAGTTAAGGAAGAGAAATGTACATCTGAGAAGGCAAATGATCCTTTGCCTCAGTGAAACAGGAGACCCTTGCTCCTTTCCATTAATTAAGAATAAATTCTATCAAAAGAGAGGTGCCAGGAATTCTAGAGCAAATATGAAGCTTCTGAAAAAGCATATAAAAGTCATCTGAAGTGTATACAATTCACTCAATGCTTTTTTGATGTGTGCAGGACAGTGCAGCTGTATCTAAAATCAGTGCAGAGATACTGAGTCACTCCAGGGGATTACTGACCAGTGAATGTAAATGGCAGCTCAAATCAGAAAAACAAAACACTTGGAAGATGATGATAATAAAGGGGCTAATCAGTGCTGGTTTTGTGAAGAAATACCATATCTTTTCTCAACACTGTATCTTGATGTATTATTTTCTAGAAAAGCCATCTTAAATGCCCCCAAACCACTGTTTCCACTCCCCTCACATATATCGTAATGTCCTTACCAACAATTGTGCCACTGTAATTGTCGGAAAGCCTCAATTAGATTGAGTACAATAATCTTGCTTAAAAATTATATTTATATTTAATAACAAAGACTATTATTAAATATAACGGTCCCATAATGTTTACTATGGAGAATTCATCCATAGGGGCACAACAGAAAAACAGATCTTCAAATTTAGTTTAGTTTCAAAGAAAACATGTCTTAGAGTTACAGTCTTTGAAGCCTTGTGATATGCTGGTAAAATAATGAAGAAAGAAAAATATTTTGACAAACCTTATTTGGATTGCCAAAATTATTTTTCAAGATCTATTATAATAGATGAGTATAGGTAAGAAAGTAGAAAGTAAAGAGGAAAACACTGCCCCCAGAGAACAAATGACCAGAGGAAAAAAAAGCCAGAAGATGATTAAATGGTGCATTTTTATCATGGTGAAAGGCTAATGACAGGCCATCCTGTGGTTACTTTCTAGGTCACTGGCTATTTAATAGATTCATTAATAATCTAGGAAGGGATGGTGTGTATGTAGGCAGAAAAACAGGCACAATGTAATTTTTCAGGTAATCACGACAGAGAGGACTGAGAATTGAGTTCAGAGCTTTGCCAGAATATAGGTTTTCCTTTTTTTGACAATTTTGCTCTAACTTATCACCAACTAATACAGTATTAAAACCACAGGCCTGCTTCATACAGAATACAACACTTTTATCATCACTTTATTCTTTATGAGTTAGATGCTATTTTCATTTTACCAGATAAGTCCACAAATTACATATATTTTTTTATTTCCTTTCCTTGTTTTTTCTTTTAGAAAACCTCCCAGAAAATAATGTAGAGTTTAGCAGTAAGGCTAGTAAAATATCAAGAAACTCCAGAAATCAAGTGTAATCCAATAATGTAAATTCATCAATGTTGAGTTTAGATTATTTTTTATATACCAATAATCCTCATCTGCCCTATCCTTCTCTCAATGGAAGGGAAAGAAAATAATATATTTTTAAAATTAACTTTTATTCTTTCAAAAAATAAAAAGCAATAATCCTATTTTTAATTAAATTAAACACAGATATGAAGCTTTTATACCTAATATCACCTAGAAGTCGATTTTGTAAAGAAATATTCACACAAAATTATTTTTACAATATAAGATTTGAGAGATTTGCCATCATTCTATTTTGTGCAAATGCACAGGTACTAAAGTACACCTAATTTCTTTGTCCCTCACAGCCCTAAGAAGAGAAAAATTGTCAAGGTCTTGAAATCTGCACAGCAGCCGTACCCTGTATACAAGTGTGGAATCATAAGACTGCTTCTTAAGGTCAGTGCAGCTTATGGTAATGAATATGGAAAGGTTACTATTGTTGTCTTTTGTTGATTTCTCCTCAAAAAATGCAAAGAACAAAAAGGTCACTAAGCAATGTTTCTAAGCTACTTTGGAATTTACTAATCTATCACTGAAGAAAATAAAAAAAAAGGGTTAATAAAATATACTCTAGACACAGAAAAGCAGATTAGAAGTGGCATTTAACTGTGAAACCGCTTTTAGACAGAGAAAAAATAACCCCAAAATCAGAAAGGAAAGCTACTTTCAGACTTTGATCACTAAATAAATATTTACAGACTGAACAAAGCTTTTTAAAGTACAAGGCTGGAGCCCCATAACACGTAATTGAGGAATACATCTGTGACAGTGGAGCTGACATCTCTCACTGTAATGAGTGCTGCATGCAACAGTTCTATGAAAAGTGTGCTTGTCCAGACCAGTGATGGAAATTACTGTGCTTGAGTTTTGCAGCCAAGCCTGTACTGGAAGTGATTGAAAAAGCCAACAGGGTGACAGTGCAATGGTGAGAAGAGACCCCAGCATGCTGTACGGAATTACCAAATTGTGAGATATCCAGCAGAGATACAAACCTGCATTTTTGAGCTTGGATAGTGAAGTGTTTGAATTAGGGAAGCTTTGAGGAGAAGCCCTGTCAAAGACAGTCTGGATTGGCAAAGGGATAAAGGAACCAGGACTGCAAAGTGTGTCCAAAGGAACTGCTCAGTCTTGGCTCCAGGCTGGGGAGACTTAGATGTAAATTTAAAACAATATCTCTGTCCTCTGACACGTGTCGGTTCAAAAACAAATTATAAACTGGGTTTCATGTCATTTTTTAGTTGCCACCAGTGCCTTCAAGTGGAGGGTTTGCAAGGCAGATCCACTGTGGAAACCACTGTGATGACTAGGGTCAGGAGATTACCTGAGAGGGATAAACTTGTAATTCAATCTCAATAGACAGAGCTAGGGATAGAGAAGCAGAAGTGCACCCTGCGATGTACATCTCAAACAGCAGAAATAAAAGGTAATTTTTTTTCTAAGAAAAATTAGTAAGAAATTATTGGTGTTTCTATATGGATATTCCAATATATCTGTCAACAGGATACATAGATCATAGATTCTGAATTATTGCACATATTTGTATTTCTGTGGTTTTCATGTCTTGTATGGCCCTTTAGCTTGGCAGTAACTTGTCTACAGTGTTTGTGCAGTGTGATGACAGAGTGGAAGAAGCAGCATAATCTTGACATTTTGGCATTACTCTTCATCTATCTTGCCTTTTGTGGAGGTTACTATATTATTTTAAATGCCAAATGCTCAGAACAATATAGATAAGCCAAATTCTATGAATTTTAATGGGAATATTTTATACTTCAAATTCAAAATAGGCTTCTTGTTTGAGAGGAGGATCAGCTTTGAAGGTAACTGTGCAAACAGTGACATCGTCACACTGAGCTGTTTGGTAGAGTAAGTTTTGAATGAACAAGAACATGTAAGAAGTATTTTCATGAAACAGCCCTTTCACTGATAGGGGATAGGTTAATCTAGTTTTTAAATTCAGAAGTCACAAAGCAATGGATGCTTCCTATGTAATGGATTGAGCTTCTGGACTTATGTGATCATTTGTTTGCACTTTTGTAGAAACAGACATTATGGAATTAAGGGACATAATTACACTTATTGCAGAGGAAATAAGCACAACTAATCTATCTCTTTTCTATTACAGAGAATGACAACTTTAACAAAAAGAAATTAAAATAGAATTTTAAAACTGTAGGGCCATTTTCTCATGCTGAACATATTCTTTTTTGTGGGCACATATATAGGCAAAGGTTTGAGTCTGAATTTGCTTCTCAAGCCAATTTTATGTTGAAAGCACATATGATGTTATGTTCAAATGGAATGCAGAGAGAAAAAAGAATTTCAGATTTCATCTGCATTTTCATTTCAGTATATATGTCAAATGCTTTGCCTTCTTTAAATAAAGGTCATGAAAACACAGAGATTTTCTTTATATCCTAAGAGATTCTGTAAAACAAGGAAGATGTGGGTGGAATGATTTGGAAATTAATTCTTTTTGAAATACTCTACTGCAGTCAATTCAGGACTGATGTCATGAAAAGAGAGTTTAACTCTCGGAAAATTAAGCACACCATTAAGAAAGAGATTTTGGAGAAAGTTAGTTCTGCATATCATTAAACGGTATGCAAAAAATATGGAAATTATTTATTGAATAATTCACAAGGCCTTGTTATTGGCAAAATAAAAGATATCTTTAAAAAATTTTTGATATGTTAGTAGAGGACAAATGTGTAAGAACAGAGCTGAAGGTCAGCCACATTTTGAAAACAAATTATCTTCATTTTAACTTCTTCATCTCTCTGAAATTACGAGAGGTCATCTTACTTTTTTCTGAAACAAATATAAGGTTGATACCTGTGGTTGTGGTGGGTGCTGTAATGATTGGCTACCTCAGCCTTGCACAGAAAGGCAGAACAGCCACGCATCAGCTGGACAAAATCAGCAAAGCCCTGCAAAACTGGTGATGGTAATGACTCAGCAGTGATTCACTACCACAGCAGCCATCAAGGTAACAAGGAATGAACAAACTACTCCAGTACTCCTGAATGTCATGATGTCTACTCACTCAATATGGGTAAAACAAAATTAAAAAGAAAAAAAAAAAAAAAGATGTTTTGGATCTCCCTATAAAAGAACGCTCCACAGCGTATAAAATATATAAAAATACCTGGATCTCTTTTGCAGATTTTCTTTTGTCTCTATAGATAAACTGGATTGAAAGCTTATATAGAAAGAGTTTAACTAAAGAGTAACTAATGAGATTTCTAGAAATAATTTTCCCCAAAGAGAATAACAAATCAAACAGATGACTCAATTTCAATGATAGCTAATATAAACAAAAAAATTGTTCAAATTCTTGCCACAATTTAAATAGGAGAGGCAATTTCCAGAACAGACTATTCAGGTGGACTAGAAACAGATTTTTTTTCTTTCCCTTCCCAGATATTAGAGAATCTAGAAAAAACTGAATTACTGGAAGAGTCAAATCAGTTGTATCAACAAGTACATGCTCAAGAATAAGAATACATGACAAATTCAACACAAATTCTTCCACATACACGTTTCTTTAGTTTTTACATCAGATACTAAAAAAGGAAAAAAAGGACTATGAATTTTGAAAAATTGCCGTTTTTCTCATCAACATGAAAACTGAAAATACTTGGAATGCTTTGTGAAAGCGACCTTACTAAAATATTTTATAACAAATGAAAGAGTTAATTATGTTTTCATTCTGGTCAAATTTATTAATTTTCTATAAAAACATAAGACTGGACCTTTCAGTGCATCTTGATGCAAGTATCCTTATATTTGAAAAGTGGTTCAACTGTGGTCTGTTCAATTAGCATCAGCAGAAATATTTACAGCAACAGAGACATGGAACACATATATTTGAGAATCAAATAGGTAGGAAAGTTTTTTTTTACTGAAACATAATATACACCTCTGCAAACTGTAAAAAGCAGTAGTACTCACATATATCCTTTTCTCATTCAGCTTTTCAAAACTCAGCTTTCCATTTCTGCTCCCTTATGGCTTTTAAAGTGCAAATACATTTCCTGTAACCATGCTTTTCAAGCAGAAAACAGCCAATGGATTGGTTTTTTTTTTTAAAAAAAATGAGCTTTTTCAGAACCAACCCTAACTGAAAGAAATGGGACAATTTAGAACTTTGTCCTTCTGCACTGAAGATTTGCAATTGACTTCACTTGCATTGGGACTGGGGCTCTAAAAGAGAAGTAGAAATTAGCTTTGAACAGCTTACTAAGTAAGTAGCCCTAACTGCACTCCTTACTGAGATACAAAGCTGATCATTAATAAGTTGGTAATTTAGGGGAAAAAATCAGGGTTCTCAAGCACCTTTCAGAAGCAGACTGGAGGACTGCATTCAAGGAATAATGACAGAAATTAAAGAATAAAATTGCAACCGTCTTTCTTCCACTTAAAAAAAAATAAAAAAAGAAAATCAATTTCTGGATAAGCCCAGGGTCTTGGATACTCTTCACACAGCAGAACAGAAAGCACTGTCATTATTTTTTTAAACATATATGAAGATAAATGCCTTAATCGGTGAAAAAGAAGCACATGATGGTGATTTGAAGATTTTTGGTTTTGTGAACATAAGTCAGCTCCTGTAAGGAAATTCAGCAAAACTTCAAAGAGATAAAAAACCCCAAACCAGTCCAGCTTTTACTTCATGCATTTTTCTATCTCATCAAGAGAAGAATCCAACTCCTGCATGAAAATACCTGTTTTGTTCCAATAAGAGACAGCAGCTCCCTTCCTGAAGCCGTCTCACAAACAAACAGTTCAGAATTGCTTCCATGGCTAAGTTAGCTCATGGCTCTGCTCGACTGGAGCAGCTGCAGCCAGCGGCTCAAATCCAATTCATAACATGCAGGGACTGATATTTTCAAAAGAAAATAACAGCTAATATAGATGAAAATAAAAGAAGGCTTGATATTAATCTCCAAGTTATTTAATTTTTAAAGATCAAAGCTTGGAATAGGGAGAGGGTCAAGGCTAGAAATGAAGCATTCTGAGGACAAGGAAATTTGATGCCACGCTCAACAACCACATTTTGGCAAAGGCGAGCAGGAGGGCAACAACCAGGAGGGATGGAAAGCTCCTTTCTGAAAATGATTAAAAAGAAATCTCTGTGTGAAGATCTGACATAAATATGGCTGCAGCTCAGCTAAAGAAAACCTGATATCCTAGCATAGAGACCAGTTTTACCCCTTTTTCCCAAGAAGGCGGTGTTGTAGCCCTGTGGGAGAGGCGCAGCAGGAGCCTGGTGTCTGCAGGACCACAGGTTCAGGCTGGTGCTGCTTGCTGAGATTTGCAGATGTCAAGAACTTACCACCAGGAAGGTCTGCAGGTCTGTGGTGTTTCCACTGTCCTAAGCTCTGACAGATGAGATCACGATAGCAGAGATGTAGCCCTAGTATGCTAATTATCTTATTTCTTTATTAATGACTGGAATCAAAACTTTGGAATCAAAGATTTTAGAGTGAGGAAATCAAACTTTAAACATCCTGATAGGCAAAACAATTTAGATAGTTCTCTCATTTAATAGAGGTTATCTTTAAGCCTCTTCTATAAATTTTCTTCTGCTTCAAGAACTTTCCTTCTTTCTTTTTGGTGATCTTCACCATTCACACTCATTGAATGTAGGTAGCTTAATCACTTCTGAATTTTTGATATTTCTCACCTGTTTTCATCTACTATATCCCTTAACTTTCCTTTTAATTTGTGTCCTAAATCCTCAGATGTTGCTCTGTTGGATCTCTCTACCTTTGGAGCCTCCATCTTCCCCTTGGGAAGTCTGGGATCGGCCTGCAGGCCACTCACAGAGAAGGAGAAGCATGGCAATAGATTTATCTCTTCTTGTCTGGGCAAAAAGCAAAAACCTCAAGGGCTGGCAATAGCCCAGGGCAGCAGCCAGCCCATCTCCTGTATCTCCAGCTCTCCCACAAGCTCCATGCCATGCACGCCTCATCCAGGAAGGAAGAGATGCACACCTTGACAATGCTCCTCCAGCACCTTCCCCTTCACCTCGAAGCTGAGGATTTTTACTAGGTTAATGCTTCATTCCTAAAGGTCAAAATTATACCTGGTGGAGGTTGAGCTGAATGTGCTCAAGACTGAGGTGTCATTTGGGCTGCAGGATTTGAAACCAAACCCACAATCCTTCTCTGTATGACAGCTCCTCTATTAATTGGCTATCGTACAGCACCCATGCATGCAGTGCTGGTAATTAAGGCAGAGTCAACACCCCCAGATTTAAAGAAAGATTGCTTGGCTAATTAGGATGCAATTTGTTTTTGTATGCTTCTAGAAATTGCTCCAATAATAAGTTTGTGTACTATTACTACAAAATTAAAAACTGTCAGCAAAGCTGCTATAATTAATGTCTCCGACTTAAAGGCATAACTCTTGAATTTTGAGAATTACCTTTTCTAATAGTAAGAGAAAAAAATTGCTTAGGTTCAAAGTACTGAGTTTAAATCTGTTTGTTTATCAGGAAGATGAATATCACATTTCTCCCTATTCTCCCAGGATAACACATCCTATTACATTTATCTTTTTCTAACTCTTTTTTTTAGAATCACTGCTATTTTGAACTAACCCATTATTAGAGACAAAAGGGTGACACATTCCCTCAGCTGAGCAATACAAGAATTTCCAGCTTAAAGACCTCACCCTAAAAACTTTACATCCCGTATCTGACACACAGTCTCTGCTACCAAAGCTGTGTATCTACGCACTGCAAACTGTCATTTTTGGGGCAATGCATAGCAGGGAACAACAATAACAAAGGGAAAAGAAACCCCCAACCCACCTGACAACAGTATAAGCTACAATAATAGAGTTTAGGATGTAATCACTTAGCTGCTGTCTCTGACCACAGCGGTAGAATACTACTTTCCAGCTGAGTTTAGGCTCTGAAGGTCATTAGAGATGTGTACCAATAAACATACACTCTGCTATCAGATTAGCAGACAAAACAGTTTCCATGGCAACCCTTGGACCAGAGAGCTTGCCTGCATTCAGCATTCATTTAAAATATTTTTTTTTCCTCCCTCAGTCTCCTTGGAGTCAATCCTGTGAAACACAAGTGCTTGCAAGCTCTCTAATCTGCGGCTGCCTTTGAAAACCCATCCAACGGGTGTTGAAGCTGAGCCAATTAACAGGACGAGAATTGGGTGAATTGCAGAGAATCTGGCAAGGCTGTGTTTACCAATTAGGGTTTTTTTTATGATGCAAATGTTGCACACCATGCAGCAGGAATAAAAGCCAGCTATGCTGAATATGAAACTGTTAATTGCATTTTTCAGAGACACGGCTACAAGGTGAAACTAATCATACAAATGATAACTGGGTTTTACCACCTACAGTGCTTTGGTATTGCACTTGCACTAATCTGTATTAAAATAGCCCATAAATTTTTACAGCAAAAGAAAAAGCAGGACTTGGTATGCCCTCCTGAATTTTGGGGGACATAAGGAATCAGGGAAATAGATACATGTAACAAGGAAAGCAAACAAATTATTGCTAACAAAAAAATAGTAACTTTTTTTTTTATTTTTAAGAAAGTATGCCTTTGTTACAAAACAAAGAGAAATAGAATCTAATAAGCTCAAATGAAAATCCTCCTGGTAAAAGAAACTGGTAAAGATGTCAATGAATAGGAAGTTTTCTGAGAGAATCTGTCCAACAGAAAATTTGGGATGAGGATGGAAAATGTTTGAATCAAAAGTCCAGAAGAAAAATGGGTATAGTATATTTATGGAAAGGTTTATAAGATACTTTAAAAACAGCAAGAGAGTTCGATATATAAGACCCCAGACTGCTGACAGAATTTGGAAATACTTTAGTCTGAATGAAGAGGACATCCTGTTTTACTGGCCCAAGTTTAAATACAATAATTGAGTACAGGAAAGAGCAGGCAAATGAATTCTTTCATCTAGACTTCCTCATAACTCAAGCCTTATTTCTCCAAGGGTAAAACCCACTCCAGTTATGGGCATCCTCAATGTGAAATACTTAGAAAAAGTAGTTAAATTAAATCCTTTAATAAAATTTTTGACGAAACAATGAAATTTTATTTTATCTTCAAGGATTTCTCAGTATGGAAAAATAAACCAAATAAATGTTCTACCATTTTCTCCAGTAAAGGAGATGCTGAAGTTTTATCATTAGATAAAATTATGAGATTACATTTCCGACATGCAGCTTGTGAATATTTAGACAGCAAACCTTGCCATTAATAACACAAAACCACTAACACTGCTACTACCATTACCTCTTCCAGTTGGAAGTACAAGGTATTTTGAGCACACTTAGCTAATTTTTTCCTGTGACAAACTAAATTAAACAGTGATGAGAAATAAAATGAGGTCCTAATGACATCTGAATATGTTCAATTGTCTTCAGGTAGGATTAAAACCACAATAATTTTGGGATCCAGATTCCCACAATGCTCTAGAAAATTTAATAAGTTCTTCACTGAATCCTTATGAGAAAAATAAAAATAATTATGATCTTTCTCATTACTTAGATAATTTCTGTCAATCAGAGTCAGAAAGACACACAAAACCTCCTGTCATCAATTAGGTTGTCATAAAAGTATCTCTATGCCTGTACCTTTGTCTCTTAGAACACAAAGCATGCAGCACAGCAAACATTTGGAGAGAGCAAATATTTGCTAAACTAATGTATTTTGTGGTCAGCAATCACGTGTACATGACACTTAGATAGAAAAGAAAAGCATCAGGCAGAGAGGGTTTTCAAATGTTGCATTTGAAGAAAAGGATCAAAGTAAACACTGCAAAGAATAACCACAACTAGAGTAATACACCAGACAACTTCAATTGAAAGTGGCATGGCTTAAAGTAAGATAATAGGGTTGAATAATGCAAATGACCATATCCCATGTGGGTTTGCACAAGAGATCCTAAAACCACAGAAAATTAGGAAAAAGGCATTGAAGAGCAGATTCTTGAAGAGATTTTCCTAAAAGAATAGAGAAAATGAGGACAGCTGGGAACCTTGAATGCACAGCAGGATGAGGGGCAAGGGAATGATTTGCTCTGTAATAAGAACTGAGGGAAACAGTGACAATTGTAGAAAGTGCATGAAGAAAACTAGCCAGGAATGAATGGCCCATGTGTTTCTGAGCTGCACTGGCAATCAATCATCTGTTTTCCAGCAAAAGACAAAATAGAAATTTGAATCGCAACTGCTGCCAGGGTGTGCTTAGCCCACATCAGTCCAGCATTAAGACAGCAAGAGAAACTCTGTCAGACATGATAAAATGGTTATTAGGAGGGACATGTTTTCATGAGCTCCAGAAGACAGATGGGTCATGTCAGAAACGAACTGCATCTAAATGACATGCTTCTCTCCATTCCTTTGTGTATTTATTTACCTGAGCTTCTGATATTTGTGGGTTGATTCACAGGATGCTAAAGATATCCAATACCACCGGTATATACACATCTGATAGCTGAACATCTGAATTCTCTTCAGAAGTTTCTTCTAACCAGGAAGTTGCTGGAGGTTTGTTCACTTCCACTGTCCATAATGTTATATGACACGGATTTGTAAAATCTGTTTTGCAAGAATTTAGCAGCATTCAAATGTGGCCAGAAATAATTTTAATTTCAATTGTTGCAATATATAAATTCAAAGACCTTGGATTTTGGGATTAAAGTGAAAGAGAAAAAAATAAAGAAATTGAGATAATGATCAAAGGATAACAAAACACAATTGTTACTGAAGATTATAAAGTGCTGAAAAATCTGACTGATTATCTCTGCAAACAAGCTATCAGATTGCTGGAAATTGATGGAAGCGCAGAGGCTATTAGGAAAAAAAAAAGATAGCTTTGCAATGAATGACAAAATTAGGATCTGCCTTGTATATCCCTGAAGTTGTTGATAGATGAGCAACATATCCTCTGATTCCTGAGAAAGAAACATTACTTTAAAATTACTGCATGAACAGCAGTTCAGTATCACAGTATGAGGAAAGTCATAATTCTTGAATAAATCTTCCCGGCCACAGAAGGCAACTGTGAAGATTAGGAGCAAGAACAAATATCTCAAGTTATGGTTTTAGAGATATAATGAGTGAGATGTAGGACAATTCCCAAAGCTTAATTGACCAGTTGGGAATACTTAATATGCTCAGGTTAATAAACTCAAGGAAACAATTTAGGACAGATGTCAGAGACTAAAACTGGAATCTTTCAAAATGATCTTTTTTTTCAGGCATGACTTTTGTTCAGATAATTTGCACTTTTTTTTTTTTTTAATTATTTTTGCAAATATGAAAATTCTGTTTTTCACATTTAAAATCCTACCTTTTAAAGCCATAATGTAGAAATAAACAGTTGCTACCACATTCAGAATACATGTGCTCAAAAAATATTATCTTCCTTGAAGACTGTTTGATATTATAAAGACAACAGAAGAGGAAAAAGGTGAGAATGAAACATGAAAGTCACTAAAATGGTAACTGGACTGAGTTTTGTCATATGCTGTTGCTTACCCTTGAACATACTTGGCTTATCCACCTGCTTGGGGACATACTGCTCCTAATTCTTGCTATGAGTTAGTGGGACTTTTAATATAAAGGATTCAAAACCAGAAAATAATTCACATTAGTGACCTGAATTAGGAAGAGATGTTCATCCTCCTAAAGAAGTCTGAGAAAGATGTGGCTAAAATAACATCTATGACATGGATAAATCAAATATCAAATTATAAATTACATGAAGAAAGTAACATTTTCTATTGGTGGAATTCTTATGCTTCTTCATGTTGCTCCAGGTTTGTAATACCATCATAATCCCATCATACCTACATCATAATGAAGTAGGTATATACACAACAGGTAAGTACTCTGAGTATACCAGAAATCTGATTTTTTTATTATTTTCTTCTCAATATTGCTACTTTTAAGATGTGATATCACAGATAATAATCTTTACTATGTTAACAGGGAACTTCTCTAAGCTGGTGTCATACAGAAATGTTTTCTCTCTGCCAGGCACCATGGTGACTGCAGCACTAAAAATAAGCACTCTCTACAAAGAGATGAATGAAAACCTGAGCGTGGCATCCTGCAAGCCACAACCAATAAAACCATGGAAAGTTGGATTAAAATTATGTGGAAAGAATACTCACTGTCATTTTTTCAACAAACATCTGATATGCAAGTATCACAGAGCTGGAGCCACAGCAGTGTGAGTAGGGGCATCCTACCTGTCCTTCAACCAACTGGGACATTTTCCACAGACTTCTACACACACATGACATAATTGTGCTTGACTCACAGTCCAAATGCTGTGGTAGCCCTAGGGGTTGTAGTACCCTAAGGTTACAAGGTTTAGCACAATATAATCATGATAAACCTGGTAAGTAAAACACCTAGACACAGCTCTGGCCCAAGGTGAACCCCATTGCTGTGACACATCTGCTTCTCCTGAGTTCTGATTGACTTGCAGAAAAATTTGCGTTTTCTGAATGACAATGTTCTGTCCAATCTGTGTTAGAGTAATTAATCTGATGAATTACATAACTCCAAACAACTACTGGATGTCGAATTGGAAAGAAAAGCTGAAGACTGCATATCTTGAGAAACATTTTAATCAGGAGGTATTTGAATTTTTAATCTGACTTATGTTGTTTTGTGTTTACTACTTGTTTCTTTGTAACATTTTCATAATTCTAATGTGAAAAGGAACTCTTTGGATCACTGAGACTCCAGAGAGAGTAAATTCAAAGTCCAGGATAAGTCTAAATAGTATAATTTACATAAAAAGCAGAAAAGTATTTCTTAAATTTACAAAATAATCATTAATACCAATGTAAGGTAATAGAGAAAATAAAGCCCTGGTTCACCCTTGCAAGGTTTCCACAAGTAGAGTTTACCACACTCATCCCCAGTGAAGAGAATACCTAAATTTCTCTCACAAATTAGAAAAAAAAAGTCCCTTCTGGGTTAAAAGTAAATGAAAAGAAGGGATGCAACAACATCCTTTAGTCTGTGTTCCTAGATCTGGCTTAATGTTATGCCTTTCATTCCTCCAAATGATATGGTTGCCATGTCAAAAGCAAGCCTGAAGCACAGTACCTGAAGACCATGACATTTATCAAGAGTCTGAAAGGCAGAAACTTTTGAGAGTGATAATGTTTCACATCCTAGGTATACAAAACTTAACACAAAGTGATAACTTGCAGTTTTGGAGTGATTGAGGGGACAGGGGAAGCCAGTTCAGACATCCCTGTGAATGTGAAGGTTTAGGAGCAAACCAGCTCTGAGCAGGAGAGGACAAACCAAGTGAGGGACCTGAGGGGCACTACACAGATCTGCCAGCACATGTGACAAGACTGGTGATTTGCTTGCGTGGACTCACTGTGAACAAATTAATTAATTGAGACCATCAGGTGAGATGAAAAAGATAAAATAAAGCAGGCTTCACAGGTAAACTCAGTAATGAAGTTGGAAATATGCTTACTGAGGTGTTGGTACTGAAGATTTAAATTTGCATTGAAAAGCTTTGACCTAATTTTAGAACCTATAGATAATTTATTTTATAATAGATTCAGTTAAAATACATTGTTAAATATAATTGTAGCTATTGAACCTGCACATAACTTAGAGAACTTAATGTAACACCTTTTTGACTTAGCAAGATGTATGACATATAAGAAAATTTTATAGTAGATTTCTCTAGTTAGAAATCTGTAATATTAATTACATAAATAAGCATTACTTCATTTTAGTCTTCCCAAAGTTACCAATGAACAGAATGAAAGAATGGAAATGCATGAGGTTTAAATAGCAAAATGAAAACCGACATAGAAACTAAAAAGAAAGCCAAAAGGGCAAACAATTCCATTTGACCACTTTCTCTCCTTCTTCTAATTATTTTTAAAAATATCTTCTCAAATAATAGCAGAGTGAACAGTCATGATTGCTAGAGTGGCTGCTCAAAAGTTGCAAAAGTATTTTCTGGCAATGGTCATGAGATTTTGAAAGTAAAAACAAGAAGAGATGTACGGTACATTTCATGTATTGATTGACCTTTGTGTGTGACAGAAAAGTACCTTCACTTTGTGAGCACAAATTACAAGAAGAAAGTTTAAGGCAACACTTCTACCTTTGTACTCACAGATCTCAATTTTCTTTTCAAGACTATAATAAAGTCCAACCTGCAGTTCCACTACCCTAGTGTAAGCACAAATTGGCTGAAGTTTGACATTTCCTAGAGCTTCCCACATTTTGGGAAGAAATGCGTACTGGCAAAAGTGTTATCACCTCCCACATGTTCCACTATATCCCAGCCTGGGTAGAAGTGGGGATCACAGCTGTCCTCAGGGAAATAAGAGCAGAAGAAAATTGTATCCAGGGCACTGGAGCCGCACACTGACTGTGGCCAAGGTTGAAAGATGAAACTCGCCCTCTTCAAGACAGAGAAGAGGCTACTTTCTGAACAGGCAGGGCAGGTTTTTTGAAATCTGGATCACAGAAAACAAGTTGTTCTAATTCACAAGTTTTGTAGCTGGAACATGAGGTTATATACAAAAAACACGTCCTCTAAAAGCAGAGAAATAAAGGATCAGAGAATCATAGGATGGTTGGGTTGGAAGGGGCCTTAAAGACCATCTAGGGCCATGGGTGGGGAAAACTCCAACTGGTCCAGGTTGCCCAAAGCCCCATCCAGCCTGGCTTTGAACACTTCCAGAGATGGGGCATCCACAGCTCCTCTGGGCAGCATGTGCCAGTGCTCAACTCAACTCGTAACAGTTGAGAGGTTCTTTAAGGAATACTCTGAGATTTAATAAAATTGTTCAGCCACATCAGGATGTCTTAAAAAACAAGCAGAAGCTTTTACAAAGCTTCTACCCAGAAACATTCCCCCCCCCCCCAATAATATAACTATTGTATTTTGCCAGAGAGAACATTTTCAGGCTCATTCTGTCCCCATACATTTTCAGCCCTGTCTGAAATAAGCATAACCACATATCAGTTAGGAAAGTCTCATCAATCCTTAAATTTCAGACAGAGCTAATAATTTTATTGCATCATCTTGGAAGGCATGTCACTAGTCATTACATTTTATTTCCCTGTTTTCATTTCTAGTACTGCATACAATAATTCAAATTTCCTCATATTTCCAGGAACGCAGTCAGGTAAAGGAATGGATCTGTAATTACACTTTTAATGATTGGTTCAAAATCAAATTGTTGCTGTAGATATGGATACTTCCTCAATATATTGCTAAAAATGGGAGGGGAGGGGGGAAAAAAGCAAACCAAAGCCTGGGACTAAAATAATTCCAGAGATCAAGTCCACTTTTTTCTAGAAGGGATGCAGTATGTTGTGAAAAAACCTTTATATAGCAACAAAGGTAAAGACCAGAAAGAAATGTAAATAAATAGAAAAGCATATATTACCAAAGTTAAGCTTTATGGATTAGTGAAAGAGAACCCTGCTACGGTTCCAGAATAAAAATTTCCTTTCAGTTTATTTTCTGTTTTATAGGTTACTTTTCCATTTCAGTGGCTTCTGTAACAGAGGCAATTGGTTGTTATTGACCATTTGTATGGGGTTTCATTGGCAGTAGCATTTTCAGGGAAAAAAGTGCCTTTCCAAAAGATCCTATGTTGCTTTAAAGCATGTAACAGTTTCAGTATGCCAAATGCAGGTCGTGCTGTGAGCCATCACAGCAGTACACAGATATTGATTTAGATAGAGACTAGAGAGC
This sequence comes from Taeniopygia guttata, assembly GCF_048771995.1. Lineage (NCBI taxonomy): Eukaryota > Metazoa > Chordata > Aves > Passeriformes > Estrildidae > Taeniopygia > Taeniopygia guttata. Next base: position 9,462,431 of record NC_133026.1, read on the forward strand.
TGGGGAAGATAGAAAGGGCACAGTGTGCTTTCTGATGCGTATGCATTATTTAGCTTTCATAGTTTCATCTGAAGTTAGTGCCTATTTAGATAAAATTATAGAATCGGTATCATTGTGTTCAATACAGGTACATCAAATTACCTCTGAACCAAAGAGATACAAATGATATGGCTTATTTCTCCTTGGAGCTACTACAGAAATGGCTTTTAGTGAGGATCCATTTTTTTTCAGCTTGAAAAATATACCTGCAAAAAGTACCATGTTGTGACAAACAAAGAAAAATGGCTTCTTACCCGCTTGGTTCCAGAGAGTTACACTAGACAAATCTACCACGCAAATTCCATTGGTTCTAATACTTATGAATGTCAAATGATTGACTTGACACAACTAATTGGGAAATTCTCCAATACTGAAACATGCTAATTTTCACAGAGAAAGGAAGAGAAAGCAAAAGAAGAATGCAAGGAAGATTTATTCCACTAACAAATGTAGAAAAGAATGGACAGGTCACAAGAGATCACAACATTTACATTTGTAGCTTGGATTAAAGTCCCAGTATTTTATTTTTACTTCCATACTCTCTTAATAGGTCTTAAACTGGAACAGAAAAATAGTAGACTCAAATAACCATAAATCATACTTTTGGGAGGGCCATATCTTGTACTTGAAAATGAAATTACAATAATTTTTGCAACATTTTCCACATGCAGAAATAACCACGAGAAAAAGCTGACACACACACACGCCACTGAGAAATATTTTAAATAGAGTTTTCTGTCTAGAATTTTGTATTTTGGAATTCTTTCCAAATTTGTGTACTGTAATAGGGCCATGTGGAAATGACTGACAAATTCTAACATTTCAGAAGACGGCCTTCATCCTTATGTTCATCCATTCATTCTGACCCTGACCTACCAGCCATTTGCACAGGAACATACTAATTAGCAGTATTAGCACCAAAAGGATTATTGTGTGAATAAGCACTTGCAAACCAAACTGAAACACTCACAGCCTCTGATAACAAGCTGACCAATAAATATATTCACATATTCTTTGACTTAGCAGTACAGAAACATCAACTTCCAGTCAAACACACACAAGCAGAGGATTTTTACACAGGAACCACTGAGAGCTGAAACCCTCTAACAACAATGAGCCATTTTCTAATAAATTAAATGTTTCCTGTTGTATTTTTCTACCAAAACATTAGATATTTACTTGATATTAAAAAATTACCTTGTGCTTCACTTGACAAGAGAGCTCATCTTTTAAGGAAAAATAACCCAACTATACCTGTCACAAGCATCATCACTAACTGCACTGCAGATACATATTTAGTAGAGGTAAAAACCCCAACACACTAATTCCACCAAAAATTTATGCAATGGCAGATGATTTTTTCACAGACAATGATTTATTTGTAAATATCACAACAATAGGAATTACTACAATTTTCTGAATAAAAAACCCCCAATAACATACGGCATAAAGATAAGCCTAATTCAATACAAAAAGAAAAGTTTCCAGTTATAATTAATACTGGTCATTATCTTTTATAATGTAGATATTTCAGAATATCAATATTGTTCTGGGCACATTTGAAGTTTTATCTTTAAAGTTACTATTCTATATTTACTAGAGGTGGTTCTGACACAGAAGTGCACAAATAGACAGAAAGATTACATTTTGCTGTGGAATTACATGCCAAAATGTTGCTGTAGTGGCTTCTCTTTTATTTTCCATTGCTTAGTTTAAAAGTCCCTTGAAGATTTGGCTAATTAATGAATTGATATCAAGCAAAACTTCAAAATGGCATTTAAAATATGAAATAACCAGTATTTTATTGTTTAAATAGGGTTAAATCCCATTTTGTCTAAAACCAAACAAACCTCCTGTGTGCTACACACAAATAACCCCACACTGGATCATAGCAAAAATTTATCGGGAGAATATTTCTGATGGCAAGACAAAGTTCTGAATGTAGTGCTCTAAGTAAATTAAGGAGGTGGACAAGTCAGGAGTGGAAAATCACTCTTTCCCATCTTTAGACCTTGGAGAAACAGCTACAATTATGATGCTGCAGTTCATTATTTGGGGACCAGGTCCTGCTGGTCTTCTCTGCACACTTTTCCTGCTGGAAACATCGCAAGGACAGCTGCTTTCACAGGATTTTTCAGGGAGTCTCAGGAGATCTTCGTGTTATGTTACCACAATACTTTGAATGACAGTCAGAAAGCAAAAACAACAAGATCCAAAGAGAGGAAAGAGTGAGGACTGGGATTGTAAAGAGGCAGAAAAGTATAAAGAAAGATAAGGAAAAATGGATTGTGGAAAGTGAGGGATCATAAAATATCAGAAAAAAGATGGAGTTGGGGAACCAGAACACTAGACAAAAATAGAAATTAAGTGAAAAGGTTTACAGCAAAGAGGGAAGGGAAGGGAAGGGAAGGGAAGGGAAGGGAAGGGAAGGGAAGGGAAGGGAAGGGAAGGGAAGGGAAGGGAAGGGAAGGGAAGGGAAGGGAAGGGAAGGGAAGGGAAGGGAAGGGAAGGGAAGGGAAGGGAAGGGAAGGGAAGGGAAGGGAAGGGAAGGGAAGGGAAGGGAAGGGAAGGGAAGGGAAGGGAAGGGAAGGGAAGGGAAGGGAAGGGAAGGGAAGGGAAGGGAAGGGAAGGGAAGGGAAGGGAAGGGAAGGGAAGGGAAGGGAAGGGAAGGGAAGGGAAGGGAAGGGAAGGGAAGGGAAGGGAAGGGAAGGGAAGGGAAGGGAAGGGAAGGGAAGGGAAGGGAAGGGAAGGGAAGGGAAGGGAAGGGAAGGGAAGGGAAGGGAAGGGAAGGGAAGGGAAGGGAAGGGAAGGGAAGGGAAGGGAAGGGAAGGGAAGGGAAGGGAAGGGAAGGGAAGGGAAGGGAAGGGAAGGGAAGGGAAGGGAAGGGAAGGGAAGGGAAGGGAAGGGAAGGGAAGGGAAGGGAAGGGAAGGGAAGGGAAGGGAAGGGAAGGGAAGGGAAGGGAAGGGAAGGGAACTTAACACAGAATAATTAAAATGGATGGTTTGAATAAGGCCTGACTGCAGTTTGCAGTAAGAGGCAAGAGATGAATAGAAACCAGATGCTATGTAACTAGGAAGACAGACTGGACAAATTGTGAGTAAATGGCATATACAAAGCAAACCCAGCTAAGAATACATGTGTTATTTTATTTTCCATTAGTAATAGAAACATGTGTTGAGTCTTTAGTATCCATTTGTAAATTCACTAAAGCCTTGCAGAAGCAGGTAGGACTAATAAGAGCTTGCCTGACACAAGTCTGGTAAACAATGATTTTTCTGTATTCACATGTTGTATTTTTGGAATGTGTTTCTTCCCTTCTTTGCAATAATGTTGACACCAAGCTAAAAATCACTCTCTACACACATACAAACACAGAAAGTCAAGATGCAAAACTGTTTGCTTTTTTTTCACAACTAAAAATATTCATGTTATATAAATTATGCCCATGGGAGCCTGTATCCCCTATGAGAATGCGTTTAAAATTTGATTCTCTTCCTTTCCAGGCACTGGGGAATCTGGCATTTATGTGTGCAGTGACCATAATGGTGGATATTCAGATAGGAGAGGGAAGAGATGAGTCATGATTTAAAAAGAGGACTTAAAAAGGAATTAAAGGTAGCAGCAATCATTGTGTGCTTTAAGCCTGAACCGAGGGCCAGGGATGTCAAAAGGAGTGCTTTCATTAGCTTCAGTGCCCTCTGACTCAAGTTCTTTTACATTCTAGAGGGCAGGAAGGATTATGTTTTGGAAGGATGTGAGATTGAAATCATACACAGGCATTAAAAATGCCTCTTCTCTGCCTCAAGTGTGGCACAGTAACAATTGTGTGATGGGGGTGAAATAAGACTGGCAACTCACAGTTATGAGAGCACAATCACATTCATATCACTTACCAGAGTTGAAAAACATTATTATGTTTTCCCTCAAGTTACTTCTCTACTTATTTTCTCTATTCTTTTCATTTTTAGGGATTAAGCACAGACAAAAAAAAAAAAAAAAAAAGACTAAAATGCCTAGTATTGTGTTCTTTCTATAAAACAATCACTCCATGTAGACTCTTACAGTTAAGTAAAAAAAAAACCAGTTAAGGCAGTATTTTGACTAATTGCAAAATGACATTTCCTCAATATTACAGTCTTTCTTTTCCCCTCAATATTGCAGAAGAATTATATTATTTTAACAGATAAAACTTCTTAAGTCTCCATAGACAAAAACATCTTTATAAGATGCAAAATGTTATACTTCTTCTAGTCTGCCTCTCTTCTCTTTCTCCCCATGTCCAAATCCCCAGAATACATGTGAAAAAAATTAGTGACAGCATGAACAAAATAGTATGACTACAAGTATGCAGATTTATAATTTTCACACTTTTTCTCTCATGTAGTTTTCTAGAATTAGCCTTCTAAAGAAAAAAAAAAAGGAGATGCATTAAAATTTCTAAATCTCTCTTTTCCATCTTAAAATATTAAAATATTGCTAGTACATGAAGTGAGAGGGTTATGTCTATTTTTACTTTAGAGAACATAGATAAAAGGCAGGCAAAACATCTTTTTTTTTTTTTTTTTTTTTTTTCCTGGACTGCTTCACATGCACATACACCCCTTTCCAGTGTTGTTTTAATCTCAACTGGAGGTGACTACTCATTTGTAAAAGAAAAGAGGTTAAGAGGCACTAAATAAAGATGACAGATAGCTTCATAAAATAATTTAAATTACTCTGAAAAAGAACTGGGTAGAAAACAAAGATGACGCTGTTTACAGTAACAATATTTAAAATGTATTAATTAAACCCAGAGCAGAACTACAAAAGGGAGAGGTGCTTTGAAGATGGAAAGCTCTGAATGCCACAGAAAGCTTTGAAGTTTCTCAGTTTCCTTTGTTTCTCACTCATAATACATGAGGACACTCTGCAGTAGCTAAGCTTTAACTTTCAAGGGACCTCTTTCTGTTTGTTCCACCATTAATGAGAAAAAAAAAAAAAGAATCATACCCTTCTCTTGCTCTTCATCTTTAGAATTCATGGCAGAGCAATCCACTGCTGCCATGAGAGTTTCTGGTTCCTGTTTGGGAAGGCTGATTTAATCTGCTGAAGGTTATACTGCCATCACTTGTGCCAAATCTGTGCCAGCCTTTAGCACAAATTAATCAAAGCAGTCACGTAGTACAACTTCCATTGCACAGCAGAGGCAAAGCCAGCAGAGCCACAGCCTCAACGCTTTAAAACCAAACCTAAAAGTTTTAGTCTCATATTCTACTACTTGATTTTCTCTCTGTTCCTGTCCAAAATGTTTTCTCTGACAGTCATTTTAGTAGAAAGTTAGATAAATAGTAGGACAAATTTTCTACTGGTACCTTACTCATGAATGAGGATGTACAAATCAAGGGAAAAGGAAAAGTTTGAGGAGTTTTTCACTTGCTTTTCTTGGAAGCCATCCTTGAGTTGAGTATTTGAATATATTGAATCAAAAGGATAATTCACACACATCTATAGGTTTCTTGACCTTCCAAGAGGCAAAAATAACTTAATTTATTGCTTATGATTCCTGCAGCAACAGAGGTGATTCCCCTTCCTCAATCACACTTTATAGATGTAGGTATAGCAGTTCCACTGTGCACATTACATGCATTATCTGATCACATTGTCATGCAAACATGCAAATCACCCCTTCTAGTTGCCATGGTTTTAAATTGAAACCCTGGATCCTTTTATCATGGCCCAGCATAACTTACTGTAAAAAAAAAGGCAGCAAGTCAAATCTGCAGGCCCATCCTGCATTACACCAGAGGAATTCAGACAGCTCTAACCCACCTACTATTTAGAGGACTAAATCCTAGGTATTTTTTTTAAATTCCTCTAGAACTTCTGATGCTGCATCTGAGTCCTGTTAATTAAAGCATTTTTACATAAACTGGCTCACATTGCCTCTAATTTAAGACTAAATGAAAGGAATGAACGTCAGGTTCCCAGCCATAACACAATACCACTGGGAATGTGCAGCCTTCCAGTTTTAGCACTCATAAAATCCTGCATTAATGCGGTCAGAGCAGATTTACGTTAAAAAGGAAATTAAAAAAAAAAAAAAAATCTTTGCAAGTCTATTCATTGATTGCTTTTACAAAGGCTATGGAATGAAATACCACAGAAGAGGTGAAGTCCAAAGAGGGGCAGCACAAAATTCTGTGTTGCCCTGCTTGAAGTGCTCCTGTAACCCCATGTATGAGCCAGAAACAGCACTCTGAGGTTCACTGCTCTGACTTGTCCCAGCCCTGTATGAATGGCTGGAGAGATGTGAACAAATCCACTGGAAACAATATGAAGACTTTAAACTTTCCTGTGTGAAATTACCTAACAAGCTGCTAAAAGTTTTGGGTGGCTATTAGCAAAAAATAGGTTCAAAAGAAGAAAATAAGTGCTGTCTCACATGTCAACAGCCTGCGTTTCACTGCTGGACAACTCATTATTGATTAATTAGATTAACTCATTAACTTGTGGTCTGTTTATGAGAAGGTTGAATTTCCAAAGACCTATGCAAGAGAATGGAGAGAAAGAACCTCCTACACAGGGTGAGTCAGAGCTGCGTCTTAACTTAGATGCTCTGAATTGTACTCTGGGGAATCTTCCCTCAGTTTGAGATCTGTATAAGGTGATTGTGCTTCTAATTTAGCCATATGAACTGTTTGGCCTGAATAATGGGGTCATAAACACCTTCCCAAAAGCTCAGTAATACCTGTCTGGACAGGAACCAACATGCAGAATAAGCCAGCAGAGAACTAAAGGCCAGGTCAGACAAGACAATCCTGCTTGTGGTGAGCTTCAGGAATGAAACCTGAGAGCCCTGGTTGTCCCCTTCTCAGAGTTAAGGGAGCCTGGACTGGATCCTCTGCATTACTGAGCGTGGAGGAGCTGCTGCTGCTCACAGGAATGTGATGTGGAGGGATGGTGCCTTGCTCCTGCTGCCTGTCCCAGAGCAATGTTTTCTACAGGTCTGTGCTTCAAACTCATGAAGTTGTTGTTTGCTTGTTGTAAACTCCTAGGTGTTGTTGTTTGCTTGTATTTCACCCAAGATTAGAAAAAATAATATCAGCCAGGTGAAAGTCAATAAACCCCATATGTTCTAAGTTTAAAAACAGAAAGTAAACTATTAAAAGTATTTGCTACACAACCATGCTCACTGTTATCTTCTCTCACCAAAATTAATATTTATCATACTTAATTAAACTCTCTTTTACAGCCACGTATACTCCACTTCAAGCCTGAATACTACATATTATTAATAATTATGGCTAGTACACTGACTCATGCAAACACAAGTCACACATCTCTGGTCTAGAAAGGTGGTCAGTTGGGATGTCCCAAGACATGAGCTCTGGCACTCCAGATTTTATGGAAGTTTCTTGTGTGTTTATGACATCTTTCAGTAAATTAAAATGGAATGTAGCTTCACATCACCTTGAAGCCTCTGTAGCTTATCTACAGTAGGTTTAAGGTAACATTTCCACTGCCTGTGGCACTCTCATGTCAGTGCCAGAGGATGTTTGTTGCTGTTGTTTTTTATTTTGTGATTTTCAGAGAAATGGGATCTCTCTGTTCACCATTAAGACCACAGAGCATAGTCCAGAAATGAGTGTTCCACCAATTATTTCAAGACAAACCATTTGCTTCCAGTGTAAGAAGGCCTCCAGTGGTCTTTCTATACTTTTAAGATTAGGAATTAAAATTATGAAAATATTCTAGAAAAAATGCTTTTCCACCCATAATGTCTCATTCACAGGTAGCTATATGACTCAAGAATTCTGTCACTTTTAAAACAACCTATATCAAGTGCTATTCTTAAAAAATCTATAACATAACTTAATCTATAGCTCAGAAAGTCACAAATCTCTTACAAATGTAATTATTATTTTTAAATAAAATTGATGCAATTAATATTCATGGCTGTGAAATCACAGAATCCCAGCTACACCCTGGGGCTTTTTATTACTCCCTTTGACTAGAATCCAGTTGCTTTCAGTTGTCATCTCTCTCTTCTTTGTAAATACCTTGGTTGATAGTCAGATTAAACCAAGCACTTCATGGGGCCCAAAAGAAATTCTGATTTATGGAGGCTGGGCCTGGTGCACTCAAGAAGCCTCACCATCCTTTTAGAGAAGAGTTAATGAATTTTTCACACCCAGGAGACACACATGTAAAACCATATATCCAAATACTAATTTATTCTACATATACTTCAACATATGATACTTTCCCTGGAGAGAAAAAAAAAAAAAAAGAAAAAAAAAGGTAGCATATGACTTGTCTTAAGTAGGAAAAGCAGCATAATTTTAATGTCTATTTTTGTATTAGTCTCCTATGACAAATGTTCTGCCCCATCTGCCAGCATAAACTGAAAGGCTCCAAATTCCCTTCCTCTCCATTTCTCACTGATGTTTATCCTCCTATGTGTTCTCTGCACCTACTCTTTCTCTGCAAATTGTGCTGGTCCGATGATTTGGAAATATGTAACTGCCTTGTGGCTACTTTGTTTGAAGTAGCTTTGACATTCACATCTCTGTAACATCTTCGTCTTTGAAATCAATGGAGGAAAAAATAGCCTAAAGGAGACTTTATTACCACTGTTACTTCATTGATTTCAGATAAATTCAAGTAGAAATAAATCTGGACCAAGCATCCAAAACAGCATTATTCTGTTAGGAGCACTTAAGAATATACTAATTAATCCAAATTGCTATTATGGTATCAAGCTGCAAATGCAAACATCCCTTAAATACAGAGACCCAAATGCAGTAATATAGCGCTAAAAAGCCAAAAAGCAGGAAAAATACAGCAAGTCTGCCACCTGATAAAACAGTTCATGTCATAAATAATTTTCTTAAAACCCCATCCCCAACAGTGACTAATCCTAAACACCGAGGCAAGCCTATGCAAAAACGAGGCTTGTAGAAATAATTTCCAGAACAGTGCTGCAAAACAAGTTAGGAAGTTTCTAAGTCAGTGGTGGTGTTTTTCCTTTTCTCAATTAATGTCTTTTTCTTACACTAACTTGTGCATCAGGGTTTTTTAAGCAACATAAACTACAGTGGTAAAAAAAAATTAGCAAGGGCTTTGCTTGATAGTGCACTGTTTGCAAAGCCACTTCTTTCTGCTTGTTATCAGCTTGGTTTCACACAGTTACCAATGAGGATGCTGTACATACAACGTTAGGACTGTTTACTGTATAAAACATTACAAAATTGATGGTCCTTGGTTCCTGTTCTGAAGACAGAAGAAATCTTCAAACCCTACACAATGACTCCATGGCAGTCATGATTTCACAAGCCTCTAGCATATCTTTCCATCAGTCATATCACTTTTAGCAGGCTCCTATTCTATTAAATCTTTCCCTGCACACCAGATGTTCCAAACCTTTGATCTTGCTTGTCACGCCTCTCTATATCTCTGCCCATAATAATATACTTTTTGTAGGGGAGTGGAACAGAGCTTCATGCATTTAGGAACTCAGGCACAGCATGGTTTTGTGTGATCTGTTCTCTTTTTTCCTCTCTTTCCTTCCCTAACAACAAAATTTGCTTTTGTTGCTGCTATTGAGCACTGAACTGGTATTTTCATAGAACTATACATTAAAAGCAGAAATGTCATTCCCAAGTACTTATAGTTAGCTCACTGTCCATCACTGTGTTAGCAAAGTTAGAACTGAAGGTTTTTTCAGCCACAAGTATCCTATATTTATAAAAAATTAATTTCATTGGCTAATTTATTGCCCAGTCACTCATATGTCCTTCTCCAACGTTAAACAGTCAGCCCTTGTCTTGAATATCTTGAATATCTCAACATCCTCCACAAGTTAGTCTGTCCTTTTCACAGATCACTTATGAATCTCTTGAAGAGCTCAAACCTCTGTGGAATTCAGCTGCCGACACCTCTGCATTGTGAAAAAGGAACATTTATTCTTACCCTCATCTGCCTCTCTTTTTACTGACTATATATCCATGTGAAGACCTCCCTATTATCCCTGAGCAACTTAGCTGCTTTGTTGAGAGATATTGCTGAAAGCCTTTGGAATTCCATGGGACCCATTATCAACAGTATCTGCCTCTAACACACAATTGTTACTGAATTCAAAGGCCTGAGGCTGGGAGGCAGGACTTTCCTTTTTAAAAGTTGAGCCATCTCTAATGTGCCATACACACTCACTAAATTGCTTTTTGTGACTTAATATTTGGAATAATTTATACAAATTTATAAAAATACAGCTATTTGGTTCAGTGATTTGTAATTTCTGTCAATCTTCTCTGTGACTTTTTTCTAGAAATTATTGTTCTATTTGCTGCAGTCTGTACCAATGGGGCTTCCCCATGTCACCCACTGACTCAGATATTTCATTCTGGAGAGTTTGAATTATTTTGAGTAATTATGATCCAGCAAAAATTACCTACTATTCTTAATTTTGTCTATTTGTTCCATAGATTCATTTTCAGACATTGTCTGGGGAATTTTCCATAATAAAAGGCATAGCCTTATCAATTTTTTTTTTTTTTCATTTATGGTGTCCTTTTCTTAGAGCTACTTTTCAAAACTGTTGATCATGTGGAATCTGTGAGAGTTTTCCTGTCCCCAGTGAGTTTGAAAATCATTTATGATTGGTTTTTAAGAATCTGCGAGTTGCTTGATTGATCTTTTTCATCTACTTTAGTACATTTTTATACTTCATTTATTACCATCCTTTCTAATTTTTCTCTTGAACATACTTCAGATTTCTTAACATATTTTCAAGTAACTTCCATTTCCATTCTGTTTTACCATGTTTTCTGGATTTTGGTCTTCTTGAAGTATTTTTACTACATAATAAGAATTCTGCTGGAATTCCTAATATGATTTCTTTAATAATCTCTGTAGAACTGGAATCCATCTAATATTTTTCACAGCTCCTTTTGTGTATTTTTAGCTATATTAATATATATATATTATTTCCCCTTAAAGGGTTTTCTGATTCTGAAATGAAGAACAGGAATAGTAGATTTTTTTTTCTTTTTTCATTTGATGGCATGTTGAATCTGAGTAAAACATGGTTTCTCTTACAGAGCAGTTCATTGAGAGAAACATTATCAGTCAAGTCTTTCAGCAGTGCTCAGGATCAAGTTGAATTGCTCACAGATTCCCTGACTGCCTACTTCCATCAAACAGTCATTAAGGGGGTCAAAAAACACAGATGTGGCAATTACTCCAGAGAGGACAGAGCATTTATAATCTCATTCAGCATGTCACTGCATCCATTGTAATTCTATCATATTCCCCCTACTATTTTTCTTATTTTATTGCTTGTTTATGTATTTTGAATTTTTATTTTTATTCTGTCTTCTCTATTCATTTTCATATGTAGAACGGCAGTTCAGTCATAACTCACTGATGTGGCTTTTCATGATGTGGTAATCTGACTTGATTATGAGCTTCCTTCAATATAAAAATGTGAAATCAGAGCTTCACAAAACTCAACAAGGGTTGAATTCTCCTTTGCACATTTGGTATCCCAGAGTCTTAGAATCATGGAACTCTTTTCACTGGATCAGGCTGCCCAGGGCCCCACCCAGCTTGGCCTGGCACACTTCCAGACAAGGGGCATCCACAGCTTCTCCAAGCAGCCTGTGCTAGGGTCTCATCAACCACACAGTATAAAATTTCTCCCTGATATTTATCTAAAACTGCCCTCTCTTAGCTTAAAATCCTTGTTCTATCACTATCTGCCTGTATAAAAACGTCCTAATTTTTATTAGCTTCATTAAGGCTGCAGTGAGGTGTCCCCAAAACCTTCTCTCCTCCAAGCTGAACAACCCCAACTCTCTCAACCCATCTCCCTGGGAGAGGTGCTCCAGCCCTCTGATCACGCCAATCAATGATCAGTGATATATGATAAATGATCAATGCCATTTATCGAGACACAATCCACCAACAGAAACATTTAAAATTCTATTTACAGTTCAGAAAACCATAGTGTGATACGTAGAGATTTTAATGAGATTGCAGTCAGGCAACAAATATGCAGAAGCTGAAGCAGGGGTGTTTAATACAAAGAAGCCTGAGCAATTTTGTGCTATTACCATGCTGTGGAAATCTCAGTAAGATCCAAATGGTAAAATATATTTTCCATACATTATAGATGCATACACAATGTGCTCTTTTCCATAACTTGAGTATTCTCACTTTTCAAGGGAAAAAAAAAGAGAACACTTGTTCTGGCTTTGCTTTGTTGAAGGAGATCCAGACTTTTCACCTCAAAATATTAAATGTGCAGCAAACCTTTCCCACACTTCCTGGCATGCAGAGGAGGTGCTCACTTTCCTGCCACCTTAGAAGGCTGACACACACACTGTTGACAGTAAAGGAATGTAACTATTTACTAACCTTGTTTAGAGATGGTGAGCAATAGGAAATAGAAGCCAGTTCCTGGTGGATATTAAGCATCTGGGCAACCAGAGATGCGTTTTTCATCCCCTCATGTTACACTTTCTGCTTCAGATCTCCTCTCTATGGACTGCAGAGCTCTTTGCAAACTTGATTAAGGCTCAGACAACTTTCTGTGTTAGGCCTTCTGTTATTTTTTCCCTCTCAAAAGAAGATATAGGGGACTTTTCTAAGGCCACACAAATGGCAGTGGTTAAATTAAAGGTTTTTGTGACAAACTGATTGAATTTAATATGTGGAAGACTGCGACAATGACCATTTACTGTCTTCTCAGCTTCTCCGTCCTCAGCCAAAAAGCAAAGGAAGCTACTCTAAACAAAATAATAGTGTTTACAGTAAAATCCACATCTTAATTAGGCAACTTTAAAAATATTTCATCTTAATGATTTAAGCCAATTACTTCCTTATTTTATATTTCAAATAGTTTTTTACTTTCCTGACACATGTATTGGTAAAGAGTAAATTAAGGCAACAACAAGAAAATTAAAATTATGTATGATCATCACAGCATACTAGTGTTATTACCAGAAAGCATTGGAGTTCTCCAAACCAAAAAAGCACAAATGTACCAGCTCTCTTCCTCCTTCTTTCTTAGTAGTATATAAGGAAAAGCTCTTCTTAACAGTCCTCTAATTATAATTAGGGTCATTAATAAGAAGGCTACATATGTAATCACCCGAACTGTCTGATCCAACACATACATAAATAAATCAAAATATGAATGTAAGACTGAATGTGGGAGGAACTATAAGTACATTCAAATATTTGGTAATTAGGACACCCATCAGTAAAGAAAAAAGCATTCCTTTCTCTATATGTTGTTATGCTCCATCATCATGAGAGGTACAAAATCAGTACACACAATAATCAAATTTCTGAGTTCTTTCCTATTGCACTTTGACAGCCCCAAGCCCCAGGGCAGCATCTGGCTGTGTCAGGCTGGGCAACTCTGCAGCCAGTACTGCTCAGCTCCAGATGTGTGGGGCAGGTTTTACAGGAAGGACAGAAAAGATGTTTTTTCTTCCCCTTTTTCCCCTGCAAAAGCCCAGTAGTCTGCACTCCAGAATCAGCTTCAAGCTTGGGAAAAATGGGGGTTTCCAGTCTCCTCGAGGTGTGATATCTGTGGACTCTTGAGGAATCCAGTTTTTGGGGAAGAATCATTATGGTTTTTTTCCTTCTGTTTATTTTCATAAAGAGCTCTGTTCTCAGGATTCTCAGTAAAACTTATTTCAGCTCTATCCAGGTAGCTAAACTCTACTTAGGTAAAAAAACTGAGATAACTTATTTATCCATTTTCCCCTGCTGGCTAGCACTGTTGGCTTCCAGCCCATTATTTAAAAGTTTTGCATAATTTTCATTGCTTCCCCTCTCTTGGACTAAATTCAGGAAAAAGTCTTCCTTTTCCTTCCAAGGTAAATCCCTTAACTTGATGATCCTGTGGCCTTCCCTATGTCTGTAATTGTCTGGGGTTTGTGTAGTCAAATCTAAGTAAAATATTGGAAATTAAGATTATTTTCAGTAAAGGCCAGAAATGAGTAGTTGAATCAGTCTGGAAATCTAAGTGTGTTAAACTGATACTTATGTTGTTTTATGCCAGAAATTATGTAGGTATAGTGATCCACAGGAGAGAAATTAGAATGAGTCTGATGTGATCATGAAAGAATAGATCCAGTGGTACATTTTACAAAAACTGATGAAGACTATTAGCTTTAAAACTTTAATTGTCAGTGAAATTCAGGTACATAAATAGAAGAGAAATGGGAGGGAACTGTAGGATCATGCATGCAAATATGCAGTAGCTAGTTTAGACTGGCATGGCTTGTTTTTGCTTGAAAGTGAACCACTGGCACCTGAAAAAGTCAGAGCTGCTTATAAAAATATATATTGAAAAAAACTATATTCAAAATGCTTGAGCAAATCCCTAGGGCAGACAGAGCTGAAGTCTAAATGTCAGTGCTCTTTTAGAGACAAGATCAACCTATAACCTTATCAGAACACAAATTATGTCAGTGAACAACATCCAAAACCTGCAGAGGCATTTGAGAGATTTTTGGCATTCTAATTTATGGATTACAGTTGCTGTTTTCTAACTTTCAGGCCACTCAGAAAAAGACATTTTTTTCTTTAGTTCTTTTTTTTTTTTTTTTTTTTTTAATTGGTTACAAAAGTCCTGGAAATCTACCACTTTTATCCTTGTGCATTTTGATGATGCGTATTACTGATTAGGAAGTGTCTCAGCTGGTAATAAGTTCCCTTCATAATTTTTTTTTTTCAAATGCTGTTTTTATGCAGTTCATACAGGAATCCAATTAGCATATCATTGTGACTGATTAAATATGCCTCATGTAAATTTACATGTCAAAATACATACTGTACTTAAACAAACAGACAAGGATGCCAGTCTTCTGTAAACAGCTTTGCATTCATAAGCTAACTCAGCAACACAAAGGCTTATATTTAAATTCTCAATGACTACCTGAATAGAGTGAAAGGAAGATAGAAAGGTAATGTTACTCATGCATGAAGTGAGAGAATGAATATAGACATTTGTTTCTCTTTGTCTCTGAAGAAAACTATTGACAAGAGATTCCCCATCTGCATATGAGGCTGTCACGTCAGATTAGCTCATCAGGTAATGGAAATTTGGCCTCTGATCCAGAAAAGGTCCCTATGCACTAAGAATCAAGACTGTTTCAAAGAGATTGTATTATCTTAGACAGCAGGATTAAATTAATATGGGAATGACTTCTACTGGAGGAAATTTTTTGTTAAACATGTGCTAATGTTTATTATGCAGAGCATCCACTTCTCATAAGTGATCTTTCTTGACATTTATTCATTACTTGTTGACCTTCCTTGCAACTGAATAACAAACAAGTAAGTGGACCCCCTCTGAAGCATGGAGCCAAGACCTATAAAGATGCATTCATGTTAGCACAGATTATGAAACAGTAGAAGAAACTACACTGATCTGTTCTCAGACAGATCAAAATGATCCCCCAGAAGATGAAAAATGTTTGGGATCAATCAATAAGGAATGGGCTCACAAGTGGTTGTTGTAGCTACCCTCCTTAACCAGCAAAGAGAAGAATTCAGTTTCAACTATTTTTTCAATGAATAGTTCACTAATTTACATTAAATATACAACAAAAGGAAGGACTTGGAGATGTCTCGTCAAACTGCTACAGTGCAGTGCTCTCTCTGCTCTCCTGCACTCCAGGAATGTTCAATTATTCCATGCAAAGCCTAACAGCTTCTAGAGGAAAGGCTGAGAATCTCCTCCCAGAACTTTACTAGCATTGTGATTAAAGGTTCAGACTTGCTAAGCCACAGGAAAATAGTGAATTCATATATTCATCCTGACCAAATGAATTTCTGGTAATAGACTGAGACTTCATCCATAGAAATTAATCAGGAAGAACTGATTATATAGATTTGTATCATGGTTTGTAGTACAGGCCAAAGGGAATAAGCACACCAGGAAGAGTATCAATTAGTTGTAGAGAAAAAGCCTATGCATATTACTAGATATATTCAGCAAACAATTCAAGTTGAAGTTGTGTTTTAGATGTGTTTTCAATTGAAATTAGGTTAGGATACCAGTGAGCATGGCAGGAAAAAAGAAAAGCCACCTTAGCTCTGACTTTAATGATGTCTTACATGTAAATAAAATGTTAATTTGTTCCATATAATCTCCTTCTGATTTCACACAAAACAGAAGAGGGAAGGAAAGAACAAAACAGCATGGAGATATTTTCTGCACAGCAATGGTGTGTCTCTGCTAGAGAGATAATCTATCCAATTGCATGTGCTTATTACTCCATCTTATGTGTATTGCAGCACAGAGAGATGAACTACATAAATCACTTCAGAGTCTGAAATAAGAAATGAAAGTGAGAGGCACTTCAAAATAAATGTAGGATGTTGAAATGGTGAAATAATAGAAATATCTGGACAATGAAATAACATCTTGATACTGAAATTACAAAAAGCACAGGTCTCATACAGTATAAAGTAACTGATATGTGCCTGTGGTTGTTATTGATTCCATATACTGTTGCTGTTACTTCATTTAATATATATTAAAAAATTAGAACAGATTTCTGCATTTTCCAGTATCTAAAATCAGCAATTTAGAATGTTTCTTTGACAGATTTACTATTAAAAGAATAAAATCCAGTTTATTTTTTAACCCAAACGTGAAAAATGTTTTTAAAAAGTTTCAATCTACATCACAAGCTTCAGTCTATATTAATAGGAATCTGAATTGTGAATGTATTAAAATAAGCAGTAATTTGTTGATTAGCTCTAACTGCTGTCAAAAGGATAACATTATAACATTAATAGAAATAAGTGATGTAAAATTTTCAAATATGGCAAGAAGAAAACTGTGCTTTACTAGATTCAAATCAACTACCTATCCATTTATTTTATCTTTGCTGGAAACGTGGTACAGATGTTTAACAAAAGTACAAACCACTGTTCCTGGAAAACAACAGGAAAAAAAATCACCTGAAGAAAACTTTTTGCTTCTTTTACCTTCCTAAAATTTAACGATATGCCTTTATGAAACTTTATGACTATTTAATATCAGGCAACTATAAATGTTTTAATTATTGACAGAAGGCCCTAAATGATCTCTTATTTAGATAATTATTTTCATTCTCTAAACCTTGTTTAAGACTAACTTGCAATCTCAAATGTGTCTCTCACAGCTTGAGAAGCTGTGCCAAGGAAGACCTACACTTAATAAACACAGACAGCTTTTTGTGCTTGTAACTGAGAAACATTAAAGTGCCAGAGCATCACATTCAGAGGAGGGTATAGGTGGAATTCAGTTCTCAAATTGAGACATCTAAACCAAAGTGTCTGCAGAGACATGCTGACATATCAGTTGGTTGCATAAACTCCCAATGTAGTTAATAAAAGGCAGAAAAATGGTGGCATAGATCAGTAAATAGCCTTAACAAAAAGATGTTTTGCTTTTGTTTATTGAGAGAAAAATTCCACTATTACCCATATATGCTGTGAAAAAGAAGCATGCATAGAGAATTCTCTAGAGGGGATTTCTCTTTGACAGCAGTGTGCAATTGCATATCATGTGGATAAAAAAAGATGTCATTTCAGTTTATCTACAATCGTGATTTACCCTACTGTATGTAAAAGAGAAATTAAAACAAACAAACAAACAAAAAAAAAAACAGTTTAACTGGAGAAAAAAGTCTTTCACATGTTAATAAAGCTGTATAAGTTGTGTACGTTTTAACTCTCAGCACCATAAGAGTCGTCCTGTGTAATTTTCAGAGAATGTACAAATTTTTTAGCTGGTGACTTTGAGACTCTATTTGCCTGTAATAGGGAGATGATTCAGTCACAGTTCAACCAACAATGCATGTAATATTGTCTCTATTAAAGCTGAGAAAAATCACAAGAAAATACTGAAAAATTGAAAAGCACATTGAGTAAAAGTGACAAATATCACATCTGTGATTTAGTAGCATATGGCTTTTTCCTTATTTTTTAAAGGCAATGACATTTAAAGCTGCTAATTAAGATATGTCCAAAATGGCATTCCTTGAAATTTTTATTCACAACACAACTAAAATTGAAATTGTTCTTAAAATAATGAAAAATAATGTTTAATAACACAGTAGATATATTAGGAAGTGGCACAAATAAAAAGATGTTGCATACTCAATGAGGCTAACGGTCTAAGTTTAACAGCTGATAGAATTTTATTCACTGAAATATTTGTTCTCTTCAAGTAGAACATCACTTTCCCTCACTCTCCAAATTCAATGTTGTTGTGTTTTGTTTGTTTTCTTTTTTTAAGCAAAGCACAAACCAGAAGGTCTCACAGAAGGTCTGCTAACCTCCAAATGTCTCCCTAACAGAGGCTGAGCTTCACACTCCTCCTGCAGGTTTATAATGATGTAAGAATGCTTTTCCTTGGCAGCCTGCTTTGTGCCTAAATTTTTTGCAATATCCTGGAAAGGGGATAGACAAAGCAAAGCTTCTCCTGAAAGATGGGAATCCTATGGCGTGGTAATGAGCAGAGACTCAAATTACAGCTGAGTTAATCCCTGAAGGGGTCTCTTTGCCAATATTGCTATAAATATTGTCAGGAAATAACAAAGTAAGGATTATTTATCTTTTGAAATCACTAAAGCTTTTGCCAAGAATCAGGAGCAAGTTGAGAGGATAATTTTAGAATGTATGCATTTTGGATTTCAAGTTTCACTGCTGTATTTTGCAGTTCTTGTCAGCAATTTAGACAAATATTTGCTTATACGTATGCAGTTTGTGCAGCAAACAGCATTATTTATGTATATTGGATAATTTTGTAGAATCAGATGCTCCTAGAAGAACACTCAGAGATGCTCCAGGCCACAATAATGCAAAGCACTTCTGCAGAGGTGGAAGGAAAACAGGTTGGGGTAGAAAGGTTAGAATAAGTGACAGTTTATATCAAAACCAAGGTAGCCTTTAAATAAATCAATTTAAATATCAGTTGCAACCTATGAGAAAACATTTTTCAAAAAGACCTGCTATTCCCACACATTGATGTGCAAACTGGTGACATTACTTCCATCACAAACTTCACTTGCCAAAAAATGGCAGTCTGCTTGGAGAGGAGTCAAAGGCAACGACTGCTGCAGAACTGAAACTGCTACAGTCATTTTTGTAAGAGGGTTATTAAGTGCCCTACTTTATTTTTTTTTTTAAAGTGAATGGAGTCTGCTCTTAGTAGAGGCTAGATGTGCACTGAGGTAGAATAAACCATTTGAAAATTACTTTTAAAAGCCACTGGCAACAAAATATTACCCTTTGCCCTTTTCCCCCACTTATTTATTCTGTTGACTAAACACAGCAGCACATGCCCTTTGAGGTGACCCAAGCACCTAAGATATCAGTATGGGGTGGCCAGAGGTGACTGAGGGCCATGAGAAAACACCACTTTTCTGAAAGAGCTTCTGGCAGCCAAAGTATTGCTCAGTGCCCAGAATGCTACCAGACCGTGCTGAATTTAGTGAGGTACTACCCATCCTCTTTGCACAACAGAAGGTGGAAATACCTTGCTCCAAAAAATGCTGCCCTTCTCTTAGCAAAAGATTTCCATGGCCATATTAATTCAGAAATGTGCTCCAAGGGTGCTTGAAAGAGATCTGAGGGATTTGCTTTCACTGGGAGATGTTTAGTCTGAAATCTAAGCAGGACTCCTGTTGTAGTTAATGGAGAACAAAACGATCCTCAGGGGCATGGTACACACTTGACCTGTCTTAGACACCAATCATAAGTGTGATAGACATGCATGAGATAGATGAGATAGAGGAGTTCCAGATGAGACAGACACCTCTCATGGGATGAGATGTATTAGCCTCTGGAAGCACTTATTGCACTGCACTGATTGTGACAGCAGCCAAGGTTGACTGGCTTATACTTAAAGCAGCTAAAATGAAAGACACCTGAGTTAGAGGAGACAAAATCCACTCTTACATTTAAATCTGATTACAAAGAATTGAGTTAGCTGACACAATACTGACCATGACTGATTGGGTCCGTGCTCAGAAGGACAACTCCAATTCAACACTGAGCTGCAAGGTAGCCACTGTAATTAGTTGGCATGATGCTAAACACACTTGTTTTCTTCCAAAGCATTCAGTCAACTCATTTTTAACATGAGCAGAATCATTCACCAGTGAAAGGATGGAGTCTCAGAAATATGGGACAGTTACGAATGATCCACCTGAGGTATTTATGGAAAAAAAAATAAAATTCTATTCTGAACACTTCAAAATATGCAGTGGCAATGAAGGGAAAATATTAACTCCCATTTTAAAATAGGAAATTACATATGTTCTGATGAACCTATCAATTAGTTTGAAATAAAAATTAGAATTCTGCATTGCTAAACAGGAAGCTTTTTTTAAAAAGTAGAAGCATATGAATGAAAAAATCAACACATTCTGCCAATGTAAACTGACAATATTTAAAAGTGTTTTCTTTAAAATAAAATGTGAAATTAGCCTGTATTCTGTCATAAGTTGAGTGAAGCTATCTTAATTTAAACCACCAAAATTTATGTTGCCATAAGGACAGACAAGGGAGTTTATGCATGTATTGAAACTTTTAAATTCCAGTGCCACTTACACATATGAAGATATTTATGTAAAATAACAGGCATATAATTATAAAGAGAAACAAGTGACAGCAATAATGCATTAATGGTATTTTTTGTTTTGCTAAAGATGACTAATGAACTGAATTTCTATGGAAATATAGGGTGCCTGACATTCTCATACCTACCCAATGAGTTCATAATGATTACTGCTATTACAATGAATACAAAATTAATGAATAATAAATTAAATCCTTACACTAAATTGATATTAGGAGGCTCTTTAAGTCATTTTTTGTAACAGTCAAGTCACAATCCATAATAACCTTCTAAGAATAACAAGTTATGGATTTAATTACAGATAAAAAGAAATATCTTCTATTAAAATGTGGGAAATTAAGCCTTAAAAAAATTAAAAATAGAGTAGATTTGGAAAGTAGCAAAGAATGTTCATAAACTAAAATAATAATATTAATGATAAAGGAAATTAGAACGTCATGTTTTTACATATAATGTTTTCAAAAGAAATATGCCAGGGTTAGGATAAAAGATGAACTAGCCAAGCATACGTATGAAAATTTGTAAGGGTTTATGACATATAAATTTAAAAGAACTCTCTCATTTCTATATACAAAAATCCTGTCAGAAGAATTTAGCTAACAATCAAAATAAGTGTCATGTCTAAATGTGGTAATCATCACTCAGGATTCATCAGAAATCTAAAACATTGAAGAGAATTTTTGTTCTTATAATCATTCCACAAATCTTCTGGAGAAAAAATAATTGTCACCTCCACAGATATATAGCACTTTGAAAGTTTAAAGACTCTTGGAAATAAAAGATGGAAGATATTTTAAGGGGACACGACCTTCCCCTATGTCCTACCACATTTAGTGTTAGAGGTTCTGTATGACTATATTTCATTAATCTGGACATTTTTCAGAATTAAAAATAATTATTTCACCATAAATCATATAAATACCAGCCTCTTAAAAGTGATTCTGACAAAGTCACTGCAGTAGCTTGGGCTCCATGGGACACTGCTGGAGACCTGTGACTTCCACCTCCCTTGGCACAAGAGCAGAACCCATCTGAACATTTTGGCACATGTTCAAGAACTCTTTAAGATCTGCACAAACAGAAGATGCACTCAAGTGCATTTCAATCAGGTACAACAGTTCCTGAACAGAATGGTGAAGAGTGAAAATTACTCCCATAACTGAAGTTTCAGACGTGAAAAAAAAATTCAAGAAAGAATTGTCAACACAGAGAAGGACAGAGCACATTTAAAATGTGCAAAAAGTGATTTTGCCCTAAAGTTGGTTTCTATATCAATGGCTGTATCTGGTTCCTTTAGCCATGTATCATATCTCCAGCAGTGCTCAGAAGGAAGAGTATGGAAATCAAATACAACTGGTTTCACCTTTTCCAAAAAATGTCTACATTGACTTCTAGGAATTCTCTCTTTAAGGTAATTAAGATGTCAAAAGAATGCAGAGTATCTTTAAATATGAAGGGTATAAATGTGCTATCTAACTTTAGCACGTGTAAGCATCAACAGAGAATCTCTCCCACATGAGGGCCTGGGCAAGGGTAGGGCTTGACCAGCAATAGATTTCATGTTCCAGAAGGGATCTACCCCAAACTCAGCTTTACCTCGTATGATACCCCTATTCATTAAACCAATAACAGTGGCTTAATGAACAAGAGTGACTTGCAAATTTTTATCCAGAACAGGGACTAGCAACATGAAGGATGCTCATCAGTGGCACAAGTGATAACCCAACAGCCGTTACCAGACGCACACTACTAAAAACCACATTGATGCCTATTCCTAAGGGCATCAGAACTTGCACTTGAAGGTATCCATGTGATAGTGAAAACATGCTGTGACTGTTTGCTGTATTACTGACCATTCTGTTGTGATAGCTTCCATTTCTCCTTTTTCTCAGTGAAGAAATCTGAGATGTAAACATATTTTGTAATGAGGATTCTTAGATACTTACTGCCTTCTGTCTAAAGCAAAGACTTATTTAACTGTATGGCAGTATTCCACTAAGTTTGTTTAAAACTCTTAAGGGCAAGTTATAATTCATTTTGGTACATACGCCTCTACACAGAAATATCTGCCAACTGTAGCAGTTATGGTTGTTAGCTGCATAACAGATATCAGTTAATAATGGATATCAGTTTAACAGTTTAACCAAATTAGAGCTCTTAAACTCTCAGATGCTTCTTACCTACATTTCACACAGCAAGACACCAATATGAAGTGGATGCACTTATTCAAACTGGCGAAGAGAAGCAGAAGCAATATGTAGAAAAATATGCAATAACTATCCAAACACAGCCTCATCACCACTTTAATAACCAGAGAAGAGAATCAGCTTCCTTTTCCATACTGTCACTGAGGCAAACATCTAGCCAAACCTGCTTTTCTAGCCTTACCACATCTCCCAGGTTCCAGCTCTTTTTTGTCCCCACTACTGATTTCAGATATTTAGTTATTCTATGAGAGCTATTCTATTTTCCTGCTGCCAGCAGGAAAAAGAGCATTGGATAGAATGAGAGGAAAAGGAATCAGACAAAAAAGCAAAATTGCAGGAGGACTGAAAAAACCATTGCAAAAGTTTGGATCCATCCATGTTTGCATCAGAAAACCTGAGAGGGACATGTGATTCTTCAACATAAAGTTAAAAAGATATTAACTTACGAACAAAAATAGTTATTAACTTATTATACTAAACCTTATAGAAAGCTCAGTATTTAGAGCTGCCAAGTGAAAACAGCTTACTTGCCTAAAATGTCACTTTGAAAACATTAAGTTGAAACATAAAAGGTTGCATACAGGTTCTGTATTAGGTGGATTTCTGAAACACATAAAAAAATAATGTTAAAATACTCTTAATTTAATATAAAATAACTTCATAACCTCTCTGACTTCCCAGTTCTCAAGTGGAAATAATTTCCTGTGAAAATCCATTTTACAGCCAAGGGTAGTAACTAGACCCAGTGTGGTTGATTTTAGCTGCACATTTCCCATTAATGCCAACTTGAGATCTACAGCTATAGTGCTGCACATGGGTGCAGGATATACCCTCTAGTTGTTAAATGAATGAAGAGATTAATACATGGTGATTGCCATGAACAGGAAAAATGCCAAGGGAAAAAATATCAGAAAGAACAATATAATACACAAAATCCATTCAAAGAAGGAATGATGGGGAGGGAAAAATAGGAAGCATTTTCGGCTTTCTTTTCAAAACCTGTTATGTTGTGGGTTTCCTGCAATGATATAACAGTTGAAAAAGGCTTAAACATCTCCTATAAAACCTTAACAATGAAATCCAGAAGAAAAAAAAATAGTCTTTTTCTCAATTAAAGTCTATGTTTCAGATTAACCTGCTGTTATTTACACCTAGATTTTAAGCTTTATCTCTTTTTACTCTGGATTATATGTAAAGACAAAAATTGTCAGAATATTTTCCTCAGTGCTGCAGCCCCATGGCTCTTGACTGGTAACAGTTCAAAGTTTCCATGGCAGAGCTGGTCAAGGTTAAAAACTACTCAGCAAACCACCAGGATGTTTTGATTGCTACCAATGAAGTTCTACTCCAGCTTCAACTGCAACCACTAAAATATTGCAACCTTCTCTCATCAGGTTTAAGTCTAAGATTTGGCCAACAAATCCTTACTTCCATTTCCACAGTACACACCAGTCAGTCCCAAACCATTACTTTTGGATTGTATTACTTTTTGGGTATTTTAGTTCATGAAGCAAAATCAGAGGCAACAAACACTAAATTGTGTGTGAAATCACTGCAGACCTGAGGGGCTGTCTGGAGTTCAGGAGCATAGCTGAACATCTTGAACTCCTCTGAAACCTTCCCTGTTTCTATCTTATATATATATATATAAGATATATATATATATATAAGATATATATATATATACACACACACACACAGAGAGACACTTTCAGTAGCACAAAGAATACCATGATAAGTGAGAACAATAATTTCTAGTTTAGTCTGATAAAGACATGAATATAACATCAGGAAAAGACAATCAACAGCATAAAATAAATGACACATATTATAAAAAGCTTAATTGTTCTCATAATTGTATTAATACAATTATTTGTTTGGGTTTTTTTTCTTTCATATTTTCTCATACCTTGCTTTAGCAGTTTAAAAGCCCTCTCTATTAAACAAATCCACTCACAGAGTAGTGCTGGATGAAGTGAAAATGCCCACAAGAAAAACGGGAATATTTTGCATGCATTGAATTTTTGTATTTGAAATTTCTAGCAATTTTTTTTTATTTCCAGCAACTTTATTAAACTCAATAAGTGCATCCTTTTCTTTTTCCTTTCCCCTTTCTTTCTTTTATTTTTATTAATATTTTTAATGTAAAATAATAGTATTATCATTATTTATTTCTGTGTACATGTATAGCTAAATACACACATGTATAATAAACAATATGGATGTTTATATATAATAGATTTACATATAATGTTATATATATAATACATACTCTGTGCATATATATATAATACCACATATACATATATATGTATAGAAATATACATTTACTCTGTACCACGGATTTCACATATTTCTCCAGTTTTATACTGGATGTTTACTCCTAAGCACCCATTTAGTTAATTTTTGTGAACTCTGATAAATGAACTTACCCTGTACTATTAGTTCACATATGCTCAGTGCAAAACTACAGTGAAAACTGGGTTCCACAACTTCTAATTACAAACATTAGCTACCTAAGACTTCTCCAGCTGAGCAGATTAGCATAGATCTTCTCTGCTGACAGCTTTGACCTTCACTCCAGCAAACACTTGTCAAAATGCCAAAAGTAATTACCTGGCTGTTTAGGAAGGAGTAATGGGGTGTAGCTACCTACCTTTTCTTGTTACTGATCTAAAATGTCTATAAAACTTTGCCAAGAGGCACCCTCTGGATTTTGGCATATACATTTTTTTCCCATCTGTCTTTTTTTTTTCTTTTTTTTTTTTTTTCAACATATCATCAAATATTTGCTATATGATCTCCTGCCAGCCAATCCCATCACAATTCTGGGGGGCAGTCTAAATAACCCACTAGATGGATCTTTCAACCAAAACCATTTTATGACTGCTGTCATCCTGATTTTGTTTCACTGATGCAAGCAGGAAAAAATATATTTAAAAACAGCAGAAGCAGCACAGAGACAAAAGGTCGTAATTATCCTATGATGATAGTACTGTCTATCCTCTGAATAATCTTATACAGTGCAGCTTTTTTTTTTTTTTATAAAAAGTCTTTTACTGTTCATATTTCAGATTTACAATTAAGGAAACTGAGCTGCAGAGAATTTACAGGTATTACTTGAAAAATCTGTGGCTGAATCTAAATCTAAATCTAGAATCTAAGTCTAGAGATGTCTTCTGACTTCAGCCAACATAAATTCATACAATTTCTCTTAATCTGGAAGGTTCAAATTTATGGAAAGTATCTTTTAAACATACCAAAGGGATTTAACATTTTCCTGAGGACTAGGTAATTCTAGAAAGATTTAAGTATTTGAACATTATTACAATAATCAATTACCTCTAAATCCTGAAAACAACTTTTCAGACTTTGGAAAGCATCATCCCCAAATAAGAACAAGATCAAATGTGAAAAATTCGACTCAGTCTTATCTTGCATGTCAGAATGAATATGTGAAGCTCAGGAAAGCTCAAAGTGGGGGTAAAACCCCTTTCTTTGGCCATAGATAGTCCAGAAAACAAACAATTCATTCAAATCAAGTCCCTGGCCTTGTAGTCCCAACATTCCCTAATAATTGTGCAAAGAATCAGGCAGGAGCTGCTGCTGGTGAAGGAGCCTTCAGTCCACAGGAGAAAGACTGCTTAAAATGAAGGCAGTGTTAACACACAGGTCTGAGCACTGCTGACAAGTGTGCCCTTGTGAGCACTGCCAGAAAACTTCTCTTCAAAAACTCTCCCAAAGCTCTCAGATAATTCCTAGTCCAACTATCAAGAGCTCATTGCTTTCAGATACATCCCTCCACAAACTATCAGCAGTAGAAGGTCATGCAAGTGCCTATTTTCATGACAGATGATCTGTGAATCCCCTGGACCTTCTAACTAAGCCTTTTTCAGCAGAAACCCCCACCTGCCCCTTCATCCAGGGTCACCTCTTTCCCAAGATGTCAACCCTCTAAATCCTGTTTTACCAGGAGAACAAATTGCTCCCAGGTTCAGGGCAGCTGTCCTTACGCACTGTTACCAAAACACCACATTTCTGGAGAGGGATCTTTCCATGTTATTACTTTTCTCCAGGTAAAAGGGACAACAACCTGATTCTAAGATTAATATATTGAGTTTCTGGTTTTTCTCTTATGCTTTAAATAACAACTATTTTTCATAGACTCCTGAAGTAGCTCTCACTCACAATTTTTATTCTTTGGCTGATATGAAAGCTATCAGCTAAAATCACAAGACTGTTAATCATCCAATTTCATATATTAAAAATAGGATATTTAGTTACATCAGATAAAGTCTATTTTCCTGTTTGTACCAACTGAAATAGAACACTATCTGTTCCACATTATCCCTGTTCCACATGGTGCCTAGCATTTATTTGCATGCACAGTTTAAAATCGTTTGGTTAATCTTGTTGTTCCACATTTTGAGAAGTTATAATCAATCTCTCTAATAGGGGAAAAAAAAAAGGTGCTGTCTGTTCTTTCCAAGGTAAAGAAGGTTACAATGCTATCTAACATAAATCAGACTTTCTTCAATTCCCTTCTTTATGCTTACCTAGAAAGTAACATAATCATCAAAAAGTATTACAAAGCCAAACTATTCTTTATATAAAAGCTGCCTGGTATATACTCACATTACCAGGTTTCTTCTAACAGTCACATTCCTAAAATTTGTTTTAATATGCCTGGGATGTGCTGTAAACAGAGATAGCATCTGAAGTATACTGCACAAAAATGCATAAAACTTTATTAAAGGACTATAACATTTAGAGATGTCTGGAATTGTATTTATTATTGCTGTATATGTCATCTTGCATATGTATTTAAATTTTCCTGGAAAATGTGCTGCTGTTCACAAAAATGTGAAAGAGAAGCAATTTGGCTAAATAATATGGTGAAATACAACATTAAGAAATTGTCTTGGGATTGGGGATTTCTGCTTGCTTTAAGTCAGAAATAAAATTAGTTCTCAAATATTTTAGTGTGGGGACTTTTTGATGCAATATCCACAGTGGGACCCCCAGCACTGCTGCTGTATGAAAAATAAAAGTATTTTGTTTCAGTCACATATTCTCTGTGTCAGGGATTTTAGAGCAGCTATTTGCTGATTTTCACCAACTGAAAACTGTCCAACATATAAATTGTATGGGTCAGTTTCAAATATCTGTGCATGGAAATCTCTAGGAAATATAAATGGAAAAAAACTTTCCACTACCATAGTCAAAAATGTACTGGGAGATTTCTTTGGCTTGAAAAAAAATCACTTTGCACTCCAACTGCAGGGCAGTTTCATCCTGGATTATCAGCTCTGTAGGTGTGAAGAAGTCAGCTGCAGGAATTTGGTTATTTAATAGTATCACACATGGTAATATTTATCAAAATTCAAATTTTTGTATTTTTACTTGATCTTAAACTAATTTTGAATACTTAAAGAGATGTCAGCAAAAAGCAATCAATAAAGGAGACTTATGTAGAAGAAATCAGGATTTGCAGAAATCAGAAGACTTTAAGGGATCGATCAATTAAAAAAACCCATATTTTGGGTTTTTTGAATTGCTCATATAATTTTGAGCAATTACAGGAAGAAGCTATCCAATGTACTAAATTCTACCACCCTGACTTCCACCAATCTCCTCAGATTTACAAGCAGGATCTATGTATAGGAGCTCTATCATCAGCAATGTCTCGGTGATTCTGTGGACAATAGTGATGATTTATCTCTCAAACTTTTAGCCACCTACGATAAATGTCACATCAGATAATTTATCTTTTCTCTTTGAATGTAGAGGCAATCTAGGCAACTATTTTTGAATAAATGCCTAATATTTAGACAGCTGCAACAGATTTAGATCAATGCTACCCTCACTATTAAAATGCATTTAAATACAATACCAGAAGCCTCTTTAAAAAAATCAGCTGAAAAATATTAACCTCTAAACCACAACATAAATTACTTAAATAGAAGACTCATTTTTACCAGTCTCCATAGGCCTGCTTATAGATTTCAGAAAAAAAACACGTAACAGAAATACATGGGTTTCAATCTAAGCTTCCATTCTGCTATTTCCATTGAACTTGTGTTGTTCAGGTATTAATTATTGTATTCCACAATATTCTAAGGTCTATTCTACACCAATGCTGTGTTTCTCCTTATTTCAGTTTAATTGACAAATTTCTATTAATGGGTGTAAATAAGAGGCATGAGAATGAAACAGTATAAACTATCATTGCTTTAAATTAAAGACAATTAACTACATCATGCTAATTAGCTCTTTTTGTTTTACTCCCCAGTTCTACAAAATTATTAAGTAGCTTTACAATTCTCAATAAGCAGCTGGATTTAAGGATTTATGCTGGAATAGATGACATGACTTTACAAGTTGAACAGAAGGAAGTTCTGCAATTTTCTGTTAAAACAGAAAGTGGTTTTAAAGAAAAGAAATATTTGTCTGTAAAATTAGATACTCCACAGTTATTTTTAGAGAGGGATGTATGTTGAAATGAATTCTACCCTTACTAATCACAGCATTGAACACCATAATTAGAAGGAAATCCATGGAGAAGAGTCATAACCAAAGGTACTGGTTATTCTTCAGGACTGAGACACATTTTCTGAATGGTAACACTTCTTTCTCACTTGTTCTATTTTTCAACAGAAGAACAAGGTAGGAAAGAAATGTCATCTTGAAAACTCATTAATCATTGTATCAGACATTTGGTACTGCAGGAGACAGTTCAGTTTCTGAATAATCTTCAAAACCATAATGACATCCTTTATTCAACAATGGACATGTTTGAGAAAAATAATTCAGATGGGTTTGATGGTACAGTAGTGAAAGGAAATCAATCCATTACAGGGGACTCAGGAGCTGAAAAAGGACAATGTGAACTCAAGGTTTGAGAAGAAATCAGGATTTACACCAAAGGACTTAGGAACTTAGGAACAGAAAAATACTTGTCAAGTCTTTACATTTCACATTATAGACCAAAGAATTGTAATCCTACTTAAACCAGGGACATGGCAAGTGAAACTCAGATGAACCTCACAACCTCCTGGCTACGTTGTTCAAAGTTTCTGACACAGAAGCTTTCACTTCTCTTCAAAGATGAACTTCAAATTATTCACAGACACATTCTTTGGTACCGTCTCAGAGAGCAAGATAACTTTGGTCTACAAAAATCTAGATAGAGAGAAGGAATTCAACAGAAAACTTTAAATTTGTTCTGTTTACTTCATCACAGCTGAATTATGATCTGTCAGTGACTGACCGATGAATATTTTCAAAACAACCATCACTGCTCACAGCTGTGGGGTAGAAAAGGGAACCAAGACACTCTGCCAGCATGGACATGTTGGTGCCTGAAGCAAGAGTTCATCTTGCTGAGACTTCTCACAAGACTTGCAAAGCTTATGCCAAGAATCAACAAGAAAACTAAGGCTGGCTATAGTGATTTTGATCTTTCAAATTGAAGTTTCCTCCTTTTGATAACACAGGATTCAAATCTCCTGCACTGACAACCACCATTAAAAACAAGGTGGATGTTATTAGCAAACCAGCACAAAAAAAACCTATCAAATTTCATTATGTCAGCAAGAGAAGCAGTACATTGGAGGCAGAATAAGGCATAAATGCTTTCTTCACCAACTGGATGCAGGCTCACAAGAGCTCGGCCACTTAGTCATCCTAATTAAGAGCAGAACTACGATATCTTGGACCACTCCAAACCAGACACCAGCAGCTGAAAACAATACACAGGGTAAGTTAACACTAAGTGGCTTAAAGTATTCATTTAACTCAAAAGGACAGTTTAATGCTAAAAGCTAAGGATGGTGTTTTGCCTGTTTAGAGCTGCCAACTCCAACAAAAACATTCACACTCAATGTCAAAAATTCTATTGCATATTTTTTGTCATGGATATTTCAGCTGTGCTGAGACATGACCAAAATTTGTAGATGTTAAATCTCAAAATCTGTAAGATTACAGATTTAATAATTTGCAGTCATTTAAAGCTGATGAGAAATTCTATCTGTTTTAAAATCTATTCCAATAACTTTGAGGCAGTGTCTTTATTCAAATTAGCTTGTTATATTGCATAATACAGTAAAATTTGAATAACAATACATTATGTTTTGCATTTTTGTGTTTCAGTAGAATTAATTTTGTGATGTTTTATTTTCAGAATTAAATCATTCACAGAGAAATGATTTTTAGACTAAAAGTTCATATGATTCAACAACCTACTCTCTAAGTCAGGATAATAGTCCCCTTCAGACCACGTGCAGTTTGAAAATGTGAATTTCACCAACAGGGCAACAGAAAGTTTAAAAGAGCCAAAAAAAAAAAAAAAAAGAGAGAGAGAGAAAAGCCAACCACAAAAACCATCCAAAGCAATGGTTTAATTAAAAGTTATGAAAATTTTAAAAAAATTGAAAAGTTTATGTTCCTATATATACATTAAATAAATTGAAATTTTTGACATTCCATACCGGTGTGTATCACAAGGTGTCTTAGACACAATAACCTGCACACAAGACCTGTTAAGTCCCTAATATCTGGTTATGCACAGCCTTTCAATGTGCTGTCTGTCCCCATCACTACCTTGCCCACACTATGCCCACAGCCCTTTGCTTTTCGGTCTGCACCTGAACACCTAAAATGTTGCAATTCAATACAACACAGAAAGAAATGGAAGCATGACTCTAACACTAAAAAAAATTTCAGCAGTGCTGAGCACCCAAAACTCTCCTACATCTCTTTTCTATGTATTCAGAATATATATGCCCATTACAAGCACCTGATGTCAAAATTCTTTCCTTGGAAACTTCAGAAGTTTCCACTTTTCTAATTATCACTGTCCTTGCCTAAATGGTAAGATTCTGGACTACATAGAAAGTAATTTCATTCCTCATTTTTACATCAAATATATTACAATTTTATATAGAGATATCTTACTGATAATTGTTCTCTGCTAGGTTTCGCCTGACCTTTAAACTGAAGAGAAAAAAAATATACATTTGTTTGTCTAAATGATGTCGTGCCAGTTGTAATTACTCCTGGAGCAGGTAACTTATGTTTTGAGCAAGTTTATTTCTTCAAAACATTGAGATTAAATTACATTGAACAACCAAACTTGACTTATTAAACAGAAATAGGCTAGAGGACAGCTCCTTGATGAAAGATGTATTCTATCATTTGAATGTCAAAGTGTGTGAAGCTGGCAAAATGTTGGTTTCCTGCTCTAGAACAAATAAAGGTGTTGTTAATGTGAGAAAGCAAGCTATTCACAATTTTAAATTACTCTGTTGTCAGCTTCCTCATATAATTATATAGCCCTAGAAACTGAAAAAAAAAACCCAACCAAAAGTAATCAAAACATTTACACAGAATTGGAACTGTGAATTACTGGGGAAAAAAGTTTAATCAGCAAGAATGTCTCCAAAGGATTTTAGAGAGCTTATTTTGCCTCAAGACAGGTCATGTGTTTATTCTTCACCAAGAAGAATAAACCTCAAACTCCAAGAGAACAGAGGCAACCATTTTTATTATCATACTTCCATATCTCTTGCTTTTAGTGGATATTTTAAGTCATTCACCTCCCTGCATAGTTGCTAAATAGTCCCATGTCTTCTCTAACCTGCACATTTTTCAAACTCCACAGAGGAAGATGGAAAACTTTAAATATAGTTCCCTATATTTAAAACTTAAATAGTGCAATGAAAATATGAAGTGTATCCATTTTGGTTACAAAAACATATGCTACATTAATAATAAGACCCAACTGCTGCACAGAAACTTGTGGCTA
Organism: Taeniopygia guttata; assembly: GCF_048771995.1. NCBI lineage: Eukaryota > Metazoa > Chordata > Aves > Passeriformes > Estrildidae > Taeniopygia > Taeniopygia guttata. The sequence continues at coordinate 9,495,118 of NC_133026.1, forward strand.
TCAGTGAGACTTGCACATACATAACACCTGCACAAATAGATTCCTTTTGCAAATCTGAACAATTTACATTCCTGTACTTTTTATGGCATCTGATTACCTCAATTTCCAAATTCTTTTCATTTCTAAGGATGTGACAGACTGTGAAGTTCTTCTGTCCGTTTGGTCTGTTCATTTATGTAAACAAGATCTGCTTTCCAAGCTCCTGGAGGGATGTCAAGTTACCTAACAGCAGTACAGCATGGAATTATGCATTTGCCTGAGCCTACCTTGGAAATATGCATTGATTTATTCTCCTTTGGCTTCCCTTGGTAAATTAAGTACTTGGAATGCTTTTCTTCAAGATATTGTTGATTTTAAAAATTTATAATTATAACTAGAGCCTGAAAAAACTTCTTATGTAAGTATATATTGCTGTTGATTTTTAAAGATAATTTATTTTTGGCTTAGAGATCTGGAAGTAAGACGTTTGCTTAAAATAAATGAATTGATTAGTGAGTACATTGACAAGCACTGCAACTTCATGAGTTAGAAAGGAAAAATAAGATACTTTTAAATTTTAAAATATTTGAGGGATGAATAGAATTGTGAGCTCTTTTAAATTTTTTTTTATGTAAAGAACAAACACAAGGTTTAGTTATGACAATACTATGACCACACTGAAATACCAAGAGGAGCTTATGTAAAACTCCTACAAATCTCCTTCTGCAGCCATCAAATCCTGAAAGTTTTAATTCACTAAGCAAACAGAAGTAAAAAAGATACTTGGGATATGAATATAATAAAGAGTAGATAAAATTACTGCATAAAATATGAATTTAAATTGGTGAATCTGCAGAAATTCTTAGAAACATAGGACATTATGGTTGGAGAAGACCTCCAAGACCATCAAGTCCAATCTTGACCGAATACCACATGCCCACTGAACCGTATGCCAAAGGGCCACATCTGTTTGGTTTTGAACACTTCCAGGGATGGTGATTCCAGACTGTTCCAGTGCTTAACCACCCTTTCAGTGACATTTTTCCTAATATCCAACCTGAACCTCCTTTGGGACAGCTTGAGGTCACTTCCCCTTGTCCTGATGCTGGCTGCCTGGGAGAAGAGCCTGACCTCCACTTGGCTACAGCCTCTGCTTGGCAGCTGTAGGGAGTGATATGGTCTCCCCTGAGCCTCCTTTTCTCCAGCTCTCTCAGCCATTCCTCACAGGGTTTATGTTCCAGATCCTTCACCACTTTGTTGCCCTTTCTCTGGAGTGGCATTATTTTGTCCCCAGAACCTCCCCAAGAAAAATACTCTTGGTATTTTTCAGCAGCATTTAAGTTAAGGAAGTTGAAAACAACTACTTTGATTCCAGTGGTAAGAAAACCCAGAATGTTCTATCTTGAGTTTTGCTGAAATAAATGAGTCACAGCATTTTTACTTTTCAGAGTAGCTTGTTAAGAACAGGCCAAGGCACATCAGGAACCTCCTGGACTTGACAATGTTTCCATAGCCTTGCTAAATTTCAGTGGATATCAATTCCGTTAATTTCCGTAGGTGTAAACTTTTGAATACCTGTAAGCTTCATTATCCACAACTGGAAAAATTATAAATTGCATTCTGATTTATTTTAAAACTGCCTTCTGCCAGTTTCATCTGTTCTTGAAATTATACATTCACTGTGCAACTCTAGAGCTGACAGACCTTTCTCATAACATTTTTTTTTTTTCCAAAATAAAGTTTCCTTTCTTACTGCACCACTAGTTATATGGAAGATATTCCATACTTACAGTCATGACTTCTGCCTTTCCCTGAATCTTTCCATTTCAACCAGAATTTCAAATCTATCTGAGGTATGAGAAGCAATACTATGTGTGGTATTTAAATACAGGCAAATTACATATTTATGAAAGAACAAATGATATTATTCTGTTTTCTATTCCATTCCAAATAATTCTTAAAAACAATTTTTCTTGTTCAACTGATAATGGAGACTGAACTGTCATTTTCATCAAATTACCTATTACTACACTAAGTAAATTACCACATAGACCTTGTATGCAAAGCTATTTTTTCTCCATATGAAATTTTTTTACAGTAATTTACAATGAAATTCATCTTCCATTTTGAGTCCATTCACTCAGCTTTATACATTTTTGAGACCAACTTTCACCTTTAATACTGTGAATAATTCAGTATTAGCAGGATTTCTCACCATCCTGCTCACTCTCTTTTCTAATTCACTTATAACTTATTCACTTATAACTTGAATGTTACAGTCCAAGCAGAGACCCTTACACCTTTTTTTTAACTATCTTAGCCTTTTAGAAAACTAATACTTTTTTCCTGATCTCAGTTTCTTGCCTCCTAACCAATTAGTGATTCACCATTTTTCTATTCCATATTCCACATTCCACGAAATTATTGTTTTCCTTAAAAACTTCTGGGAAGACCTTGTCAAAAACCTCTGGCAATCCAGGCAGGCTCTACCATTAGCATCATATTTGTTGACCCTTTCAGAGAGATTCAACAAGTTTACAAGACAGGGAAGATTACTGTTATAAAAAAGTCATATTAATTTTTCCCATGGAAAAAATCATATCCATTCATGAGTCACATAATTAAGTGTTTATTGTAAATTTGGAGTTCTGACAGTACACATCTAGGGTTTTTGACCCTTGCTACTCTTTAATCACCAGGTAACAAGACCCTTCTCCATTGCAAAGAGCTTTGCAGAGGAAAGTTCTTGTCTAGGAGCTACCCCAGTTCTTTCTGTAACTAAATTCATCCATGGTGAAGCAAAAGAAGATAATAAACAGTTTATTTACACGAACTTTTCTTGTTTCTGTTTTCAAGCAATATCACAACTCATTTACTTCTGATTTTTAAAGCCTATCAATTGAGTAATTTGGAAACAAATCAGTCATCAATTCAGATACTTTGCAAAAATTGTTTTTGCAGTCAACAACTCCATAATACAGTTCATAGCCAAGCTGAAAAGGAGCCAGTAGGAGTCCTTAGAACAGTGGTACTTACTCAGAAGCATCTTAATTCTAGAAATGCAACCTTTACTTCCAAGATTAACTTGCCACTGAAATAGTTGAAGCAGCACAACAACAAAGGCATATTTCTACCATTTTTTGTTCCAGAAATTAAGGCTAAGGTGTAACAACATTTTTGTTCCCTGAGAAAAAGTATCAGAAAAGTGATCATCTTTTACAAATGACTAATGTGCTTTTATGTTTTTGACAACACTGAGGAGTTTTTCACCACACTGGAACTTGATGACAAGCCTCTATTTCATTTTCTTGACAAACAAAGTAGTCTCAAACAGTTTTAATGGACTCAAAGATGTTAAACTTCAATTTTTCATGTGTCACTCACCTCTCAACTCTCTCCCCCTTTAAATGTCAGTCTTCTGGGAAAACAGGATGTGTCCGTGCTTTTTGCAGTGGTACTGACTGCTAAACAGACACGTGGGTGGTCACAGTTTGGGAAAGGAGGACAAGGACTTACCTGCTTCTTTGGCAACATCTGCAGTTGAAATATTTTGGAGGTTTGAGTGCACTCGGAAGGTCACAGCTGGTCCCAGCACGCTGAAAGAGATTATTAAAAAAATGTAAGATTCATAATCAACAGACATGGTATAATATCCCTTATCAAAATAGGTTTTTAAAGAGAACCTATTAAGACACCATTTAGCCCTCTTCCTTTTGCTTCATTAGCTACATTTGCATACATTTTTATACCTCTTGTGGTTTCCTGTGTGTATTTTGTGCCCATCTGAAAGAATTTCAATGACATTAACTAAACTTCAGAACACTTCTGTAAATACTATTCTTATTATGAAGATGGCAAAATGGAGGCACTGAAATTGTTATTCAGTCAAGTTCAGCATAGATCATCACTGGAATTCAGCATCCAAAGAAGATTACATGTACATTCACATTTTATATTCCCAATATCAACACAACTGCAGTTCCTGTTTTCACAACTGCAAGTCAGAGGGATAATATAAAAACTCAGAATATTTATCATAATCATATTCTGCAAGAATTTGTGTGGAGAAGAGATTCTGGACATATCTGATCCAATAGTTGGTTTTGACCAGAAAAATACCGCAAAGTATTTATCATTTGACAACAGAGGGGACCATAATTTTTGAGAGGAAAGTATGTGAATCTGTGAAGACCTTTCTCTGTGTAGCCTGAAGGTCCTTTATGGCACTAAAATCTACAAGATATTTACAGAGGAAGGTACTGATTAGCCAGATGTAGAATGGCAATGTACTCAGGGTTTCATCAAAAAATATCACTGTTTAATTTTAAGGAAAAATAAATCTGTATTAGTAATGTTGCATTCATTCTCCATCCATCCCAATAAACATCCTACATGTACATCTGGTGAAAGGAAAGAAATTGCAGCTGTGATGTCCTTAAAACTATCCTTAAATACTTATCTACAAAACACATAAGAAAAATACACACAAAAATATAGTGAATATATATTGAAGAAAACTTTCTGGGGAACAAGAGACCATATAAATTATAATGCAAGAATTTACAGAGGAGAAGAGCATAGGGTCTGAAGAAATACAAAAATTGGCAATATTTATAAAAGTTTACTTACATAATATGTATTATGCAAGTTCCTAAGATTTTCTAAACTAATATTATCAGTGAAAAGAATTATATTTATACTATGAGGAGCAACCCTGCTTAGAAGGTGAAGTGCATGGTCTAGAACTGTACATGTAACAGCTTTTGACTTTCTATAGCCATGCCTTAGGAGAGAATGAAATCTGAAAAATTGCGGCATAAAAGAAATAACTTGAAAAATATTTTGTTTCAGGGCTTGAAATTAAGTGTTAAGTTATTCTTTTAGTAACACGTTAATCTCTTACAATCGTAGAATGGACTGCACTTAATGAAGTGTGCTTAATTGCACATATATCCTAGACAGAAATACCTTCAGACTTTTTCCATTTCACACAGAAAAGACCTTTACTTAACTATAAGACTTTGCTTTGAGGTTACAAAGGGAATCTGAGTAAGAATAAGAATAAGAAATATCCTTTCATCTTTTACTAGCAAAGCATGCACTGCACACATTTTATTCTGGAGTTAACAGGGACTGCCATTAATCAATCATTTTTCTTGAAGTACTGTTGGAGGGAGGGGAGAAAAAGAAAACAGATTCTATTATTAAAGGACTCTCTAAAAGCCTGGTCACTAATGGCCAAAAACAACTTCTAATAATGCCAGGCAAGTATAGAACATTTGTCAACATCATATTAATATTATGGATTAAAGTACTCAAAAATTGCAAGTACATTTTTATTTGAGATAACAGCTTTACAAAAGTCCAGATTGTCCTGTCATTAACCCTGAAATAATCAACCATAGAATGCATCTGTTTCGGGATACCAAACACTGGCTCTAACTGATCTTGCACTGTCCTTCTTTCTGTGTTGCCAGCCTAAGAGAAATGCTGATTCCTCTCAGGTGCTCAGATATTTACAGTGCCATTAGCAGTTTGCTTTAAATAAAAGCAGCATCACCCCAGTATGTAACTCTTGCAAGGCCAAGATAGGAGGGAAAGAAAAACCAGTTTCAGATATTCCCCCCAAATCTTCACTGCATTATAGCTGAGAACCTAGAACCAACACAAAATTTCAACCACAATGTAGTTACATTTCAGCTCTATCAGCAAAGATAAAAAGTTTCCTGCCCTCCTTCCCTTACTTGAATGTTTCACTTTTACCTCTAAGCCACTCCCCATCCCCTCCCGCTTTCCTGCCCTGCCCCATTCCTGGCATCACTTAAATCATAGATTAAAATTGGATCATTTCAGTGCCCAGGCAATGAGAGACAGGGATTTCCAAAGAGTGAAGCCTGCCAGCAACCATCCCACTGTTTTCTACTGACTCCACCTGGATAATCCAGGAACATGGGAAGATGTTGCCACAAGTACTGTCATTTCTCCTCATTGCTCAGGGAAAACAAGAACAAAAAACAGGGCAAGGAAAAAAATTCCTAACGCAAGTGGGATGATACTGAGTTAAGACCATCCTTTTGCAGGAAAGAATAAATCTCAAAATCATTTAAAACACCCACTAATATGTTGCTCTGTGAGACATTGTTTTCCTCTACTGTAGCAATTGAATTATTGTATGTTAGAAATCACCTGAGCACCACAGCAGCCTGGCTTCGCTAGGAATATTTGCAAAATATAGAAAACAAAGCAGCTTTTGTTACAACTTCTTGCACATTGGCATTCTGTTTATTTAAAAGCAAACAAAAGACCTTGAGATTACTTGGTCAAAATTGCATTTCTGCTTGATGTTTTGGGAACTGACTGCTTCAGGAGCTCATAAAATGAGATTTTTCTCATGGGGGCTTCTGGCAAAAGCACTCAATAAATAAACATTTCAATAACAAAAGATGCTCTTTAGGGAATTCCTCACTGTTCATTATGTGTTGGATGAGAACATTTAAACAAAACCAGTAATTATTTGACTGCAAAATATTTTTAAAATACTTTTTAACAAGAGGTCAAGCAGCCTGAAAAAGGGTTTCAAGATGCATAAAATCCAACTTTGATAGGAAATTTGTGTTGGCTAGATGACACTGCTTTTCTGTGTCAGACCCTCTGAAATCTGGCTAACATTAATGGCAATTGTCTTCAAATTGTTCTAAATACAGGGGCTCACTGAGATGCACACATTTGTTTTTAAGCTGATGAATTGCAAGCAAACCATTCCCACAGACAAGGGAGGTGCTGGGGGAGCAGAGGCATCACCCCTGCAGTACCTTACCCTAACCAGCACCCACCCAGCTGGGCAGGAGAAACAGTCACATAGAAACCACATGGACCAGGCTGAAACCTCACCCACCTCTGACATCTGCTGCAAGTGAGGTTAAAAATGTTAGGCAGTAGTTTTTGTCTATCCCTGCCCTGAGCTGCATGCTACTACAATTATCCCCAGGTAAATCTGTAGTCATTTTTTTTCTGGCACAAATGAACTTATACTCACTCAAGTAAGTGAAGATTGTGAATTTTAGAAGGCATCTGGACTATACAATGTAATTGCACTTATCACTTTTCCCTTATACTTTCTTAATTTTTTATTTTTTTTTAATAAAGGTAAGCAGTTCTGGCTTCAAGGATAATAAATAGTGACTTTTCACTACACAAAATGTAATGTCTGTTGCAATGACCTGCTAAATTTATTATTTAAACTTTACCAACTAATTACCCTCCCCCGCTGGCTGTCACAACTTTTGCCTTTTTTTTTCACTTACAATAATGTTGCCTTCAGTCATAATAAGGGTTTTTTAACAAAGACATTCTAAGCATATTGCAAATTGTCACCCTTATGTGCTGTTGTCTTTTATTCTGTTTACCAGAGATGAAATAATTACAGTGTTTATACCAAAACGACTTGAAGGTTGATTGCTGATTTAATAATATCCCCTCCCCTTGGGTTTATATTTCCCATCTGAAGGTGGGAGGGTGCACAGCATACACAGAAACAAAGAATATTCTTTGTATAAAATAGAAGTATTTCCTTTTGTTAATTGTTTTACAACAAACAGCATTATATTTTCCACATCAACAAATGAATAATCTGAATAAACAGAGCTGGAGCGTGATCAATATGGCAAGGTCCATATCACTTTCAAGCCGTAGGTTATAATTATATTTATGAATGACAGGATTTAAATCCCCATAAATGATGTAGCAAGCTTTGCACGCCTGCTCCTCTCCCTCGTGTGCGCATCCTTCAGCATTACGGGATCGCGCCGCGCCTTCGCTGAGATGCAGCCACAGTCTATCGTACCCCCTAGTGGAAAAGGATTTCTGAAACAAGCACCAACATGGCTCTGTGCACTCTTGAAGATGAGACATAGAGCTGATGCCAGATGGAAATGATTCGAGGTGGCATCTCATTTTTAAGATACAGGCAGGGTGCAATTTCTCAAGACTGGAGGAAGATGAGGAGATAAGGATTGGCTATTTCCAACATGAAACATTCTCTTAATGAGTCGATTTAATAAAACAGGGCTTGCCTTAATAAAGCTTAGATTTGAAATTAAAGTCACTACTTGTCTATATGTTCATTTCAAAATCCTTTAATCTCTGGAGGTTAAGAAATGCAATTAGTAACGCTCCAGAGGACTATGCAAAGCAAATTTTATTGCAGTGAAGGTAATTGTCTCAGGAAACGTTTGGTGGGCTTGAACTAATGACTTGCAATGTGTACACATTTCAATGCCTTCTGTGTTTAGGAATTTGAAGCTTATGTCCATTGTTTATATTGCACTGAAGTCTCCTTTTCACCGTCTCAATTTTAGAAAAATTAAGATGCTCATGTTACTGTAAATGTTTTATATATTATATTTAGAGACATATAAACATAGTTATGTCAAATCAAATCAATGGGGAAAAGCACATAATTAGAAGAGGCATTTTTATACTACAGTATGTTTCTACAACATGATTTAAAGAGAAAAGCAAAGGCAGAAAATTTCAGCTGGACATTGACACATAGAATGGATTAAGAGATGTACATTGGCTGTTTTGTTCTTCTTCTGATACTCAGGGTAGCTGTAAATCCGTTGACCACTTGATTCAAGTTTGACCAACATTTTTGACCAGAACTCTTGACCAGAATTTATTTCGTGAAGCATTGCACCATACTGTATTTAAATTACAGAAGCAGGTACCTGACTGAGCTTCAAAGATTCAGGAAAGCTTGCAAAGGATGTGTTGTGCTGACCTGCTACAAAATAACATCCCTGAACTATTGAGTAGAGAATTATTGATCATCACTCAGACTTAATACTAAAAAGACACACATCTCTCACTCTTTAATATCTTTACTGTTCAAAGATTTGCTTCACTTTGCACCTGGACTGCAGAAATATCAATGTGGAGCTGTATGTATTCTCACATTCTTATTGACAGGTATGTATGTACAGCCAGTGATCAATTAAAAAAATCTTTTTCTGTTTTAGCAAAATGAGTTTTTTGAGTCCTTCTCAGTAAACTCGCAACATGCTCCCTAAAGTGCAGAATGGTGCACAGTGTTCCAGAACACCCTGCAATACAGCAATATATTATCTACTTATATTTATATCCTTCATATACACTAAGCATGAACAATTTGCACCATTCTCTGAAGTGTTCTTGCATAGAACAGTGCATAGAGAGAGGAAGTTAAAGACTTGTTGTACTGGCATTCCACCTGGTGTTAGACAGTGACCAGGAACTAAAGATGGAAAAGCAAAGTCCCTGCTAAGGGAAAGACACTAACTGCAGTGCTCACCAGGTAGTGGCTGATTTCATATCACCACTAGAATTTCATTAGAGGGGTTTCCACCAGGCAGCTGGGAGGCAGAACAGGTAGACCACAAAGATTAGAAAGATTGACACTTTCAGAGCAATCACATCTGGCAAATGCAGCTACACAGAAACAAAACTTAGGTCTGGATTTGATGGTTGCAGCCCAGATTTACTTCTGCAAGTTACATCCTTCATAAATCAGGTAAGGCCTTGGGCACCTTGTCGTGCCCTCTTCTCTCCCCCTGATATGAAAAGCACTGAGGAGTGACTGCACAGGGCAGCATTTTGGTGGCAGAGAAGAGGCCATGACAAGGTGCTCAAATAATGCAATGCCTGACACACTACTGGCATTAGAGTAATTTCCAGACTGAAGTCACAGGAAAGGGATGACTGGTCCAGAAAGGGACACTTTCCAAAAACAGCAATCTATGTCTGGTGAGTCTCTGATACTGATACTAAAAGATAGAGCTTTAATTATTTTACATTAATCATTAATTTTGTATTAATCATTTAATCTATATGCATCAAAATTGTGCTAAGTATGCTGATCCTAATTTACATTGCAAAAGATGATGAAAGAGTATTTTAAAGATTTTACAACTTGCTTCATCTGAGGTGAAGATTATTTTGCTAAGCCTACAATTTAAATGATTTAAAAAAGAGACAACGCTTAATTTAGAGATTGATGCTACTCTCAGTTTGCCCTATTTTTATTCTTCACAAAATGCAACTTTTGATGATTACTCAATATCTATGAATAATTTGCAGAGTTTTAAAATAATTTTTCTATTAATCTGTCACAAGCCATGAAACTTGACATTTTCACCACACTGAGTACATGAAAGTTGCCAGCTTTGCCTGCCATGCAAATAAGGTTCTTAATTACAGTATTTAAAAGAACAACCATACAAGTGCTATAATTTCTTATGGTAAAAAAAAAAACCAACTGTTTGGACCCTGCGAGGGTGGAAAAATGGTCTCAAAAAGCTTCTTAAATGTACAGTGGTTTTTCTTGCACTCCCCAAGGATTAAGCTACAGGATAAAATTTATGTCATAAAAAAAGAAAAAAAAAAAAGTATTCTATTTATATTTCCTTTCTCCTTCTTTATACCTTTGTATCTACAAACAGCAGACATTTTTCATTTTCACCCAGTAAGCCTTCAATGCATTTTAGTGGCCTCAGCCCTACTCACCCTCTACACACCTGAGTTGTTAATGGAACTGGCTGAAAGCACATAGAAAATTTGTCTGCTGGGATGACAGGCACCTTTTGCCCTGCTTGCACAAGCGACTTTCAATCCTTAATGAGGAGCATGACTCACATGTTAGGGTTGCTACAGAGGTACAGGTTCAGAATATTCAGAGCTTTGATAGGATTCGTGTAGGACACAAATTGCTTGCATCAGTATTAGGCAGCACAACCAAAGACAAAAAAAAAAAACAACAAAAAACCCCAAAAAAACTATCTTTGCTACAGTCTTAGTAAAAAAGGCTACCAAATTCTGAGTGCTACAACCAGAGCTCTCCTACCTGTCTCCATAAGGACCTGTTGACTTCTCCTTTAGTTCTGAGAACATCAATGAGAAGATTTGTTCTTGAGGCTGCCCTGCCAGCTGTGAAGTAAAGATATTTCCTTGGCAAAGGAGGCACTGCAAGTGGAATTTATTGGACTTCTTCAGTTGCACCAACAGATGCATATTTGCTCTGTCTTTATGAATCTTAAGGAATACAAACCCAAACTCACAGGCAGGTTGTAATTCAAATTATTGACCTGTTTATGCAATATTTACTGGCTAGGCTGTAACAAAAATGCAAAAGAATTCTTTATCTTTTTTTGGCTAGGTCAGCAGGTCTGTAATGCTCATGCAATCCAACCACCCAGGTCACAAAATGAAAGTAAAAAATGTGTGTTTGTACTTCTAGGAGAATCAGGCAGCCAAGGGCAGGAGGATCAAGACAGACATAGACATAAAATACTTTTTATATTTCTTCTAAAAGGTTATTATTTTAGTAAATCCCTACATGAAAATCTTTTTCTCATTTCTAATATTAGTAATTCTATTTGTGGATGAAGCTTTAGTTCAAGAGTGAGAATCACAGTTCTCTGTTTCTATTCTCATATGTGTCATCAAGTCCTGTGCCATTTTAGGGAAAATGAAGCAAACTGCCTTGCGTTTCAATCTACCCATCTGCAGAATGGAAATTATTACCTGTTAATAATATGTGAAGTGTTATATAAATCAAATGCAATGGCACAAACTGAATGAATTGCTTGAAAGAAAGGAGTATATCCTGCCTACCCTATAATGTTATGAACTTTGATTTTATTAAAAAAGGAATATGATGGCATTCTCAGTCACACAGAGAAATGAGTAGTAGAGAAATATGAAGTTAAAAAGGATTAGACTTCAGAAGTTCACATATTTGTAAAAAGCTTTCCTTGAGCAGGAACCTAAGAGTTCAATGGAAATATATCAATAACAGTGGATTCATTCTGCTTTTGATTACAGAGGTGCAAATCCTCTGTTTTAATGAGATGAAATGTTGTAATGGAAAGCCAAGCACCATACATATTATTTTTAACAATCTCCTTAGATTTTTATGGTCTTTCTCTTTTGTAACCTAGAATTCATAAAATGCTGGAGGCCAAAATCCTTCCTGTTACTTTAATGATTTTTATATTTTTCTAGGAGGAAAGTTATAGTGGAGAAGGCAAAATTATCTTGGTTATATGCACATTCATTTAAGAAAAGAACACAAAATGTATTGTACCTCAGGGGGAAAAGCCACAAGACTAATGTAATGCTAAGGTTGTGGAATAACTCATTTTTAAGTAAAGAAATGCATAATTTAAATTTTCACCTTTTTTTTCCTTATCATCATTCCTCTAAAAAGTGATGAATCTTTATATTATAAATTAGTTGTCAAATAAGACAATATGTACCAGAGAACACAATGTAATTTCTTATAAATGCCTGCATGCAATGAGTTATAGCAATACATTTTTCACATAATTTGTTTCCCAGACTCATTAAATCTGTGGGAGAAGTCAACTTTGAATAAAAGGGGTTCCATTATTTCTGAGCTATGCTTTTATAACACTTTAAACAAGATTATGTCAAATAACCACAGTTATTTTTTTGCTATTTAAATTCAGAGAGCAGATGACAAATACTGCTCAACTTTCTTGAAAGGTCTCTCTTTTTATTGAGACTAAGCATGCTACAGTTCAAAATGAAATAAAAATCTTGCTTAATTTCTGGACAATAAATGGAATGGAAATAACAAAATCCATTTTTAGTTAATGAATGAGAATAGGATGAGTTATAGAACATTGCCCTCAGTAAATCTAAATGACATAGACAACAGAATCCAGAATCTGCCAATCTGGAAAAAGAACTTTGCAAGAATATTAATCCACAGATGTTCAACATACAACACAAGAAAAGATTAACCACACCAAATCAAGGAGAATGGAATAATGGAGTATCGGCACAATGGAGAATCTAACAAGATCCTGTGCTACCTGTCCTACCACTGCTCTGTGGTTAAATAATCTTCCCTCACACTGTCCTGCCTCTCAATAATTTCCCGAGTTGTTCACATTTAGAGCGTACACACACCACATGTCATAACCCATCAGCACAATGGAGTGAAAATGCCAAGTATTGTTCCACTGTTTAGGTTCTGGATGACTGAATATGATTAACTGGTTGATTGAATTTTTCAGGTGTTATAAAAGTACCATGACAAACAATGAACAAAACCTACAGTGCATGATTAGGACACTACAGCCAATGCACGTGTTTATAATAGGTGAGGCTGGGAGATCCACTCACCACTCTGCCTGCCCAACACTTCCAATTTGGAAGCGTTTTAAGCTTCTCCAAACTTTCACCACTTGGTTTGATTTTCAGGTGTCTTCCTCAGTTCAAGTTCTTTTCACAGGGATGGTTGGTTGGCTTTTCAAATTGTATTTATTCCAGCCCAACCGTTCCAGCTCTCCCTAAGAGCAAGGATAATGATCGGCAGGGTTTGATTGTGTAAGGCCTGTTCTTTGAAAAGGAGGTGCGAAATGTCTCTAACCCCAGTACTTGGAAACAAGAGATTTGAAGTATGAAAAGAATGTGCTTGTAACTGTCTTCATGATAAGCCTTCCAAATTCAAGCTTTTGTTAAAATCACTGTTAACACAAAACTGGTAAAAAAAGCATGATTAACACTATGGACATGCTACTGTAAAACAGGAAAAACCTATCTTACTTCAAACACAGAAATACAGCCTTTCTTTTTAAAGTGTTTTTTTTTCAGTAGGATCCTTGAAATACAAAGATGAATGGTGGTCAAGTAGTAGAGAAGACTAATATTTTCAGGGGCCTTAATTTCAATTTTATCAGACTTGTAAATGAAGAATGGAATAACAAAGATTTAAAGGTCCTGCTGTTACTTTAAATCCTGTTGAAATAATTCACTTCAGACTTAGACTCGGTCTCACTTCATTTGAGGGAAAATAATTTCAGTAATTTATGTATTTTTTTATTTATTTATGTTAAAGGTCAAACACCATTGTCTGAATGGAGAGCTGATTCCTGGGACTGCAGAATGCTCAGGGGATGGAATGCTCAGCAGATTGGAGCCAATGAGATCTCTGTCTCAGTCAGGGTAAGTTCATTTCAGAGGAGGCTGAGTAAGCCATGCAGTGAGACATCATGCTGGACACGTCATAGTGGTAAAAGCTTTGACACTAATCTTCTCATGCATAACTCCAGCTCTGGATAGTCCTAATAAAACCCCATAGCTCATATGAGTTAAATATATCAATTCATGTTTGCCAAGCATTTTGATAGTGCAGTGAAGAGCACTATAGGGAAAAAAAAATCCAAACCAAAACAGAAGGAAATGGGGTTTCTGACCTCAAAGCAGAATCTGAATAAAGTGCAATAAATAAAACCTGAAGTCACACATTGAACAATGAAAATAAAATGAAACATTGAAGAGCTACTCATTAACTGAGGATTTCTTTTCCGCACATGAATAGAGCAGTTGGCTGTAGAAAAATATATATATGTGATTCAATATTTCAGAAGTCTATCATAATTAGTGTTATTCAAAAGATTGGCCATCTGAACAAAACAAAACAAGAAAATGGCTCAAGTTCAATCCAAAGTAATTTTTTTGTTTATTCTTATCACCTAAATAAGTCAAGCTTAGTTAATATTTGAAAGTAGTTATTACTTTGAATTTATAGCATTTTCTTTTCAAAATGTGAAATCACACTGCTATGTCTGCTGCAAAATTTGAAAGATATTTTTCAGCTGAAGTCTTCATATGGTTAACCTGAATTTTTCGTTTTTTATATAATAAACTATTCAAGTAAACACTGAATTCACCTGTAGTCCCAGTGTGGGTAGGGAGCACTGTGAGGGGAAAGCTGAACAACCAGCCTGAATCCTGAGTGATGGAGATTTAGGCTTTGAAAGATGGGGGATTTGGTCTTTTAACTTAGTTTTGGATGCACAATATAAATGCATCAATTCATTATAGGGGAAGAGTGGTTAAATGTAATGGCTTTGCAATCCAGGACATTAAATTAGATAATCAGAATCAGTCTTTTCAACGTTAAAAAATCTACTTATATTAGCATTTCAAATTTAGCCTAAGTGTCCTGCTCACTCTTAACATTATATATATATATATTATATGGTTATATAGTGAATTGTTACACTTCAAAACAACAGTAGCAGATTGAGATTAATGTAGTTTTATGGAATGACTATAGAATGCTCTGCTAGAGGTTTTCTGCTGAAAAATTATATATGAAAATAGAAATGTTGGTTAAGTTAGCACATCTCCTGAAAGTTCAGCTCTTTGAGTACTGAGTTTTGGTATATTAGAAGGCAAAAATGAGGAAACTGTCATTAAGATAAATGGGTGGAGGAAGCTAAAGTGGAACAAAATGGGGAAAAAGAGACACCTAGAGCGAAAGATCTTCAATGGCAATCAGGAAAATCATATCAGTCTAGAGAGAATGTAATATTCAGCTGAAAATCTCACTCTTACCTGGAGGCTGTGAGTGGAAGGATATAAGGCCTGAAATACTATGAAATCAGAATAATCTGTTTTCTTTCCATACAAAGGTAGTCCCCTAAGGTCAGAGCTGATACTTCCCCTTTAAAATGTTGGCAGGAAATACCCCAAATGTGAGAACATAAAATACAAATTCAAAAATTATTTGTATTCTCATCAGAAACCAGTTAAGTCATTTATGCTCTAATCAATGACTTTGACTATTAATTCTGTGTCCTTTCCACTACTTTCAAAGTTGAGCTTGGAGATTTTGGTATTTTTATTATATTTGGATGTTTCTTGATAAAGTTTCATGTTGTGAATAACTCAATTACAAGAAGAAAGCCAATGTTGCAGATTGCAAAGTCAAACTGTTTTTAAAGAAAATAGATATAAACCCTCCTAAACATAAGTACCCATCTGACTTCAATCCCTGATACCAGTCCAACAATCAATCACCAGGGGCATTGGACACCCATAATTAGATTATAAAATCATAACTATAGTAATTTTACGTCTGCTTGCATAATTACATCAGCATGCTAATATCCTTTTAATGGTCTCTAATGATGTAATAAGAAATAATGGAATTTATTTGACAGCTACATAACCATTAACAAAACATATTAAGCATAACTATTACTCCCATAAAGATTCTGGCTGTATCCATAAGTGGCAACTAACATGTTGGATCTTATTTTCAACGTTGAAATATTTCCAATTATGAATTCCCTAAATCTATTCCCACTCATCTTCTTCACAGGGAGAGCAGAGTTTATGTCAATGTGAACTTGACAACAAATCAGCTGTAGAGATGGACTGAATGCTCTGAAGACAAGCCTGGGGATATCCTGTGAACTGAAGTCTATCCTTAAAGTCGTCAGACAGAAATTTCATCTTCTGTGAAAGACAGAAGATAAAATAAGCTGATTACTACCAAGCACCAGCTAATCAAGAGCTAACACAGGGTGTTGGGTTCCTATCCATGGTAAAAGCAATTGATCACTTACCTAACTCCAAAGCACAGGGAAAAACTAAAAATATAGGGAAGAGTGAAAGATATTTGCAGACAAAGCTAACCAAAGGCAGTAATTTATTAGTGAAGCAGTTCCTTAAAATTTTCTCTGTTTGGTTCTTTTTTTGGTTTTTGGGAGGTTTATTTTGTGTTCTTGTTTGTTTGTTTTGTTTTTTCAGAGGAAAGGACTATAAACTGGTAACTGATAATTGAAAGAACTTTAAAAGAACTCATAATTTACCCTCTCTCCTCAGTTCTTGCACCATTCCTATTTGATGTGATGACTTTGTCT
Source organism: Taeniopygia guttata (assembly GCF_048771995.1). Taxonomy (NCBI): domain Eukaryota; kingdom Metazoa; phylum Chordata; class Aves; order Passeriformes; family Estrildidae; genus Taeniopygia; species Taeniopygia guttata. The sequence goes on from NC_133026.1 coordinate 9,511,818, forward strand.
ATACTCTCAAATTAACCCTGTGATTCCCATTAAGTCATTACTCTGAAACATTTGCAATGATCTAAAAAATCAAAGTCTACACTGTTACTTTCTAACCATTGGGAATTCTTAGACAGAAAAGAGAGAATTGAGTATTCCAGACCAAGCAAATATTCAGGTCAGAGTTAAAGCAGGATAGTATGACAAATTCTCACCCCTTCCATAACTCCTCTTTCCCCAGGCTGACTTTTCTACATAACTTCCCATTTTTACAAAAAAATGAATCTTAAAAAAAGAGGATACTTTTATCTGCCAGTGAAATAAATCACCCATGATGCCTTAGCCCAAGTAAGAAGCATATTTCCTGATATGTCAGTGGTAACTATGGCAGGACATCAGGTTTTTCCTGGAGCCCCTCTCCATGAGGCCACAGAGAAGCTAACCAGAGTATTCAACTTCATAGTTTTCCACTGATAGTGGTGCAATGGCAAGAAAATAAATCCAAAAAGTGTTAACTCTTTTTTTGGCAAGGCCTTTGTCTAAAGCTTCTACTACTGCTTTATCTACTGGTCAGCTCCACCTTCCTTTAGTACTTTATGGGTTTAACTTGAGTCAAAGCATCTCATTCTATTGGACAAAGAAAATTTACTATTCACTAATTTGAGATTTAGGATAACCCTTCACAGACTTACATATTTTTAAAAAGGCAAAGACTGATAAAAACATTGTATGGATAGAAAGAATGCTCAGTCCTGTTTGGGTTTCCTGTAATTCATACCACACTTTTAAGGTACTGACCATACAAATATTTTCAGTACAGTCACGTGACTGCATATTAGTAGCTGCAAAATAAGCAGCTAATTCTGCACATTAAAAGAAAGGTCAATCACAGCTAGCTGTACCACTGGAAGGATATTTTTCATTAGAAAACAAGTCTACAGCCTATCAATTGCAATGTGTTGTGATTTATCAAATGATAAAAAATAACAAAAAGGCTTTATATTAAAAATTAGAAAGGTAGGTGAAAGTGCTCTTGTACTGTAAATAAATGAAGTTAATGAAGCTGAACCCACTGATTCAGCAGAGAAATTGTTCCATGGGATTTCTCCTTTAAATGTGCAATAGACCTTATCTGTTAGTGTTCAAAGTCAAGTTCTTTACAAGAAAGATAATAGAATTTCATTATTTTTATTTAAAAACTCGTTATTCATACGAAAAATGTATTTCATGAAATACAACCAAAAGAAATTAATCAAAATAAACAAAATATGGAAATATTTTCCTTCTCAATAACTAAAGCCTATATGTATTTTCCAGGTTCAGAAAAGATTTTCTCACCAGTAGTCAATTTCTCCATACAATACAGTTATAGTAGAGGTAAATTTTTTCCTTTTACAATCAAGAATAAACACTTCCACTAAAGACGAAACATCATCAGAGTATGATTTTAAAAATATCATTAAACAATGAATTCCATTCTGTAAATTAAGATCAAACAGTAGCTGATAGCAGCACAGGTGAGGCTGAGAAAGATTCTGCAATTCAGCAACCCAGCTCATGGGCCGAGGCAAGTAGTCCCAAACCTGCTGAAACACAGGCAGGAGCTGGATGCTACCCAGACATCAGTTCTTTCCCGTGTGTCCAAGTTGTGACTTCTTTTCTCAAAACCTTCCCACAGCTCACCCTTCTTTTCAATTACCTTTATATCAAACTCCTTCTGTTTTATGCAGAAAGGCTGAAGTATTGTGAAACACGTTTCTACCAAAATGCCTTCAGAAAATCCTCAATCTAAAACTCTTCACTAGACGTGGCAGGTCATAACCTCCTAGTTCATGAGATTAACATGCAGGGCATTCATCAGTATGAATCATAGGAGGAAAACCAGTGTTCAGCATAGCTGAACTCCCTGTGACTTGTTAAATAAGTAGCTGACCAAAAAACATGACCTAGTGTGCCATGTGCCAGACTCAAGTATCCATCTCTGATGTCTTTTTTCCCCTGCCAATGCTGGGTAAAATGATCCTTCAGAAGACTTTCCTTACCTAGAAATGTTAAATAAAGTTGGTAATATTTGAATGGCATTTGGAACAGATTATTTTTCCCTATGAAATAAGAAAAAAATTTCATTCTTTATAATTTTCTCAAAATAATTTGTTTCCATGTGTACATAATGTTACAAAGATCATCAATATTCTTTTTTCCCCTCCTGCCCATTCTTAATTTTGACATTAAAGATCAGATATTTCCTTGTAAGACAAACTATTCAAAAATGAGACATCCAATAAAACAAAAAAAGGAGAAAATCCCATGTACATACTTGACATCATCGAAGACACTCATCTGCAGCTTCAGGAGATCTGCCACTTCCTTTATTAACTCCAAGCCCTTTTCCACACTCAGGGGGCTGTTGAAAGGGAGCAAGAAAACAGAGCATTAAAAAAATGGAGCTCATCAATACTTGAGAGGCTAAAGGTCCCAAAAGAGTTATCACCTTGGCCTCTTTGAGTCTGAAAGCCACCACTAACTGTATTCCTGTCACATAGTGATCGTGATATCAAGGGAATTGGGATCAGGTGCTTCTTCAGGCATGATGAATCACCTGAATTTTCCAGCAATAAGACAAACAATAAGGTGCAAATGGAATTGTTAGGAAGTGTAATGGGCCCATGATGCAGCAACCAGTTCATCTCAGTCCTCAATAAAAAATGTAATAAAGTAAAAGGACAGAAAGAAATAAAAGGATTGACAAGACAAGGAGGGAAACAAACAATGAAAGTCAAATTGCAGGCTCGGTATCAAATGGACAAGTGAAAAGCATATTTTTAAATTCATTAGATTTTAAAATGAATCTTTTCCCAGTGAAAGGATACAAAATTATTATGGATTTGAAAGTAAACAATGGCGCAAGACACACAGTCCAGAGGACACTGATTAGATACATAGGATTTAGTTTAGTGTGTGCATACACTGCTGACAGAGACCCCTTTAAATCTTTTTAACCTTTGTCAATGCCACATTTACATTTTTTAATTTAGAAAACAGGTTGCAATCAAGCCTAACACAATATGACTGCTATCATCTTAAAAAGCATTTATCCAGATGCAAAATTTATATTTGCAAGAATTTAAGGTTATTAGGGCTGATACAAGTCCAAAGATGTATTAAGAACATTCCATCCCTAATACACAGATCCTACCTTGCTTAGTTGTTCAGTACCGTGGAACCAAATAAAAAAGTATTAAGAAAAAAAAGATGCAGAAATTATATAACAGTGTCCAGTGAAGACAACAGAGACAACATTCTCTGTCTAAATTGTGGTCATAGATTTATTGTCAACGTTGTTAAAGCCCCAAAGACCATAAAATTATACCTTACAAGCATATCTAATTTATGCCACAGTAAAGCAGAAACAACTTTACTGAGATTAACCCACAGGAAGAAAAAGGCTCAGTATTTGTTCCTTCAAGGATTTGTAATAAGTAGGAGAAGGTGTCAAAAAAAGCATGTAGTATTAGACACAATCTTTTCAACAAGACTAAGGGAAAAATATTTTTCTCAAAGCTTTTTTTCAAAGGTCACTATTTCTACCTCAGAGTTGAAGCTTTTTGATCTAATTTTACATCATGGTAATTCCTTGCCACTATTTTATTTATCATCTGCAATGAACACTGGGGGTTTGGGTTTTGTTTTTGGTTGGTTTTCTTTCTGGTTGTGGATTTTTTTTTCACTGGTTTCTGCATGCACTGCCCTAAGGGCACCTCTATTTAAATAATGGGATATCTCATGTGGATCTTGGTTAGGATGGAATTGCTCAGCCTCCCTTCATGCTACTAGCCCAAAATGCTCAAGAGACCTCCTGTCACACAACCAGAGGTAGCCCCTCAAGGCACCAGATAAATATAGAGATTTTCTAGATTTCTAAGACAGAAATGTTCTTGTGTGAAAATAACAAAAGGATCTGATTGATTGTGTAAGGGAAAAAAAGGTACTATAGATTATTCATAAAACTGTTATATTTCAAGGACTGACAGTGGATAGAAACATGATTATTCTCATCACTAAGAAAGCAGATTGTCATAGCTACTCTGGGGTTTATGTGTTAATTAAATCGTTTCTCCCAAAGAGGTTGGCTTAAATTTTACAGAAATGATTGGTGTCAGCAAGTGGGCTTTTACTGCAATAGCAAGTCTGATACAGGCAAAGGCTGCTGTGTCTATTGGTGTTGTTTTATAACCAAAGAGCCTCACTTGCAAAGCTCAACCTCCTACTTCCAGCTTACCCCTCCCTACTCCCCTGAAAAAGCATTCCCCAGATTCAAAACCAAGATATGCTGCAGCAAGTCAATGCAGCAGCAGTAAATGGGGGGTGTAATCAGAGCATTTAAATGCTACAAACCAGCAATAATGCTGGAGAGGAAATGGGTGAGAAAATGGTGCAGCAAGGCCATTGTTTTGCAAGCCTGAGCATCCAAGAGCAGTCTTAGTAACTCTCATGAAATATCAAACTCAAACACAAAGGTTCACAAACCCAGATGCAGTTTGATAGGCTAGGAAATTATCATTCATAATAGCTCAGGAAAGCTGCAGGATGAGCATTCTATGGTATCAATACTATTGCTGATGCCACAGTCACATTTGAGGATTCCCATTAAGAATGATTACAGTCACAATATTTCCCAATGCAATTTTTCTAACTTCCCAGAGCTGACACAATTTAGTACTGTTTATTACAGTTCTATGACAGCTGTGTTGTCGGACAGGAGACTACTGAAAACCTTTCTCTAAAAATGCCAGGCCATGAGTTTCCATGCTCAATTAATGCTTTGCTTCTCTTTAGTGTTTCATTTTGCTCATTGCTGCATGGTTTTTATGGTGATTGCCTTTAATTTTGTTTACATGGAGAGAATCACATAATTTCCACCAGCACAGTGCTAACCAAACTAACCTACCTTGTAACAGCACTGTTCACCAACATCACTCATCTAATTTCAGGCTTTCACAAGGACAATCTTCCAAACATCACCTGTTCTCCCACCCATAGCCCTCCCACTCATCCTCAGTGCAACCACTCAATACTTTTAGAACAGATGATTTTGTGATCTTTCACATACTATGCTTAGTTTTCAGCCTGCTCAATTCAGCTTCTGTATTAAGGAGTAGGGTTTCTCATAGAAATATGTCTTGTCTATTGACTGTGAAGATTCAACAGCTATAGAATTAATTCAGCAAGATGTGTTAAGACAAACCAAGAAAGAAAGACAAAAAATAAGTGTTGAGATAAGGCGCAAATAGTGAGACACTCCAGACTAAAGTTGTAACAGTAGAAAGAAAGCTCTCAGACAACCCTGACAACTGAAATATTTTATCAAGGCCAAAGACTTGGAGAAAAATTGTAGGTAGAGTTCACACCGCTTGGTCTGATCTGTCAGGATGGTCACTGCAGTTCCCAGGGGCGAACTGGAAACTTCTTTGGTGCTGTTTGGGCCTTGCTGGCACCCCAAGCAGTACAGCACAGAGGGATCCCTGGGCTGTGGCCCCTCACATTCCAGGGCCAAGACAGGTCCAACTCAATGTATTTTTTTCCAGGAGTGTGTGATAAGGCATTTCAGTACACCAGTAACTGTGAATCCTTAAGAGAGAAATCAAGAGATAGGCCTCAGAGATACAAACCATGAGCTGGTAAAGAAACAAAAGCAGAAGAAGGACCTTCCATGGATGCTATTTACTAAGGCTGGCTAACCCCTTCTATGGCCAGGAAAACACATGGTTTCTGCAGTGCCTTTAACACCCAGATTGGTTTCCAGGTCACAGCACTCTCAGCAGAGTTCAAGAAGTGTTTGGACAATATTCTTGGGGACATATGTGATTTTGGGGTGTCCTCTGCGGGGGCAGGAATTAGACCTCATGGGTCCCTTCCCACTAAGGATATCCTATGATTCTATGATTTGATTTTACCACTACTTTTTTTTATTGCCTTGAAGGTTTCTGATCACCTTTGGGCTAGATTTTGGCCTTAGGAAGAGTCAACTGCTGGATGGCAAAGCACCTTTTTGCAGATGATATACATATTGCCAGCTTGAGACAGTGCTTACTTCGGGTTTCCTCCCTTTGCTCTCATTCCATTTGCTGTAGATTTCTTATTTGCACCTTCTTTCAAGGTAACTAAAAATAGCAGCTGAAAGAAAATGTGATACATCTCACTGTTTAAAATAATTCTTTTGAGGTCCTTTTTAGGTTTTCATCTCCAGTTCTCTTGGAAGATGAAAAGACAGTCAGAAAGTATATAAAATTCATGTATAATGTACTTCCTTCCATTGCTTTATCTTCTAATACCATCTCTATCCGTGAGTGCTACCCTAATTGTTATTTTTTTTAGTTGATAGATTCAGACCCTACTGCATCAGTAGCAGAACTCTGTCTCACTCAGATGCCAATCTCTATCTCATATTATTGGTGGAATAACTTTGACACACTAATGACAATGAATAAATAAGTGGAGAATGAAATATAAATATTTCCTTTGGGGTTATAAAGATACATAGATTGATAGATATAGTTTCAAAGTCTTTCAGAGTGTCATCTGCAAAATATTTCACTACTGCTTTTGTTTTCGCTCACTTTTCAGGGCAGGGCTCTTGCATTATTATACCTCCTGGATAATATGGCTTATATCTCTGCTAAAAATAGCCAATATTATATGGTAGTACTGCATTATCCCTTCAGATGAAATTACTCCCCAGCTCAGCTCAAGACTCTGATGTCATGATTTAATGTCACGACATAGTAATGAAAACTTATGTAGCCAGTTTAATCATGTCAAAAATAAATCATCCAATTCAGATCTACTTGGTTGACCTAAAATAATCCTGAGCCAATCAGCTCCCTATAAATTCATTAGGAGTTTTGTCTAACACAAAAAAAAAAGCCCCCAAAACCCAAACCAAACAAAACAAACAGCCAAATCAAAAAAGACAGGATGTAGCCTATAAAGCTATCTTATTTAAAGATGAATCTGAAATGAAAACACACGAATAAATATCTCTTAACTTTAATGTGAGCTGTTGAGCACTTCTGAAAATTAGTGCAATCCATTTAAATGCTCAAGAGTGGATTTGGAAGTCCAACTTTATGTAATTGTCAAAGTGTTTCCACAAAGCGTACCGGACATTGAATACCAGAAAATTAGATTGTCTGGTGAAAATAAGATTTTGTATCTTCCAGTGTCTAGGTCCCTCCCAGTGAGGAAGCTGAAGACAGAAATATTTTAAGGAACAATCCACTTACAGAGGTAATTTAAATAATAGTGCACTGAATTATAATCTTCTCCTGCTATTGACTATTAAGATTTAACTTTTCAATTTACAAGAAAAATGCAGTGATGAGAAGTAATTTTTAGAATCTATTTCCGAGGAAGCTGGCACAGCTTAGAACAATCCCATTAAGTGAGTTTCTCCTCAGTTCCAGATACAAAATGTATAGTAATGCTAGCATTTTTTTTTTTTTTTGCCTATCTAAACAATCCCACTGTCTTCAGTGGTTTAGTACATAAATGAGAGAATACCTGTAGCTAAACAAGTGAGAAACAGAATATGTCTTCATCTAGGAGAGGTCTATCAAATTACCCCAGTCAAGACAATTTCTTATCTGCAATTCCACTGTCCATAAAATGAAGGCAATTATACCAAAATTCCTTGCCAGCTGCCTGGTATTTTTATATAAAATATAATAATGTTATTATTTGACTTGCATCCATTATGGGTCTAAGAGCAGAAGCACCAACACTATTGGCTCTATATACCACTCCCTACCAAATATGAAGATCTAGTAGCAAATACTACGCCTCCTGAAAATTAACTTTAAAACTTCACTTATCCCCCCTACAAAAAATTTTGTTCCAAACTATGTTAGCACAGGGCCTCTGACTGGTTTTAGAGCATCTTGCTGATTTTAGAGCATATTTGGAGCACCCTGATCCCAGTGAAGTTAACTTCTGCCTCACCGGTGAGTTAGAAGTCTTGCTAAAGGCCTGCTGTGGGCAAATAGAGTAGGAAACCAGTCTTATGGGCCAGAATTGCTTCATGAATGGCCAGTTAGAGCACTTTAACAGAAAAGCAGAGCTGAGTATTGGATGCTGATCTCAGAACCAGTTCATCTTCATGCTCCAATTCTCTAAATAATGTTACAAATGGATTCCACGTCTTCAAGAAATTCCCAAGATTAAGTACAAATCTGATGAGTCAGAACAAACATTTTGAATAATGGCCTATTTTTGACCTGGACCTAATGATTTATGCATTCAAGGCTCAAAGTTTCTCCTTCTGGTTAAAGAACAAAAAGGAAACATGTAAATGAAGGCACAGGAGGAGTTCTGTGGGGACACGGGCAGCATGGCCAGCTCTGCATGCTGAGATAAATGGAGCTCAAACTCTAATATGAGCCAGTGGGCAAAGTCAAAGAGAACAAGAGGAAAAACAGAAGTAAACAATGATGAAAACTATATGTTCTGTATTTCCCAATATGCCTGTCAAAACAATCCCCTAAATTGAACCATTTTGGTAGCAAGAAATCTGATGCAGTTATACAGATGGCTTGATTGCTGGTGTTTGCCAAGCCTGCTCTCAGCCCAAGGAGAACAACATGTAGTTCAGTATTATGCTGAGGTTATGTCAGTCTCACAAGCAGTTGCTCACACTTGCTTTTCCTCCTCCCAATTGCCAAGTGCCGTTGGAAACCCACTTACTGAACTCTGAAATGCTCCCTTAGTGCCATCATTCAAATTATGTATTGTCTTTACCAGACTGTACCTAGTGCCCTTCCAATAGTGTTTAGCAATTTAATGCAGCACTATGATGGACATCCAGTCAGCCCTGTCAGATTAATTCAATTGAATCATTTTTGCAAAAATGAAGAATAATATACAGTACAGAAATGTGCCTGACATTGGAATTGCACTCTTTAAACCTAAATGTCAGTCTAATCCCCAGTAAAATCTCAAGTAAGGTAGGGTTCAATCCACCCAAAATTTGCTTAGATCAAAACACAGACAATGATGGCCAGTTTGCCCATTTTCGAGAGTGATGAGCACTACAATAAAATTGCAAGGCATTTCTTTTTAGCCTCAAAGTTGCCTGAATGCTTAACTACAGTATCCTCCCAGCAGTAAATGTATTTTCTGGGCAGGTAAATGCCACTCATACCCAGCCCCTTTTGCTGTCCAAACTCAAGCACAGTGGCATGGACACTCAGTTTATGTCCTGTGGAGAATCTTCAAAAGTTTGGCTACAACTGAGCTCAGCTTGAATACTATTTAATACACATGTAAATCAGAGAATGAAGCAGAGTTTGAAACCAGAATCTAGGAATTTTGGAGAGGACACATTTTATTCAGACATGCTGACATTAAAACCACTTTCAATGCACACGTGCTCAAAAAACTAAGTTTGGACCAGCAGTCTTCCTTACACCTGAGTGCTGCAAGTTAAGAGTCAGGTTCTCTTCTGTGCATTATTTTTCTCTGTTACTTTTAGGCCTGAAGACAAACCACTGGGCCATCAAGAGGATGATGGACAGCTTTATCTCTCATTTCTGGTACACAGAGCACTCTTCCAGCATGTGGGAGTTAAAACTGCTCAGACCAACTTCAGTAAGGTCTCTTCCATCTCCTGCTTCACTTCCCAAGCCCCACAGTGACAAGCAGAAGACAGACAGAAGATCCTAGACACAGTGGCTGTCAGCAGAGCAGCACTAGGCATGCTGGATCCCTGAACATCCTACTTTGTTTGTCATGTCTCAGTGAAACAGGGAGATATTTTGCAGTCTGGGCTGCCTTCTGGAGTCTTCAAAGGTCCCTTCTAATCAGTGGAGGAAAGAAGGTGTCTAACCTCCCCGTGTGAGTATGTCTTCACCTGTCTCTCAAGAAGCTCCATGATGTGAAATGAAGTGGATGACACCTTGGGCAACATGTGCAGCATCCAGCAGTTTGGTACCTAAATGAGCCACTGGTTTTCACTCTAAATTCTAAAATAACCACATTTCAGCTTTACACCTAGAAATGTGCCTTAGAGGGAAAAGATATTAAACACATGGGGAGCAAGACACATACCCAAAGCTCTTGAAAACAGAAGCTGAATGGATGAAATCTGTCAAAGAATTTAATTTCAGTAATCAACTTTTATTAAACAATGGGAGCTACACACAGATTATGCCCTGCAGCCCAAAGTGTTGGGTTAGAATTGTAAGATTCTTTCTCATTTGGTTCTTTATCCCACAGATTCACTTGTTAGCAAAAAAAAAGTCTACCAGAAGGCCTGCCTGGATGAGTTCACCAAAGATCCATGGCTTCCTGTGGTGGTACTTTACTGTACAAGCTAATCTGAGTTTTGATCTGAAAAATAATTTTGTTGGTCCTGCCTACCACTATATTTATTTTGAATGCTTCTGTTTAAGAATTTCTTAACAGTCATTCTCTTAGTGGACACAAATAGGAACAGTTTTTTACATTTAAAGTTTTTTTTTTTACTGCTGGGCTGAGAACAGTGACTAATTTTTACTCAGTAAAATTGCTGAGAGTAATTTTTTTCTCACTAGTCTTTTCAAATACTGAATTTTAAGAAAGATGAATTTCAAAGTTTAAAATAATTGTTTAAGGAAGTTCCACCTGGCCATTTCTCAGTAATATCTTTGTTTTGATTGATATCAAATCAGCTTCCTGTCACTGAGAGAGCAACAGGCTATAATGGCATCACTTTCTTAATATGCAGCACAGTGTCCTTAGTACTGAAGATGAAAAGCTAAACCTAAAAAAAAGAAAAATCAAAGTTCAGAAATATGAGTCTGGACTACCATATGGAATGCATTAGAGAGTCAAATAAGGAGTCTGTCTTTGGGATGAATAATGCTGAGGACCAGTTTTCTCTGGCTGCTAACACCATTTGGCAGCAGTATGGACTTTGACTGGTGCAGGCAAAATCCCTGCTGGTGGGAAGCTGGGAGGGACAGCCTGGCCAGCCCCAGCCAAGCTGCCATCCTTCCTCCATGCCTGGAAAAGAGCAGGAATGTCTGTCACAGGGCTGAGGCTGAGTGATGGGACTCTGAGGTGTGTGGAGTATTTCAGAGCTTCTGTAAAATGACTTACAGGTGTGCTAGGAACTGTTTGCTTACTATTTGCTCTAATAAACATAAAGTGTGAAATTCAGTAGAGGAGGAGTGTGGGAACAGGTAACTTCTGCATTTTTAACCATCCACCTTCGTGGGCCAGTCAGACTTGGTTTCCTTCCCTTCCTAGCTCCCCTCTCAGTGCACTGCTTGGCAAGGAGAAGCAGAGGAGCCAGAATAGCAGGACCTGGGCACTGCCTGCCCATGGGCAAGGGGCTGGTGCCCACCAGCCATGATTGCTTTGCCTGCTAAAAGCAGTCAAGAGAAAAGGATAAAGAGCAGGAAAGAAATTTCCAGTTGCTGCTGCTGGGATCAAGAAGGAGTGAGAAGAGCCATGCTGAAGGAAACACATTCCCAGCAGTGCATGTTAACCCCAGACCCTGAGTCAGTTCTCAGCAGCAGCCACCAGCATAAGACTGGAGATTATTGTAGACCACCTCGGACATGCTACTGAATGATTTTCTAAAACTAGCACTAAACACAGGATAGCTCAAAAGTAAGTGCTAAGAAATAAAGTCCAAGATAATTCTGGAAAAATTCTAAGAGAGGGCAAGAGAAGTGGTCAGCTGTGATCTGCCTCTGTAAGGACCACCTAAGAATCCATCTATCCTGGGAAAAACAGTGCTTTGACAAACAATAAACTTTAGTTTTTAATGAACATTAATTCTTTAGTTTTCTTTTTTTAATATCTTTTTTTTTTTTTTTTTTTTTTTTGGCTTGAGCACTGTTGTATTTACACCACTAATAATCAAGAAAGAAAGATGGAAAGACATTAAGAGAGTTATTTGGTAGCAGTATTCAAAAAATACTATTTCCTCTGTTCCCTGAGGGAAAATTGAAATGGTGAAAGGGTGTCTATGAAATTGCCATTATTCAGGCACTTGCCCAAAACCCAGTCAAAAAGTAGCAAAACACAGATATTCTATCCCAGGAGTACTAGGAACACCTGACCAAATAAATGAGAATATTATACATTAAAAAAATCAGTCTAACTGATTCATTCTCTGACTCCAGAGGTCAGGAATGGTGCCATGTTTTCCTTACATGATCCTCATGAAACATATGAACCCTGTGTTTAAAAACAGTATCAGTCAAGCACTTTCCATGTGCCACGTGCCCTGTAGCCTAGGCCAAGAACAGACAGATACCAAAGTGAATTCCTCTTGCCTTATACCCTGCAGCAAGAGTATCCCTTCTGAAAAGAAATAAGATTATGGTTATAATTCTACAAACAATTAGTTAATGTGTTTATGTATCTGCTTAGCAATTAGAAAAATCTCTCTTTAAAAAAAAAATATCTCCTCCTGAACTCTTGACCCCAGTGATACATATTACACTAGTCTGTGTTTTAGAAATGTTGGGAAATGGGCCACTGCCTTCAGGATTTGCATGCTTTCTTTTAAATTTTCAAGTCTGAAAATATGTGCCACCATATGAAGAGCAGGATTCATGTATATAGATATAACAAATCTTCTGTTCAAATTTTTACAGCCTCAGAGCACAGACTATAAGGAGTTTAAAGAATAAATTTGCTTTTTCTTTCTTTTTCCCCCCAAAGTATTATTTTTGTTAATGTCTATTATTCCATCACACTTATTCCAGCTGAATCTCATCTACCATTGTACTCCTTAATCCCTCAATGTATTTAAATCCATCTGGAATTTTTCTAAATCCTCCACAGTTCTTCCTAACAGAGACAATTTGCCTATGGGGTACCACTAATCTCTGTACACGCTGAGGAGCAGCAGTTCATGACAAATCTTTCTCTTCTATCTCATAACCAGCTCTTAATCCACAGTGACACCCTGCCCCTTGCTCTGTGACTCACTCTCCTTAAAGTCAATGTGAAGAGCATCCCATTTATGTCCTGTTGATTTGAAGGGCAGGTACAACTTGTGGTTTTGCTGTGACAGCAGCTTTTCTTCCAGGAGAGTCTGATGTATCTCAGCAGAAGGTGCTGAGGGTCTTCCATGTGTGGTGCTGCCACAAAGGAGAAGAGAGGGTCCCTGGCACTGCCTCCTGGAGGCCCAGGCTCAGTAGCCCTCACATACAAATAGCCAGGACTTAAATTGTGTAGCATTAAATAGGAGCTTATAATTAATGTGGTCTCAGAGTCTTGATCACAGCGCTTCTCCATCTCAGAGAAGCTGTAAACAACACTAGGGAAACTTTTATTTTAAGGACACAGTTTAATTCTTTTGGATTTCCCTATTTTTTTTTCTTTTTTTTTTTTTTTTTTCCTCTTCTAAGATTGGTAAATATTTTAACAACCAAAATAATGGGAAACTCAGCTACTGATGTATGAAATAGATTGATGTGAAACTCCTTGTGTGCAAATTTCACTAATAACTGAGGCATGGGAGGGCTGCTGATGGTACTGCAGCAAAAAGATACAGCTTTATCAAGGTGCCACTAGAGATTTTCACTCCCCTCTTCCCAGTGTCTCCTGTCTCCAGGGAATTGGCTTCATGGCACTTTTTAGTACACCAATACCATGTGTTCTCTGAAGTGAAAGGTCATTTACCAAGCCTGGCTACTGCCAACTTCTGAGCCACCCACCTCACAATCCAAGGGAAGGATGTCACATTTGCCTGAGGAGGGAATAAATGGAGAAAGGTATCATCTATTCCTGCCCCAAGGATGGAGCAAGTGCTTCTGCCACCTCAGGCAGAACACAGCCTGTTGGAAAGGACAGGGCAACACAGTGACATGACTCTGCCATTCTCATCAGGCTGACAACCACCAGTATAAAGCTATCAAATCCAGCTTTCTCCAGCTCCTACTCCTCTTTTTCTAGACACAAAGGAAGTCTCAGTCATCACAAGAACAATGCATATTATCCATACAATGGAGAGAAGGGTTTGCTGGAGGTCACAGAGGAGGTAAGTGCCACGGCAAGGAGTACTGGGAACATTTTTAATAGCAATTTTATAGCATTGCCATTAAATTCTTTCTGAACCTACCAAGCCTAAAAAAAAAAATTTAGACACTGAAATTGTATTTATTTCTTTTTTCTGAAAGTGCCCTGAGAGTAACTCATCTGATAATCTATAATAAAAGTCCTGGGCAGTGATGCTTTAAGTCCATGGTGTTAGAACAGCATGCCTTGTCTGTCTGAGATTTTTGTCCATGCTTCAGTGTAACTTCATACATCTTGAAGCATACATCTCCAGTAAAGACTGGGAAGGAATGCATTTCACTGATTCATTTTGGTTTGAACACAGTCTGCGTCGTACATTAAGTTAAATAATTATTAATTTTGTAAATGGTTCACATTTATCCAGAATTCATGAGAGCAACCGAATAACTTTGAAGCACAGAGCTATTCACTGGATTGTTTGAGAGCTGTCTGACTTCACAGCACTGTTATTGTAATCATTTTAAGGGCACTGCAATTTTATTGCATTGGGCTGCACTTTGGTTTTTTCATGCTTGTTTCCTCAAAGGCTATATTAGCCACAAAACCTTTTTAAGCTTACTTCTGTTTTGACAGCTCAGCAAATTCCCACTTTCCGTAATTTTTTTCCCTCTTTTCCCACCATCAGTAAGTGTGACTCTAAACCTCTTAATACAGAGAGATTCAAGTCCAGACCAATTTGTAACACAAATGACACTTGCTAAAAATCAATGGCAGTGGTCGGGCTATGAAGGTCAGAGGAGATAACAGCATCCTGGAAACAGGAGAGAGAGAGAGAAGTTGAGAAGGACCAACTCTCTGGAGTTATAATCAAAGTGTGACACTGTGCCAGCCTGTGCTTGCATTACTTCAAACATTCAGTACCTCCAGCTGTGTTAATAGTAACAAATTCATACAGATGCTTTGTCGCCTGCAGAAGCACAGAAATAATGGCAATAATCTGTGCCATGATTGTGTTGCCCTCCCTTCTGAGGCTGAAATGGACCCCACCAAAGTACTCCCTAATGCATTTTAAGCTGAATGCTGGAAACAGCTACAGGGTTTACTTGTCATGCACCCTGAATCTCTGATGCAAAAAAGCCTTGAAAATGCAAACCTCTTCTTTCATATCAAATTCCTTCTTCATACAAGTAATTAGTAAATGTGATTGAGCACAAATGATGATACACATTTTAATGCACTTTTGACTTTTTATTCTTTCCCTTCCTTCCTATCTTTCCTCTTCCCTCAAGGCAGCATAAAGCATAAAGACCAATTTATAATGCAATTTAAAATGACAAAGAATATCCAACAATACAGTGTTCAAAAAAAGGAGTTCAAGAAACAGAAATACTCATTCATAAAGGGACTAAAGCATCTCCTCTATGATGACAGGCTGAGGAGGTTGGGGTTGTTCAGCCTGGAGAATGGGAGGTTGTATAGGGACCTCAAAGCAGTTTTCCAGAGCCTGAAGGGGACCTCCAGGGAAATCAGAGGGGGCTCTACATCAGGAAGTGTAGTGACAGGACAAGGGGGAATGGCTTCAAACTAAAAGAGAATAAGGTTTAAGCAATATGTTAGGAGGAGATTATTTACTGAGACTCTGGCACGTGTTGCCCAGAGAACTTCTGTTCAAATTTATTCACTGATTTTCTATTTATGAAATGACTTAATTCTAATTTTTAGTGGTCGAGCATTTACATTTTATACACATAATGTGAGTTAAGAAATTAAAAAAAATAAACCATGAAAATTAAATGATGGCATTTTTACATCTGAGCTTCCCAGGACTGGGCAGAACAGCACTGATGAAAAAGTACTGGCAATAGACTGCACTATGATTCAGTATGCTGCATTCCCAGGAATCCTGATCTTTGGCTTTCTTGTTCTCACTCATTTCAAAACTTTAAAATTCATTACTGTTTCCTAATGACCTGAATGGTAATTACCCTAAAAGCACTGTGATATCCTAGAAGAACTGACCATGTGTTATTGTAAGATACTGCAGCATCTCAGGTCTTAACAACTCCCACTGTTTATAAAAACAAAGCACAGCCTCCAGCCCCATCCTTACTTTGGGCATATTTCACGTGTAATTCTGTAGCCTGGAGTCAGCAGAGTGACCTGAACCTGCTCACTGAGAGGTGATGGAGCTGGACCTGAACCAAAGACATGGAAGACCCAAACATAGGATGCTAAAGGAGCACAGAGGCATGGAAAGAGGAATGAGAATGTCTGGGGATGTCTGGCCTGGGAAACCAGGCTAGCAGCCATTCCTCTTCAGCTAAATGGAATAATACAGATCTGAGGGAGTTCTTGTGGTGCAACCAAGGACTCCAGGCACACTCCCAAAATTGTCCACTGCATCAGGACCAGAGTGAATTCTTGACTTTAGTTGTTAGTGCAGCGGATTGGATGGTCATCAGCCACATTAGAAAATTAGAAAAATCAGAAAATTAGAAAATTTTCTCTGTATGTTCCTCTAGAAGTAAAAATGCAGAGCTGAGCCCAAAAGAAATGAGAGGAAAATATGTGTGAAAGTAAAGCCCTTTGAGAAGGGAAAGATGGACACTGGGAAGGACTCTTCTCTTGTAAAATTATCTACATCAGCAGGTTGAGAATCACGTTCTGCCACAATATATTTCAACAGATTTCGAAAGCACAAAAGCTAAGGGCAGCTGAAGTAGAACAGATTCTCATATCTCTGTGCATATAAGAGATAATAAAAATATACAAAACTGGATACACACATTAAAAAAAAAAGGCAGTATTTATTGCTCCATGTGACGTAGCCAGATTAACTACTGCTTTTCTGTTATTTTTTGTGGATGAATAGGAAGCATAAAGCATCATTTTCCTATGGGAATATATAATATCAAAACTGAGGCAGTGAAGCAGTAATACGGGGGGTATGATCTCTGTCACTTTCTAAGAATCACAAAAAACTGAAGAATTATAGATAGAAAAAAGATTTCACGTCTAAAAAACTCTAGGGACCCTGAATAATTATGCATGAAGAGTTGGCAACAGAAAATTTTAGAATTATGTCTCTCTACAGGTTTTGGTGCTGAGACAAAGACCAATCGTGCCTACTGGATAATTTCACAGGAAAGGATTTTCCATGTGTATTATTCAGATAGGAGGTCAAGCTATGTTGTCAGAAGCAAAACCTTTGGCTTTAAAATCAATTATGGACACTTAGGGAACTTATTTATACAAGGGAACAGTTATATAAGGGAAGTAAAAAATCAGAGATAAAAAATTTTACATTTAACTTTCTTTTTAATGTCAGCAGTGATTTTAACAGACTTCAGTAGCAACATATTTTCTGGTTTATGTGTATTTATCATTGCTCTTAATTTTTAAAGCTAGTTGTAGAAATTAAGTGAAGAATATTAATAAATCTCTTTCTCTTAATAAAGTGCACTTGTAAGTAGAATGATGATTTCAAAAAGGACAGTAAGATATACAGAGAAGGTCAAATCAGTGTTTCTTTTTGAATAGATGTATTAAAACACAAGAACATTCTGTTATTATTTTCTAAAAAGAGCTCCAAAGCCTCATGGAATATAAATGCTCATCTTCTAAGAAACATCAAGATCTAGTAAGTGAGAATGATATCAGCCCTTTTTCATTGCTGTAGATAGTGTGATTAATTTTTCCTATTTATTTTAAATTTAATTTTTAAATGCAATTTAAATGTTTCCACCTGGTAAGGGAAAAATAATGGAGATCATAAAAATACAATTATTTAAATGATATACCCAGGAAAACAGAAAACTTGAGGAATAAACCAAGACTTCTTTACAACCCAGCTTCAGGGTCCTAACCCGAATGCCATCCTGATGAAAGTAATCATTATATGCAAAGCAGTATCATTTATCACATTTGTAAAGGTGAAGAAATAATATCAAGCATTTGTAATTAACCCAACCCTTCAGCACATTAAATGGGTCAGACCAATCATATCCCAAAGCAACTTTATACTCTGAACACAAGCCCCATTTCTTCCCAGCACCTGAGCAGAATTGCAGCTCCCTCCAATGAAATGCAGAGCCATGCATGCAGCATCCAACTCGGTTCACGCGGTGGGAGCAGATTTACAACTTATACAATCTTACCCAGACAGTCTGCAATTGGGAGCTAACATATGACAAAACATGAACCATCCTGGAAATGCGTAACACAGCAATGCCAGAAGTTGGCTCGCAAGCTAAGAGAGCTGCCATGAGCTGCCTGTGATCTAGTCTTCATATGAAAAACTTCAAGCACAAGCCCTCTGATAAAATCACAAAACAGGACAGGATGCTCTGCATTGGGTGTCCAAGCATGGTTTCAGACAAGCATGACTTGATTTTGAAGCTTGAAAGACTCAGTGATAAGCAGCAGAAAGAGACAAACTTTCAAACTAGGATTTTTCTTAGTGCATTTAAGTCTAGCTACTCAATCTCATATTTGACAAATTGTATGCCAGCTTGGCTATTTAAACTGCTGAGCATACAGCACCTTCCATTTAGATTTACTGGCGGTGGTAAGAACTACATTTTCTGGAAACTCGGGCTTTGGGTTTCCTCATGAGACACTCAGGAGACTAAACACTGTGCAAATATTTTGACTGTGGGATCCAGGCCCTCATTTTAGAGCAAAGAGCAAATACTGCCAAACAAATGGGAGAACTGCCATGCTTTAAAAAAAAAAAAAAAAAAAAAAAAAAAAAAAGGTTTCCCAAATGTGAAGCACTAGAATTTCAGAAAATAGAAAGAGTCCAAAGGCAAGACTTCTCTGACTAGAGAGCTCACACTGATGTATCCCAACTATCACAGAGGTACTTTATAACTATGGCAAAAGTAGAACACAAATGAAAATAACATCTCGTAGATTAATTTTAAAAAATAAGATTACTTTAGAATTTTAGAGTTAAAATTAATAAAACAGTTCAAAGCTTCAAATTACACTGAGAAATAAAAAAATCTTACATAAATACTCCAGCAGTAGAATAGCAATTTTTTGAATGAGAAGAGAGTAAACAAAGTAAATCACCAATTTGATTGGTTTCTCAGAATAATGAAGTACTGAAGCAGCACAGTGGAGGATTTGCTGGACAATTTTCTACACTGAAACTGTCAATTCATTCCAAAGCTTAGCACTGATGGATAATATGGATTGGTATGGATTGCAGTGCTGCAATCATTTGAAAGGTCACTTGACAAACACAGCAGGAGTGACCCACTGTTCTTGCCATTGACAATCAGACTGCCATTTTGACAAGTTTTTAAAGTATCACAAATCTTTACTTCAAGTATTAGATGGGAATGTTTATCTTTGGTTTGTGGCATGATTAAATGCTGGCATCTTCCAAGCATTTCATGGAGTTCAGTGCAGCAGTGCTAATACCTCCTTGTATCGCGCTTGCAAAACCTCAGAAGCTAATAGGGAACAGATCTCCCCACAAATGTCAGCTATAGCACTGAGCAGAATCATAGGATCATAGAATTATTTAGGTTGGAAAAGACTTCTAAGACCATTGAGTCTAACTGTTAACCCAGCCCTGCCAAGTCTACCACTAAATCGTGTCCCTAAGTTTCACATTACATGCCTTTTAGACACCTCCAGCCATGGTGACTTCCCAGGGCAGCCTTTTTCAAAGCTTGACAACCCTTGCTGTGAAGTTTTTCCTAACATGCATTTTGAACATCCCCTGGTGCAAACTGGGGCTTTTCCCTCTGCAGAGCCTTCCTGCCGTCCAGAAGATCAACACTCCTTCCTAAATTTGTTTCCACCTGAAAACTGCCCGAGAACACACTCGATCCCTTCATCCAGATCATCAACAAAGATATTAAACAGAACTGCCTTCGGTACTGAGCCCTGTGGAACACATTGGTGTCTATCCAGAGTTACAACCATGGATGTAACTCCATTCCCCACCACTCTCTGAGTCCGGCCACCAACCATTAAAAACCATTAAAAATGGTAAAGGTAACCTATCTTTGTGTATATGGACTCCTCTAGAACCAAGAATCTTTGGACGAAATACCTTCTTCAACAAGTTTCATTGAATAATAACAGACATAATTCAGGGAAAAGCCATCAGTGGGAGACTAGCTAGGAAGAAAACCAGGTAAGATGATACAGTGAAGAATCTCCAGGTTGTGAACACTGAAATTCAGAACATCTTTCATTTCACAGAGCTCTGGCAGTTCTAAACTTTACTGCATTTATGAGCCAAATAAGTCTGGATAGCCAAAGGAGATGGTGTCATTATGATACTCTTTGGAATAAAGGAGTCTTCCAGACTGATATGAGTTAAAAGAGATGGTGGAAATAGGGAAGTAGTGCTGAGCTGGGGAAAAACTGTCTTCTACTGCTTTACATAACATCCCTAGGCAGGAATGAAGAGGTGCAGTTAAAGGGTATTCCACCAGTTTCTGGTCTGTTTCTAATGTTCAGCCACATGCATTTCAATGCAACACAGTATAGTAAAACCAAGAATCCTCTACAATTCTATTGCCTTCAATCCCATTAATAAGTTTAAGACAGTCAAAAGAATCAATACATGCTAAAGAAATTTCTGCTTCAGTTTTTCTATGATACTGGACAGTGATTTGTAAGCTCATCCTAGAAATTCCCAATTTCTCACAGAAGAGGAGTCAGGATTACTAATCAAACATAACATTGTTCTACAGAGGGGAAAAGGATGTGAAAGTGCCTACATGGTTGCCTACATGGTTCTAAAATCCCAAATCCTGTAATGAACTATGTATCATTAGGGGGGCTAAAGTTGCCTTTTTGAAAGTGTAGTATTAAATGTCAAATTCATTAGTGGCACGACCTGAAAGCATTAGGTCTTTCTTTCCAAACTAGCTGCATATTTGATGTTTGGATTCCTATATGTGTTATTTTCAGGTCAAAACAAAACCACAGAAAAACTACTGTGCTTTATTATTGTGTTTCGTTTTCTGAAAGAATGACTCAGGCATTGATATTTAGACTACTTTCAAGTCAAATATTTAAAGCTCTCATCCTAACCATAAGCACACTTAGTGACATACTGGAAGGTCAATAGAACATGAGAAGATAGAGAGAGGTCTAAGCAAGAGACCTATAAATTTAATGTGTTCTGCAAGGGAGGAAAGACAACTGTAAAAAAATGGAACTGTTTGCTTGTATTTTCATCAAAGTACTGAGCAGGTTCCAAACAGTTTCAGATGTATTAAAAATCAGGCCTGTGGCATTTTCCTCTTGTGCATTCATATTTCACTAGGTGCAATGACTTTGTCTTTTCCCCAGTTAAAAATGCCATTCAAATTGCCTGCTGTACTTACTCTTTCACTGTCACAATATAGCCATATTCTTCCTCCTGAGAAGATTTCACTTCAAGTTGTAAGCCTTGTCCTGTGTTTTTCTGAGGCTTTTCATAGGAGTCTCCTTCCTGCATTAAAGCATTCTTAATCCAGTAGCTGGTCTGGCCGGGGTCTTTGGAGTCAGATTCACTGTTCTTTGCAGTTGTCAGCTCCCTTGAGAAAGTCTCACTTTTTACATTTTCCACACCAGCATTTGTTTCTTCTGAGGAAAAAGGATCAGTTTCTTCAGATTTCTTCGTTTCTGTCTTTGTAGGTTCTTCAGGAATAAGGTCTTTATGAATATTTTCAGCTAATGCGTTCTCATTCAAGAATCTAATTAGTTTTGCAGTGTTCTCCTGTATTAAAAGAATAACATTATTTTT
Source organism: Taeniopygia guttata (assembly GCF_048771995.1). Classification (NCBI taxonomy): domain Eukaryota; kingdom Metazoa; phylum Chordata; class Aves; order Passeriformes; family Estrildidae; genus Taeniopygia; species Taeniopygia guttata. The sequence goes on from NC_133026.1 coordinate 9,533,569, forward strand.
AAAACTAAATACAGGAAGGTTATACTCACCAAACCTGGATACAATTTTTTCAAACTCTTATTGATATGGTAGAATCTACTCATACAACTGTTGCATGGTCATTTTCTTAATTTCTATAAGCTGCTAGACTATGTTAAGAACATGCTGTTTATTCAGTAATAATAAAAGAGCATTAAATTATGCCACTATCGTTTTTCTAGTAGTTTCCATGTGTCTGTGTGTTTAAGTACTGACAGAAATTAAACTTTGTTATCACATAAGTTAATGAAAAGGAGAAAACATAGAAATGTCCATCAATATTCCTGGGCTGGGCCTAGAAACTTTCATACCTCTTGGGTCTCACAAGTTATAATACCAGAAAAGGAACAGATATTATCTGACCAATTCTGGTTTACTTCTTTATCTCTAGAAATGGTGACAAACTGTGTGTGAATGATCCAACAATCTCAACATATGATCATAAAAAACCAAAATCTGTCTAATAAATCAACAATAAGCAAATGAACCAAAGTCAAAACAGGTGCCTCAAAAAATTCATTAGTTAGCTTCATTACATAACTTTATTGCAGCCAAGCATTTGGGAGGAAATTATGGCTAACGGGCACTTTGTACTCTGTGTCACAAGAAATTGTATTCAAACATTCCCTTCTCAAACTGTCACTAAGAAATTTATACATGAGATCCAGATTCTGTAAGTCTGTTGTGACTACAGCACTTCATCCCTTGATGAATTTTCATGTGGGTGTTTAAAGCTCCTGCCACTCTATGTGTGCTTCCCTTGTTTGGTAGAAGGACCAAAGAGATTTTACTGTGAACACAAGAGGATTTGCCCATTTATGAGTCTTGCAGTATTAGCTTTTCATAGAGTACCTAGTAGGAGAAGTTTCACACATTTTTAAAAAATATTTCTTTGAAATTTTTATGCTCCATGAAATGGAGAAAAAGAAAGATGAATATACTTCAAAAATGGCTAAATATTGGACAGCAGTCCATAGGATATGATTCAAAGCTCAGGAGGAATATTGTAAAAGTAATTTGGATTAAAATGCTAATTTTGATGTTACTAGCTAGGGTCTAGATGTAATGCCTAGAGCTTTTGAAACACCTGATGTTCCCCGGGACTAAAAGCCAAAGGATGGGGGGAAAAGCATTTTCAAGAACACCTCAATGCTCAAAATCTACTGATTTGAGGAAAAGCCTGAATTTGTCTGAACTTTGTGAATCTGTTATAAATTCTGTCTATTTAAAAATTAGAGAAAGGGAGAAAAAGGACTTGATTTTGATTTTTGAACATCAAAACCCATTTTGGTTATGGTTTAAATAAGTGCTCATTTAATATTTCAGTGCATTAAAACAACATGTGTGTTATTGAATCATAGCACAAAAAATGTAGAGCAAGTCTTATATTTCAGAAGTGTGAGTTTGTCTTTCACTGCACACAGATATTCTGAGATGGAACACTTTTTTTGTTAAAATACTGGTACTCTACCTCTTTATTACTTCTCACACTGGCTTCATGAATGGCATTATCTGTAGGATATAAAAAGCACAAATATATAGTTATGAAGGGCAAACATCATATACAAAACAAAGACTTCTCATAGGGTGCTTTTTAGCAGTGGTCTTTTTATGTGATTTAAACATTGAGACATCAAAGATGAAAAGGCAGAGTAAGGAGCACTGTATAATTTGTTATTGTTATTCTAACACCACTTTGATAGCAAATTAATGTGAGATCAATAGACAGCATACTTCAAGAGCCAATGTAATAGTGTTATTTTGCTAATTAAGTGTCAAATCATCATATGAGTTTACCAATATCTGAGAAAAAAAAACCAAAACAGAATAAAATGTCTCTTGCTTGCTGGATGGACATTTATGGTAAAGGAAAAGGAAACATGTACTTCCCTTATATCTATTTTGGTGGAAGAAAATGAAGTATTTCAAAAAATATCATTCACCAAAATTATGTTACAGTTTAACTACAGTGATAATATTCAGTCAGTTCCTTAACCTCAGTCAAATAATACTGGCTTTTTGCTTTATGAACTGAATGTCATTCATCTTTCTCAGCATGACTCAAGATAAATCCTCAAGTTGGCTCCTTTTAATCTACAACAAATCAGAATAACCAGAATATCCCTAGCTAGTAAGGATTTCAGTATACCACCATGAAAACAGTTAAAATCATTTTTTATGACCAGTACACTTTTCTGGCATACTAGATATTACAGCATTCCTAAAATAGAAAAAGGATGAGCAGTAACTTATGCTCCACTGTGGTATTCACTCATTAATGGTAATTACTGTGGCTCCTGAATCTGCATCACCAGGAAAATATGTGTGCAGACACAAACAAATAACCATAATAACTCTGCTTATTCCCAAAGAAAGAAAGGGAATGAGTGGGTTTGTACCTGTAACTTGTCACAAATTTTTTTCTGCAAGTAGCTGTGGCATGTTAAAAAATGATTATCTGTAAAACATACCTTTTTTCTCTGCATATTTTGAAATACATCTTGTAATATAATAATTTCCATTATAATTTTGCTTAAACATCTCATTTTCAAGAATAGGAAATTAGACCACACAGCAAAGTGGAAATCAGACCAAAAGCAATTCTTATTTCAATATAATTGAGTGTGTAGATTTATCTTGTTTGTGAAGCTTGAAGACCAAGTGTTCATAAACAGATTTTTTTTTTTATTTATTTTTGGTAAATGAAGAACCTCCTGTAAAAAGAAAAAACAATCTAAAATTCCACAGCCATTTGGGAAATACAGAAACTTTCCCTCACACTTCTTTAAAATTGATTTTTAGAAGTCTAGCACTAAGGTGAAGCAAGAAAGGAAAATCAGGGTAGCTGTCTTTTGCCGTACTTCTAAAATAAATACCTGGTATATTAACACTGTTTTCCATTAATCCAGTCTGAAGCTCTCCCCTTCCTTGAGAATCTCCTTTCTTCATTTGTGCTTCTGTTTTGTCTTCTTTAGTTTTTCCAGCACTTTTTTCTGTTTCTTCCTGAATGTCAACACTTTGGATTGCAGTGGCAATGGTATCAGCAATTTCATCCAGTTCTGCCGAGCTGAGATTCTCCACATTCACTTGGTGTTTCTCTAGGTCCTTCAATACATTTTTAATCAGTGTCTCTAGATCAGAAAACAACATAAGCACATTTAGCTGCATACATGAAACACATGTGCTTATATTTTTCCTAAAAAATTTAGATAGCTTTCCCTTCGTGGAGAGTATCTGCTTTTTAAAGGAAGGTGAACTCAATTCATGTTGCATTCCTTACAGAAAACACGGTATTCCTACTGGATGTTAAAGTTTATGATGAGGTGAATCTGTGCCAGGAAAGGGGGATGTATGCTGTTGTAGCCCAGCAAGTTCTCCTAGAGACAGGGCATGAAATGATCACTTTTTCTTTACATGAAGAACATTCTTTCCTAGCCTAAATTGACTCAAAATACTGAAAGCAAGTGTTAAAGTAGCCTAATTTCTTTTTTGTTTTAAGCTGCAAAACAGTACAAACAACATTAGTGTTTCCTGGAGATCAGTTTTCTTTGGTGATTTGCTTTCACAAGATAAGTAATTATACAGAGTTCTGGGAAAAAAATGAGTCAGATATTTTGTCTTTAATCAAAAAGCTCCTCATCGATTAGAAGGGGATATAAATATATGTCCATTATATACATGGATATGTAATGGACAAAATTTCTAAATAGTATTAATTTCTCTTGGAACATATATATTTTTTTCAAATATAAATTTACGTATATAGATAGATATAGATATAGATGATATAGAGAGATATATAGAACTTGTTTTGGTGGGCCAGCTATGAATGTTTTACCAGTCACATTGAGAAAAAAACAACAAAACCAAACAGCAAAACAACTTTGATGTGATAAAAGTTTTGAGGATAAGGAAATTCAAGGACAATGGATATTAAAGATGAGTCAGAAGATGAAGCATAACATCTCCCCAGGGAAGGCACTTTTCTGACTGCAATTGCATCTCCACTATCAGTCTGTAGAGATCTGCAAAACTCAGCCTAACGTCCCATGGAGTGTGGAACAATAAAAGTGCTTACTGTAGCACACCAAAACCATTTTCAACCATGCCTCTGTTCTGATTATTCATTTTGAGAAGAAATTTCACATATTTATGCATGCACATGCAAGCAAGAAAACTCTTTCACATAGTATTGTGTAGGAAGAGGAAATTAAGGGCTGCTTTTAAATCTCTGTTGAACGTATGAGTTTACATAGAAGCAGTCTGAAGGTGCCATCCAACCTTTTTTCTCAGTATTAACACTATCTATATTAGGCCCAGTGGTTGGACATCATCATCTGTGAGCAACACTTTGGGATCATGCTGTCAGCTTTCAGGCTCACATAAAAGTGAATTTAAAAGTAGCAAAACAGGGGAAAACAAATGGCATAAGAAGGGCTAAAAATAAGGATTTTTCTTTTTACTCACAACAAAGGAGGAAGAAGTACATAGAGACTAGAAAAGAAGTTGAAGTAGTTAACAGATTTCTGCTTCAGGGAAGAGGCAGTGGAAATTCTGTGATTTTGCAGGGTGACAAGCATCAAGAACTATTTTTCATTGGGCATAAAAGGCCAAGTCCTTGGACACATCTGTCATTTTTTGGACCCTTCAGTTTAATTGAAGAGCTCACCATCAGCATCTCACCATCAGATTTCCAATTCCTTCTCAAAACAAAGACTAATTTCCCCTGACCTGACCCAAAATTCACCAAACAAAATAATGCCATTTTTCCTTAACTAATTAGTCCATAAAAGGCAAAAGAGTCTAAACAGCTTAAATAATAGATTTACTGTGAGTCTGAAAGGGTGTTGACATATGGGGAAGGTGTTTCTTTGATGTACTTTCTTTTCCAGGTAAAAAAGGAAATATCTTTCCAATAATCCACTATGATGTTATTACAAAATTCTACTTCTTTAATTATAAAATTCAGTAATATAAAATACAAGCTAATCTTGTAAAATGTGAACTTTTAAAATTTCCTTTAAAAAGCATAGTTATAGGCACACTTAATTGTGATTATCAATAAAAAAGATAGGTTATATGTGTGATGTAACTTCAAATTGACAGCTGACAAAGATTTTGGTACCATACTGCAATAGCAGAGAGCTTTGTACAGGAAAGCAAGTGTTCAGAAATGCGAATCAAAGATGTAAACTCAGTCTGTGCCAAACTCTCTGGGCCAAGATATGTGGCAGCAGCAAAATTAACACTGAAGTTTGATGGAAGCTTAGCAACACTTCAGAGAAAACACTGAAAAATTTCCTTTCATTTTATTGTACCCATCCCCTGTCACTAATTTAATAATACAGTAAACACATTGTGATCAATGCTTTAGTTTAGAAAGGCAATTTTCAAGAGCAAATTAAACTGCAACAAAATTTTTTAATAGACTTGATCAACCTGAGTTCAAGACACTTTTTCAAGAAGCACAAGAGCTACCTGGCAGAGAGGTGGAGGTGTTAGACAGAGCAGCAATGCAGAAAACTAAGCTGTAGGAAGAAAATAGTACTGTTGCATTACCACAGGAGCCTTGTGTCTGCTTAGGTATCATTTCTGATCTTATCTTTTATAGAACTATTGGACAATATCTTGACGGAAAAGCCTAAATTATTAAAGCAGAGCTAATAAAGTCAGCAATGAAAAGACAGAATATATGTCAGATCCAAATCAAAACCAAAACTTTACAAATAAAACATCATTTGAAGACAAATCTTAAAAGACAATTATAATTCCGAACATATATAATTAAAAGAGTTATATTAATGTAACACAACTAGATTTTTGTTTATTTCATTTGATTCACAGCCAGCTGTCAAGACCAACTACTGAGCTACTCAGCTACTCAACAACATGCAGGCAATGTAGCCTTGTCATTTCCATTCCATTTTTTCCAAACTAACTTTTTCTCTTTACTTATATTCTTAGCCCAGTCTTATCTCTCCATTCCATCTTCAGATTAATCTTTAATATCCATTGTCAACAAAAAAGCAGTCTTAATCTCAAACAAATGGTAATGGGGGAACAGGGCAAGGAATAACACACAAAAAAAAATTGCCTCAGGGCCTATTCCAGATAATATTGACAGGCTCAGTGGAGGTTCTTCTGGTTCACTAAAACCTAAATATTATAATATAATATTATATATTGAATATATATGTTATAATATATAATATATTATAAATTATTCTTATATTACAACAATATAAAATAATAACTATATTATATATGATATAGTGATAGATAATTACATAATTATAATATAATAGTATATAATATTATATATTATAATTATATTTTGTCATATATCATATTATATATTACTGGCATTCCTGCCCTGGTTATTGCCACCTGGGCACAGTTCATCAAACAGACTCCTAAATGCTGCATTGATATGAGTAAAACTTTAGCATTATATCTACTTTTACTGAACAACTACAATGTGACTTAAAATACCAAGGACCAAAGGTAATAACCAAAGCCAATAAGTCTGAGGACCATCATGTTTTTAGTACCTCAGGAGGGTCAGTCACCAAAGTGTCTGTAACAGCCTGGTGAAATGCAGGTCTTCATAAAGAGTCTTGCTAACTTCATGTGCCTACTGATATGATATTAATCCTTGCCCATGGTAAATATGGATATTTACACTTCTTGTTATGGCACTTGTCCATGTTTGCAGTAATTTGTAAATTACTGGATAACACTGATAAACAGATAAATATCATTGCATCTGTTTGCAAGCACCTTTGGGTAATATGATGTATTTATTAAAATCAGAAAATATTGTTGGAGAAAGACCAAAAAGCAGATGGATACTGCAATGGCACAGCACTTAAGCAGCACATGTATTTAAACATGCATTTACCTGTGCACAGCTTTTATAGTCTCCCACTGACTCCCTTCTAAGTAGACTCAGCAATGCTCAGTCATGTTTCACAGGGCTTGCAAACTGCAAACCAGATTTCTCCCTTAGCTCCAGCTTTCCAGCTGATGAATGCAAACTGCCTTTTATAGTTACCCTGGAACTATAATGGCAGTAAAAGCATGTATGTCCTAGAAGATGTAATTTTTCATATAAGCTCCACCAGAAGAATGCCCTAGTGGGAACAATAGCACCTCATACAGGGAAAACAGCCTTTTATTGTATAGCATATAAATGATGCCTCATATTCTGCTGGCACAAGAGTCAAAGCCAGCTTGCCTGACGACCACATGGTATGGGAGCAGTGACTTTGTTAGAAATTCGAAAGTGTGGTCTGTGTTCTTCAACCCCATCACCCTTCTGACCACATGTTATCTGCCTCAGCAGCTGAGCACCATATGGAATGGTGATCCCAGCTTTGCCAGAGAGAGGATGTAAAAAAAAAAAAGTATTTTTGTTCCATAAACATGGAAGTTTGCTATTTTTTAAAGACATCTGAATTACTAATTCTGTGACCTTTTCAAAGGAACAGAGAGACGTATTCTGTAATATTTAACACGTAAAAAAATCAGTAGACTAGAACAAACCACACAAAACTGAGCCAAATGCTAAATACGGCAGGTGCAGAGGAGAGATTAACAATTCCAGTGTTCCACAGTGACTACAAAGGCAGTACCCACGCACATCATGCTACTCCTAGTGGTAACAACTTCTAAATCTGATAGAAAAATAACTCCACATTTCCTTGTTTTGTATTTCTCCCTCAGGGTGCCTTGTTAGAGAATTTACCTGCCACTCTTGCAGAAATTCTCAGTACTAATCTGCTCAGTACCTTCTGGATTGTTCTCCCAGTCCAGTGCCTTTGTCTAATCCTCTATCAGATAGATCAGAGAATTTAGCACCCCATCCTTCCAGATTTTAACAGTTCTGTAGTTCACAGAGTGCAAGAGAAAAACAACCCACAAGCCTACAATAATCCATAAACACAAGAGAAATTGGAGAAAGGTTAACAGCAGAAAGAGGTTGTGTGTTCATTCTGGGAAATCTGAATCTAAACCACTTTCATTCCAATGAACATTTGGACAGCATTTTAAGTAATGAATATGCCAGGGTCTGTCCTCACCACTTTCTTGTGAGATTATTAAGGGGCTCAAAAATACAAAGGAAACCACAGTATTTCCTACTCAAACAATTCATAATACCTTGTCTATGCAACATTTAATAGCAAATGCAATGGCAGAAGTTCCTATAGGGCATATTATGTATGAGAAGTCAAAGTAGTACAACCCAATGAATTGTGAAACATGTTATTCTCTGTAAGTGTTAAGCATTTTTTTCCCAGTTGGCTCCTACCAGGAAAGGTGAAGTGGAACAGCTGGAGGATAATGAAACCAGCATGTGCCTAGTTTGTTTTGAGTCTAGGAACAAAATTGTCTAACCTGTGCAAGAGACTTACAGTGCCACCTGGATTTGATTTTACATTATAGTTCATTCCTTGAAACCTATTATCTCTGGGCACCATACCAAGAATGCTTTAACTTCTGAGCATCCTTTAACTGTAAGTTTTATCTTTCCTCTGTTGAAACTCTGACATTTCTGTGTGTTTGTGTGTGTTCTAATTTTAGAGGATATTAAAAAAAAGAAAAAACCAAGAAAAACAAAACAAAAAAAAAAAAAACACCCAAAACAAATCAAAAAACACTACACTTTATGTATGATAAAGAGGGATTCAAAGGAACCCTCTTACATATCACCAAAACCCATTGGGGTAGTGGTGACTGCAGTGTAAGAGATACAAGTGCTTGACAATGGCTGGGAATCAACTCTTTCATTTTTCAGGCATTCTGAGCCACTGTAATAACATTGATAGATAGATTAGTTTAAAGAAACAAAAAAATGAATTGTAAAGTCTACATGATCCCCAAGACTCATCTTATAAAGCAGTGCTTTAAGTGCAGCACAGCATGGGGATGTTACTCTCCATTTTAATTTAAATATTTGTTGAACTATCACATACAGCATAAACTGCGATCCAATCATTGTTAAACAGCATTATCAAATAAAAGATGAAAATCCAGGAAATGGGTTCTTTGTTACAGAATGTCCAGACAAAACTAGATGCAACCCCACCTTCTTGTTCACCTATCCATGGAACTCACAGAATCTTCCCTTCTCTGTGTTCTACACCAGAATTCATCTCACTGTTAATTTCTGTGCTTAACTTTGAATTTTACCCATGGTCCTTGAATTTCTAGTTAAATAAGGAGATGTGGAACAAAACCAGGCATTTCTGTATTATCTATATATACAGTGTGGGATGAATGCATAAAACCAGATTTGATAGCGAAGATATACCCGTAATTATGCGTTGTTTGTAAAATGCTTTGAAAATATAATAAATTACATAAATGCTATGTCTTACTAAGTGCCATATATTTCTGCACACATATGGAAGGTGGGCTGAACAATGTGGGTAGCTGTTTGCAGGGAAAGAGTAGCTGGAATGGTGAAAATTATTACTGCGTTGTGGTAGATATAAATATTCCAATACTAGGAGATATATGAAATGTCTAATTTTATTTTCTTTTTCTCAAAAATGTTCAGTAAACAAGAGGGAAACTTCAGGTAAGCAACAATAAGTAAATATCAACTTTACCATCCACAATGCTCAGAGGGTCCTTTGGCTCATGCTGGGGAGCAGATTTGTGACTCAGCATCTCTGGGGTTGGCCTCTGCGGGAACAGCTTCCGCATTTGGAAATCTTCCGCTTTCCCCTTGGCAAAAGTTCCATCGAAAGGACTGACCTGTGTGGAGTACCATCTCTCAGGATACACCTGGGAGCCTTTAGTCCTGCTGTGAGGGCTGTTCCCACTGCTCTGTGCAGACAGGTTCTGGGTGATGTAGGAGTGCAGCGCGGCCATCAGGCTCTGCTGCTCCCTTCCCTTCTCCGGCTGGCGCTGGCGGAGGCTCCTGCCACGGGCACTCTCAGGGAATTCCTGCTGGGATTTGGATGCTTGGGCCAAAGCAGGTGATGGCTCCTTGGGGTTCTGCCTCGTGTAGTACCTCAGAGGGTCATTGTAGATGTAGCTCTAGAGAGAGCAGAAGGTGGACAAAAGGAAAGGGTCAGAATTGCTTTGTAATTATTGTGCCGGGATTTGAGGCAGAACCCTTCGTGCTTTACCAGCCAGGAAAACAATAACTGGAACTTGCCATGCAAATGTAAACTGCAAACCACAGACTGTAAAGTGTCCTTCAAAGAGGCACTACAGTTCCATGTGCAAACATCCAGTACATCAAATTATTAAAAAGCAAGAGCAAGAGATTAGAGAGAGAATAACATAACTCAGTGTTAACTATGTGTGAACTATTTCCATTCAGAGAAAGAAAATTTAATAAATCTACTTTCCCTTTTCCCTTTTTACTTAACCTGTAAAAACAACTATTTTTCAGATAACTTACCAAAAACTAGCATGTCAAATTAAAAATGTCAGTTTTAAAGGAACACCAAGTAAGTAAACCAATTTTTTGCATATACTAAATACTTTGTTCTATTTTAAATGGAATATTTTCCACCAAATTAAATCTCTAATAAATATATCATTTGACACTGGGAAAAAAAGTATAAACAGTGCTTAAATTGTTTTTAAATTAAATTACTTTTTTCAGGAAAAACACCACAGCAAATTAAACAACAATGTTAAAAACATGTCAATCAAGCTCAAACCACATTTTTACTGAAAAAGTGCTGGGGAATAAAAAGTGGAAAGGTGGGCTTGCAGTACAGTTTTCTATTTTCAGTTTCCTCTTCTCATGGATACTATCACTTAATCCTAGAGACATTTTTGCTATGATCACAACCTGAAGGCAGGCCTTTTCATCTAGTAGCAAATGAGTTCCATCCTCCTAAATAATTTCAAAAATCATTTTTCTTCAGTTGTTGCTAAATACAACTTTGAACTAAGAGGTTTACTTATATCCACAATAATTCTAATTAGATTCTTGGTTTATGATTCCCTGAGGACACTTGCTGAGGTTACATCCCTTCCTGCATGTGTGCTGCAGGATGGGTCCTGCTTCTCAGCTCTCTTGTTAAACTCTCACACAAACTCCATCACAATGTGGCAACCTTAGGACAGGAATTATGTCAGCTCTCACTGCTATAAATTGTGAATCACTGGTGTCCCTCTGCACTGATGACACTATGATTTAGGACAGAGGGAGCTCCAAAATACAAGAGGGAATGAAGACACTCTACACTCCAGAGGAAGGCAATTAGAAGGATTCAGACAGAAAAATCATTATTTATGTATTTGCTAATGTACTTGGTAAAAAAAAAAAGTAAGATTGATAAACTCCTCCAGAGATGAAGAATTAGTTTTAGATTTTATGTAGGTCCTAATTTCTGGACAATAATTTTGTTCTCCATCTGAACAATTTTATTCCTTCTGCTGACAGCCAGTGGATTTTATATGTTAATACATGTTCATACCCATTTCTTTCCAAGAGAGTTTTCTTCCCCTTAAGAAATGATTGAAGAGGTTCATTCCGTGGTTCCATATCATGATTTAAACAGAATTATGGTATAGGCAATTTTATTACAGAGACAAAAGGCACTTTGGCCACTTTGGCTTGTGACCTACCAATGCAAGGCTTTGGATTTCTGCAGTTGGTCTTTAACATAGAAATGTGCTTTGTGAAAGCCAAGAAATTGGGCTGCAGTGAAGCAGTGTCAAAAAATCAGAGCTAGAGATCAAGCAGCTTTGTGTATGAAATATTTCAGTGTCCCCTGGGAACTGTATCAAACAGCAGCAGTGCAGCTCTGGTTCAGTGCTCCAGCTGCAGGGTAGGCATTGCTCTGATCAGCTCCAAGGGGGAGCCAGTTGTCAAAATGCAAGCTGAACACTGTTTACATGCTTAATAGCAAAGCCTAAATATGAAAACCTTCCAGTCAGATGCATTTATCTTCCTTTTTGAACGGGTCTTTGCCTGGGGTAATTAACTCTCTAATGATACTCACTCCAGAGTGAGGAGGAGCTGCAGAAGATGACACAGAGCAGCCCAGGACACCCTGAGCAGTTCACTGAGAATTTACATAAGCTGCCACCTGCCTTCCCCACTCCTGTTCTCTCTGCCTTGCAGCCTTCCAGATGATCTCCTGGGCTGAAGGGAAGGAAGAACAGGGAGCTGGGAAAGGGAGAAATGCAACAGGGGGAAGAGGACATTCCCCATTCAGTCATGGAAAAACAATAAATTGATCAATCCAACTCAGTAACTGCACCCCAGTTTGGATTGATGCCCCATATACAGCTCTCTCTTTTGCCTCTTAAGCTTTGCTAGTAAGTGTTAGAGGGGAAGAAACTGCTGGACACTCACAAACCATGTGTAAGATTAGGGCTAGGAGATGTGGACTGGCTTTTGGCGAGTTATTTAACAAGTCCAAGCGTTGTTTAGCATTAACAGTTCAGTGTTTTACTGTTCTTGCAGACAAGGAGCACATCAACAAAGAAAAGACCACCAACCCACCAAGTGATCATGCACAAATTGGATAAAGGTGTGTGCCAGTCCTGGGCTCAGGGCTGCACCTCTGTCAGGAAGGGACAGCCTCTCAGCAGCTTGACAGGTCACACTTTGGGCAGTAAGGGATGAAATATTAGAAGTTCTAATTAAAGTAGAGCACTGATAGCTCAGCTGTCTTCACTGAGATAGCAACCCTTCTGATGTAGTTTACTCTGACTTTAATTAAAGGGGTCTCACAGCTGTAGGGCAATCTCCCACCTGCAGGAGCAAAAAGTCCCCTTCCTTGCTGCTCCCATCTCAAACACAACACCAGAAGTACATGTGATATGCAAGATGAAATCCAAGTAAAATTGCAGCACTGATAAATACAATCCTAAACTATGTGTTTGCTCAAGTGGTATGGGGGAAAACATCTAATTTTTGTGGGAAAATATAGAACAAAAATATCAGTAATATGTAATTTAGAATCCAGAGACAATTTACATCTCGAGTTATTAATAAGAATTGCAGAGCACTGTGATTATCTTATTGGAAGTGGGTTTTGCAAAATCCACTCCTGAACATGGACATTGCTAGTTTGATTAATGTCAAAGTTAAATAGCATAGTCCATGGTTAACAAAAAGAATGTAAATTCCCATACTGGTGCCTTCTAACATTATGGAGAAGAGGAGGGAAACACAGAGCTGGAAATTTTTGAAAGAAAATACATTTCTGGATTGATTACACAGGACTCCATATGAAGTACTGCCAGTAATAGAACAGAAAACCCCACCCCAAACAAACATTAAGTGAAATGTACAAGAATAAAGAATACACTAGTTACCATATAGATGGTTTATACTGAGAAGGGTATACAAGCCCTGGTTACTATGAGGAACATTTCATTTTTTAATCGGTAAAATACTGTTCAATTACCTCATGTCACTGATACAAAGCCTTTGAAAAGTATTCTGAATTGATAAACCCCTCAGTTTTAAAAAAATCTTATTTCTCCATCTGCACAGGATTTCCCTCTCCTTCATCACCTTTCAAATAAGCTATCTCAATAATTCACACATCACAAAAAATCCACACACACTAACCTTTCTGAAGATGGAATTGTTAGGGCAATGTCTTGAAAATTCACGGAAAGGCACATTAAATTACACTGCAGACACACTATGCAAAAGTCTATGAACAACATATTTTATTAAAAAAATACAAATTAAAAGAGTGGTGCAGGATTAGATACATAAAACATAATGCTCTTCAATTTATCCACTAAAGGGTAGATTGACTTGAATGTTTTGCACATGTGCAGAAAGAATGGAATCAAATTTATAACAAAATACTTCCTTTCTTGCACATACATTTACTATATCTGGAAGGCATATAAAGCTATCAAAAATCCTTTTGAAACTTATAATGAAGGAATCTTCTGCCCTCAATTTAATTTATGTTTTTCTGTTTGATGCATTTGCAGATATTAACCCATGTTTGCTACCACTTAAATTTGGCTGAAGCATGATTCCACCTACAACTCTTAATTTACTGTGCCTATTTGACATATTGACATTCTGGTCTCTGAAATTAGAAGATAGCACCACAACAAACACTGGAAGGCCCATCTTTATGGGGGGATAAAATAACATTTTCCAAAGACTACTAGAAATGAAATTACCTCATATCTTAACTCACTGTGTGGAGTGAAAGAAGTTTAGTTTTTTGTACCAGCAGACACAGTCTGGATGCTCTGTGACTCACACAGACTTGCCTCATGCAAACTCACCACATGGGAGATACCTGTAGTCATGTGAACCCCCAAAATAAACACCAGCACAAGGGCACTGCATGATTGCTGAATCAAAAAGTAGCCTGGGAATTTGTACTGCTCAATTTACCTTTAAATTGACAGAAATCCACCCAAAAATGAAACCTGAGGACCAAACAGGTGTCATGGAGTGAATGACAGCATGAAGCCCTGTGGTAGGGCTGAGCAAGCAGCACAGGTCTGTCCCCAGAGCATCACAGCTGAAGCAGCAAGTCCTATGACGACAAAGCCTTAATTCCTTCAGCTGGTGAGCTGCTGTGGTCACACAGTGCTGTCCTGTCAGGATATCTCAGCAGGCTTCCAGACAGGTTCAAGCTGAAAGGGGGAAACCCTTCACAAGCTCTGCCTGCTGTAGACACGACTTTACATGCTCTCCACCAAATTCAGTGGTAGCTTTCTCTGAAAAGAATAACTACAGCCAATGAGCATTTTCAATTGTTTGAGCAATAATGAAGCAAAGGCCTTTTCTACCAGCTGCTAATGACCTTTTCACTAACTATAATATTATACCATGCCCAAACCCCAAGAATTTTTAAAACTAATTCAGAATCCAGGAACTTGAAATGAGGCCAAATCAATGCTTCCTGCAGTGATGGACAGCATCAGGCCATGGCCTTTCCACAGATTCACAGATTTAAGGCAAGAGGCAACACTACAGTCATCTCCCTTGACCTACTATTTCATTGATAATTTTCTGCAACTATCTTCTATTTTCTTTCTGAAAAATACAGTAGCTTTGAAACCATTTAAGAACTACATCAGAGAAGGTGGCAGAGATTGTTAATTAACATTATGTAGTTTGGAGTGTCAAAAACTTGATCAAACAAAAGGGGCCTTCAGAGTCTGCTTTGATTGAAGCTATTCACAACTTTGTTTCCTAATCCTTGTTATGAAACCACAGTGCAACAGGACCATCCAGGCTCTGATTCTCAATAATCAATAATCTCTACTCAATAACCTCTACTGCTGTAATTGATTTCAGAGATTTGGTTTCCACTCTTAAACAAAACAAAACAAAAAAAAAAAAAAAACAACTTCAAAAAAGAAAAGGCAAAAAAAAAAAAAAAGAAGAAAGGAAAGGACAATATGCTGGCTTCTTTCTGCATAAGTTACTACTTAACAAAATAACTTTAAGTCTCAGATGTTCCCAGCCATTCTTGATCTTCTTTGGAATGATCATATCCACTTGACTACCCTTAAACTATCTACAACAGACTCTCCTTCATGGATAATTTTTATTGTCAATTGATGTTACTTGCTGTCTTTCGTTTTCATAACTAACTGCTGTTTTTTCTCTTTCCCTCTGACACATCTCTATCCTATGGGTCAAAACAACATTTCCTTTGGTGTAGAAGGAGTTCTGGGTGGTCTTTCCTCAGCATTCATGACTGGCTCATCATAAACAACAAAGGTCAGTTTTACACACTGGGATACATGGCTTGTCTCCACACATAAAGGATAAAACACCTGGGAAAAATGAAGGGTGGATGACCCCCAGTAACCTGATCAATAGCAAAGAACCCCTGCCCTGGCTCCATCCAGGGCCATCACAGTGAGCCATCATCCATCACGTCCAGGAGTGCCACCCACCAGAGGGTTGATGGGAAAAGCTCTGTGGATCACCCTGCAGACTGAAAAGAGTTAACATTTGCAGGGTTGTGGGACTCCTTAAGAGATGCAGGACTCCTTCTGGGTGCCAACTTGTCATTGTCCGAGGCATACTATGGGATGTTCAGGAAAAAGGAGTAGTCTGGAATGTCAGCATGTAAGCAGGCTGACCAATAGACCTGTCTGACCATGGCTCGTGTCTGTTCCGTCTTCTCAGCAAACTCCATTTCTAACCATTCTCTCTTCTGTACTTTGTGTCCTGTGGTGCCTCCTGGCAATACCTGCTCCACTTGGCCACTGCCTGGACATGGGGATACAAGATTTGAGGCATCTTTACCTCAGCATTCAGGAGCTCCCTGACAGTGGGAACCAGAGTGACAGTCAGCCCACAGTGATGGGGCAGCCCAGAGATCAGTGCTGATGGATCTACCAGGGTGCATCAGCTTCCCTTTCCTGAGAACATTTTGCTCATATGCCAATAAGTCTGTTACTTAAAGTTTCAGTGAATGATGTTTAAACACTTTTCTGTAGGCATATGCTGGTATATTGAGCTATCTCATTATCTAAAGATGATTTTCATAGAAACATGACGATCTTCATCTGCCAAAAGTTAAGTACATTAACATCAATTCAATATATTTATAACTCCAACACATGAATATAGAAAATACTTTTATCCTAAGAAATGCAAGTGAATAGAGATTTGCAGGATTGATGTCCACAACATTGCTTTACAACCCCATTGAAAATAACCTTCCATTTGCTGGATAACTTCTTGAGGTCAGCTAAGGTCTTTTCCCACACTAAAAATAAAGAAATTGTTGCTCCACTGTCCTGAAATATCTACACCAAGATACTCACACAGAGGTAGATAAAGTAAGTTTAAATTTCTATGAGCTCTACCCTCTCATTTGAAAAGTATAACAGAAAAATAAAAATGGAATTTAAAAATTGTGTCAGCTTCATCATCTTCTATTTACTGATTGCAATGTACTGAAGTACAGGGAGTAAATATTTGCAAGACAAACAGCAAACTCACAGGACAAATTACAGAAACAAATTCCAAACACATGGCATTTGAAAGAAAAAACAGTTGATTTTGAAGGGAAGGATCTGAAAAATAAATACATCTTATTATCCAGTCAGTATTTGAGATTTTAAAAGTATCAATCTATGTTTCATGTGGGAATTACTAGAAATTAATTAACTGCCCTTTTAAATAAGACTCCAGACTTGACACAGATCATTTATCACATTTCTATGGCAGTTGTATCTTCTAATAATTGAAAAAATAATTAATCCTTTTGAGATACCTGTGTGATAAGGGAAATAGTGATTTCTATGTTAGATGTTGGAACTCTGTCATACAACCTGTACCTACAACTGATGGGTTGTAGGTAAAAGTACTGGTTGGATCTAAGACTTGAGCATGATACTAGTGCCAGAATGCTCCCTTGCTAAATTATTAGTTCAAAAAATAAATCACAAGTCACATTAGATCACCAGACTGTGTATTTATGCCACACACAATATGATTGCAATTTTACTAGGCTTTGTGTCCATGATTCTACTTGAGCTTTAAATGTGTGGGTACCAGTCCTTCCAGAAAAAAAAATTGCAATCTACACCAGATTCCTGCAGAATGGCCAAGAAGACGGAAATTACATCATCTCATTTTATATATTTAAATTAAAACAGATGAATCACAACTTGAAAACTCTCTTTTTCTCTCCATTGATCATGGAATGAATTTAGGCTGATGTGCACCAATACAGACATCTTTATATGGTCAAATTATTTCTGCTCCAGTGCTTATGGAGGTTTGTTTGTTGGGTTGTTTTGGTTTGTTTTTGGATTTTCTGGGGTTTCTCGTTGGTTAGTTTGGGGTTTTTTTTCTGTATGTGTGTTTGTTGACTTTTTTTAGGAGGCTTTATTGTTTCTATTTTGCTATAAAGACACATGAAGAGGAGAAAGATCTGAAAGATTAAATACTTTTAATTTTGTGTAAGGGGATTTGTGGCTTAGCTTTTAGTTTATGCTTTCCCAAAAATTTATTGCATAACCTCAGAAAATCTGTCTAATCTGTCTGTGAGGTAGGGGCATTAACTCTTCCCTACTCTGTAATGGCTGCAGGTAAATGGATACACCAACGCTTGGGAAATGTTCAGCTATCACTGCATAATTATGCCAATAGAGAGGCAATTCTGTAGCTTCAAGGAGACATTCCTTTATCAATTATTCTAGAAATATTTTTATGAAAGTGTTCAAGTATAGCTGAATAATATTTTTATATATAATCTCTTATATATGAAATATTACATTTTACCTTTATACAAAGGTAAATATATACACTGCAAGAAATTTTTTACTTTTTGTCAAAATTCTGATGAACTTCATTCAGTCCTGTATTTAAATCAGTGTTAGATAAATAAAGGTGCTGGTTTTTTGAATTAAAGCTCAAGGTTAAAATGTGCAATGACTACGTAATTTCTTATTAGTTAATCACAGTACTTATTATTTGCAGATAAGCTCAAAGCACTCATGTCTTTGAGCACTCATGCACTCAGATTTTCTAAAATAAATAATAATTCCATTCAATAATTACCACATATCTTAGTTCTTTTGGTGATCAATTACAAAGATTTAAACAATTGATTTCTTAGGCCAGCAAATATATGAATTTTTGCTTTATATAATTTGTATGATTTTTACTTGCAGCTTCTCCCCTTTGAGCACAATTGCACTGCTGAGCCACAACTCTCTGGCACTAACCCACCACTTTACCTGTTTCTCTTCCCCCTCATGATTTGAAAAGGCCTTTATTAGCCCCTTCTTTGATGTAAAGATTCTGTTTTGGTTTTTTTTTTCACAGAAATCTTTACTTTAAAATTTATAAGAATACCTAAGATGTGGAGATTTCTATAATCACAATAACTACAGAAGAAGTCTACCATGAAAATGAATGCAACTAAAGCACAAAGAAACAGTAACAACAAAAAATTCATTAAATTCCCTAATGTATCTGCCATAATTTTCTCTTCCCCCCATCCTACCCACAAGGGCACACTGGCCTGACAAAAACCTCAGCAGCAGGTAGGACCAGCTCCATCTGAAGTCATCAGAGGCCAGGCCAGGGGGAAGGAGAAAAAGCAGCTCCATGAATTGCTTCAAGCCACAAAACCCAAATCATAGGACAGAGATTCCTACAACAAGAAATACAGCCGCAGCACAAGTGCGATGGCAACTTCCTAATTCCTACTGCCTGTCCAGCAGAAAGTACATTTGGGGCAGGTTTCAAATAAATTCTCTTTCTGTGATAAGTAAAACTTTTCTTGGTCAGATGGAAGCAGCACAACTGAAATCTCCCAAAACCATTCAAACACAGGCGTACACACCAGCAGCAAAGGCAGCAAGTTCTTTGCAGCTCAGAGCTTTAGCAATACCAGCCATGTGCTGTCTTCCCAATCCAACAAAACCCTGAGCCTCAGTTTCTGTAGGAATGTCAACAATGCAGTGGGTTTTTCAGGGGTTTGGGTTTTTTGATATGAGAGGGGTTTGTTCCAGCTGGAGTGGAGAAGGGACAATTCACACATCACTTGAAGCCTCCGCATTTCTAGTCTCTGTAGCTAAGATAAACCAATTCTCATTAAAATAAATGCCTGGCTATTTGTTATTTTCCGTGCTGCATCCAGGTTTGGTAGAAAGGAATCACAAAGACTCACAAAGACTTTGTGAATGGTAAAACTTTCATAAAGCCCTTTCTTAAAGTGTGTGTAGGGAAGACCAAGAAAACCAAACACAAAATCCCACTAGCTAATGCTTAAGTAACAAATGCCACCAAGTGACCATTTCCTGAACAACTCTTTTCAGCTGAACTAAAGTGAAATGTTCTTTACAACTGTAACCAAGACACACCAAACTTCTGATTTGCTACTATTTATTTACTGTCAGAGTCACTATCAGCTGGCTAGATTACAGCCTGCAGTAGATACTGCCTGTATACTGAGAAATAATTCTAAGTTAGCGATGAACTTCAAGTGCTTCAAAAATCACCTGAAGAAGCACTTGCAGTAAATGGTAGACACCATAGGAATTCTGTCAATCACATGATTTAAGCTTACTGGTGGTGTTTCTGTCACTGCTGTATAAGCCTCAAGCTGACAGTTGCTTGAGGAGGGGAAATAGGAAAAGAGTTACCTGCTTTAAATTTTGTGCTGCTTTATTTTACAACTTTCTTCATAACTCTGTGTGTGATGTCTATTTAGTAACTTTGAAGCTCTGTAGTTTTATTCTGATAATACAAGTGGAAGACAGTAGGGCAACTGAAGACTGAAAGTTTGTAAAATATAATCATGTGAATATACAAAATAACACTTTCAGAGTATAAGGAATATTTCAAACCTCTTTATCTTTCATCTCTCTTTGTTTAACATTTGGCCAGAGACCTCTGATGTCAGGCTTGGACCCTGAATCCATACAGGAAGACTGTCAAGAAGCACTAAATTTCTGCAAGATTCAGCCACATTTCACAGCACGTAAGGTATCAAAGCAACCAGAGTAGTGTTATATCTCCTACTCCCCAACAGCAGGAATGAAGTGACAGAGGTAAATATATACTTGAAAGAAAATTATTTTTGAGAAGGGCAAACCCTAAAAGCTGCAGTTCTAAGTAGTGTAAATTACCTCTGTCTTGTGCTTATTTTAATTAGAAAAGGACAAAAAAGTTTAAAAGATCAGATCTTGCTACCGTTATTTAATGTGGGTTTGTAATCTACATATTAAGCACAAAAATAAGGTACCAATATTTTGCTGAAGCTTGCAATTAAAGTGCACAAAGTAGCCATCTCCAATTTCAAATGGTACAAGCATATTAGAGGTAGCTCATCCAGTTACTTTTCCACCTTCTCTTTTCAAATTTTTAAATTTTATGAGTTTTTTTCTGCTTCTTGGAGCAGCAAAAATTCTGGTTTGTCTCTTGTTTAAATGCTATTTCACTAACAAAACAATGAATCAAGATAAAAATACTATGTCCCTCTTGCTTTTCCAAGAAGAGCAGTTGCATTTTATTTGCTGAGGATAGGGAAACATCTCCAGGATCATTTAAAATTCATGGATGATCATTAGTTTTTAAAATAATTTTTCTTTTTCCTTCTTTTTTTGACTTTCAGTTATAGGTAACACATCTGACTCAATGTCTGTTGTTTCAAAATGCTCCTTAGTAAATAGAGGTGTACAGTTTGCTCCTATACGTGCTTCATTTCCAGATTTTCTCCTCTTTATCCCACTCCCCCAGGCTTCAGAGTACCCATCTCCATGGCAACACTCGATAAGGTTGGTGGGTGGTGTTATCACAGCAGGCTTCCCCACAGAAGGTCTCAGCCATATGGATTATTTATGAACTTGCATGACAACACCAGACCCACTGAAACACTTCTTGAGCAAGTTTTTGTTGAAAGCCAGTGACACAAAACAGAGCATCCTCACTGCAGCCAGCACCCAGGAGGAGAGTGGAAGAAAAGCAGCACCAAGCAGCGCATCAGGAGGTTCCTGATCCCTCCACAGAACTGCCTTGTCACTGCCTGGAAGCTCCTCTTGCCCCAGATGAGATTTATGTGCCATAAATCACAAGTAGTGTATATAAGTCAGTCAGAATCTGGGAAGTTGTGCTTCTGACAAGAATAACAACCATGACCAAATGGTTGCTACAACTGGTGCTGTTGCCAGGAGTTGTTGCAGATTTGGTGTCTCTGAGTTAGTCCCTGAATTCAATTAAAGCAGTTTGGCTTTGGCACTATAGTTTCTTCACCTGACACTTTTCCTAAAACTTTAGTATATTTTTTGGCAAATTTTGCATTTATACTGATGCATTGAAATAGCACAGACAATTTCTTGTAAATGATTGCTGCAACAGCAGCCTAGTTCTTTGAAATCAAAGAGTGCATACTTTGCTTTTTGAGCAAAATATACAGGGCAATAAGGGCCTGCTGTATGGAACCCCTTCATCCAATAATTTAAATAAATTTAACAAGTTGCATCTTAGAGTGAAACAAATTTTCTCTAGGAAGGGAAAAAAAAAACCGCTTTAGTTCTCAAATAGGCATGTTTGTAGTTTTTGACATAGTCAATACTCAATGGTTGTGATTTATCTGCCCAGATATTTGTACATTTATAATGTATACATATGAACCTTAACTGGTCACAGTAGGTTTCCTTATGATCAATAAGAAGTAGGAAATGTGAGGCACAATTTAGCAAACCCATTATTAAAATCTGCTTAAAAATATGAATTGTAGCCTAAGCAGAACAAGCACCAGCAAGAATTCACATGGTAGCTCAGCCAGGTTTTTGGAGAGTAGCTCAGATGCAGAGTTTCAGATCAGCCAGTCAAGATGCTACCAGCTTTATCCCACTCTTCCTTCTTCATCACATGCAATCCATCCCTAATTAGGGTAAAATGCTCCAGATTTGACAAGCTGAAGCATTTACAATGCTGAAGGTGATTAATTTTGAGAAAATTTAGTGCACTTATGATAATCAATTGTAGGAGGCAGTAAAAAACAATGTCTGGTCTTCAGACAGAGGGGAAATTTCAAAAATGAGAACTCAGAGAAAAAGGAAACCAAAATCACAGAATATAAGAACCATATTAAAAATACTACCTTGACAGAAGCTTTTTCACTTGTCTTCCATGGATACAAATTCTTAGATGCAGACTGGGAGAGAATTCTGAGATATTTAAGGTATTGCTGAAGAGACTTGGCCAGGTTGACATTATTTTCCACATCATAATTTATTTCATTATCTTCATTCCGTCCCAAAGTCCTGCACAGCAAAAGCAAGGAAAAGAAAGTTACCTGCCTGTCCAATGTACAAAGTGGCTGACTAAAAAGGCACTGCAAGCCACTGTAGTTCAATACATAACAGGAAAGTCACTCAAAAGCTTAGAAACCACAAAAGTATAGAAAATTCAATGTTTCAGCAAAAGCAGTCAAAAAACCTTGCAGTATTAACAATTTATTTCATGAATCTAAGTTAATAAAATAAAAGTAAAGCAAATAAAATGCTATGTCAAGGCAAAGCCATATTCAAAAACAGAGAAAATGCCTGTAAAAAGAAAATGCACATGATTAAATTGCACCCCAAAGAAATACAAGATGGTTCTAAGATTCAAAAAACTTGCTGGGTTATGATGAGATTCAATGCCAATTTGGCCCTCCACCAATGTAAAGAATAGAAGAAAGAGTACTCAATATGCAGAAATAATGGAGCAAGTAAACACCAGTGAAAGGCTTGAAAAGGGAATAATGAGATGGAAGAAGTATCTCCTCTGATCTTCTAATGTTCCTGGGATTCACAGAATAGTGGTGTTTCCTGAGTGGTTTAGACAGATTTTGGTGACATTTGCAAAGAAAAGCTAGAAATGAGATTAAATGATGGCAGGGTGGAGGTGTTTATATGGGATTCAGAGTGCTGTGTGCAATGAATCTGAATTATTGCCAGCTGTCCTCATCTATCTCAACAACACATAAATGGTGATGATAATTTAAATGTCAGCATCGGTAACTATTTCATTCCTTGTGCAAGAAAGCAGAGAGAAAGTTCCCAGCTTTCTTCCTTCCCTGTGAGTGAAGCTGTTTGAGGGAAATCACCTTTCAGAATCACCATTTCAAACTCACATGACCACACACTTCTCCAGTGAAGAAGAATTCCAGGTGGAAGAGCTTTACAGCTCAGTCAATGAATTTGACTTTCAACATCTCTGTGCCACTGTAAATAAAATTTTATTCTACCAACCCACATCTTGGCATAAATGTAGAGGCACAGCCTGAGAGAAAACAATTATATCATTTTCCAAAGCTGGGATTTAATTATATTACTTTAATCAAAAATTAACAGACTTCCTTCCATGCTCACAGTTGTACCAAATGTGTGTCCCTACTAATTTAATACTAATAGATGTAATTAATAATCTAATTTACTGTGGTGGCACTGCAACCAACAGTGCTCACAGGTTTGCTCACTTTGAAACACCAGAAAAATCCTCCACTTCTCCCCAGTGTATAACAGCAGGTTCCCATCAGGGACACAAGCTCCAGGAAAAAGAAGGGTTACTGCACAGAGCCCTATAGCAAACCTGATATAATTTACCATTAGTCTTGCTTAATTCTCATTCTGTTTGCATTTTTTTCTTATTCCAGAGCTCTAAATTCTGCCTTCTGATGGAACATAGACATGTAGGTAACAATATCCACCTTCTTTTCAGCTTAAAGCCAGACCAAAACTATTCTGGAGTTTCAGAAAGACCTGGGCACTGTGCTTGCTGCTAGTAGAGATGAACTAATCCAAACAGGCTCTCTTCATAGGGAGGATCCCAGTTGCCAACACTCACCTTTCATTCATTGATTAATTCCAACACCTATCTTCTGCTTTCCTCACTAATTTTAAAAGGAATGGGAAAAAAAAAAAAAAAAAAAAAAACAAAAAAAACCAAAAAAAACACCCAGACCAAATTCTGCCCCAAGGATATTTCCACTGGAGCTAATGGGAACTGAATGTACAGACATAGGACAGTATTTAGGTTGGCTTTTCAAACCATTATTTATGATATAGTCACTGTCTCACTGTCACTGGTTTTACAAGTAAAATCTGGTATCTAAGAGTTCTCATTTTTCATATGGAGACAATAATTGTACTCATATACACATTCCACATTAGATATAATATTTTATGTTATAAACATTTAAACAATTGAAATGTAAGAGAATACAAAGCTTTATATTTCATTTGATGACAACCTTAATAAGGTACTATGAATACATCTGAAATATTTTTAAAAATTTTTGTAGTTCACCACTGTATCATCTTGTTAACTCAGGAATGCATTAACTGATCAATTATGGTAGCTAAATTAAAATATTTATTTTAAATATGACAAAGTTATACTGGAAAATGGATGAAAGACAAATATATAAAAGCACTTGGTGAGTAGAAGAAATAACTGTCAAATGAGTCCTTTTTTCTACATTTATTTGGAAATATTTTCAGTTTTAATTTGCTCTGAAAGATGACTTTGCATACAATGAACTTAAGAGTATAAGGACAATACCACATGTAATTATTTATCTACAGAAATAATTATGTATTTCCTACAAAATCTAGCATTTTAGAAGATTTTTGTGTAAATATCTATCACTGCACCTCTGCTATTTCTGGAATGTTCCAAATTAATAGAAACCACACATTTTAGAATAATTTTCTCCCTTTTAAATGCTGAAAGTATCTTATTACTGACTTAATGAAGGTTTTATTACAGAAATAATACTATACCCCATTTCATACATTGAAGTTTGCTGGAAACGTTTGTGGTTTTGCCTAATTGCACCAATGAACACAACTGACATTTATTCCCTCTGTGCAGAATGGACTTTTTTCCTTTATCTTGAGCCTTCTTTCAAGAGAGGGTTTTTTTGAAATTTAATAAGGACCCAGGAAATACCACGTACACTCCAGTTAGCCAACAAAGAAAGAACTTTCATCTTGAAATCAAACTCCCAGTTTCAGCTTTTTTTTTTGAGATGAAATCCATGTCTTCTGTTTCATCAGATTTCATATGCACTAATTTAGCTTAAGTCAATTTACCTTTCAAGTGTCTGAGTCTATTTTCTTGCTCTCACCAGCTCTGTGGGGATTAATGACTCATTAGTATGACTTCATATTGTCTTATTACACACGTTAGCCTTAACAAAAGGTCTTCCTGACATAATGTTTCTTTGATAATTAGATACCTAGTCTAAGTTGCTTTTTAAATTATTTAATTATTATCTGATAAGATTTTAGCAAGCACACTGAGCACACTGAACATATAACACACTTCATCAGAATCTACAAGACACCAGATTTCCTACTGTTCTCTGACCTACAAAACACGTTGCAAATGGACAACTAGAAAAATCAATTAATGCTTTAAACTGTTGGCACATAAGATAATGCTTTCAGAAGCACAGCTTGGTGACTGAAAAAAATCTATCCACAATAGGAACTGCTTTATGTGAACACATTTGAAATTCTGATGTTCTTGAAGTATCAACATACAAAATGTTGTAGATTTTTTCTAACACATCGTTATAGTTAAAAATGTAAAACAACTCAAACTTGTTAAAAACAGGAATTCCTAAATGTGAGCATTTGTTTTCAACCTAAACCTTAAATAATTTTTTATGTCTTCTTATATTTTTTATTTTTATATAACTACAAATCTGGAACACTGCAGAATATGGTCTTGATATAATGAAAATCTGGCTTATTTTGTCTTACTCCCATGAATAAAAATTTTAGGTACTCTCTTAAAAAAAAAAATCCCCAGAAGATATTGAAGACCATTTCTGATACCATCTACTGAGAGTAATCCATTCAATACTGACATTTTGTGTATCTAAGCAGTGAAAACATGTTTATGGATTCAACCACATGTTGTTATCACCTTTATGGTAATCTTTAGATCACTATCTTCTTTAGACATTAAGTTTCTACCTTACTGCACTTCTGAAATGGTGCTGTGATTTTCAGAAATGCTTTTGAATCAGCAAACATGGAATACAGGGTCAAAGACTATGAATTGAATTAAATCAAAACAAACTGAGGCAAAACCAGTTGAAGACACTGGGAAGTATTAATCACACAAAATTTCATTTCCAGAATAAACAATCTAGAAAATAAATTGTTTGCAGTATATACAAACCACATACCGCAGTAAATGAAGATCTGAATTCCAACATTCAATATTTTGCCCATCAAGGCTAGAAGCTCAAATTTATGCCATTGTGATGAATGGTTTTTTTTTTTTTTTACCAAAGAGCCCTTTCTTTCAATTTCACTACTTT
This sequence comes from Taeniopygia guttata, assembly GCF_048771995.1. NCBI lineage: Eukaryota > Metazoa > Chordata > Aves > Passeriformes > Estrildidae > Taeniopygia > Taeniopygia guttata. The sequence goes on from NC_133026.1 coordinate 9,560,361, forward strand.
TGAGAATATATTTCTTAAAATCACATAAGAGAAGGCAATATTTGCATTTTTAATTGTTCCTAAAATTTCCTTCTCGGGTTTGTGTGGTTGGGTTGCACTTAAAATCCTGTAGGACAGAACAGACCAGATAAAGGAGTCTCTTTATATGTGCAACTGTATACAAAGATGATATAATTGCAGGTTCTACAACCATATTGCAGGTTCTACAGAATTACTGATGTGTTTTGCAACCAATTACTTCAAAGTCACCCCTCAATACCTTTTAAGCCATGTCCCAGCATTATTTTCTGTCATGGGAACTTGCAGGAATATCTCCTTCCTGAAAAAAATTGCAACTACCACTAGGAATCTATGGACTTCAAATCAGTTATAGGTATGTTCTGGAAGAACTTGACTTTGAAAATATAATTAGTCACTCCAAATGTTATTCAATGCTTAGTCCAGAATAAAATATCTCCTGTAGTTGAGCTACTATAAGTTTGTCTTTTTAAGCCAGTCATAGGTAGGGATGGCTGAACTGACAGTAGAGAGTGCATAAATTGAATGCAAGGCCTGACACCTCAATTAACAATAGAAAATGTAGTTCCTTAACTTGATGATAAACAGAAGAACAAGGTCCAGGGTTTTAATTCATTCTGGCCCCTGAACCCTGGTGGATGCCTTTATCATACAGATAGTGGCTTTTGTAATTCTTTAAATTCTGCTTCTGCGCCAACCTCTTTCTTATCATTTGCAAACCTTTTCAAAACCCAAGTAAAAACACTGCAGAAGACTTACCTTCCTGTGTCAGATCCTTCAGATGCAAATACATCAGGGCGTCTGCTGTGGATTTTGTGAATGCTTGAGAGTTCCTGACCAATAACATGCTGTGTGTAATCATCTCGCCAGGTAAAACCTGATAAATAATGAAACAAACAAACAAAAACAGAATGAAAAAGATTCACTCTTTAACAACTTGAAAGTTTGGCAAAGATGAGTCCTATATAAACAACATTATAAAAAGAAGAAGTCTCACTCGGTTGGAACCCATGAGTGAACTACAGATTCTTCTCTTCTGTATGAAAATCTGTTAATGGAATTTTGCTAATGAAACTTCCTTGCAATAGAAGGAAGACATTAAATCATGCAAGGACATTTTGAAAGCCTTTGGTCTTAGCAGAATCTTAACTAGTTGCAAACTAGTTTTAATAGATAAAAAAAGGTTATTTTGGACAGCTATGGAAATTATCCCACTAGCTGGTGTCTGTTGAAAGGTTGCTCCATGTCCTCCCCATTCACAGCACAATGCCCCCTCTCTGTTTTTCCCATAAAACATTCAGGTTTCGAACACTGAGGAGCTATTACTGCAAGTTTTAGTGAAACACAGGTGGAGGTCAATTTAAGGTATATTTAAACGTTGCAACGAAGAACTTTTCAACAAGAGGTGAGTGCAACTTACAGCGACTTCTCCTGAAGTAGGTGCACTTCCAGTCTCTAAGTAATTTTACTTGAAATAATGATATAATGCCAAACATAATTGTTACCTGTTTTGTACCATGTTACAAATATTTTACCTCGTTACTTGATTTTTTACATGTTACAGTAACACTTTAGATCATAGAATTTGCCGATGCAATTCTCTGTGAATATCTAATAGCTAAATATCACACAACTGAAGAGAATTTCTGCTGTTATGCCCTGCGCAGCCAAATCTCTACAAATCTACTACAAATCTCTCAATGGCTATTGAGAGAAGTTCCAGATATGGTTATCCTGATAGTATCTTTCTGTAAGAAGCCACCTAAAGAAAAATCCTCTCTAGCACCAGATGCAGACAGTCAGATCTGGTTGTTAGAAGCAGGAAGGGAAGCTGCTAGAATTTGAAAGGAGAATTTCTGGTTCAGTCCCTATTCTATGTACAAATTATAAACTTCATCACCATCTGGAGTCAACATGAGTTTTTTTGGTTGTAGGCAGACCCTTAGGATGAAGAGAAAACATCCTCAGCCTCAGCAGAACTCAGAACTCACTACCACCATCTCACCACCTGGGATGGGTGCTTTATCAATTGGGCTCTTCCAATTTTTCTACTGCATTGAAGCAGAATTATTTACTCACTTACTAAATTCTAGAATTAAAAAGGAAGCCTAAATAGGACATTCTGCCTAAATTTCTTCATTCTGCCCAAGGATGCCATTTAATATTTATCAAATTTTCATCTTAGAGAGGAGACGCTTCTGTAAGTTCAGTATACATTTAGACAGGGCTAGGCAACATTAAACTTATGCTTTTGTCTTGGATTTAGACAAGATTTAGGGGAGAAAATAAAGAAAGGTCCCATTTGGGCAAGATTTAGGTGGGCTGCATCCCAAACTTTTTTTTTCATTAGTGAAAGTAATATTAATAATAAAAAATCTGAACCAATGTAAGCATGCATGAAGGCTTTAACAAACAAAAAACTTTGTAACATTCCACTTGTGATCCTTCTTTCTCCTTTTCTTAAATAAAAATGTTACTCAAGTTTATTGAGGAAACACTTCACCTGAAGCCATATTAGATGTTAATGGCTGCAGTAAATGACTCCAGACACTCGGGAGGGGAAAGAATATCTGTCTCTATCTAATCTGGTTTTATTTCTGATTCATCCTTTTCAAATGCAAATATTACCTTTTCAAAGATGCCATGTAAGAAGATGGATTCAAATAGTTTCAAAAATCTAAATCTAAGGCTGCTCAGTACATATTTTTATGTGAACACACAAAAATGAGTCACCATGCACCTATGATTACTGTGATATAGTGTAATTAAAATTATTTTAAAAACAAAGTTAAGACATATTCCATTCCTATTTATATATATATATATATATATATATGTATGTTCAACTTCTCTGTTGTCTAGCACTACACATTTCTGTTTGTTTTATAATCTCATGAAGGACAAAAATCCAACTTTCCATTTTAGGAGAATGTGCAATATGGAAATGTTCAGCTAGAATACATGTTTAGTAAAATCATTAGCAAAGTGTTAAAACTATGAATTCATGAACCATGAGTCCAAAATTACCAGAGTTTCACTCTCTAAGCCAATACCAACCCTATTAAAGGCTAAAGAATACATAATAAATAACACAAACTTTGAAGAAAAATACATTCAATTATTCTGAAGACCTTTTTTCAAATTAAAGCAAGAAGAGTTCATCCATGGTACCTGCATACAGATAAGAAATTAATCTCTGAATCCTGAGAAATACACTTTTGTGCCTACAAACCCCAATGTTTTCAGTAAAAAGCACATGAAACCATTGTGATGCCTGTTCTCACTAGTCAAGAGAATGGTATGTCTCTTGCTATCTTCGATGTATTTTTTTCTATTACTGCACTATTTTAACATCTTTTCCTAATGCATTTCAAACTAGTAAAGATGGGCTATCATCCTTAGTACTGTAAAAAAATTTAACTACGCACTAAAGAAGAGTAAATAGATGAAAGAAAAACAGGCTACTTGTTATAGAGAAAGAACTGAAGTTAAGAGAATATGCCCTCTCAGCTTTATCTCCAACACTTGTAACTCACTTCAGCGTTAGGACAAGACACAGATGAAAACCACAAATTTTAACTAATTCAAAAATCCCCTTGCCAATAATTTAATATTGCTGTCTCTTATGCAACGATCTCAGGAACTACAGCTTGCCTAAAGTTAACCTCATGCCAATCATTTTCCAGCATTGTTTCAATTTCAAAAAAATATCTCCCACACACTGAGCTGAATAAAACAGCACATTCAAGAGCCACAATGGCACGCTGACAGCTGCAATCAGAATTAAGGCTGAGAAGGAGCACATGACGCCGCGTGGCCATTTCCTGTTCCCTTTGTCTGTGCCGTCACCGCTCGCGCCCATTGGCCGCCCAATTATTGCGATTTGTGTCCGGCGGCTGAGCAGGATCACACAGAGCCCTGTGCGCGCCTTACTTCCATGACACCAGCCTCCGATTATCCGTCCCCCCCGCAGCTGCAAGGCCCAGGCCCTGCTCTCCCAGCCCAAATTCCCACAGAGGGACAATGTCAATGTCTGGCGGACACCAAAATGACGCAAACACGGTGACAACAGCAGCAGACACAAAGCCGCTCTCAGTTGAAGGCCATTGATAGTAGTAAGACCCCCATGAAAAACAACCATCAGTACAGGTTTTCCCCACATTCCCTACACCATTTTCATTGGTGTCAGCCCAATGTTTAATTTTTTTTTTTATTTAGTTGGAACTTCATAACCTAAATGTATGTGAAAAGGGAATATCAGTATAAAGACAGTGAAGACAAGACATTAATACCTTCATCAAACCCAACTGGAAGGTCAAGTCTAATGGAGGTCATCTGGATATAAGATAATCTTTTCTATCATCAGGTATCTCCCCAGGTCTTTTATTTCCACATCACAGTCGTCTATTACTATTATTATTATTAACCCCAACTACAAAAATAATAAAATTGTTTAGGCCCCCTTTATATTCAACACTTAGCAATGGCTGTGTCAATAGAGAGTACTCTTCTAAGAATTATTAGCTGAAATCAAATCAAAAGCAAGCAGTCTAAATAGTGAAGAAAACAGTTTCAGAGATTCCTAGTAGTGATGATGTAGGCTTATGTCTACAAAATTAAAATAAAAATTACTTTCAAATTCAACATACAATGTCACTTAACCTGCTTAATTGCCTTTGATGCTATCGTAGTTACAGAGAATTATTGAAAAATACTCAAAATTCAAGTATTTTCTTGTCCCTGTTGATCTTCTTGTGTGGTTTTGACTCAGTTTTCCATCTTAGAGAAACTTGGTGTCTCTCCAAATATACCTGACTACATCTTTAATACATGTAAATTATAACAGCAGCTTTTGAAAATATTTATCTTCTACTTCTCTGTTTAAACTTTTTCTAGTTCAGACTTAATCATACAAATGGATTTCCCTCCCTCTGAAAGCCTAAGCAAGAAAAACAAAAGCTTTTTAATGGTTTGGAAAAGTTCTGGTGTAAATCAGAAGAGCTCAATATAAGTCCTTTAAAGAAATAACAGTTCTCACTGCCCAGAGATTTGGCTGTGCAAATCTTCCTGCTACTGCTCCCAACCAGCATGGCTGAGGCTGAATGGGGTTCTGCAGGAAAGTCCAGCAGAACCTTTGTCTGACTCCTCCAGTTCTTGTACCAATCAAAATCTAAAATTATTAGTTCTGCATCAATATATTATCAACAAAATCATTTTTACATATCAAATTCATTAAAAATTACAGGAGATTATTCTAAATTTGCAAAACCTCTATACTAAAACTTGATCCTACTCTGTCAGGAAAATGCACTTTATAAAGGCCCAAACCCCTTAGAATTATTCAGAATTAAAGACAGAATATGCGCTGTTTCTGAGTTGTGACATTATTTTTTTCTCCAGTTTTTGGTAATGTTAGGCATTTTGTCCCAATATGGTAGATTAAAAAAAATTTATTTTCTCTGAGCTACCTTCAACTGCTACTTCATTTCAGCCAGGAAACTCTCAGCTGTAGAGCTCAGAGACTTTCATCCCCCATGCCATGTGTTGCAAATTGTTAATGCCTACTTTAGCTGTCAGAACGTCTGCAGAATTGGGAATGATTTGCTTTCTTCCCTATTTTCACAACAGACAGGTCAGGGTAACGTATAGACATGCCTTTCTGCAGGCTGCCTTTCCACATTCTCCAGAGGAGCTGCTCTGTTCTCATTCCAGACCTCCCTTTTCAGAGCTCAAGGACGTATCCAATAACATTCACATATTTCAGCTCTACCTAAAACAAAATTCTAGATTTAAGGCTGAGGTTGCTGTGTACAACAGAATTAAGTCTTTCAATTACTATGCTGTATTTCCTACCTAAGATTGCAACCAAAAAATCCTGGTGTTTTCTCTTAAAATAAAACTTCACCCAAAAGCAATTTTTTAATACATCTTGAAATTACAAGTTAATGGCAAAAATGAAAATAGAGAAGTTAAACCCAGTTCTTATACCACAACATTTTAATTTCCCCATTTCTTTGTATTGGAATATTCATTTTTAGTGAAAATTTCTACTAAGATGTTTTCTACAAAGGTGGAACGAAGTCTGCCAAAACACTTTGTATTACACTTCCAGAAAAACTTACTTTAATGGAATTTTTTTGCTCTGGTCTAACTTTGTGTTTACCTTCTAGATGAAAAGAAAATCTGGTTCAGAATTTATTTGAAGTAATGACTGGGGCTTATAAGCAGCTATCATCACTCTTGTCCAATCCATCTCAGCTGGAGCTGTGGTCATCCTCTCCCAAAAGTCCTCCTGTACTTTCTTTTCGTTTCATTCCCTTTTCCACTGCCAGGTACCAGGTTTACATTGGTAACTTTTTTGCCTTCTTATGGAGTTTCTAATGAGATCTTTCTAATATGGAAGAATTTCATTTGCTGCACTCAGCAGCAATTCACTCACAGGCAAAGAGCTTCTGTTTGAATGAACAGATGAAAGGGCTACCTAAGGATTACAGCTTCAATTTTTCATATATTGTTTTATTATACATAAAAGTGATAATCTCCATAGAATTAAATTACAACCCTGATCTGCTTACAGTCCTGATTTTAATTTACTCTAAGCAACTATCCCAGAAGGTAGAGGGAAGGCTTTTCAGTTTTTGAAATTTTTCTATTATTTGAAAAAGTGAAACGAGTGCTTCATTTGCCAAGATTATAAAATGCTCTCACAGGACTCAGTATGTCATATCTCCATACCTTTATTTCAGCTCTTGCAGAGAGCTACAAATAATTGGGTTTCTTCAAGAGAAAGTTTCTAAGTGTTACATAAGATTTTTCTGGCACTGGATCTGATAGTAATAAAAGCCTAATATGATAACACAAAATATATCTCCACACTTCCACACAGAGCAGGTTGCTTTCCAAGGACTACAACAAAATGGATACATGATTCCCAAATCCTCGAGATGAATCCCATGCTATTCACCATGTCATATAAACCTTCCCACAAACTATGGACCCTCAACTCAAAAACATTCCCAGAAACGCTTTCCAGGAAGGGAGGTTATCTTGCATTGTTATAAACTTATATTAATGTTTAGCTTTAATTTAACTCATGGCCAATCCCATCTTTTACTTGAATATCTTTCTGCCCTGTCTAGGCTGTGATATACTTATTAAAAAACAATCAACTCTAATATATGCTGAGAAAAGGTGCATTTCTTTCTGTCCCTGGACGTTGCAGAGACATTTCCTCTGTGCTGTCAGCCCAAGGAGTTTCATGAACATGAGGAAATATTCACATGCACTCAAAACACTGACACTAAAATAAAGATGAGACTACTTTGCTTGTTTCACCGAGCTTTGAACCCAGATGCAGTAGCTGGCACTCACACCAAGATGCATGTAAGTATTCCAAATTTAACACAAAAAGGTCTGATATTAGTTTCACACTGCAAAACAACTCTTTAATATATTAATCCTCCACAATCTCCTTTTAGAGTAAGAAGTTATCTTTTTTTTTCTATCAAATTACTTTCATTTTTATGTTTCTTTCTTTTTCCTTTTCTATCTTATTATTTCCTTCTAAGACGTCTTACACCACTCTACACTTTAATTTGAACTGAAAGTTTTTCTCAAACTCAGGCTAAGTTTGCATAAATTGGTAGTAATGCTAGACTGTACGATGCTAAGAATGGAGATTTTGTCCAAATAGTAGTTATTAATGCATTTAAAATCAGCAGGTTTTCCTTCTCATTTTATTTTATCCAATTCATTTCATGCTATCAGTAGGATGACAGCCTTATTGTCACAAAAAATATAGTTCCTGGGAAAGGACTTTTGAAGTGTCTTCAGTCTGGGAATTAAAACATCACCTGTAACAAGGTAGAATTGGTTGAAAATGTGCCAACACTTAAATCAGTACAGAAAATTAAGTGGATATACAGGTTACATTTACTCTGGCAAATTCATCTCAGACCTACAGTTCTTCATGTATTTTTAAATGCTTATGAGCAGAACTGTTCTTTCAGCTCCACACAGTGGTTCTCACCCCCATTTTATGTAACTGTTGGACTCTCTTAGATGTTTGTGAAAAATCAATTTTCGGCTGTCAGAGCAGAGCTCTCGGCTGCACGTGCAAAGCCAATACCCAGGGGTGGCACCCCAGGCTGGGCAGCGAGGGCTGCAGCTGCAAGGGCACCTCCACCTTTGGTTCTGGACAAAATTCCCCCTGACCAAAATACAGACCATGCACAGCAGCACAGAGAGCCGGAGCAAAGGCTTCTCCACAACACTCCCAGTCTGTCCCAGCAGGAAATTCAATATTCCTGAAACCCTTGCCCTAGGAAGGAACTTGGGTCTGCTACTCATCACACTCTGTGCTGCATTATGACAGATACAAATTAAAGCAGGTAAAAGGCAATTTGTTTATACTAAAGGACTGGAAGAAACTCTACACACTGTTTGTGCAGGACCATATCTTCCATTTTCCACTTTTAAACCATTTCTCTGAGACTGTAAATTCCTCCTGGGAGAGGTCATATATTGCATGCATTTTCAGAGTCTCTTTCTGCAGCAATAACAATAACAATAATTGTTATTGTTGCTATTATTATTAATAAAAGCCCAGCAGTTGCAGAAGAGAGGGTTCCCTTAGGAACCTTGTAAGGATCTTGGTGGCTGAAAGCTCAGTTTTCCAGGGAACTGAGCTGGCCAAGTCAGTTTTCCTGCAGCAAAGATGAACAATCTGCAGGGCATGCTGTTCCCCAAAATCTGATTAGAGCTCCTCAGGTTTCATTTTGAATTTACCCCGTGTAGAGAAAATACACACACTGAATTTGTGCAACCCTGAAAAGCATTTTCATCTGGAGGAGTATTTGAATTATCTTTTTTATTTTCTTGTGCACATAAAATTTTTGGGTATTGACCCTCCAACCAGCTGCAATGGAGGGTGCAATTACTGTACATTGAATGACAGATAAGTTATTAATTAAAGACTTTTTAGTCTTTTCATCTCAGAGCTCTGATTTACAACTCAATTACAATTAAAAAACTACTGTACCACTTGTAAGCCAAGGTACAGTGTCTGCCCATATATTAAGCTGGTGTCTATGGGTAAAAATTCTATAATTTGACTTATTTTAGCCAACAATGAAAAGGATTTCATAAGGGAATCTGATTGACATTATTTCCAACATGGTCCTCATTTTGCCTCCCTTCTTTCATGTAGTTAATATTTTAGTAAGCTTTAATAAAATTTTTAGACAATTCATATCGTGCTGATTCGTGGATTCCCACTGATGCTTTGTCAGCTGCACACACTATTGTTTCTGTACTGCTTTCTGGGGTTGATTTCTCTGAACACTTAAAATATGTAATGATAAAGCTGTGACTCAGTTTTACCACAGTATACCACAATGCAGCTAAAAAAGGGTTTTTTTAACCTCTAAATTAGTTTTTGAAATAGACTGTCAATGATTAAAATATTTGCACTGGATGCATTGGAGCAAGCTCATCAGATATGAACTTAAAACCCTCACATCTAAGTCTTTATGGGGACAGTTTCTGTTGGTTTCTATTCATAACACCACTTCAAAAAGCTTCATCAGTTTTTTGTTTATAACTCTGAAGAGCAGCAAGGTTTAAATGTAATTTACTGGAAACTCTGGCATTGACAAAATGCCTCTAAAAGAGAAACAGTGACACAACAGTGAAATAAAACATACAGAGGGACATGAAATTCCTATCAGTCCTGGGAGAAATTTTATCTTTGTGAGTTCTATGCTCAGCTAAAATCCAAATATTCTAAAATAAAAGCTCCCCTAATTTCATGCCACTAAGGTCTAACACTAATTACACAGACATGCTCTTCCCAGTGTGTTCACTATGAACTCAGAGAACTTTCTCTGGGCACAAGCCACGGTTTGAGGTGTGGGCTGGACCTGCAGGCTGAGCCCCAGAGTGGAGAGCCCCAGGAGGGGTGACCAGAAGCACTCGTGCCTTCTCTTGGATCTGCCCTTCCACTTGCAGTGCAACACCAGCTGTGTGGCTCATTTCTCTATCTGCATCACAGATAGAACAAAACACAAAACACAGTTTCAGGGGTTCAAGTGGTACTGCATTTCATGAGACCTTCGAATATTATAGAACTGGGCAGGCATAAACAAGTAACAGTGGCAAAACAAGGAGCAACTGCAATGTGGTACGAACTAAGAGGCAGGTACTTGGATTTTTTCCTTAACTTTGGTGTATTTTTACTATTTAAGGACTAGTAACTAATATCAAGGAATTTAATATATTTTCCAAAACACCATTTATTCTAGAAATTTGTTCATCAACAGCTCTGAATGCTGTAAAAAGCAGCAAACGTGCTTTTAAGCAAGACTGAAGTGAAGCAGCAATGGTGTTAGAGCATTACAAAAGCACTGGTGATGTAGCTCTTATGTCTCACTGTTAGTATTGTTACAGAGGATGCCTTCTGATCAGTGGCTCCCAGCTTTAAGAAATAATGATATATTTCTAGATAATCGACTGCTACCTATTACCATACTTTTGATGTGGTGGAACAGTCATGTGCCTTATTTTCCACGTCCTCAGGGTATCCTGGTTAAATGTCACATGCATTTTTCTCCCATGTTAAGAAAACAAAACCTGCATATTAATTCTTTTTAAGGGAGGCACAAAATGCAATAAGAAAGGAACATTGATTATCCTATTCATCTATAAACTACTCCAATAGACATATAAATAATACTGGAAAATGTAATGTAGCTTTAATTAACTGTTATAACAGTCTTGATAGATGAAACCTGCAGCAATCAATCGGATTGCTCTGAGAGCAGTTTAAGCTAATTCACAACAAAAGACAAAGTTAAAAAGCCAGAATATCACACAATTTTTACAAGTATTTTGTTATTTAAATTAAGACCTATGTCACTGACCATGTTTCTTAGTAGAGAAATTATAAGCAACCCTCACTGTAAATGTAACCAAGAGCTGAAGTGTCCAAGAGTTCCATACACTCCTCCATGGCTGTTCCAAATATCAGAATAAAATAACAAAGAACTGCCCTCTTCCGACTCCAAAATGCTTGTGGTTCAGTTGTCCAAATCTGTATTTCAGTAAAGCAATCTACCTACAAAATGTTTGCTATCGTGGCCCCAAAAGGCACAAATCTTAAAAAGGAAAGAGCAATGAGTGAATTTCACACAACATTCACAGTTTCAAACAGAAAAAAATACTTTATCTAGAGAAACAATCAGTTAATTTTTACACTTCAGGACTATTTGCTGTAAGGAGGAAACTAGCATTAACTTCTTTTATTTACTATGGCAAATAAAAGAGAAACACAGGGCATTGCAAATTAGATGATTTATTGCTAATTTCATATTCCTACTCACCATTTATTTCTATGTCTATATATAAAGATAAACTGTATTTATAGTTATTAATTTACATGCATTATATGACATTAAAGAAAATATTTCCTTCTCCCAATTACTTCTCAGCCAAATGCCAAAGGTTCAAACATATGAACTGAATATGTCTGTCTTGACAGCCAGATAAGATGGAGCTTTTGTACTTTACATTAGATTTAGCAGAGAGTCAGGTTTGGTTCATTTTTCTCCTATGCAGTTCTTAATTCTACAACATTTTTAGAAGCCAAATATATCCAATGTTAATCAGAAAGATAATTTTTGATCAACCTGTTTTCTTGAAAGTACATTAGAATTGGTCAAGATTTCCAAGATTACAGCAAAGATATTTTTATTCACATTGATATGTCAGAAAAAATGACAATTAAATCTTTTTCACATCTATTCTCTATTTAGTTTAAAAAATCTGTTTAACTGACTGTGATGTTAATATACTTTGTGGACGTAATGTTTTGGTTTGTGATTTTTTTGAGGTTTTTTTTCTGTGGTCTCCATTACAATGAGGCTAAATAAGATTGTGCAACCATAGCAGATAAGAGCTGTGCAGGTACCACCACTGCAAGGCAGGATGCACTTCCCCAGGTGTCTCTGTTCTAGAGCTCCTCTCCTACACACTCAGATGTCACCTGGGATTGTCCCAGCAGTACCTGGCACAGAGCAGGGCCATTTATTTCCCAAAGCTCTCCTAGGGACTGAGCAGGTTATGCTGTGTGGATAAGCACGCTCCATAAAACCTTTATCTCCATCAGTACAGAAGTTTAGCTGGAAGTGTTGCCCAAAACAGGTCCTGCCCCAGTTTTGGTGTAGCCTTGGATGAATGGTGCAAGGAAGCACTCCTGTATGGGAACTTGTGCAGATATTGTACTGAAAAATCTAAACTAGACCCTTTCCCACTCTCCCCACATTATGGCCTTACACTGATGACAGGAATAGGAAGCAGAAAGTAATTTTTTTATTATTATTCCTGTTATCATTCACATTAATGCCATATCAATAGATCTGGTAGTCCAAATCATGATCATAATGGCTGTAAATCCTGTTTACGTTTAGTGCAAGCTCTTCAAAGAATGAAAGGCATTTTCACAAAATATAAGTCAGGTGCAGGAAAAAAGAGCTTCTAGTCAGGTGTTTAGGATTCAGTTATCCCTAGCTATTAAACAAACCACCCTCATATATATAGCCTGGATATATCCCTTCTCTACTATATGTTGCATCATTTTTTTTTTTTTGGGCAGGAAAAGTTTCCCTGACATAGTATTTACAATCCCACAATTAATTTGTCTTCATTTCATTGTGTCCTTAATAACACTAGGTAGGCAACAGATTTCAAGCCTTTCCAAATGAAATGAAGCAGAAGTGAGCTCACATCCTAATAAATTGTTTATTGAATATTTATTTTTACTTGGATGACACAGCACTTGTGAATCTGCTGGTGGTAAAACCCATGCTTATATGCTACAGCACAACATTTATTGAAGCAGATATTCCTGCCAAATCTATATTGCATTTATAAATCTTCAAAACAAGCTGGTAAATGTCACTACTTCTTAAATGCTTGGCGGAATCAATGACAAGTGATGCTGCCTTTGCCCTTGAAGAATTCATGTGTTTGGATCTGAGTCCAAATCCTAAAAACCTGTTCATAAACACACGCAACATAAATGCACATGCAATGCACAAGAGGCACTGAGGATGGGAAGGAGAAGTTACTCTAAATGCAAAAGTTTAATACAAACAGGAAAATTTGTCTATGTCTTTTTAAGATTTTCATTGTAAGCTCTGTGAAATACACTACTTTAAAGCCCATTACCTTCTTTCCATTCTGTATTGGAATATTTTGCAGTGGTCATCCATACACTACCCAAAAGCAATCAGCTCATTTTGATGTGGCTTTAGTACCTCACTAGACATCTCTTGAAATAAGTGTATATATATACTCAAAATCCAAATATAGACTTTCAATATATAATTCTAAAAAAAAATGTAGAAGCTATCCTGGCATAACATCAGGTAAATGCTATGGGCTGCATACTTGGGCTTCCTATGTATCCTTCATTTTCTGACTGATCATTCTGGCTTTCTTTTTTTTTTTTTTAACTATATCTCCAGCTTCCAAGAGAGACAAAATGCAAAAACTGAGCAACACCGTAAAAAAATGTTCTCTGTCCTCTAACTTCTTGCACGCTGCCAGTGAATTGTGGAACAGTCTGCTCAGTGTCAGTGGGATGCCCATCTCCCAAGAGTGGAGCTGCTCTGTTAGCAGCACAGTCCAGATTTGCTGTCATGCCTGACATGGCACAACCCAAACGCTTTCCCAAGGAAAGCACTGCAGCATCCTCGTTTTCCATCTGGTTTGTAACAGCAATGGTTTAAAAGGGTATGGGGTAGTCTAGTCAGGGCTCTGAATTATACAGCAAATTGTATTCTTCAAGAGCACATCAGCTGGCTTAGGCTAATGACATGTTTCTGTGGCAGAGCTGCAACTATATTGTCTTTTTTGCCCATGGTAGATTTCTCAGAGTTAGGGGAATTTCCCTGAGGAGAAATGCTGTCAGCACAGGGCAAGGAAAGAGACCAGACAAAGACAATCCATGGAGATCCAGCAGAGAAAAGTTGCTCTCCTTCAGAGTTATAATCCACACAGCACCTTATACCCTCCAGCCACACATTCTCCCTCCTTTCATAAGAATATTTTCTTCTGGAGAGAAACTGGATCTGTGATTCTCCTGACTGGACCCACAGCTTTCTTCAGGGCACCTCCCTCACTAGCCAGAACTAGTATCTCTTTTCTTTTTAGCAAAACCTACACTTGCTGAAATTGTTAATTAAACAGAAAATAATTGGCAGAGCTTGTCATAGAAGTGGCACTGCAATGACACACAAGATCTTGGGGCAATATTAATTGATAAAATACAAAGTGAAATGGAAAAAAAGATTGTCTCAAATCAAGACTTTCTGTTTATTGGTAGAAGCTGGAAAACTGGCTTTGAGATGGGAGTAGTTCAATAGGAAACAAAAACCTCACAGCCTAGATGGTGATGATGAGCAAAAATGACTTCTCAAGCATGCTTCCAGGAAAATAAAGGACAAAAAATATTATGAGATACTTTGCTACTTTTCATTTCCAAGTTAAACAAAGCACATTTCCCCTGAAGATCCCACTCCCTGCCAAAAAAAAAAGGATAAATAATATGTTAGCAATTTTACCCTATTCAGTAACATCCCTGGGGATGGTATGTTGTAGTAGGTATGAAAAGGTTTCTTGGGCTACATGAGACTTTAGAAAATGTGATTATTACATTAATGCATTGTTTTACTCTAAATAATACATTGCTTTTACAATTTCAACTTGCATTTGATGTCTGCACACAGTGATCTGTGAAGCTTATAAAAAATGCTTAAGCACACACCACTTCTTTTTCTCTAATTCCTGTATGCTTTGTTTAATAGTAGTCTTAATGCAACAACAGCAGGATATTTTGGATCTTAACAGGAGAGATGGATTACATGGCAGCCACTAAATACTGGCAAAAGCATCACACATTGTACAAAGTTTTCAAATGTGTAATGCAAAGAGTCTTTCATTTCATCCACCAACCCTGAAGATATCTCAACTGATAAAAAGAAGTATTCCAGCTGCCTCTTTGAAAATTACTGAAAGCCAGGTGTCAAGATGCTGGAAAGCTGCTCTTTCATCAGCTCTCTTGGGCTATGTGACAGTGAAGTGAGAACCTGTCGGAAGAAGGAAATGATTCTCTGTAGGTTCTTCCCAGTCTGTGGCGTTGACTCCATACAACTGTGACTGATAGCCTTGATTTGGAATAATTTGGGAAAATATTTAAGGTTTCCTAAGTACAGTGAATTAAAGGGTTAGAATAAAATGGGAGGGAAGAAACACAACCTGTTCAGGGGGTGGATTGCAATGAAATCTAAATCTGATACGATTTCTTATTACATAAGAATGTGTTTACTCGTCTCAGCTTCTTCACAGTGCTTCCTGTATGCCCCCAAAAAATGTTTAGGGTTGTATGACAGCAATGAAGTGTGACAGGCTCCTAATCTGCAAAACAACTGAAAAATGATATTTTTTACAGAGACAATCCCACATTTGCCTGCTCCCTGATTTAAAGTTTCCATCTGGGCAGCTGGCAGCCATTCCCTACAGCTCAGGCTACCTCAAAACACAGCACAGAGGCTTTGGGCAAACTCTAAGTTAGATAATAAGGGAAGATTTTTCTCCCTAAAATCACTTCCATTTTCAGATATTTTAATCAAATGAACAGCAGTTTCATGTCCATTATTCCAAAAGAGAAATGTAGAAAACCACTTGAAAGCTGAAATTATCATCAGAAGTTTGTTGTGTCCTAAATCTCTAGACACAATTTGAAATAGACAGGTTTTGTCTGTTCATTTCTCTCTATCCTTTCTTCATCTAGATACAGATTTTATTAGGAGAGTTGGAAAAATGAAACCAAGAAATATGTGTAATGAAGAGAAAAAAGCCCTTATTTCTATAAACATTATTTCATTAGTGGCATTCTCTTAACAGCACTGTTCTCTGCAGTACACACCAAAAAAAAGGAAATGCAGTTGCTTTTTCCTCTTTCTACTTCTGCTACCATGTTGTTAATTCCAACTGCAAAGCCACTGATCCTTGAAATTATTTTCACATGCCTGGAAAACACATGTGGCTTTTCCTTACCTTTATGTTTTTAGAATTGCTCCTTCAAAATTTAGTATGTCCTCTAGAAAACACTGATTCACACAGCTGAATTAAGGAATATCAAAAAACCTTGGCCTTTATTTTAGCCTTAGAGACCTAAAACCCCTAATGATGGAATTCTGAGTTCAGCTTGCATTATTCCTCACTAGAAGCACAAAACTAGATTCAGCACATGTAACACTGCAGCTTAGGCACAGCAAGATACACCCTGAACTTGCAAATCCCTTCTTATTTGTACAAGCCAGGCTATGAAAACAGACACCTCTAATGAATTCACTGAGAAGTCCTCAGTAGAAGTAGCAACAGCAGACTTAGAGCTATAATATTTAAAGCAACTGCAGAATTGTGCTTTCATCAGGGAAGGAACAAAAGCTTTGTTAGTTTTGAAGCTTACATTTATATTCAGCATAATAATTCAAAGTATCATTGCCTGCCACTATTAGGACACAGAGGTCAAATATGGCAAGAAAAAAAAAGATTACATTCACAAGCTATACAAAAGAGAAAATAGGCTCAAATTGTATGAAGTGCAGTGACATTATTTAAATGTCTTTGTTAATCAGGGTCCTGACATAAGAGATGGTGCTGAGAAGAATTTGCTCTTCAGCCTCTTCTCAGCATGGGTCAAATCTGCTTAATATTCCAAACGCTGAGTCTAGCTGAACTGCGTTACCCCTTTATGATCTCTCATCTATTTTTTTTTCTCCTTTGAATTCAAGATGCACTGGTATTTTCAGTTTTCATCACTGCTAAAGGGCAGGCAAGTTATAGTATAAACAGTGAAGTTCCTTTCATGCCTTGTTTATAATGATTTATACATTATATCACTGTTAGACCCGCAGAATTTTTTGTAGAAATTCAGAACACACCAAAAAAAAAAAAAAAAAAAGTTTGGGAATTTTTACCTTTAACCTTATGCATTTTTTTTTTCAGTTGCTTGATGAGGGACAAAGAATATTGTCAGAATAATGTGAATCTGCTGATTCACACATGAGAAAATAAGTGTAATCCAGTTTCCATCCTGTAGAGCCACAAGGGCATGGAGCCCATGCAAAGCAAACAACAGTGGGGCTCACAGAGCACTTAAGGTATAGATGCTGCTGTTTACTTATCTACACCAACATCCCACTTGAAGTACACCCATGAGGGCTGTGAAGGATGTTTCAGGTGGTCAATTATCACTTTTACATGGAAGAATAGAAAATAAGTAAAAAGACCAAAGTCAAGCAAGTGGTACATCTTAGCCAGTAAACTGGTCTCCCCATTCACCAGCACTGTTTGTGGGGAGCAAAAAAGGATTCCTTAAAATAAAACCTGACTCTGGTCCTCCTGTTGACCCCATACTGAAGAGGATGTGCTCTGCAATCACAGGAACAAGACCTTGTGCTCTTCTGTCCTTCCTTCTTCCTCCAGCCATCCACAGGCTTTATCCCTGCCAGCTGCTTTCCCATCACCCAGGCTTGCTACCTGAGGGCTTTGGAGGCTTTTGTTGTTTCCCTGCCAAAACATTCAATCCATAAAAGTCTTTCTCCCATTTCAAACAAGATATACAGAGCACTGAGGGGACATGAAAGAGCAGCTGGCCAGTTTATTTTGATTTATTGGAAACATTATAGGATTGCCCAAAGGCCTTGGTCAGAGTCAGCTCAGAGCTGCTCCAGCCTGTCTGCAGCAGTGCAGAGCAGGAAGACAGATGAGGTTGCTCAAGACAAGACAAGATCCAGCCCACCCAGGACAGCTCTTCTCACAGTGGGGATTTAGGAAGGACATATTACTATGAAGACCAACTGCACAGCTGTTCAAGATTTTGATAGCCTGACCTAACTGCAAGATTTGAGAAAGTGCAATGACACAAATCAAACTGCCTGATATGACTCTTTCAGGTGCTCAGATAAATGAACTAAGTTTTCACTATACTGACCAATATTTGTTAAAAGCTGGTTTCCAAAACATTCCTATTCAGAATCAAAACCAATTCAATATTAACTACTCACTGCCCAGAATGTTATATCCTGTATTTACACCTAATGGTTATTTTTAAAATTGCAGAGAGAGCGGAGAATGCCTCTTCAACTTTGAGACAAGTTTTGCCAAACCAGTGTAGGTCACAGGATCTCCACCCATGATGCAAAAAGATAGTCACATATTCATCAGGTGGCTTGGGTTAGATAACAGAAAATTTTCCATGTTTTCAATAGGTTTAATATATATTTCATTTTTTTTTTTTTTGTCTGCAGCTCTGATCCGTGTTGTAGACATCAGCAACAGTGAGAGCTTAGGGGCTATAATTAGAGCTTTGCAAGTTAAAAGGAGACACAAAAAGTGTTGGAAAGGCTGTATACATTTTAATACCTTCTTCCATGACCAACACAGGTGGCAACAGCCAGGTGCTGTAGCTGAGACATTTCTGGGAAGGAGAAGAGTGCCCAACATGGTCAATATACAACATAATGTAAATGCACTCTGTTTTATTAGAGATCAGATACTCGCACTTCATTTATTTGAAAATCCCTCAAAAGAACAAAGTAAAATATAAAGAATAGATCACAATGAGAAAGGGGAGATAACAGGAGGAAGGATTTGAAATAGAAAGAGGGGAAAAGAGGTTTAAACATATTTCTTTCTCTCCTTCTTACAATTTTCTTCATGGTGGTTTTACCTTTTTCAGGACCAGCTTCAGACAGGGAGTATTTAAGTATCAAAAAAGAACTCCTCACTTCAGAGAACCAGTTTCACTAAATGTAATGTTGACAGGCACTGTACAGCTACGGTGTGTATTTGGGAAGACATAATAAATACGATCTGAAAAGGTCACATCTCACACAGGCACCTTTGACGACTGGTGCAGACTCTCAAAATACAGCTCAGAAGTAGATACAGTAACACATTCCTTCCCTCCAGCGTTCACAGTAAGTAGGGTTTCAAAACCACTTAAATTTCCTATTAAAAATCTCAATTCAGGAATATACCCCACTTTGATTTAACACATTCCTAGAAAGGCAGTTGTGCTCCTATATTCCATGCAGCAGTCCACATTCAATGTGGAATTATTTATTTTCATAACAAAAAATAAAAATTGCTGTTTTCAAAGGAAGAAACAAATAGGCAGCAATATATTTATGACATCTTACTCCTTCTTGCTCACACCCTTCTGCTTTTAAATATTTAAGAGATTAATGACACTTCAAATTATAGAAAAATGATAAAAGACTGTAGTGCTTTTAAATAAAAATAATTTCCCACTTGATTTCTCTTCTCTTTTCTCAGCTATTGGGATTGAAGGGGTTAATTTATTCCCTGAGACAGAAGACCTTAGATAAGCTTGCTGGTTATGTAGGCATGTCTGGGTTGCTAGGAGTTTAAACTATCAGCTTGCAAATGGAGCTATTTCAGATCCCAGGTGATCCAAAGAATAGGTCTCCTCCTGCACTAAACGATGCAGGGATTATGTGGGGGAAAAAAAATTGTATGTGATCCTGTAATCAGACAATACACTGTAACACATAAGCAAAAAGATGCTGAATTAAGGCAGTGTAGGATGTGCCAGAATTACATTTGTCTACCTTCTGAATGCTTGATTTGCAGCCTCAGGAGGTTTTTATAATATTTTTAGTATTTGCAACTGTTGTGTATAACACACAGGAAATATGATAGAGACCTGGGTAATGATGACACCTCTGGTGTGCAGCTCCAGCTTTCTTAACTGCCCCAGCATTTTTCTTATTTGGACATGGATATTCCAGTGGTTAATATAATATAATATCTTCTGTATATCAGCTCACTCATGCATATGACCACTTGATTGCCTCCCATACACTGTTTAACCTAATTATCATGAACACTGATGTCTCAAGAATTTTCTGTGCCTTCAAGATCTGCACTGTGGCAAACAGGCATTACTCTCTAATCAATTTCTGAGCTTGGTCACAACACAGTAAACCTGTGCCACTTGGCTAAGCCAGATGCATCCTTGATAAACGCTGCTGAACCACTGCCAGCAATGTTCTGTGCCCTATGATAAGTTTGCATTAAAGCAAAGGCTAAAACATCTATAGAATAAGAATTGCAGGAGCTCTGGGGGAAAGGGAATTGGTGCTGTGGGGTTTTTCTAATAATTTATACAAGAACGAGAAATACCACAAACTACTTAGTAAGTGGAGGGGGGAGGGGAAATGTAGGCTTGAGTTTAGCTGACAATGAAAGTAATCAGAACCTGCCACACAGTATATAAAATATGTGCAAACACATAGTTGACTTTAATTTATTGGTGCTAAAGCTCCCACTGAATTAAACTGGAGTTCAGGGTGCTAGCACCCCTGTAAATCAGAAGCTTCATGCACGTGCAATTGCAGTCCCAGGCTGCCTGCTCTAAAGGAAATCACTTTCATCATCACAGCAACTCAAGGAGAGGAGCCCATGACCAGAATGCTTTTCTTATCTTCTGAATCTGTGACTCTGTGTAAACTATTTCTACAGGAAATAAATCTGTAAAGGTGGCATCAATTGTTACAGTTTCAATTAAGGTATTGAATGGCAGGAGATGCCACACGTAACAGAAATGACTAATTTGAAAAGGGAATAAGGTACAGTTTTTAGATAAACCTGAAGTAATTTTTTAAAAATAATTTACCCAGGATATTTATTCTCTTTTCAACAAAGGAGATGACCGTATCCACACATGATAAAAATCTTCTCTCCTTCTCTCCTAGACAAAGGTAGAGACACAAGGCTGGTTTTCATATTCATCAGTTATTAGTTTTGCAACATTCCCAGCTCTTGCCAAAAGCCTCAGATTTCCCCTTTTCCTTGAAAATCAATGTAAAAATCCTTAATGTGTGATTCTGGACTGAGAAACACACAGAGATTGACAATATACATATGCTTGCACAAGCATTTAGATCACCAGAAATTAATAGCTTGTGCACAATTATGCTGAAACATTTTCATGTTTGCCCACATGATACATGATTGTTGGGTTTTACATTAATCAAAACAACAAACTATCTGATTTGTAATGTTCTGGGTCAGTACAAGAGTTTGAGGAAAAAAGCAATGATGGCAAAATTAATTAATTTGCAGGAATTACACAGGAACGGATCCAGTTTCCACTGCATGCAGTAAAACTACTCCATGTGCTGTATGCACTCCATTTAACTCACCTCCCAGAATCACCAGCAAAGTGGTTGGCAATGCAGGGCATTCTTTACAAATGAGAAGTTGAAGTGACAGTGCCGCTAATAACACAATGTCCTGCCACCCCCAAGGATGCTGGAATATCCAGATCCCTGGAATAAGGAGTAAAAGTCACACAAAGAGAGCTGTCCACTCACCTCCCTAGCACTGACTTTGGTCCAGGACAGCAAAACATTTCTCTCAAAAACCTGCATGAAATTTCCCACTCAGACAAAAAGGGAATCTCTCAGGTCTCTCAAGACATGAAAGAGCAGCCCACATTTAACTTCATACGACTCAGATTCCTCTCATGCCCAAGTTTTTTTCCTGCCTATATTTCTCTGCTTTTAACTTTTCTTTCCCTCCAGTCAACTGTGAACATATATATGAAGATTTTTGGGAAGCACCTTCAACTCGATTCACTTCAGCTGAATCTTCAAATGCTCAGCCTCTTTGACTATCAGGCCATAAATATGAAAGAAGTAAATATCTGTGCCCTGCAAACTCTCCCCTTCTCTCTTTGTGACAGTGCTGCTCATGGCTCCCCCAGGGACTGATTTATCCACAAGACTGGCATTTTAAATTCAACAATATGTGATTTATTTCATAGTCCTCAAAGATAACAAATACTCAGTTTTAAAATACTGAATCATTCACTTAACTTAGTATGCCTGAAAAATATTTTTATGGAAAGCAATAAATTTTAATTGCAAGTAATAGCAATGTAAGTAAAGAGAATGCCTGGATGTACCACAGAGGAAATACCTCATTCTGTAAGTGAATGTCTTTAATTAATGATAATTTCTAATTGTAACACATTATTTACAGAATTGACACTTTTTGTATCTCTCTGTTAACCCCAATTTTAAAAGTTATTTCAGCTGTGAATGATGATGCTCATTTCTCTGAGTCCAGCCCTCCAGGAGCAGCAGGAAGCACTGAGCATTTTTAAGTGGACACATAACTGCTTGCCTGGAGTCATGCAAAGGTTCACCCTCAGACCTTGGACTGCGAGGTGATGCAGGGACTCCTGAACACCACAGAGTAAGAAAAATGTGTCTATTGAAGTGGCAGCTGAAATTGCACCAGTGTAACCCAGCTCAGTATCCTGCAGGTGCTGCAGTGCCCATTGCTGGCCAGTTCACCTGGGTGAAGCAGCAGTGTTGGACACGTGCTGGAGCACTGGCCTTGTTCTGAGCACACAGGCATCTTTCTAGGACAATAAAAGCCTTTCCAAACTCTCCCAAGTGGTCTTATTCAAAGGCCATATCCTGCTTAAGAGACCAGCAAAGCTCTGGTTGTAGGAAGCCACACTGCCTGTACAAAACAATAAATTATCATATTTATCAATGCTAGTGGCTGCTAGTCTGGTATTATGATTTATTAATGTGAGATTCAAAACCAGAACCTCTATTGTCTCAAAATTTACTGGTGATGATATTCTGTCAATGTAGAATAATCCTTTGCACTGTTTATTTCCCACGTTTTGCAACAATGATGCTGCCTCGTTAAAAAAAAAAATAGCATCTTGACTTTCATTTTTCATGAAGTATTATTCTGTGATTACAGCTACTTTTGTTTTTTGTTTGTTTGTTTCGACTTTCCCATTTGAATTTATCTGGATTCATCTTCCAGCCTACTTCAGCCAAATCTTGCCTTTCTCTACTAGATTATAGAGGTAACCAATATTTTCAACATATTAAGGCCCTTCTGAGCTGTAAACAAATGGTCTCTCTTTCCTTGAGAAGAGCAGAACAGATGGAGCTCTAAATTCCTCTCTAGAAGCATTCTCTCAAAATTATTTTTCTTGCACATTTTTTTTTACCTACTTCAATTTGTCAACATAATTTAAACAAATGTGGACACAAAACTAAAAAGATATTCTGGTAGTTGCCTATCACAACACATATAGACAAAATCACTGTTTTAATCTGTGTATCTATGACCCATATTAGCCTTCTTTGCCCCAGCTCTCACAATAAGTCCCAGTGAGCTGCTGCCCTGGTTTGACACCTTTCTCAACAGAATATCCTCATTGCAACTCCAGTCTCTATTCTCATTTTTTTTTTTTCTTTTTGAATGGCCCAAGTTGGCAACAATTCTAAATTCTCTGGTAGAATTCTCAATTACTACTAACCATTCCAATAGTCTATCAGTCATCTGGAAGTTTCCTTACTGGCAGCTAGAACATGCATATCTCCGATTTATTGACAAAATTGTGGATGAGAACTGAGCCAGCATCTATGCCTAGGGAATTTCACTACAACAATCTTATTTAGGTCTCATTATTATTTTGGGAGTGAAATGCATAGTTCTATCCAAAAAAAAAAGAATAAAACATCTAAAAAATATTTTTTAAAATATGCAAAGCTTGTCTTTTCAAGGCATAGTGAACGGGCTTAATTATGTAGAAATGTAAAGGCCATGTATGAAAATACAATTTGAGAATAACTGTCCTTAAAATCAGGCAGTTTTGAGCAAAAATCTTGTATTTTCCACAATTTAATGTGCATAAGAACACCAAATAATTCTATTAAAAAAAGAAGTATATATTTATACTCATTGGGACCACAAATACAAGAATCAGCAAAGCATTTCAAATAACTGCAATATATATGGTAGGCATAGTAGATGGAAATACATTCATGCTTTATAATACTGACATTTTATTCAACATGGTCTCTGTCAAGGATATAAATCCTTTTTGCGTTTCTCTGGGGTCCCCAGGCCCAAAATAGCATCAGATTAACTTTCATAACAGACTTCTTATTTTGAGGAGGAGAAAAAGAAGGAAAAATGCTGTGTCACTGTGACAGAAGAAATCTCAAAACAGATATGAGTTCATAACAGGAAAAGAAGTCAAAATATTTACTATTTTTCAGACTACTAGAACTGCAGGATTCAGGAAAGCAGTGAAACATGAAGCCCATTCATTCCTCTGGATGAAGCAAATACAATTTACAGCAGTACTAAAACATTTCTTGGTGAGAAAATCTTCTAAGGGGTTTTCATGGTACTCTCCTGACTCCTCACTTCCTCCTCCTTTGCTCACTGCTAACCTAGAGAGGTGGCCAAGGCAGCACATCTCTGGGTGAAATTTGTGGTATAATCAGGAAGATGCCACAAAGCTGAATATTTGATGCTGGCTTATTATTCCCATTGTGCTTCTGCAGGCTGAGTCTCCCTCCCCTCAGCCTGCTCTCTTCCCTCTCTTCTCCCTCCAGAGGCACAAACAATTTTAGCTCAAAAGCTGCATTACCTCTCATTTTATGAAATTTCTGCAAGGAATAACCTTTAACCCATACTTTGCCTCCTCCCCTTCCCTGCCAAAAGCTTTATTCATTCAATCCTTTTTCAACCTCAATTACTTCCCATTTAACAAATGGTTGGTGTAGCAGTGAAGCACTACAGTAAGAACAAAGGTTGGTGCTCCATTGCAATCTCTTCAGGGTAGAATCAAAGGCAAATTCTCTATCAGAGAAAGCCACCTCTCCTCGATTTTTCTGTCACCACATTATTATTATACAGCTTGTCTCTGAAAAGAAGGCTCTCAGGATGTCATGAACTCTCAGAGAATTTCTAGTCTACAATGCCTTTCAGTAAAAAAGAGAATGCTCCAGAGAGAAAATAACCTTTGTGTAAGGAAAGGTTTGTTCTGCAATATTGTCTGAGCACTGGCTTTACGGGGGAAGAAATGAGTCTTTGCATTTGCATTGCCAGAGCATAGGAACTGCTCCAAGAAATATGAGTGTGCACAACCTGACTGGGCTGCTCCCTTCCCTCTGTCTGAGGTTAGGCAGGGTTAGGCAGCACATGCAACCCCTCCTATAGATACATGTCCACAGCAGAACACACACAGCTGAATTTGGAAAACAGGAATTCTTTTCACTTCAAATGGTATTCCTTAATTACACAAAAAAAAAAAAAAAAAAAAAAAAAAGCGCCATGTAACTTGTATCTCATTCCTGATCTCATTTGAAGGATAAGGCATGAACATATTCCTATTCCTTGTCCCTCATTCCTAAATTATTCTTGTATTTTTTTCCCTGATTTTAAATACTTTAAATGCAGACACAAACTTCTGCCTCTTGCAAGCATGTCTACAGCAGCAGTTTATGTTGTCAACAGGACAGCAGCATCCTCATGGAGACAAATTAGTGATATTCCAAAAGAATCCTAAGGTGTCTTGTATAGAAAAAATAAAGACAACTTATGGCAAGTATCATTCAGAAAAATAGAAATATTCACAGCACAGACAGAAGTCAGAGATGTTCTTAAAAAACGGAGGAAATCAGGAGACAGATTCCAAGCTGTGCAAATTTTCCAATGCTCTTTGAAATAAAAGGAACTCTGGTAATTATATTCAGCTAAAGATCTGCCCCTGAGAAATAAAAAGCACCTCTCAACCTGCTCAGAACCTACTTTCCCAAGTTATTTTAATTATACAAAAATTTAGGAGGGTTATTATTTTTATTTCATATAACTTAAAGTATTCCAGTGGTCATTGTAAAGAATTTTGGTTTTCTATTTTTTTTTAAAGTGAAGAATTTTCTTCACCAAAATTAGAACAAGAATGTTGAAAGGTAAAGTAAGGTGAAATGATTAATAGAATAAATGACTTAAAAATACATAGGAAAAAGTAAACAACAGAAAAAGAAAATTCAATTTTGTACTATTCAGGTTCAAGCTCAACAAGAAGTGTGATGAAAATGTATCCTCCCTTGAGAGTTACAGATTACTGAAGACAGTGGCACTTCATATGCTTTTCTTAATACTGTTTACAAATTACATCCTTCTGGGAGTTGTATTAAAAAAAATTATACTTCAAAGGCATGCAAGTGGGTTATTAGCTAAAGTTAATGGCCACTATTCCCACATATCTGAAAGACTCTTTCTTCCCCCTGAAAGAAAAATAAGCCAAAGAAAAATGGTATCATGCTTGATGTTCTGCAAACATTTTAATAATACATAAGGCTGAGTTAGAAAGGCAAACAACTCAAAACCAAATCAATAGAGTCTGCAAAACTAAAAAATTTCAATTTAGCCTCCAGTTCTCTATGTCAGTGTTTACTGCATGTCGTACAGGCTACTTCACATACCTGCATGCCTAGGATATTCTTAGTGCTGTAAATCCTTTAGATGCATCCCAGATGCTGAGATAAGGGTATTTAAATCTCTGTAATAATAAACAATTAAAAAAGCCCCACTACTGCTGTCATTCAGTGATACTTTAAAAATAGCACAGCTAAGCAGGTGGTGAGTAGTGATTACTGCACTAGCTGTCACCGCCGACTGCAGATTGTGCACACAGCACATCTAGACCAAGATATCCAGTTATTTTTGTTACTCATCTTCTCCCTTCCTACTCATCAACTTTACCTAAATGTGTTTTTCAGCTGTAGCATGCTGAGTTTTAAACTGTAGCCTCCTCAAGGCAGGGATTATCACACTAAACTTGGCTGCTGCCCCTAGGATTGGTCTTAGACTGTAAACTAAACTTTCAGCCTATGACATTGGCAATCGCTCCATGGCATCTTCAGAGACAGATTGACCCTTAAGGGTAAACAGAGCAGTAAAGAGTTAAGTATTTTCATTTCTGAAGTCCTCTTGACAGTCATAAGTACTGAAAAAACAAGGAAACTGGATTTGGTATATAGTAAAAGGAGCAACCTGCAGGTTGTAAAATTTTAGGTTAATCATTTGTTAAATTACTATCTATTTTAAAAATTATTTCAAGTTCGAGTGGGATGAAAGATGAAGATAGACATAAATTAAGTACACTGCAGTTACCTGCAGCACTTCACAGTTCATTTCCAGAATATTTTGGGTCTTGTACTCTGGCTCTTTTTTATAAATGGTTCGTACACTTGGCCAGCTCATCATGACAGTACTTCTCCACTATGAGGCAGGAGAAATCATAAAAGGCTTTTAAAAAGAAAGAAAAAGGAAAAAAAAAGAAAAAAAGAAAAGGTTTTCAAAACCATTGTCAAAATGAGGGTCCAGAAATCAATTTGTAATTATCTGCCAACACATATCTAAAGGCTTTTCTGTGATAAGGGTGGTAATACATAGGGCTGTAATGTGAATTATTTCAAAGAATAAAAGACTGATTGTCTTCATGACCTATATAGCTTTTAGTGAGCTTTAAAACAAAATTACATTTTATACTTCTCGTGAATGGTTTTCTCCCTCCTCTTTCTCCCTTTAAAAATGCAGGGGTTTTGTCCCATCTAGGAGGCTTTCAGCTTTAAATAGGACTTGGCTTCTTCCAATGTTGATATATTTCATTCCACTGAAAGTGAAGACTCCGGATTTGCAAAAGAGCTGAAGCTTCCACTGTACAAAGGCAATCCTTTCCAGTGTTTTAAAAGCAAATTAGAAACCATATGATCATGTTATTTTTACACAGATGCTCAGGGCTAAGAATCTTTTTTCTTTCCTAGAAACCTTTTGGCATGAAAATAAAATAAATATCTCACCAGGCACAAAACCATCAGGAAATAGCTCCTTTTAGGTAAAAAACAAAAGGTCAAATGAATATGAGGGAAAAAATACAGGGCTGAGTATTGGCAACAAGTTGAAGAAAAAGACAAAGTGCAACATTTTCAGAGTGTGAGGTTCATATTCAGATCGCTGTGCTCAAGCACCTCTGCTCCAGGGCCCTGCTGTCACAGGGGGATCCAGACTCCAGGGCTGGCTTTGGATCAGCAGCACTCAATGGGCAGTGCAGTCCTGCAGATCCAAACCTGTGGGAACCCAGGGCATCCCTCTGGCTGCCCTGGCAGGTCTGGGACCCTGGCAGGGGTCAGGAACCCCCCTGGACAGAGCCCCCAGAGACACTGTCTGTGATCTCTGTCCATGGAAAAGAGTTTTCAATCTTACAGGATGAATTACAAGCCCTGAGTGTTTGATAGAAGTAATAATTAAGTGTGGCACGGGTGCAAAAGTAAAATTTTAGGATTCTAGATAAGGGGTCCAAAGGGGACAAGATGGAGGAAATTGGGTGTGTCTTGTCCTTTCTCTCCTTCTTCATGCCCTCCATGTTTCCCTGTAGTGTTGGCATTTTTCTGTTGGTTTAGGCTGGGGACACACTGTCCAACGTAGGTGACAGATATTGGCACATTATTGTAAATCCAGCACATGTAGTTTCTGGTAAATAATGTTTGTAACATCCCACTGAGGGCAGAGCCCCACACGCTGCCCTGCAGGACAGAGCTGCGGCAGGGCAGCAGAACATGTTAGAGATAAACAGAATAAACAACCTTGAAACCAGCACAGACGAATTATGGCTTCTTCTTTGGCAGCGGGGCAGAAAGACAGAGACTTTCTACAATCTTGGGATCATCAATACCCACAGATTCCGACACAAACCCTGAGAGACTCTGCATGCGTCACCACTTGCAACCTTCTTATGCACAGTTGCCCCCACATGGTTTTACTTGTGCCTATTGCCTGCTTGGAAACTGCTTTCCAGAAGTTTCCATGGTAGTTTCAGTGATTTTTTATATTAAGAATATCAAACATCTTATATAATGCATTTTGTAGAGGGAATATCTCTACTAAATAAAGTAATTTAATTTTTTGAAAAAATGCTTGGTTTTTTTCCATTGGCTTATCCAGAGATGCAAAAATTCAATTACTACATAAGTGTATTGGTCTGACAATTTTTTGAATCTCAGGAAAGAAGAGCTCCCTGGGATGAATACCTGTACCCTACTCTTATTAACAATAAGCCAGATTCTTAACTCAAGTACCTGCTGTTGTGTATGTTGGGATTCCTTTGCACTAACAGCTAAGTTCTATTTTGAAAATGTAATTCATTTCTTTACCATTTCTTTATGGTTCTTAAAACTGTGCCAAAATTCATAATTATAGATTTTTAACAACTGTTCCTAAAAAAAAAAACAAAAAGCCAAAAGAAAAGAAACAAAACAAACAAAAAAACCCACAACTTCCACTGCCTGTTTGGTTATTTTTTCTGCTAATAGACCAACTTTGTATAGCAACTACCAGGAAATATTACAGATCCTTCTCTACTTTGACTTCAGGCAAGGACCTCGGACAATGAATTCTCTCATTTTACATAGTTTTAATCTATAGGAAAGTGTTTTTTAATCTATTAATATGAGAGCTTGTCATTACTATGTCTACTGATTTTTCCAGAGAGGATTTTTCATAATGTCATTCCTGTTCCATTTTGTAATCTCTTCCTGCCTGTAACAGCACACAATTTGTGCATTGACCCTCTATGTTCACACACTGCCTCGAATTTTAAGGCCATATTCAGAAGCCTTGCATGAGGCCTTTAAAATAATAAATAAAAACTACATTGCCAAGGCATCCCTGCCAACTTTTCTGCAATTGGCAGGCGCTGCTCATTTAATAACTTTACTTTTCACTAGAGAGTAAACCTGTCCCCATAAGCCATATGTCTTTTTCCAACATTTTTTTCCACTTGAACCTAAATTCTAAAGGGACATTAAAGTACATAATGTTACACCAACTTGCTGATATATTTTCTAATGCTTCAAGCAAGGTTATCCAGTCTTTTCTCAAGCTCCAAATAGTTTCTATTGGGTCAAAAAGGTGGAAAGAAAGCAAGGAGGAGATTAAAACTTTGTAGTTCCTTCTTATTTCCTAGCCTAGTGAATTAATGTTGGGTTAAAAACATAATAAAAGCACAGACTGGACAGTTCATTTAATCTGATGCAAAACTACCCAAGAGACTTTGACCATTTCTCTTCTGTGTTATGACTCTTCAGGAAATGTTATCTCTGAACACAACCAGGGACAGCTCAGAGGCTTTTCTAAGCCACGCCACAGAGAAGGGAAGATGTACATAATCAGCTGGCACCAACATAAGGACACAGAATTACCTTCAGCACTTTATGCCTCTCCCTGTCATTCAATCTGACCATGGCATCTGGTCTGTGAACCAGCCAAATGTGGCTGAAGAGAAGAGACAAGTCCACAAAACTTCTTGAACAAACTTTGGAAACACAGAAGGAAAACTCACTGCACTGTTAATCAACTCTTATCTTTTAGGGAGAAAAATGCAAATGCAACATCATTAAAAAAATGAAAACTTTTAATGAAAACAAGAATTACTCATACTGTTCCACAGAGGATAAAATATCTCTCTTTGGATTCCACTCTAATCTACTTTCAGGGTAATTGTTAAAATGTTTGAAATATCTTATCTCTCCCTCCTCCCTGTTTATATTCTCAACTTCTTTAACACACAGATTGCTTTTAATTTGGTTGCTCGGGATGTCAGTTCTGTATGAGGCTCTCATTTAAATTCCAGTTATATGAGCATTTCTCAAGAAATAACCCTCTGTTCCTTTTTCTTTACAACACCTTCAGCCCAACATGCCCACCCCAGTTCTCACGTCAAAGGAAATTTTATTGTCTTCTCCTCATCCCCTCTTGTAGGTTCCTTCCCAGAGATGTGCAAGGCAGTGTGTGCTGCTCCCCAATCCTCTGATTCTGTTCAGAGGAGCCATCTGGCTCCAAACCATGGTGTTAGATCCTGGTTTACTTCTCCATATTCCTGATTCTCAGTGACATTTGCGCTAAGTAGTTCAGATTTTCTCTTGATAACTAGTGTTTATTCTGCAGAGTGAATCATATGGCCTTTACGTAATTGTCGAGAATGTAAACTTCATATACTATAAGGATTTATCATTATGAAATCTACTGTACAGTCTTGTTCACTTCAGTTACTGTCCTGAAGTTGTCACCCTCTGTGCCTTTCAATAGTCCTGTATTATTGCATAATTTTTATGACTGCTTTGAACCAGAGATCAGGGGAACTGAAACTTTCATGTCCCAGCAAGTGATCACTGAAAGTTTCTCAACTTAACAATTTCCTCTAAGCAGTCACCCCAGTGCATAGGAGAAACAATAAGGGCAGTGTAAACTACCTGAAAACATTTGTTCTTTTCTCTGGCTGTATCTACCTCAGTAGGAAACGATCCCAAGGACACAGAACAGAAAAATGTGTTAGGTCTGACAATGTATCTTGTAGTTTGGGGTCAAAGCTTTTTTGGCTTTCTTTTCCTTCAACAAGATGCTGGGCAGCATGTGGTAGCTCAGCATGTTTGTCACTAACTTCTCACCTCCAACTCTCCAGATCAGAGCAAGATGAGAGCTGAGGAACACTAAGGAAGATTTTACCACATGGATCACGGAGCAAGACCCAGTGTTTGTGCTCTCTGTACACAAAAAACCTTCCGGGTGCTGGCTCTAGGTTCAGTTTCTCTTCTCTTTTTTCAGACTCTGAAGTATTGATTGGTAAGTGGGCCACAAAGAAGTTCATTCAGAAACAAAACCGAATGACAACAGAAGAAAACTGCTGATAATCATGAGAAAAGCTGTAGTAATTACCAACATTTGACTGAGAATTGCTCAAGTATGCAGCAATACTTGAAGAATCCACTCATACCAATGTGGATTTTAAATCTATCCAACCTCTGCTGCACACTCAGAGGATGAAGCAAGCTACATTATTCAGATAAACTCACAGTGATTCAACCCACCAAAACCCTGATTTTTTTCCACTGAACAATTTAAAAGCAATGTTTCTCACCAAGTCCTATTTGAAGGCAAGAAGTTTTACCTTCCTATGTTTTCATTAATATTGACCCAAAGCCAGTCATGCCCTCTGTAACTCAGTCTCTCTCAGCAATCCAGCCTGGCCCTCCACTGCACTTAAGTCACCATTAGCACACATTAGCTGAGAGGAGTTCCAAGATCAGAGGTCACTCTGTGCTAAGATAGTTCTCAGAATCCTTAGAAAGGAGAGAATAGCAAACACCTCTGCTCAAGTGTCCTCTCACTTTTAGCCTTCATCACCTCTCCCTTCTCCACTGAAAGAGCTGTCTTTATGTATGTATCATTGTCAGCATCACCTAATGATTATTTAAAGTTTTATATTCTTCCTCCAACAATCCTAATAACATGTTTTGACAACTTGAACTCCATGACAATTATCCTTCAGGGAATCAAGAGAACACCTATCATCAGCTAGGAACATAACCTTGCAGAAGTACAAAACCAGGATTGTCAGCAATGTTGGGGTTTTTTATGAAACATTTGACTGAGATCTCACACAGGGACTGGCAGGAGGGACACTACTGCTCACTGAACAAGTGTTGGTGACCTGCTCAGCACATCTGACAGCACCACTGAGTATCTGGGTTTTGGAACATCACTGTTACGATGCCTATCAGGAGTTGTTATAGAGCCTTCTCAGATTCAGTCAATGGGGGAGAAACAATCTCTCATTATGTATTTGTCTCACATTTGACACAAGGTGGTCCCATCTTCATGCTAAAATTAACACTATTTACATCAGCAATAAACCACTGACAGAAAAGGGGCTACTGCTTCCTTCATCATTTAGTAAACACACTTTTTTTTTTTCAAGGTTATGAGTTATGATTATCTTTTCTCCATCTCAGTATGAAAATTTATCAGACTGGTAAGAATCACTATAAAACAATAGCTGATTTTTCAACTCTTTTCATTCTAAGTATCTTAGATTCTGAAACCACTCCCTGGAATCACTGTTGCTTCAATGGGGATTGTGAAGTCTTTTTACTGGTGAAAAACATCACCATAAAACCATAGAATTTTGTCTGGAAAGGACCTTAAATATCATCTAGTTCTGATCCCCCGCTGTAAGCAGGGACACCTTCCACTAGAGCAGGCTGCCCAAAGCCCCATCCAGCCTGGCCTTGAACACTAAAAAAAGCCAGAGATGAGGTTAAAGTGCTAAATTGCAGGGAGATATCTGAAAATTGTCACAGGAAGACATTCCTCCTGCGAAAAGACAGCTGAGAGGAACCACAGTGGTTCACAGCAGCAACATTACTGCTGTCAGATGCTGCCATGTAAGAGTAACTCAGATTATGCAAACAGCCCCCAGGACATGGCCCACACTCAGGTCACTGAAAATTTAACTGCACTGCATCAAATTTACCAGAAAATCACAAGGGCAATCACCAGATGATCACTGGCCATTACTAGAGCATGATCATTCTTTCTAATGACATCCCCAAGCCATATAGGATGTTATCTGTTTTGGTCAATTGCCAGACAAAATAGTTTAACCAATATTAATGCAATTTAGAGTTTAATGCTCCCTCACCCAAATGCTTTCTCTCTCCACTCCAACAATCAACAATCTCTTCTTTCCATCTCATTTGAAGCAGTGATTTTCTCTCAGAGAGGTATACATACCTGGGGTGATTCCTCAGCTCTACTGAAGGGTATTTCAGCTTTAGATCTGTAAGATGCCTAATGAGACAATTCCACATACTGAGAAAAAATGTTGGAAAAGCAAAGAATTGTACTGCTGTTGGTTTTGAACAGGTAACAGTGACTACTCAAAAGGAAGCATGATTTGAATGTTGTATTAGCTTAGAAGTTTACAGAGACAGAGGTTCTGTTTAGAAAACATTCTGGAAAATACCTGACAGCAACCTGCTTTCCTACTCTTTCACCTAAGTAGAAAAGCTGTACAAGAAGTCCTGGGAGCTCCAGGCTGTCAGCTGAAAGACAGGAAATCCTGAAAATTCTCCAATTCACAGGAGCTGAAACTCCAAGGAGTTCTAAGTAGATGGTGCTTCTCAAAATAATGACTTATATGTAATTTATTTCAGAATTATCAAAGTTGCCCCCCAAGCATCAATCCATATCCCCCAAGACAATGTCTTTGAGATATGAGGATTTCTCACAGACGAAAATTTCCGATATTTGATTAGTTCTACTCTAAATCCATTGTCCTGCAATTTGCTCTGGCTCAATACTGCTACAATGACATTCCTGATTTCATTTATTCCAAGTTAGGATAAACATTAATTCCAAGTTAGGCTCACATTTCCACATTTCTCAAAATTTAAGAAAACACACAACATAATGGAATTATAACTTCCTTTCCAGTGCATCTCACTGTGCATGCACAAGTTACTTAAATATGACAGTTGCACAATATGTTTGAGGGAAAATACTTTCAAAGACAATTTTAAACAATGACCAAAGTATAGCTTAAACTTCTATCAGACTCTCACATTTCTCTGGATTCCTTCCCATTGCCCTCAAAAATGTGTCTGATTTTAACAAGTCAGCAGGAGACAGAACCGCATACGCTCATTTTTCTTAGAAATTAATTTCCATTCTCAGCTTTTACCCTATCCCCATTTCACAGAATGTCAATTCCTTTTGGAACAATGTCTTCTAGGTTTGGGGTTCTAAGATTACTCCTTTTTCTTTCTTAAAAAGAATCTCAGTACCCTAACTGACATTTCAAGAGAAAGCCAAAATCCCACTACTACTTTTATATGCACACTTCGCTCATTGAAATGGCACTAAAAATGAAAGAATTAGTTTTGAAAATAGAAAATAAGCCAGAAAATGATCCATCATGCTATCTTGTATGGAAGGCAATTTGGTTTTAGATTTGATCTTGCTAGCAATTCTTTGAAAAAAAAAAAAAAACAAATAAAACCACAAAAAACCAAAAAACCTGGCATTGAGCAGCTCTTTCATCCAACAATGCATCATCTTGCAGAAAAGTCTGTGGAATGTTTCAAAGAACTTGTTTAGATATATTTATTTTATTGCCATGCCCCTGAGAAAAGAGAGCTTTCTCCCTTGACACAGATTTCTATAATTCAGTTTCAGGCACAGCAGCTCCCTCTGCAAAATGACAAGCAGTTTCTGCTGGGAGTTGATGTTGTCTGCTCGGACTGGAGTTATCCTGTCCCTTTCAGAAACAAAATCTTGCTCAGCCCCAATCATCTTAATCACCCATAACCTTTCAGGTGAGGAAGTAAATGTCCAATTCTGAATTAAGACTGTAAAATAGTAAAACTTTATTTGTGTTCATGCAGTTAAAAACATTGTTAGGCAAGCTTATGAACATGACATCCATGCTGGCAGTGCCTGATTGAATGAATGTGGTGCTTTACAGCTGCTGTAATGTCATGGTGGTGTGGTCCTTCACCTCCCCTTCCTTTCCTGCTCAGGCAATAGCCACTAGTGCCAGCGATGCTGGGTGCATCTGGCTTGAGCTGGACTCTGGGAAGACAGAAAAAAACAAAATAGCTGAAGGCCAAACCCCTTACTTAACAGCTGAGGGCCAGTTGAGCATGTGCCAGCTGAAATATGTCCAGAATGAGAATATGACTATAAATCAATCATCTTATTCCACAAACAGGGACAGCCCAAGAGCCCAGTGAGCCCTCCCAGGATCCCTTCCATGGCAGGATTTGCCCTTGATTAGAGGCACCTCTTGAGGCTACACACTGAAACTGAGAGAATGCTTCTCACACTAGGTACTCAGCAAGTGAATTGGAAACAAGAGCACTGAGACTTTGGAGCCTTAGCTAAGTGATATAAAGGGTTAATGTGGACATATAGTCATTTAGAATAAACCATTAAGCAAGCCTGTGACTAAGTCTTGAACTAGCCACACCTAAAGTCCCCTCAGAAAGCAGTTCAGAACACAAGGGGATTCTTACTAAGCCTCCTTACTCAGTGGTAGGGTCTTCCTGGCAGCTTTGTCTGACCCTGTCCTCTATGCAGTAAATAATAAAGTGTGCTTTGCCATTGAATCTTGTTAAACCACTGTACCATTTACTATCAAACTTTGTTAAATTGCTGGTTTATATCAATAAACATTATGCTACTTGTCCTACAAGTGAAGTGTGTCACTGCATCCGTGACAATGTTCATTTGTTACTCTTTTTGTGAGGCCAATCATTTTTCCCACAATACATTTTTTTCCCTTAAAATGTATTTATAAATAACTGTGGAGAAATAATGCATATTGGACAATCATTTATTGAGAGTACTGAGACTACTTTGACAAAATTCACTTGTGTCCCTTAAGGCAGATTAGATAAACTACCATTTAGTGCTATTGATGATGGATGCAGTAAACAGCTTTAGGCCTGGGAATATAATCTATGAC
The DNA here is from genome assembly GCF_048771995.1 of Taeniopygia guttata. NCBI lineage: Eukaryota > Metazoa > Chordata > Aves > Passeriformes > Estrildidae > Taeniopygia > Taeniopygia guttata. The sequence goes on from NC_133026.1 coordinate 9,596,668, forward strand.
TCCTAGAGAATGTTAGTGTAGCAAGAAACTCATTTGCAGCATTTAGACAGCACTAACTATCAGTCTATGCCATGTTAATGGGAGGAAAAGGTTGTATTTTGGGACGCAGAGCACTCTGTGAAAAGTGAAAGGGCTGTGACTGGAACCACAGCCACTCCCTAGTGAGCACTCCCCAACCACCATGGGCAGGGCAAAGGCTTGGATCAATTAGATAGCAATTAACATTATAATCGGACACATAGAACACATATCACAGGCAAAACTTCTTTTTCATCACTGCTTAAAAAAAAAAAAAGAAAAACAACAAAAACCCCTAATTTTATCTTTCCTCTCAGTTAAATTTCTCCTAAGTCTACTAGGCAAAATTCCTGCTTGTGCTCAGGGTGATACAAGACTAATTTGCCCCTCAGTTGCCATTTAAAGTCCATCCATGGGCAAACATCCAATGATAGCCCAATTATTTATAGCTAATATGGCAAAAAAGTTGTTTTAAAGAGCATCTAAACCTTGAATTATCTACTCACTAGATATAAAAGAAGAAGACTGTACACTTTTAACCAAAACACTGATTCATTAACTTTGAATAAAGAGTGTATTCAGCTGTTCACCATTCAGTCCTGGGCTTGTTCATGCAGCAGTTTCTCTACCAAAACCAGACACAAAGATTTAGGTAGGGATGTTTTTATATCTTGGACAGTCCATATGGAACTGGATAACAAATTTTAATGCCTACAAAACTGCTAGTAAATAAAAGGCAAATAAATCTCTTGTGTGTAAATTCACTATTACACTAAACAAAACAAAAATTTCTCAGAGAAGGACCAGACCAAAAAAAAAAAAAAAAAAAAGTATATGGTGCATTTGAAGACACTGCTCTGGGTTCATTGTATGCAGATTAAATTTTATCATAGGAGGTTAGATTCCCATGGTAAATTAGCAATAAAATCAAAATATTTCCTCTGTGAAAAGAGAAGAAAACCAGCAAACTGGATAAGGCTTTCACATTGTAAGGTAGTTTAGAACAGGAAGTCAATACATGTAGGCTGTATTTAGAAATCTATTTAAGCAATAATACTCAACCCACTCTACTTCTAATGATCGATATGATGAAATCACTAGAAGTAAGCAAAGCTCCAGGAAATAAAAAAAACAAAACATGATAAACAAAAAGCTGATAAACTGAAAAAAACAGATAGAAATTTAAGGTAAAGACTTAGCATTTAACACCAAGAGAGTTTAAAATTGACCATAAATAGCATATCTACTCAATAAATGCACTATCACAAAAAGATACTTAAGTTGGCACTGTCAAAGCTATCCTGTGTACGAAACAAAGCACTGCAGAACTTAGCAGGGCTAATGAACCCAGGAACTGCACTATGCTGACACAGTTATACTGAATCCCATCCAATCCCATTTATTGTTCAGTGCATAACCAGGATGCAAAGACGTAAAAGCATACTCTACTTCTCTAACAAAGACAAAAACATCTTGGATATTTTAACTAATTATTTTAATGCCACAATTTCTACCTGGACTCACTCAAAGTGGCTGAGCATGTTGAAAGATGAACATGGTGACCTGCTAAAAAAATATTGGTGTACTCCTCTCTGTGGCAGTAAGGGGAAGAAAAATCAGGTATGAGATGGAAGAGGAGAACAGAGACTTCATTTAGAGTGCTCTGAGCTCATCCCATCAGACTTGCAGCCTTATTGCAGTCACAGTGAGATTTCATACAGCTGCTTGCTGCTTCTCACCTTGTTCTTCCGAATCTTGTGCAGGTGAGCCTGCCAATTAAACCTAAACTCAGATTAGGTGAAGGGGATCAGGTGCATTTCAGCTCTTACTTTATCATATTTCCCTTTCCTAGTTAAAAGCAGAGTATGGCAATCTCTTCCCTTTACATATCTCTGTTCCACCAGTACCAGACTTGGACTTGTGTCTTCTCAAAGAACAAAACCTTTGCTAGAACTGCAACAGGATTTTGTTACAAAAGCAACAAATGAGGCCTTGGGAAGAAGCTTTGCTCATTAACTACTATAATAATTATAACCTTTTTGTAGAGCTCCAGGGTTCCTCTTTGCCTGCAGCAACCAGGATAGTGCCCTTGGTCCCAAATCCCTGGGCCCCACATAAAACCAGAAGATTGTACAATGCAGCATTTCTCCTTAGAGAAAACCTGTCTTGACAAGTTTTATTCTTTGTTTGAGATTTTGTTTCTGTAATAGAATGTTAAAGGATTTTAAAAGCAAAATCCAATTTGTACCATTCTGTAACAACCATTGCCATAGTATTAATTTTATTTCTAAAAATTATTCTTTATTCAATAGAAAAATTCACAGTTTAATTTAAACATCTTATAGACATGGTTTACCCCCTAATTTTTCCATACAGGAACTTTTACAGACTTTAGCATGGGAAGGTTTCTTTCAGAGCAGCACAATGCTCTTTACCACTTCCCTTTGGCAATGACAGGTCATTTTGAACACTTGCCCATCCCTGCCTGGATCTGATGCTCTTGACACCACGCACACACATTTTAACAGAATTTCTAAAAGGGCCGTTTGAAAGACAGGTAACCTGACAGTAAAAAAAATGTTACTAAAAATCTTTCACAGTACTTTTTCACATGAAAATCTGTTGTGTATCACATCAAAGCTATGCATACTGTTAGAGCTTCAGTAAAAATGAAAAACAGAAGAGGAAAAAAAAGAAAAATCACTTATGGGAGAAGTTTACAGAAGCCTGGAGGATAATATTACATTTATCTAAGAAAGCAATCACATTCTTTGGTATTGAATATAGTATTGTACATAATTTAAAATAGTTTTCAGTGAAAATATTTTGAAATAACAAATATGCTATTTGGTTCCACTTTAGATATATTTTAGGGTTATGAAAATGAAAGGAACAAAGCAATTTCTATGGATAAAGTGGGAATGAAAAATAAGCCGTTAGCTGGACCTTCAAAATATTACTAAATCAAACAATATTAAGCATAAAATAATTTTTATTACTGTTACAAACAACTTTTAGTATGAAAGCACTGGAAAATTACAGCACGCTTTTTTTCTTCAGCTGAGATTAATATGTTGTCCTCTGAGGTCTGCAATACAGTGCTTGTCTGATAGCATAAAACAAACCTCAACAGCTGATAAGGGCAATGATTAAATAAATATAATGGATTTTATACGGGTGTGGGAGGAATTTGGTAAAGAAAATTGTCCAAATTAAGTTTGTGTCAGTCACTGAAATTTATGTGTTTCTTCTTGCAAAAGGTGTCTATCATCTTTAAAATCCAGAGGGGATCAAGGCATTATACTCTGCAGTGGCATCTGTGTCTGAAACAGCACATTCCTTTTTAGAGCCATGCTGGATTATGGATTAAATGTTAAATAGACCCAGAAAGAAGAAAAAAGATAAAATAGAACAGCAGCAAGACAACTGCTTTGTATATCGTTTTCAGTTTATCACTGGTGGTCTCCATTCAAGAGTTGACTGAACTCAGCCTCAATAATTAACTCTTGCATTTTGATTGGTCTGACCTATTCAGAATTATATCAAAACTCCAACCCACCAGAATAATTATATTTCCTTTTCCAAATTGAAAAAAAAATAGCAAGCAGAGCCATTGAATCTCTTCCTATCAGTACAGGTGATTTTTAATATTCCATACCATTTGGGGATTTCTCCTTCCCCCCCCAATTTATGAAATCATGACACTTTTTTGGTTTTGACATATTGCTCAATACCTAACGAGAATCTCACCAGAAAATAAATCCATAGTTGTTTTCATGACAGCAAATTACATGCCATAGTGTGACATTTAAATGTTGAATTTTAATAGCTTGTCAGCAGAAGTGAAATGCATTTAAAAAAATTAATATGTGAGAGAACAATGTGTCTGTCTATAAAATAATTCTGTTCATAGTAGACATGAATGGTAAATACAGTGTCAAATGCATTCTATTTCTCAAAGAACATCTTCATTTAGTGAGAAAGGAGCTGTATGAATAGGGGTTAAATTTGCCTCTCCTGCAGCTGCTCTGGATCTCTGCTGCAGTGACACAGGTCGGGAAACTCCCACCAATATCCATTTCCAGAAGTCTCCACGTGCAGGGTATTTTAGCAGAGACAGTAAAGGTAAACTGGGCAGCTCTGCTCAGTTGGGACTGCCACAGTGCCTCCCTCAGTTGTGGCTGCCACACACTTGTTGCCTCATTTTTCCTTGGACTGAAAGAAATGATTGGCCAAATGTATTTTAATCACGTTTAGTGACATGCATTTCCCCTTTGCTATTTATTTTAAACATTTCCATCACTAAATTTTTCACTTGCTACAAATAAACACTTGTGTTATGGAAAATGTTGATATTTAACTTAAAAACAGCAGTAAGAAGAATTCCATTTTCATCCTGCATTTACAATTATATACGTTTTGATTCCATTTCAGTTCTCTTGCTTACATATAAGGTCCTTTAGAGTCTTTGGATTATTTAATAATGGTCTATAAAGGAGCTGTGACAGGTGGCACAGCCATTTTCACAGGTTGGTATATACCCTGAAATTAAGGAAAATCTGACAACATTGTAAAAAATCAGCTTCTTAATAGCATGTGGGAGTCTGAGAAAACAAAGTTAACTGCTGAAAAATGGAAATTTTTATACATTGGACAAAATAACCTATAGCTATACTTTGCTGGGAACAAATTTAATTATCTTCTTTTTGGGGGAAATAAATGGAAAGCTTAGATATGCATAATTATGAGCACAGGAAGGCTATTACTAGTCCTAAAATATTGAAACATCTGCATGCCCTACTAAAAATCTCTGAGCAGTGCTGGCCTGCTTATCCAAAAGCAAACAAGGAACAGATTCGACACCAGACAATGAGAATGGCTAAAGAAATAGAAAAAAGCTGAAGCCTTTATTCCTTAAGGTTCATATCCCACCTCCATGGAAATACCAACTCCCTCTAATGCAATTCTGTCCCATTCTCCTTAAGTCACCACAGGTCCTACACCTATATTTACATTTCTCCTTCCTCTAAAATGTTTGTCTTTCAGGTGCTCCCTTGCTTCTTGTGGCTGGTTTCAAAATATCTGTATCACCAGCCAAACACATCAAGGAAACCTTCAGTAGGAATATTCACTTGGGAGCATTCCTTGAGCCAGCCACCAAAGGTATACACTGAAGGTATTTCAGACCTTGGCTTTTTGTCAAAATCCAAAACTTAATGAACGACTGAGCTGAATGAAGGCAATGGGCAGACAGTGGTCATCCTTGCAACGCTATGTTTAAAAAAACGAAACAGCAGAATCACATCAGGTAAATAAATAATTGAGAGGAATTCACTGATACCTGACTTGACGAGTCTGGTAGGAGACTAACACAGGGTATTTGTTTGAGTAAATACAAAGGTATTCAAGGTTCTATCAAACAGGAACAAGAGACTTCCTTTGCAAAGTAGGAGACACCTGCCCTGCAGCACTTTTTCAGAGCCAGTTACCAGAGGAGGGAGAAATGCCCAAATTCTACAATCTACAGAACCTCCAAAGTTTTCTTCAGATGTCTTATCCTGACACTGTCAGAAATGAGACACAGGTTTAGGTAAAACAACAAGGAATAGGAGTTTTCCCACCTCCCTGGATAATCAAAGTACACAGATTTAAGTGAACAGTGCATTTATTTGATCAATTTGCAACTTGCATTTTTATTCCATGTACAGAATTCCATGTAAAGAAAGTTGTTGGTTGGTTTGTTTTTTTTCCCTAACACTTAAACAGAAACATTTCTTCTTCCCCAGAAAGATTCATATGACTTCTGCCAGACTGTCAACATTAAATGCTAAAACCTCACCCACAAAACAATCAGTGCAGGGGAAATAGGAATGCACAGTTCCTTCAATGCCTTGACAGTATGTCCCCACCTAGGGGCACATCACTCCAACTCCTGTGCCTGTTCCCCTTCCCGATTTATTCTAGAAGAAAGGCTGACATGTCAGAAACTTGTCTGTTTTTTATCAAGTATCTCAGCTACTGCAATAATCATATTATCCTTTTCTCCAAAGCATACCTCACTCAAAGAGATCTTAACTATAACTTCCTTCATATTGCCCAAATTATATAACAATAAGGAAATCCAGATCACCTGCAGTAAAATCTAAGCCTGTTAACTCAGAAATAAGAGTTGCATTCATACCTAGCATCACTGTAACACATTTGTTCTGATACATGTTGATACTCACAATATATATGATTTATATTGTGATATATATATATTAATACCTTCTTTTGAGCTAGTTTCAAAGTGTATTTTTAAAGAAGACAAAGATCAATCTGTTTTATTCTTTAAATTTTATATTTTTTATTTGTGGTTAACATACTGAATTTTTTTACTCAGGCTATATAACTCTGTCTCCCTTTAGGTCTATAGGTGTCACTTGCACTGCTGGCATTGAAAAGACAGATTAAAAAAAAGGTGGCACTAAAATCATATCCATTGCATGGCAGTGAAATTAAATATATTTAATCAGTCAAGCTTCTTTAGAACAGATGAAATGAGATTCAAATTAGATTTAGGATTTGCAATTAAAAATATTTTGGTCTGTCAATCAAGCCTCAGCCAATTAGTTAGCAACATATATATTTTATTTCTAGAAAACATGTGCAAACATGTTTTAAAACCAGGCAAATCAAAACTCTCTATACTGCCAGTTTTCTAACTGAAAAGACTTTTTAAATTATTCTGAATATCTATACACTGAATTTTCATAAATACTCAGGCTGTAGACCGTGTTACACAAATCACAATGTCCACAGGTCCCTGGAAAAGTCTGGTATTTTAAGAGTACAACCATCGAGCAGGACTGTTGAAAGCAACATTGTCTAATTAAGCAGCAGCAATCTGACAGAAATGTCTTCACTATGGCTTCAGCCTGCAACGTTTTGAGAAGCTCACGTGGAATGGTAACATAAATACAGGCAGCTCCACAGTGAGGATGAAGGCTTGTCAATACAGTGACATTAGCATGCACTTTTGATTTTCTCCAACTAAACACTTAGTTTAATAAATTGAAACCATTTTACTGCTCTAAGTGGTAATATCAAGATATTGGATGAAAGGAATCCATAACAGAATGGTAATGAGGCTGCAGTATTGAATTTCCACCATTAAAATCCCCAGATAAGTTCTCAGTTTTCTGGACTTTTTATGGAAGAAAAAAATCAACTAGAAACCCCAGGTATAACCTACTGATTTCCTATCACCAATCACTTGGAAAGTACAGAAGTGATTGAACTGAGAAAAATGCCTTTGTATGTAACAGACCTGAGGTATCTAAAATTCTTGCCTAAAGCTGTATGTTCAAGTCTTGACTTGAATGAATTGTGCATGCAAAGACATACCACCTTTTCCTCCTCCCTGTAGGGCTCCTGCCACAGCAGAATTACTGTCCATATGCTGACCCACATTATTTCAGAGTTTTCAAGTGCTGCACTGATGCTCTTTAAGGTCTGGCTGTTGTCTCTAAAGTTGTAGGTTCTCCAGAATCTGCCCATACTGAGCCTATTCTGTAGCAAACAACACAAAGTCTGCCAGAGGAGCTTCTAACAATGTGACAATACTGCAGAGTTTGGTTAAAAAGAATTAAAGTTATATTTTTTTGGAATGTATTCGTTTAATTTTTCACTCACCACTTTTGATTAAAAAATAAAGAAATAAAAATAATTGCCTAATTGAAACCGAAAAAGTCTGCTTTGCTTTTCACAACTGTGTTCGCCACAGGAATCAAAGACCTATAAAAATATAGATGCCAAATAAGTAATTATAACCTTATACTTCAAGATGAAAAGGACAAGAAAAAGCTGTTCTTAGGACCAATCCAACCTCAATTTAAATCAGTAAGCCTGTATCACATGCTACCTTCTTGAATTCAGAAGTCTTATATTTGATGGCCAGCAGCTTTTTTTCTATAATTTTTCCCACAGTTTTTTCTACTTTTTTTTTTAACAGTCTTTCCTTTTCTCTTCCTTTTTATATTTAACACAGAAAAGATTGGGTTTTTTTCACGCAGGAGAAGAAAATACCCTTCCTGTAATAATCAATGCAATTATCCCATGATCTTACACTTTGGTATTTACATTTTTCTCCAGAATTAATTCAAGTAACCTTTGTTGCCATATCAACAGCTCTTATATCAAAGAGGAAGAAAGAGACCTTACTTATTTATTTTCAAATCAGATCTGTGTTCCCCAGTGGTGAAACTGAAGAAGAGAGTAAGATCTTCATCACATTTTGGAAGGTGTTTTGACCTGCATGTTATTGCCAATGCTGCAAATGTCAGTGCACAGAGGACAAAAATAGCAGCAATATCTTTTTATTGATACTATATTCACTTTATCCCCCAATGTTAAATTTACAGCTCTCCCTAGGGAACTGATATCACATTCACATCCCCAGCATTCCAGCTGTATGAGGACCCCTTAGAGCCAATATCAATCACACCATATGTTGGCCTGAAAAGCAGATAGTGCAGACAGGTCACCTTACCCTCTGACCTGGAGAATTAGAGTTTAATTACGAACACAGGCTCCACCTCCTTTGTTGTCAATTGTGGGACAGCACAAAAGAGATTATAAACATTCAGAAATTATCACTTTTACCTATTCTGCTTTCCCCTCACCCCCTCACCCCTCCCCACAGTTCTTCTGATACTGATTCTTTTAGCAGTACAGAGAGATTTTAGTTCTAACCTGAAGCTGTATCTCCTCTAGCTTTTGATCCAACAGCAGTGCCCATCTCCCAGAAAGCACTAGGTCACTTGTAAATGCCTTTTTAAAGTCAATTCTGTTTTATAATGCCCAAGGCAAACAGCTATCAAAGCAGCTTTCTCTACCTCTGTCCCATTATGCTAAAACCAGCTTGGTGAGAATGGAAGGCTTAGACTTCACATAATCTCAGCAAGCACACAGCAGAAAAAGATGAACTCAAAGAACACTAAAGGGTTCAGATCCCTGTGTCACTACCGATTTCCTGTAAAATGTCAGTTAATCACCAAGGTCCATGACCAAAAACATATTTAAGCATCTTATGCAGGTAGAAGACTTGCTATTGAAATCAATGGAAATATAAATATTTACATATCTCTGTGATCGTGACCCTTTAGTCCTTCCATGTCCCATCTGTGAAATGAGGATAACATTAATTCTTTATCTACCAGAGATAGAGAACACAAATACTGAAAATTAAAAGGTGCTTAGATTTTACTGTAATATAAAAAAAAAAAAAGAAAAAAAACAAAACAAAACAAACAAAAAAAAATCTCTCAAAAATCATTTTAAATGGTAGAAAGTCTCAAAACTGGGGAAGAGCTGGGAAAAATATTCTCAATGATCTGTTAGCTTTCAGTGCAAACTTTCTAAATACAAAGGAAAGAGTCTAACTTCACTTGTGCTTTTATCTTATTGCTGCTTTTCTGGAATATGCTGCCCTGATTCCTCCACAGAGGCTGGCAGTATGTGATACAGCAGATGCTGAACCTTTTAAGTCTTTGACAGTTAAAGTTTTTTTCATAAATTGTAACATTAAGCCCAAACACTCTGCTTCATGTTTATGCTGCCTCATTTAGTTGAACCTGCTTCTCCAACAAGAACACAGGAGCAAAATAGTCAAACTAATTCAGTTCTGCATTATTTGCCTGGCAACATGTTTCTATGAGATCCTGGAACATTTTTGACATCTCTGTGAATAAGGGAGAGAGACCCTTAACACTCCTCAGCACCAAGTGTCTCCCATCCAGATGTGCCTGCTCTGCTGTGGACAGCATCAAATGAATTGATGCCACCTTCTCCATCACTTCTCCAAGCAAAAGGGAGGCACAGCACACCCCCAGTAAATTTTGCTCATATGTGGACTCTTTTTCGAAAATCCATTGGGCAAAAAACTGATGAAAACACTTTGAGAAGAGCACCTGTTACCAATTTATGTTTACTACAGTTAGCCAGCCTTATAGAGAGTTAGTGGGCAACCAAAAAAGTTTCTTAAAAAGACATCTATCCGAAATAACAGCTCTTAGAAATGATCACAAATACAATTCAGGTAAGGAGACACAGCCCAGATCCTGCTAAACCATTGTGGGAAAGCATCTGGAGTACACTGGCACACTTTTTCTGGCAGGTTCACAACACTGCTTTTCTGCTGCCAAATGCCTCCAAAGCATTCATCCTAAACATCAGCCTTGTCACTGATTTAACAAAGAAAATAAATAAAGAAAGCAAAAAACAATCCCATTTTTTTGGTGTAGTAAAAAATACTTTTTTTCCCCCTAGAGTAATGAAAATTCACTACAGAACATTAAAAATGAAGCTCAATCCCAGAGACAGCAATGGAAAATAGGGCCAACAGCAGTGTTTCAATGCAGCCAGGATTTGATACTAATTAACAGCAATGTAAGAAATTAAAGGGTAAATGGACCTATTAGATTATCTACTAAGTATACTGTTCATAAAGAAACAGCTTTTCTAACATTCAAATGATGTATCATATGGCACAGTCACTCTGAATCCCAAAGCTGCCCATCCTTAGAGGCTGTAGAGTTTCTTAGTGAAAAATAAGCCAAGACACAGATTTCAAGGCAGATGGAATGCAGCTTCCAGGAACTTAGTTTGCAAAAGATTAAGGGGCAAATAATTGGGTCCTTTCCACAGCTGGATCACATTTAATCTTGGGCTGCCAAAAGAGGATTTGGAACAGGTCCATGGCAGATTCCGTTTTGCTCTTAACTTTCCTGTACTTTTCCACATCATCATCATCATTTCAGTGAAATCAGTTCATCTGTTTCCCTGCCCAATCCAGAAGGTGCTGGTGTTTTCCTTTTCCATTAAAAGCACAAACATATGATGTATGAAAAATTTATAATGAGAATCAGTGGTGATACAGCCAAAAGAAAGGATCCAGAAGCTATAGTGGATACAGCTATGTGATATCCCAAAAAGTGATGCTGGGACAGTGGCCCAATAGTCTATTACAGTGAAAACCTAAAGCAAGTTTCCTATGAAACATGCTCCTACTGTGCATATTACTAATTACAAACATTCCAGAAACCAGTTCATTTAATTTATTAAGAAAACCAATCTTTACTCCTGATAGGTATAAAAGCCCCCCACATTAGGACAAAAATACTAGACCCAGGTTACATTTACATCATACTGCAGTAATTACAATTAAGGAGAAAGTGTCCTCTGGTGTAGAAGGTAGAGGAGTAGCTCTCCCTGGGATCTGGCACCAGTGCAGTTTGTCCTTGGAAATGCAGAAATTTTTCCAGCTGTCACTCTAGAATAATTTAGGCTCCTTTGAGGGGTGCCAAGAGGTTGTTCCCAATGAACTCTGGGAGCCCTGGCCAGAAGAGGAAACTATTAACTATTTTAGAAGTTATTTTAATGGAAAACAGAACAGCCATTCCAAAAATGTGCTGTATCATTTTCTCAAGAATCTATATGAATAATAAGGACATTTTCCTTGAGAAAAGGCAGTATTCCAAAAAAATGTCACTAATATTCAGAGACCGCATTTTGGAGACTGACTATCACTATTCTATGAAACACTTTTAAGGGAACCCTGTGCTGACAAGATGTAATTATTGCTCATCTTTCCTCCTATTTCATCACATCATGGCTTTTTTTGCTTTAATGGCAGCTTTTAGTTGCTTCTATGTATTACAAGTAGGTTTTCCTCAATAAAATACAAGAATTGTGAAGTCCCTATAAAATCTGAGTTTCAGAAGTGATACAAGGGAAAAGCTTATTCTATACTTGCTCAGTGTCTCACACTTCTGAAATCTACCACAAAGCATCTGCTACCAGTCACTGTCAGAGGAGGATGTTCAGCTGGATGAATCACCTGAGTGAGCTAACACCACACTTCACCATTTACCAGCCCAGAGCAATGGGTTTTTACACTTCTCCAGCCTTGCTAGCTGGCTAAACCAGACAATTGCTTCTGGACCTTTTATTTCAGTCTGCAGAAATATGTTAGCAGACCTAATGGCTTAACAGGGAAGGGCAGGACAGATTTGTTTGCAAATATTTGTATACATGCGTGCATTTGTTTACAAAACCCAAATGGTGTTTTGTTGCCATGGGGTAATATCAATACAAGCTTATTTCAGAGTCATCTGCGCCAAAAAGAAGCCAGCTACATGATGGGACTGTGCTTTTTACATCTTCCAGGTATCACCTGACAAAGCTTTGACAAGACATAAAAACAAGTTGGATTCTGTTCTGAATCCAAACAAAAGGGAAGCCAAACAGAAATGAGTCACTTGAGGAACTCAAAGACTCCCTTTGAAGAACCCCATTGCAGGTCAAGCCACAATGATCAATTTTAGAAATGCTGGATGCAATAATGGACAATAGAAGGAAATGGCCAAAGGTTCCAAGACCCTTCATCTTTAACTTGTAAACAACACAAATAGATACAGAGGTTAATGAAAATGATTACTGAGGTTGAGAATGTAATTTTCACAGTCTTAAAGCTACGACTCACAAGTTAATTCCTGGCACAAAGAGCCATGTAACCTTAACTGGTGTTGTGTGAGACCCATCCTGATGGAATGAACACCACCAGCCCTCTCACTGTGTGTGACCCAGCTACAGCAAACCCTCTGATCAAATGAAGCTTCCTACAAACATACACACGTTCTGCAATGATTGACTTTTTATTGCCAAACTAACTCAATAAAACAAAGCTGAGCAATTCCGCAGCCTGGGAATGAAGGATGTACTGTAATTTGATCTAAAGTTCCTTAAATCTCATATTTATAGGAGCTGCAGTAGGCATTTCATAAGTTGTAAAGAATGTAAATATCACTTGTGCAACAACAGATGATGTTTAATATGAGAACTAAGTCTAGAAATACTGAACTTAAATCCATCAATCAATACCCTAGCAAAGCAGGTAAGGAGACAAATTGTTGATTATTCTCTATATATCTGTGATTCAACTCCAGATGAGTAATTTTTCTCTCAAAAATAGACCTAGACACCTGATGAAGCCTACACAAATTGAAAGAGAACATGTAAAAGATAAGGTTCATTATTCAGAGTATAGAGTAACACAGCAAGTACCACCAGGAAAGAACTGCTAACTCCACACTAAAATTCATAACAGGGATAACAGCCTCAGGTTATTTTTTCTCCATTTCAGAACTGGTGACACTACTCTCAGGGCTCCTGCATTTTGTTTAAATTCTGCTTTGTGGGATTCAAAGGCCTGCAGGGACAAAATCAATACACATGCTCCACCTGCTGCTCACTCTTCATTGCACCACTGAAGTTTGAGCATCTATGCAGAGTGATATTTTGGATGTTTTGGAAACTCCTATAAAAAGTTATAAATGTTCTGACTCAAACAAAAAGTTTCACCAGGTTTCTGATATCATACCTGGTTTTCATATCTGAAATTACCTGTAAAAGCATTTTATCAACTTACCTAAGTATATTTTCATAGCACACAGAGTCAGCTAGCCAGACCTTTTAGGAGATACATTTGGGAAATTATGTATGCAGAAGAAAATTTTGAAAGGGAAATTATTAAATAAATAAATAAAAAAAACCTGTAAATATTGATAAAATAATACCTGTGCAAAATAAATTTCTACCTTGTTCTTGATGGAAACAGTGTCTACGCCACTAGTCATTGGAAGTATAATAGCAAAAAGCTATATTAACTTAATAATACTCTGCCTTCCAGGAAAAAACATTGTCACACTTCTTCAAGAAGTTACATATTAAATGAAGAGCTTGTTGGCCTATTGCTCAACCATCCAGGAAGGAAACCAAGAGACTCAATTCTGGTCCTTCAATCCCTCAAGCCCTAGGTGGTCATAGTGTTGCAAAACTCAGTTCGGAACAGGCAGTTCACTCAATCCTTCCAATGTCCTAGAACAGATCCTCCTGAAAATAAGGACATTTTTTTCAGGCATGTTTTGATTCCAGCATCCTTGACTGGAACTTCTGAGTATTTTTCTCATGTTTTTTCTTGGATCCTTGAAAAAGAAAAATTAAAATAAAGAGGAGCATCTTAAAATACTCTTGTATGACAAAAGTAGAAAATCAATGTCATTTCCTTCTTAGCATCACCCACCCTCAGCTGCATCTTGCTCAGTGAAACAGCAGGGAGGTGAAAGCATCTAAAATGGTAGGTTTTATTATAAAAATTGATGCTTTCCATAGCCTTAGCAAAGAATGACTAACATAGAAACAGAGATAGCTGCTATATTTTTAAATTAATGAAACACTACTAAATAAAGACATTCCAGACCCAGGTTTTTTTAAGAGGGAAAATACTGCAGTTTAACTATTTCAACAGATCTGCTTCTACAGCATTTATGTGACAATTGTAAAGATAAAATAGCTTTCACTCCCTCCAAAAAATAATATTACACAATATAGTCACTAAAATATGAAAGACATGCAAACAGGTTATCTTGTCCCTAGTTAAAAAAAAAAAAAAGTGGTGAAGTACAAAAATAAGTGAAATTATAGGATCACAAGAATGTTCTCAAGGCAAAAAGCAGAACCTCTTCCAGTGAAGATGAATTCATATCATCAGTTGTCAGGCAGGGACCTGTACCATGATCTGTCCAACTGAAGTTCAAGAAAAAAACAGGGTCTATTCTAACATAAGTTAAACAAAGAAGTTCATGCCAAAATAACACAGCAGGATTAGAAATTGCCTGAGCCCCTGCTATTCAACAAAGGTCAGAATTTGAGTGCTGATTAGTTTATGCCGCTACATGGATAACTGATGAGTGCCCAGAGGATTCCAGAAAAATAATTAAAATGTTGCAAGAGCAAGGGCCAGAGCAAACTGCAGCAAAGTTGAGTTTTTTTCTTTTTCAGTGACCCTTGCACTGGGAATTTGAAATAGTTTCTCAGGTTCTGTTCAGTCTGAAGAGAACTACTAAAGCTGTAACCAGAAGCTACTTATCCTTGAAGTATTGAAGGGAATTCCTCTAAACACCTCCCCACAGGGCCTGGAATACAGCTGAACTTAAATGCTGCACTCAGTGAGACACAAAGGACCAAAATTAGGTGACTAAATGAAACACAGAGGTAATCAGCCAGGGACTCCTCAGTCCATGGACAGCTAAAGTAATATTGTCAGTGAAATCAAAGATATGATTCACTTCATCCTACAATTTTCTGATTTTACACCCTTTTAGGCACCCTAAAAGTGCCTGTTTCTCTAGTGTTTATAAAGAGCCCCAGGAGAGAGAGGCTGCAGAGGTCTGTGTGTGTGAGCTGGGTCTGTCCACCCCACGGGAGCTCACAGTGTGGCTCAGCAGCTGCAGGGTCAAGCCAGGGTGGCAAAATGCTTCAAGAACCATCTTGAAAGTCACTGTCATTAAGAATGGGATGAGCTGTGCCAGGGAAAATGGAATGGGATGTGATGGGAGTGGGATGGGAAGTGAGGAGGTGGAAGATTAACAGTTTTGTAAATCTACAACCCCTTAGTTATTTATATTGAATCAAGCTGGCCCTCATAGAACAAATGTAAGCCTGCTTTCAACAGAGCTGCTAAGAGCAATTGAAACAACATCTCCAGCCATTTAACATCAGCTGGAATTACCAGAATGTGGATCACCTGTCTACACATTAAGCGAGCTGGCTTAAGGAATAAGATCCACTTCCTTACCTGGAAACAGCAGGCTTTGTGCTACGGCTGTCTATGACACTCAGCTGCTGGCCTAAGAACAAGACACGAATGTTATGTCTTCCCAAAGTTCAAAGGAAAGCAATTTCACGAGGAACCTGGGATGAGGTGAAGGATTACAGAAGAAAAGTAAAGACAAGGCCAACAAAGAGAAGGGCAAAGTCATGTGCAAAAAACAACAGAGATATCTATCTGCACATCTCCTTGAGTCAACATAACCTGGTGAGAAAAACAGAGTGGATTTTACAGAGAAACACCAGCCTTAGAACCAATGTTTGTATGTTGACATATTTTTATACATTAATTTTCACACTGAAGGAATGTCTTTAAGACACCCCAGAACAATGCCAGTAATGCTTTATTGTCAATGGTAGGTTGAGCCTTCAAACAGATTTCTAGCATAATGCAGGAAGGAAATCTGTTGGTTCCTAAAGGAGATAAATGCAGTAGTAAAGATGAAACAACAAAATTATTCAGAAATATTTCAGCAGAACAGGTAAGTGACCAATTTCATCTAAAATCTTATCAAAACATGAAGTGGGATTGCTCATATACTAAGTGCTAAAGTTGAGCACTTAATTAGAGTGTCAAATCTGGGAGGACCAGAAGCAGATTAAACTTTGGATACTTATATACAGTGATCAGACACTGCAGAGCAAAGGAAAGATTAGATGATCATAACTAATCTAAGTTTTAATTAAAATTTAAAAGCAGACAGGTTTTGCACTGCCCACAGGGGAGAAAACGCAGTTACAAGATGGGTTCAAGAGTATTTTTCTCATTTCTGAATCAAATTTGGTATCCACTTTTTCTAAGGTTATTCTTAGCTAAAAGAAAATTCTCTCAGTTTAACTACCACTGAGGATCACATTCCATTTTAATTTATTGACTGGTGGAATTACCTCACAGGTTAATAAGGTAGTTGAAAGCTTTCCATGTTGATGAGCATTTTTATTTTAAACTTAAATTTAGTGTCTTGATTTCTGAGCATTGACCACCGTCTGCTCAAGCCTGCAGGCAATGTCAGAACAAAGTTCACTTTGATGGAAGGAAAGGGAAGAATATTGTATCATTGTCTCTCCCACATACATACAAAAATGTTAATGCCCAGTCTTGCAGTTTCCAATGAAGATTGTTGATGACGTCAGAGCCACCATAACCCAAACATAAAATAATGTGTTTTCCTTCCTATGCAGAGCGGATTGACTCATTTATTATGGTTTAATTAGGCGGAGAGTTTAACCCTTCTTCTATTTAGAAATTGTTTGACATTCATTTCTACCTTCTGTAATAGTATTTACTACCCATAAATATTTTATGAAGGGTTAAGGTTAATTTTTTAATCTCCATTTAATTTTCTAAAAAAGAGCAGCCTGGTCTTAGTCACACAGAACTGGCCTTACCAAGTACTTTCAGTGCATGATGATACTCATTACAATTAGGATACATAGAGACCATTTTCTGAAATGCAGATAAATATAAATAAATATAAATATAATAATTTCATAAATTAATTAACCTATTAATTTTAGGTTAGAAATTTATGGGTGACAAATATCAAATACATTTGAACACTCTAAATACTATCATTTAAAGAGCAATTATCCAAACCTTTAGAACTTGTCTTTTACACTGCAGATCAAATGGAAAGTTGTAAAGAGAAAAGGTATGTGAGTGAACAAAAGAAATGACCTTTTGACCATGTAGAATTTTGAATTAGGTTTTGCAGTATTGGCTGGTATTAAAACCTTCCAACATCCTGAATGTAACTATGAGCTGGATGCCTGCTAAAACCTAATAACTATAAAAACAATGAAAAGCTCAATGTTTAACACTATAATGAGTGTCATGAACTATAAAATTATCAGAAGTGAACACAGTTCAGTTAGAATTTACCTGGAAGGACTTGAAATTCATCAGCAATTAGAAAATGCTGAGCTGGAATACTGAAGTCTTTCATTTCATTACTCTCTCTACTGAAGAAGGGATGAAGATACACCTAAAGACTCAACACAGCTTTCCAGGAATATATAGAAGATGCTCAGGCAGGAATTTTAGCTCTTCAAAAGAGCCATATAAAAATAAAAGGAACAATAAAGTTAAGTTGCTGAAACATCACAGACTCAGGAGCCTTACACTTTCTCTCCCAGTCAGAGGTTTTACATTGTTGAGTAGCTCACAGATAAAATAAGGAAAAGAAAATCAATTATCTAACCACGAAGAAATGTGAGAATACAACATGTGAGGAAAACCTCACAAACCTCAAAGAGAGTAAAGAACAAAATGTAGTTTAATAGCTAATTGCATGACATATGCTAAGCCAAGCAGGAAGAACATCCAATGCCTTCCTAGACTGGAAATGATTTAGCAAAAAATGTAGTGCAGGTCTATGCAATGCTTAATTAGAAACCAGACAACACTAGGAATAAAGACTAAAAATGGGGGAAGTTCCTTTTTTTTTGCCAGTTTAAGGCTGTGAGAAGCTGTAAAAGAAAAACTGAGCAATAGAATACTGGATGGATACTACAATTTTATTACCATGAACTGCTTCGTCTATCTGTGTGTAAGCAAAACAAAACTGAAGGGGAAGCCTGAAATGTAGTGAGTACATGCTAAGAATCAGCATGAAAAAAAAAGCAAATATAGAATTTAAAAAAAAAAAAATTAACATTACTCAGCTTTTCCAGGAAACTACTATGTTTGTCAGAAGCACTGCCACAGCCATGAGGTAGAGATGAAAACACCTTAAGTGGAAAATAAAAAGCCACCAACATATTTTATGTATGTATATACACATACACACATATATATATACTTTTTCTACAGAGAAGGGGAAAAAACTTTTGTGGGAATTCACACTTGTTACTAAAACAAAGTAGAGCTTCAATCTTATCATGATTGTGCAAGGGACAAAATCTACCCACTGAAGTTTTGTATTGATAAATAATGATTTTGATAAATAAGATTGAAAGTTTCAGAATTTAGAGTACCTATGAAAAAACTAAAAAATTATGTCAAACACTGTGTATCATTAAGAGCTGCTATCTTAAAAGAACATGAGGCCATGTAGATAGAGATTAGAACTTCAGATAAGGATATGCAGTGAATATAGAAATAGACAAGGAAAATATTCCCTAGTAATAAACAAGCAAAAAAAAAAAAAAAAAAAAACATTGGTAGTGTAATGATAAAAAACCAGTCTTATGTTGAATATGTAAATAGGTTATAATTACAGATTAATGGTAGAAAATGGCATAATTAGTCTGGATATGCTATATTGTTATTCACAGTTTACAAAAGTGGTGTTATTAGAGAATATAGCACCTAAAGAAGTAATCTCGTGCTTGAATTGAGACTTGCTGACATTCCAAGTGTGGGAACAACTGATAATAAACTGCAATTTGATTGATGCATTTTCAAATGTGTTTTAAAAATATATTACACACTTATATCATTTCAAGCCTGGTGCTTGTCCAGCCCAATGGTCCTGTGGAAGGGGTTAATTTTTTTATGCTATCTAAGAGAGTAAGAATGAAGTTCAGAGCTCCCTGTGTCATCATTAACAGGGGAACATGTTCATGAACATCCCAAATACAAAGACTTCCATCAGTTGAGCTACTGCTCAATCCGATGCTGAGAACCATCCAGAGGATGCTTGTTGAGCTTGCTCAGGGAAGTCCAAAAGGAAAAATAAGAGGCATCTGCAACTTCTTCCACAGAAGGAAGAAATAAAGACAGTCAGAACAAATTGCCAAAGAGCCAGCACAGACATGGAAAAGACAAAACATTAATGTAAAGTTTAAAATCCACGAGGTGCCACACAGATCTTCTAAATAAAGTAAGCAAGGCAGGAATTGATCAGCAGCCTCAGATATTTGCATTATATTATCACTAATTTCTAAGTTTCCTTTGGAAGAAGATCTGAAAAGTTACCTGGCCACAAAGAATTTGATATAATTGTCACTGCTAGTAGATAGAAACATGACTTTTTCTCCTTTGTACCAAACATATTAGTTAATGTATTAGTTTATCAAAAGCCCAAGTAAAAGCTCTGGTTGGTCATTCTTTTTAAACAAGAGAATGTGGTGATATCACAATGACATATATGTCTTCCAAAAAAAAGAAAAATCAAATGATGCTAAATCAAAAAGCTTTACACAATGATGTTGAGGATGCAAATAAAACACTATGTACATTACAAAAAGCTTTCCTCTGTAATTTTTAATATCTTTCCCAGAATACATGGAACCTGTTTCATTCCTATAATAATTTTCATAATTCCAATGCATTCTTCATAAATACCAATTTCCTGAAAAGATCATTTTTCACAATTATATTATATTGTATCTGACAAGTCAGTGCCATGTCAGATTATGTCTGGTAAGCAGAGCAGCCATACAAAGAACCAAACAGAAAAAAATAAAATAGCTTTTTTTTTTCTTCTGTGCTGTCTAACACATGAGTGTTCAAAACAGGATCTGCTGCTCTGTAAATAAATCTTCTTGCTTTTTCTGAAACTCATTCTTTTCTGAACTTCCATTTAAGTCTTTGAAGACCAGAAAATGTCAGTGGTGCTTCAGCACCTAACAAAGGCAGGAATTCTTTGCAACCTTTTCAGCATGTTTTTGTCCATTGAGCCAAAAAGTTAAGGCAGTGTGACAGTGATACCAGGAGAAGGTAAATATGTCCAGTCCCAGCTGAGTTCCTCTGCTGTAGCTCATCATGGGAGTTATGCTTCAATTCCTGGCTTCAGCAGCCATCTAGCAGAAGAATTTGCTCCATAGACAGATGTCTGGAGCAGGCTGATGCCCAGGAAATTAGATGCAAACACTCTCCTCTCTGCCAAAGAAGAGGTTGCCTTCATTTATATCAATATTTCAATTTAAAGAAAAACCTGCTTTCTTCTACCTCTCAGGATTTCAGGTTTCTCTATTCCTCCATAATGATGTGATAATCACCTCACAAATATGTGCAAGAACTGCGCCATTCCTTTTAAGTTTATTTCAAAACTGAGCTTATAAAGACTTACTTTCAACTCTTTCCTTTCTTGGAGTAAAAAATTATACTTTTTCTTGAAAAATAGTCCTGACTGAAAAAAATACTTAGCAACCCTTTTGTAATTCACAAGCTATATGTGACAGGTCACATTCATTTCAATTTTCAAGTTAACGGATTGTAAATAATTTCCATTTTTTATACAAAATGCTCTAAGAGTACAAAATTATTTCTAGCAAAGTTATATTAATCACCTTACACTTAACTGGTTAGAATTAATTTAAGACAGATAATTCTTTCTCCCTGTCAAGGGCTTCCTGCGTTGCAAAGAAAGCAAACAAGAGGGAAAAATACTATTTTTTTCAAACAGTCTGTAAATATGTTGCCTATTTCCACAGTCCATTAATCTCTCCAGAATGTCATGCTGACTTAAGCTACATGAATTTAAAAGCACATCCTACTCATTTTGGTTCTTTTAATATTACTGTTGATATCCGAGTATCTTAAACAGGACTTTCTTTACAACAGAGTGAAATAAACTGCTTTCTTTTAAACTATCATTTTGAACAAGGTATTACTGCAAAAATTAAGTGGCAGCAAGCATACTGAGGAATTATTTAGGAATGACTCCAGCTCACATAAAAATAAAATATATATATATAACTGATCTGTTTTTCAGTCACTCTACACATTTCTTGCAGAAAAGCGAAAATAAAGGTAATTCATTTACATTTTGAGTAAAACAGAAGCTTAAATACTGATTATTAGTCTAACATACTTTGTTTCCAAAACACAGCAGCTTGTCAAGCTGTGCTAGAAACAGCGTCCACAGAGCATGGAGCAAACACCAAACCACAACTTCCAGCTCAGGAGAACCACACGGCACCACGGACATGGCGCTGAGATAGTTCGAGTGTGCAAAACACTTCTCTGGGCTTGCAATCTTATTCCATTTTCTTCCCTAAACACGCAGTGCCCTCTCTCAGAGGCAGAATCCCAAGTCAGATGGGCATTTGTTGTGACCCTGAGCAAATCCTCTTGTCCTGATATTTTTAAGGATGTGTCCTTCAGCCTCCAGCTCTGAGCTCCTCCCTCAGGGATTCCCATTGCTGTGGCAGCTGCACACTCACAGTTAGTACCACCTTATCATTTCTAACCCCTGCTACTATTTCTAATCCCATGAAACACACATAAATGCCTCTTGGAGCATGCAAGTTGAAAAATACTCCTATATCATTTATTATTGCCTGTGGTGGTGTTTCAAGTACTATTTATGCTTCATGTTTGAGTTATAATGTCCCATATTTAGCTCTCCTATTTCATCTTTTCGTGGCTCTGATTTACAGGTCAATAATCAATGTGGAACTGTTTCCACAACCTTGGTAAGAATCTTATTTTAGTGAATACTTTGCCTTTACAATATAAATGTGACTATTGTAGGGACAAGAAAAAAAAAATATTAATACATTGAATGCACTCAGGAAAAAAAAATAGGAAAAAGTATTTTCTGCATTTTAGCTCAAACCATGAAATGCACACATGATTAATCATTCTTGTATACTCCAAAAAGTATCTTCTTCCAAGTTGGACAAGATGATGCAGAAGACCAACCACAGGGATAAGTATCTCCCTTTCCTTCAGGCACTACTCATACACCCCTCTACACTGATACTTCCTTCACTTCCCTTTTCAAATGATTCAGACCCATCTACATGGCATACTTTTGACTGTCCTGTTTATCAGACAATGAAAAACTTTTCAATTCCTCATAAATTATTGTGGCTTATGATATGAAGTACCATCAGCTTCAGAAAGTGATTTCTCATGTTTCAGCAACAGTGAGAAGGGTTTTTCCCATATAGACAGTCTCATTTAATAAACCGAACCTTCAGAAAATCTTCATGAGGGTTTGAAGGACTCAAGGATAGCGTGAGTGAAAATGACATGTGCAAGGATATTTGAATGCTAGCAGATAATTTATTTTTAGGGAACTATCTAGGATTCCAAGACATTCATTTCTACCATCAATCTGCCCAGTCGATAGTGTAGACAGACCCAGTGTGTAAAAAAGACATAAAATCTGTATCATTATGAAACCTGAATTCAATATTAGTCAAAGTCCTTTATTAAATAGATTATCATCAGGTGTGTCACTCATCTAAGCCTCTGTCTTATTCTTCCTCATTGCAGTAAACATTTCAAGTTGGCAGAGTCACAAATTCTGTTTTCTATTCACATCACATTGTCCTTTGTTTTATACATCTCACCACAAACTCTTCCATTTGGGCCACAATTCAAACATAGGCACCACTTAGAAACAATCAGCAAAGAGGGATGTGAAAAATGTACATTTTACAAGGTTTTCTATTGCTTTTTTAAAAAAATCCTATGGAAAGAGATGTCAACAGACTATTTTAAGGGTTAGGGAGGAAAAGGAAGATCTTAGTAATCCTGCAAGAATACATCTAGAGGAAATGAAATAGACAAATCATGTCACATTAGAAAATTAAATAAATAAGAACCTAGAAGACCACTCAAGTTAATTACCCCTGGAATATTTCATCCTTAAGTCTAATAAAAATAGAAAGGGTTCTACATAGGCATTACTAAAATTTTACTAATAAAAAGGCCAACTGTACAGTCGTTCATGGGAACAATGTCCTGCTGTTCACAGAAAGTAGAGAATTGATGCTGTCCCCTGTCCTTTCCAGGGAAGGTGGGCACCATCAAATTGAGCTAGACAGAAGTTTTTTGGAGATGACAAGAATGGGGTATCACACAAATATAGGAAATAAAGCCTCTGAAAAAATTAATCCCTTTCTGGTTGTTGCCTGAATTATTTGTGCAGTCTTGACAATGTTTTGTCTATCTTTACTGCAGAAATGGTTATCCCATTTTGCACACCATGTGCAGGAGAGCAGCATTAACTGTCAGAGTGACCATCACAGCCAGAAAACACAACCTGAGGGCTGGATGTTTTACATCTGATAGCACCAGTAAGCAGCAGAGTCTTGTCTGAGTAGCCTTATGTCAGTAATCCATCAGTTTGATAGTATTGATCTAGTCCTTCCATATTTCTGTCCCCACTAGACAAAATTTGCAAGATACTAAGAGTAAAAACAAAAAGTGATTTGATCACATCAATGATTTGAGCAAGAGATTCCAGAATTCTCTTATGTTTCATACATATATTTAAGATTCCCTTCATTGGGATACCCAGAGACCACAAAAACAGCTTGCAAAAGTTTTGTATCAGTTCAAATTCACACATTTGTGTATGCGCCTCTGAATGTCACAAACAAAAGCAAAAATCCTTTATTTCCACCATGGTTTCAATCTGTGTTTTCCTTGTCATATTCTTGCTATAAAAAACCATGAGACAAGACCAAATTTCAATGTTCAAGTTTCCTTAAAAGAAGCATACTACGGTTTCCTGCAACAAAAATGTTAAATTTAGGGGGGTGGGTTGTGGATAACAGAGGTCCTGGGAAGGGTGGGTTTATTGATCAGAGGAGTACTTAGAAGGGGAGGCCACATCAATTCCATTGAGCTAACCAAAATCTTATGGGAAGCAGGGAAATGGAGGCAGGTGAGCATCCTTTGAGATGGCCTGGGGTATCCCATCCCCCTCTGAATGTTCCCTTCACAAGGACATCAGTCTCCTGCAGGTCTCTGACCTCAGACATCCTCATAGGAGCAGCTTTACACAGGACACCTGACCTATATGCAGGTCATGCAAATGACTGCTGCCTGTCCATGTGTGCATGATCACTTTCGGTATTTATTTAGATGACTTAATGAGATGAATGTGTCCTCTCCTCCTTCCTCACTATGTTCAAACACAAGGTTTTTCACTCAGTGTTGCCCTGACAACAGAGAATTTTCATAACTTTGCTTGCATTACTTAGCCTTTAGAAAATGACAAGTGAAAGAGCCACAAGTACTATTCACGTGTAACTGTTAATCAGGCAGGAGCTACTACAATCAAGTTTTGCTGAGTTTGTCTCATTTGAATGGGCTGCTGGACAGCAAATAAATCCCTGGAAAATTCTCTCTAAATGAGTGTCCCTACTAGAAGTACAGTCTCTAAACAGGGTCCCAAACTTCTGAGAAACCAATTTTTTCTCATAATTAAACTAGCATCATGCTAAGACAACATTACTACTTTGTCATCAAGATTGTGACTGGAAAATATTTAGGTACAAACACCCACACAGATGATGCAAGTGCAAAGCTAAACATTCCAACAATATTCTTGGAACAATTTGGATTACAAAAATATCTTGGTCCAGTGACAGTCTACAGGAGATATTTATTTCATGTATTAGTATCTGAAAGGTGTGTTCCCCTTACTGGCTTTCACTTCATTCAAGTTTTGATTTGTTAGTTCAAATTATGCCATTCAAAAGCTAGAAAATCCTTTCTGGCTTTGGAAAGAGCAGAGAGATTAACATTGGAAAGGTGAACAAAAATTAAAAGAAACAGACCAGCTGCAGCTGGTAATGAAATCAGAGCAGTTTTTTGTCGGAATTTATTAGAAAGTTCAGAATTGTTCCCAGCTAACTGGAAGTTTTGTGTTTTCTGCCCATGCACCCTAAAATATGCTGTGGTGCAGAAGGCAAACTTATTTTCTTTCCTGCTGATTTATTTATGTGACACCAGCATTCATGGATGCTAACATTTTTTAATACAGTGTCAGTCACAGACATGTGCTATACAGGGAGGAAACATCTCCCCTGGAATTGCTTCCCCAGGTCCTCCTGGCAGATTCAGTGAATCCAAAGACTTTTACTTTTATAAAGCCTGCACCAGCAGGGCTGAAACACAAATGTGTTCAAAAACTTCTGGAGACATCACCTCAGAGGGAGCACAAATAATTGTAACCCCCAGTGCGTCGAGCCCCACTCTAGAGTTTTGACTGTACCTCTGTGTGAGAGCTGCTCCAGGATGATCCTCAGGTGCTGCAGAACGGGGGCTGAAATGTCATATTTATAGATGTCTATTACTGGCATTTGCTGACATCTCCCAAATATTCCATCTGCAGGAAAGAGAAAAAAGAAAAGGAAAAACACACATTTCGTTTTCTGAGAGGAAGAACGGCATGATGAGATGCGCATTTCCAATGTATCCTAATTATATACTGAAGGAACCTTTTAAAAGACACTTTAAAAAGCTATCAAAGGACCACTGAAGTCATGGGACAGAATATTTTCTATAAAATAAATAAATACTGGAAAGAATATTGGAGGAATATCCTATTGTATGAGATAGGAATACATTTCATACATTTTATGAAGTATTTTCAGACTTCTGCTTCCCAGATCTTTAGATGTAAGACTTCTTTACTGACAATTCAGTGAGAGAAAACCTTAGTGTTCAATGCCTACTATGACGTGGATGAAAAGTGCAGCATCCAGAAATATAAATATTAATTTGCAGAAACTATGTGGATTTGCTGAAACATTTTTAATGTGGGAGCTGTGTGTTAGGCATTGGTAAATGAGAACTGAATCCATAATGGCTAGTAAGGGCTCATTTCAAGAAGTACCCTCTAATGAATGCAATAAAAGAAAGCTCCTCACAGAACAATGAGATATTAATGTGGTCTAATTTATTTAGCTCCATTCCATTTGTCTGAAATGACAGACTCTTCTCATCAATGTCTTTTCAAATCACACCTTCTAATTAATTTAGCTTCTTATTAGTCTTTATTTAGAGAATTGTTCATTTTGAGGCAAGCTTCCTGTGTGTGTGTGGGAGGAACAGGGAGTTCAAACATTCAAATTACCTTTCTCCCTTTCATACAAAAGCCTAATTCAGAGTCTAGGTGCTTCACATACAATCTGACCATCTGCAATTCTGTGTCTCAGAGAAAGAAAGTGGTTTCATTTATTGTTCAAAATAGTTCTCTTCTATATAGTGATCCAAAGGAAGCAATTTAAATGCAACAAGTTTAATTAGCAAAATATTCTACTGCAATCCTAGTTTTAACGCAGTAATTACTTCTGCTCTGATACTACATCTATGCTCCTAAAGGAGAACTGCATCAGATGAGCAGAAAATAAGGGAAAGCATTAATTTGCAAATGTCCATTACTTTCTGTGCTACTTTACAGAGCTAAAAGACTACAAATGGGAACTACTGGCCCAGCTGTTCACTAAACACAAATAATGGCATAAAAGAAAATAAACCAAACTAGGATGCAGAAAAAGGGCATTATTAGCCCTCACTGTTAAACACAAATACCTCATTGAAATTAGCCAACTTTTTCTTTCTTCCCTTTTCCAATCCTCCTGTCACTTACAACTGCCAAATTAAGTTAATTCAAATTAAAACCCTACATCTGAATCTAATTTTGCTATTGGAAACTAGGTTTAATTTGGAAACCACATAGACAGATAGGGCTTGGTTTTCTGACATGTAATGTGAAAAGCAGCCTAACGGTAGATTAAAATATTCATCTCTGTTCAAAAACCTGCTGCAGTTGAAAATAAGCAAAGTATATAAATATCAGTCAACTTGTAAATGGATGGATAACAGGAATAAGGTTTTGATTCAGAAAGGAACAGAAGAACATCTCAGTGTTTAGGAACAAGATTGTTCAAAATGAAACATAACCTGAAACAGCCAGCTCTATTTTGGAATACCACCATTAGTGGCTACAAACAATTAGGACAAAATATATGTTTACATAAACAACTAATATTCCATGTATTTTTTAGAGATAATGTACCTTAAAAATAATTCTAATATTATTTAGAGTCCAGAAAAGCATACACATTCAGTAAAAATGAAAGATTTTTGTATTATCATTTAAGGATATCTCCATGGATGCAAAAGCTAATTCACTCACAAACTCTAAAAGAGACCAAAACACTTTCCTAAACCCAGAGTTTTCAGAAACCTTCAGCCTACTTCCTTTGAATAGAACAAAACCCATTTAAATTCTAAAATTAACAGTTAGCACATGAGCCTGAGCTGCATTATACAATCTATCCAAAAACACTGGGACTGCTTAGGGAGAAACTGTAAGTTACTTTGGCTTTTGTACTTGAAATATGGGCATAATAAGCTTTGGAGGGGCTGGAACCACAAATAGTGCTCGGCTCTGCTAAATGCAGCACAAGGAGAGAGGAGTGAGAGCAGAATGCCCCAAGGAGTGGTTGGCAAATACCAGCTCTAAAATACAGAGGATCTTTGTGCCGGGGATTACAGTTGGACTGGAGTCGTGCAAATAATACATTTCATCGTTCAGCTGCTTTTTCTAAAAAAGTAGGAATTTTCCCAGATTTTTCTGTTTGCTTGGGGCTTTTTTTGGTTGGAGCTCATTTGTTTGGTTTTGGGTGTCTTTTGACTTTTTAATTTTATTTTTTTTTTTAATTAATAATGCTTCTGTGGCAAGATATATGACCTAAAAAATTAACTTGAGGTTGAGCGTTCAATTTTCAGGGTGTCTTTTAAATAAACTTGCTTTCAATTACACAGATTGCAGGGGAAGAAAAGGCAAGGGAGAGCCATTTTACCAAAAACAGCTGTCAAAAGTGTCCCTCTTTTACTTTCAAGAAACCTAAATGATAGATGTGGGGTCAGAATTGGCTTATATCCAGCACAAAGCTCATTTTTACTTGAAAAACAGATTAAATTAAATTAAAACTAATATTTTAAATGTCCAGCTTAGTCTGCCATGAACTATCCCAGTCACTGTGGGATTGGCAGAAAGTACATGGTGCATCTTTCTGGACCCTGCTGTGTAACCAGCTGGCCTCAAACAGTGGGAGAAATGTCCAAAGCTGGGCATAATGCAAAAAAGAAAGTGGAAAAGCTCCCAGATTTTACAGAAGATATATAAGGGCAGAGGAAGTTCAAGGAGTGAGTGATGTTTTAATAACACCATGCTCTGTGTGCCCATAGCTGCTGAGTGTGAATTTCTGAATTTCCACTGAGTGTTAGGAGAGGGAACGGAACACACCAAGGACATCTGCACCTTACAAAAGCCCAGAGTGAGGGAAGGGTGAGACTCAGCAATAGGGACACATGTTTGTTATTAAGGGGTTATCATTTGCTGCAAGCAAAAAGTAGAAGTTTCCATAATAATATCTTAACAGTTATACTCAGACCTGGAAAAATCTGCATTAACAGCATACTCATGTTGGCTCTTGCAGAGCTGCTAGATTTGTTTTCAAAGAAGAGAATAAACCAGAAGAATAATACACCCAAGGAAACAGTGAAATGTTTCTTTATCCATTTGGGTCTTTTGCTGATACGCTTAATATATGAGAAGAAACATAAAATGTTACAAGCTTTTAGTTAAAGTCTTGGATTTTGACAAATATTTATGTACTAAAGAGATGCTAAGATTAAAGGACACAAATTTACTGTAATTCAAATAGTGTCAGATGCCTTTTATTAAAGACAACTTCCTGAAGCATGGTATACATATTTACACTGAATATTTATCAACTTCTAGTGAAAAAATAAAACTGATTAAACCATGTGCAAGTCAAAACACAGGTTCTGAAAGGCTGATCACTGAGAGAGGTGTAAAAGGAATTGGAAAACACCCATCATTATTCATTATTATTGCCCATTTGTCATGAATTAGTGCATACATATGACCTCTATTACCTACTGAGAAAGTGCCATGTTACATTCATGATTGACATCCAGGTGCTGAATTATGAAAATGGAGAACACAAAAACTTAATAGTTTGAAACAGTTTTGAAGAGTTGATTGCGCCAGTTTGTTTACTTTGTAAAGGTAATGGGCATCAAGTGCTTAAGAGGTACTAAAAAATTTTTGGAAACTCATGCTTAGTGTCAACCTTCACCTTGAAGACAACACTATGTATTGAGCAGCTGATTCATGAAGTTCTCTTTAGGCAGTCATTCCTCATTAAAAAAAAAAAAAACAAGAAACTAGTCAAACAAACAAACAAACAAAAACAAAACAAAACAAAAAAAAAGTAAGAAGCTGTCCTTGCCAAGAGAAACATATCCCATCCTGGAACCACTACGTATACCTAATCTGATACTGAAACTAAGATGTATCCAAGACATGACACAATTTTGAGTAATACCAGTAAAAAATTCTTGTTGAGTGTCTTTTGCTACTGAGCAAAGGTCTGAAGACTGGTAGAGATACTGGAGTTTGTCTGCAGGCAGCTGAAAGCTTGATATGCGTAAATTAAAATATTGTGCTGTGCAGTAATTAATTATTTAGATCTGCATGCAGTGAAACATTCACAAGGCACTGACAAGTGACCTTTGCCAAGGAGCCTTCAAGCAGATGCTTTGAAGCACCTGGTTCTTCTGCTCTTCAAATTCCTGCAGGAGCCAGAAAGGAGCAGCTCTCCAGACAGTGTCAGTAGCCACACTTCAGCTTCCCTGCACTAATTACCTGACAATTGTTAACAAATTAAAGTAAAGCTCTGAATAAAATTCAAGTTTTGTCCCATACTGCAGTCACTGTGCTTTGTTCCTGTAAAAAAGGAAGTCCACAGAGCCAGTGGTGTGTGTCAAATGGCAAGTTCTGCCACCTTGGCTTGCATCATTTGTGCTCTTGCAGTTAAGGAGAGAACCTACTATAATGTGTTCAATGGGCATCATTCTCCAGCAACTTAACCTTCTGTAAGAAAAGAATCCTTTCTTCTCACTGAATATGGACATCACTTCACACTCCTTCCCCTAGCTAGTAGTTTAAGGTGCTATAAGGCCCAGGGCTAATAAAAAGGTCAGTGTTACAACCCACAGTAAGAGCCTGAACTGCCTACTGGAGAGATTAAATCCTTTTCCAATGGGAAGTATAATATTTGCATCTCAAAAGTCTCAAGATACTGAACTTCAAGGTCACAGATGTTAAATGTTTAGGAAGTATGAAGGAGATTTTTACAGTATTTTATTCTTCTCTCCCTGCTGCTTCCCATAGTATGGAGTTCGTTTTCAAAATCCATTTTCAAAAATTAAAAAGGAAAAAATTAAATGTTATTGTTTCTTGAAGAGGACATTAAATTGTATGCCAGGAGGCTTATTTCAAAAGATATAGTCCACAAATCCACATTCAACATTTACAAGTAAAGTCTTCAGCAAAAAAACATATTTTTAATACTCCATCTATTAATTTTTTTTCGTAACTTATATCTTCAACTATTATATTCACTTTGCAAGTAAAGCAGAGATAATACAGATAGAGCAGCAGTGGCTTCCACAGCGTCATTTCTCATACAATGTTTTGGAAACGTGAGTCCAGTGCTTCCAACAGCAAATCCTGCAGTGGTTGAGCAGAGAAGCTGCTGTTTGCAATCAGGGGGAGAGCAGCCTTCCGAGGGGCAACCTCCCCCTGCTCAACTTTTAAAACCTTTTTGTCATTTTATTTTGCTTATCTCCCCAGCCCTGGCTGTTTTCCTCAGTGGCCCTGGGCTGTTCCCGTTTTGGAGCAGTAATAGTGGCATCTAGTGGACAGGGATCAGTCCTGGAGCACAGCTGCTCACCTCCAGAATTCCCTGAATTCCACCTGCCTCCATCCCAGCACAGAGCCAAGCACTTCCAGCCACCCTCCAGCCACGCTGTCCTTCCCCATCCTAATGGCTGGCAGGCAGGTGGAAGACTTTAAGGCAGCTGTTTAAAATCATATCTCTTAATTTTAAAGTTAAAGGCTACCATATTTGTTTCTAGAAATAAAGCATAATAAAGACAAGTAAGGAAAGTGCATTGAAACTGTTTAACAAGAGTATGTGGTGATATTCTGCTTTTGCTACTATGTGAGGCACAAAACATTATGCAATAAAAGTAAATCCTCCACTTCAAGGAAAACACAGCATATTTTTGTAGATTTCTTTTTTAAATATAATAGAAACACCATAAAAATGCAGAAAAAAAATAAAGTAGGACATTCTAAACATGGAATTTTTTTACCCAACAAAAAAAATTGCCATGCAGTGGATAACTAAGAGTCCAGTAAATCCACTCTTCCTCAGCTACTGAATAAACTGCTGCCTGGAAGGCAAAGGTAACTTTAAAAAAATTCTGCTGCAATCCAGATCACCAAACAGTCCTACAAAAGAACTCTAACAAGATTTAATGCCTCTTCTCACCTCTCTGAAGCCAGATATTTAAGGAAAAAGGTGGATAGCTGGTCTACTTTAAAAAATTCCCCAAACCTAAAACCCCCGAATGGAAAGAGTTGGGTAGGGTGTTAGTGATTATGAAAGTGCTCATATTAAAAGATAAAAGTTAACATTAACAGCAGCATTAGTTAGCTGTTGTGCAAATACTGTGATAGGGCTGGGATTTGCAAAGCTCCAAATCATTCTGAGGCATGAATATTTCCTCTGGGCATTATGGTCCCCTTGTCTCAAGGAGTAATTCTAACTGTAAGTTCTGGAGGACTCAGTCCTTCCTTATGAAAAAAAAAAAAAAAAGAAAAGAAATCTTCAAAAGAAGAGAAATATAATTTCAGTAACTATTTCTGTGTTAACCTGCTAGTTTAAGCGCTGGATTGTACAGTCCTAAAACACTATGCACACTTAGAGATTTTTAAGTTACAACAGAAATATGTAAATTTTAGAGAACGTAACTAAAAATTCCTCAGTACAGCAAAAGGAGAGAAGGAAAGGCCTGTGAAAAACTGTGTTACAGGCTGACAAAGCAAGAGGAGAGCAATCTCCATGAAGGAAGTGCTGCCTGCTTCCAAAAAGCCCTTAAGTTATTCAGCTAAGAGAATGAGAGGTCCAGATTTCAATGCCTACTTTATGTGATTCAGAGGACAGAAATGAAGCTTAACAGGTCATACTTAGGCCTTGCAATTGAAATAATGGCCATGCCTTGGGAGGAGAGGGCAGGAGGGACTTTAAGGAAAGGAAAAAGTAGAGATGAAAAGAAAGCAAGTCTTGAAATGTTGCTGCTAGAGCTAATGTTCAAGCTGTATAATGCTTCAATAACTTGATACTTCTTAGAGAACCAAACTTGAGCTTTCCACAGCTTAGGTAACTACGTGGCAGAAAAGTTATGTTTTGGCTCTGTGATGAGGATAATAAAGGATCAGAAAACGGTGACTGAATCAACATCTTCCACATCCAGATAACCACTGCAGTCTGTAACCCACTGAACCATCTGCCTCTAATTTTGATCCAAGGCAAATCCAGAAATCCTTTGAGGAAAAAGCCCAAGAACTTCCAATTTTAATATGTTGAGAGGGCTTTTCTAAGCAAAGATATGCCTTCAGTATTAGCTGTGAAGATTCTAAGAAAAAAAGGCTTGCAATCAAAATCCTCTGTGCAGCAACTCCCTTTCTGGTCAATACTGGTAGTAAAGAGAAAAGGGAGGAAAGATTTAAACATATAAATCCTCCTCCAAAAGGATAAATACTTTAAATTCAAGTATAAATCAAGTATTAGTAGGCTTACAATAAAGCTATTTTTTCCTTTAACATGTTTAGCCACTGCACTGCAAGATTAACACGTCGGTTTACCATAAATTGCTATTTCAGTACTGAGAAATCTAAGCCATGTGCCCACCCCTATTAAGAAAAAGTCTTTTTTTTTTCCTAGGAAAAAAGACAGAATTCTGCATCAAATCCTGACCACATCATTATCAGAAAGATATGAATAAACTAGAGAAGTTCTGAGAAAAATGAAAGAAAGGAAGCAGTCACATGGAGCCTTAAGCATTGAACTACCTGATTCTTTACAAGAAACACTAAACGTTTATGCAACATGGTTGATTAATAATTTATGACATTATTGGGAGAAATGGAGTGAAAAGACAAAAAATGAACATTCTGAATCAGAACAAGTTTCAAGCAGAGAGAAACTATTCTGGAGCTGTTCAGCTCCCACCTGGAAGAGTAATGGAGCTCTGTTGCTTGCACTGTTTAAAATTAAGCCAGAGCAACAAGGAATGGTGAGACATTAAAATTTTTTTTTTTTTTATACTATATGCATTTATGAACAGGGGTTACTGGAGGGACTATGAATTTATTTATGGAATCAATGAGATGCAAATACACTAATTCTTATTTATGTACACTAATTTTCCAAGTATCACTGAGATGTACTTCAGTGACTTCAAGGATCCCCATTACATTTCCGGTTGGTGCCAAGAACCACTTTGGTGCTGGCAATGCCTTCACTGTGTGATCAGACTGGAGCTGCTCTTGCATCTGTATTCCCAAGGCAAAAATAACTCTGCAAGGAAACACGCTCAGCAAAATGCATTTCTGCATTAATTTTAATTTTGTATTAAAAACAAAGTAGTGAAAGTTTTAACTTGTCCTAAGTGCCAAGAGCTTGTATTTTAAAAGTTAGTTATTATGTGTTTGCGGGAGACTCTGTTCTTGTGAAAACATGACTAATGACCATTCCATTCATATTCACCAGCTGCAGTGTCTAATAGAGAATCTAGGTTTATTTCTGTCCTTTGCCAAACTAGAAGCTTTCTAGACCTTTGCAAGACAATATTTATTGAGACAGCAAATTGCTTTTGTAAGCTGAGTTACTGAAATTATTCCTAAAAGAACTGACTTCAAACGTGCATAGAATTATAATAATAAAGTTCTCCATCTTTTTCCCTAACTACAAAATATTTTTAAAAATTATGGAAAATTATGTTATGTGAAGCTGAAAACACCAGCAGAAAAATTAAATGTGATCTGGAGGGGAGGAGAAATCCTTATAAACAAGGATAAATTCGGAGTGCTGCACCCTGGGGTCTGATTACAACTGTTCGGAGCTATCTCAGAAATCTCTACACCTTGCTCAAGTCTGAACTACACCTACAGAAGCCACAGCACATCAAGCTGCCTCTGGAGCTTAGGCTTGGGCACTGGAACAGCCA
Organism: Taeniopygia guttata; assembly: GCF_048771995.1. Classification (NCBI taxonomy): domain Eukaryota; kingdom Metazoa; phylum Chordata; class Aves; order Passeriformes; family Estrildidae; genus Taeniopygia; species Taeniopygia guttata. The sequence goes on from NC_133026.1 coordinate 9,631,205, forward strand.
AGCACCTCACTCAAACTCTGACATCAGGATGCCAACAATTTCAACTGAAGTTTGAAGAATATGAAAAATCTGACAGTTCTCAAGAAAACTGTGCTTTGAAATAGCTAAATATGATCCACATGCTTCAGACCGTGTATCAGAAGCTGCAGCCAGAAAAGTTATTTCTGTTACAACTAATTTGAGGCCCTGACACAGCTTTTCCCCAGCTGTGGGACAGACCCAGAGCATTGCCTGCAGCTTTGCTGATGGCAACAGGTGAAGGGCAGCACAAGTTCCAGTCCTCCTTGCCTGAGTCAATGTGAGGGCAAAAGCACAAAGAAGGTTTGGGGATACATGAAGCATAACAGCAATAAGTGGGAACAAGGAGGTGACATCGTTCAGTGTGCAGCACTGGTAAAGTCAGTATGAGAATGCAGAGTTCTGGAGTCCAAATCTGAAGGTGAATGATAAATATTGGAAAGGGCATTGAGAGAGGCAGAGATTATTTATGGGCTGGAAAATGCTCTGTGGTGAAATGTCTTTCCAGCAGAGAAGTCTCCAGCACAGCAGATGATCTTTTGTCTCTCTAAGTAAGCCCACAGACAGAGGGAATGATACAGGAATGGGGATCAGGAACAGGGCTGGGAGCAGTATCAGAAATCAGAAATATTTATTCTCCTCAGTTTTGTGTGCTACTATTCAAAACAACTTTTAAGACCAGCAATATCTGAAATTATGATAAGAGGGGATCTGAAAAGCAAGACTTCTTTTGCTTTTGCAATGTGTACAGAGATCCCTCAATATATGTGATATATGCAACCCCAAATTCATTCCTATTTTACTCACAGAATACATACAACTCACATCAAATGCCTAAAATTTGTTAATACTTATAAGTTGTAATGAGTTTTTTAAAATACTGTATATAATTAAACCCCATTTTTTTACTTGGATTTTGGGGGCTGGATTTAAGCTGCTCACACCCTTAGAATATCCTGTAACTGGAGTGGTTAAGTACAAAAATTGTACACCCAGCACATATACTTAAAATAAGATAGAATAAATAAAAATAATTTTGAACAAAATATTCATGCTACAAAAAGATGAAAAAAAACATTCATCAAAGATACAAAATAAAAAACTTGAAAGCCAGGACTTAGAATCAGCAAAATAACCTGGTGAAATAATATTTTACCAGTGAGCCTCAAACTGTATCTTTATAAATGTCTTCCTGATACTATATTGCTTCCTGATACTATATTCCTGATAGTATTTGAGGTGCCAAATTCTTGATTGGAGTAACAAAACCACACAGAAAATATTAACTCTGTTTTTTGTTTCTTCCTCTATTCCAGCAGAATGTTCTTCCAGCAGAAGCCATCACTGGTTTTTAGGATGTTTTGATAGATCTAACAGAAAGGCGTTGCAATCCTACCTGAAGGAAAATGCCTCTACCCAAAATCTACTATTCTGAAGCTTCTGCTGCATTATTTACAACAATCACACACATTTAAACAACACTGCTGAACTTACAACATTTATTAGATGGATAACTCTTCACCCAGATCTCTGCACACAGATGACTTTTCTTAGGCATGTCAGCTTAAGAGTTTAATTCTTTTGTCAGTGCTTTGCTATTCCTCACTCATTCAACAACCAGCCCAGCCTATGCTCCTGTTCTGGCCAACAGAGAGGTTTGCAAAGGGCCAGCAGACCCAGGGTGGTGGTGTGGGCATCACCAGAGACCTCCCCAAGGTCAGAAACACAAACAGAACTGCACTCACTGATGAAAGCAAAGGGATAAGCCAATATTTTTTAAACGGGAAAGGAAACAGAAATGCAAATCTTGAGGAAGGAAAAAGTCACCAGCTTCTCTCCCTAGTCATATTTCAGCACTAATTTTCCAGTCAGCAACAATGCTTCTGCCATTAAATGTAAAGTGGATATACTGAAACCAGAAAAATTTCCAAACCATGTACAGACAGAAGCAGATTTAGATATATCCAGATGTTTTTGTTTAATATACAATATCATTCTCTCTAAAGACATCAAAATAGTAATAGTATTTTTTTATTTTTAATCCAACTTCTGCATGCCTAGCAGCTACAGTAATTTTACTTTGTAGCTTATGTATTCTTTCAATGTCACTGAGAACAGCAGCAAGAGAAAACTGCTAGTAATATTTGCTACTACCTTCAGTGTTTATGAACAAACAGGACATCCCATTTCTCTCACATCTGGAGCAACACCCTTTCAAATGAAAATGTTCAACCCTAAGCCAAGGAACTACAGTCCAAAAAGCAACCTGCAAAATTTTAATAAATTCAAGATTTTAACATCAGCACCCAAAGTGTTTTGCACAAATTTCATTTGCCGCAAAGTTCATATTCTGCCTAAACCACTGACTGCTGTCATATTTGGTGCAACTTGTTATGGGTGGAAAGATAAGCAGCAGGGCAGCAAAAAGAGGAGGTTTATCTCTGGCAGCTAATCTCCTCAATCAACAGCACTCAGCTCTGCTTAACAGCCGTTGCCAAGGAACGGGGACCAGCTTTTCTTATCGGCTTCATAATGTTTCATTGACTATTCAGACTAGAATAGAAAGCTGTGACACTCAGGGTTATAAGCAGCACAAAATGAAAATGGCATATTATGTGGTATGAAGAAGAGAAGTCTTTTAGCCCTCACCTTATCTGGACAGAGACTGTTATTCAGGAAAAAAAAATCATCTATCATTTTCTGCTCTGCTTATTTTAATATCACAAAACAAACAGAAAAATATACCCACATAAATAAGATTAGTTTTTTAACATTGTTGGCAGGTCCTCAGCAATTCACTGACATCACTAAAACATCTTATACAGTAAGACAAGGTTTGGGTAGATCCTCTATTACATTACTGAAAAGCTAGTGTTGGCTGCTTATTCTAAAGCTATTGCAGCAACTGCAATGCTTTGAGGGACTTCTCATAGGAGCAGGGATGTTCCTCAGACCTTGATAACCATGACCAGAATAAGAATATCCATGCAAAACCAACAACATTTCTTTTAGAGTATCACTGCTCTTCTCTCCTCTCTGCATTTCTGCACAGATTTTGATTTGCAGGCTTAATATTGATACTCTTCATGTACTTGAACAGGAATAAAAAGGCCTTATTGCATCTCCTCTGATTATGAATTTTTAGTATAATAACCTTTCCTGAATATCTAGTTACTAAAATTTAAATCTGGGGCCATCCAGATTCATGATGAATTGTAACTGTCATTGTATTTGCATCTTATAATCAGCAAATACAGAATTACATCATTATCCACCACTGGAAAAAAGTGGTAAATAAGTAAAAGAAGATACTTAGACACTTTGACTGCATCAGAATGAATCATCTAATGAAGTACATCCAAAATTAGAAAATAAATGTGTTTACTTTTATTCTATCTCAATTAATGACTAACCATCTCAAGGCTACATATCCAGTAGGCTATGATAGATATTTATAGATGTCCAGAAACTGAAAGAAATATCCTAGAACACATTTTACAGTCATGGAATTCTCTACTTTTCCCACAAAGTTTAGGTATGGACTTAAGACAAATATTCATAAGCATTTGAGGCTGCAAGTACCTCTGAAGGATATCAAGTTACCCAGACTTTCTGTACAAGCTCCAATGCATCCAGTTACTATTCAAGATGCGCCTACATTTCCATTTATTGCAAGCCTCCCAGGGGCTACTGGGAACATTTTTATGCTTAAACATAACTACTTGCTTAAGCAGTTATCTTTACTGAAGCCTCAGATTAGCACGGCTCTCTTGCTTTTTCACAGTTTCAGGAAAAAATGCAAAAATATACAAGCATTTGCAAAATGCCTCTAGGATCATACCACACCCTCCAGGAAATGTTAAAGCTTTGCTGTAACACAGAGCCTGTGGAATGAAGATGCAATGAGGTAGAAACACACTTTTTTGGCACTGAAGCTTCCTCTGCAGATGTGATTTTAAAGTTCTGCCCATGCCTGGGTTGAAGTGTTTTGGGTGGTTATGGCACAGCGAGATGGGACTCTGGGCTCTTACATTCAGCCTGGGACAGATTAATTCATTTCACAAAAGCACAATTGTTGTCATTTTAGTGAAAAACAACTTCTGAAATTTCCTCCCAAAGCTCACCACACTCCTACTAGTAAACCTGAAGTTTTATCTAGACAATGTCCTTAGATTATCTGGTGCAGGCTTATCAACTTCTCTTCCTCATTTTTTTCCACTTTCTATTATTAATGAGAACAGACAATTTTCAAATAAGAAAAAGTATTATTTCTGATAACAAACAAAGTCAGCCTTTCTTTTTATGAAAGGTAAATGGCCTGATTTTTATGAAGTGTTTTTAAGTCTGACACATCTTAGCAAACCTGCCATACAAGATTGGACAAGTAATTTAAGGGTGTATTTGTGACAGATTTACTCCAAAGACACCAAAGAAGTTGTAGGTGATTTGGCTAAATGAAAATCTAAGTCAATAAATTGAAGAGATAAATGCCTTGATACAAATAAGAGCATGAGGAAGAGATGACTGGATTAACCATAACAGAAGAACAAACTCCAAAAAATTTCAGGGATTCAGCCTTAGCTGAGGTGCTTCTATCACTTTGCATCCAGTTTGGCTTTTCAGCTAGTGAACACTAAGAGGAGGTGTTGCACCTGTTTCAACTTCCTTGACTACAATCATAAAGAGAAGATTCAAGTAGAGAGGTACTGGATTTTCTTCTATTAGTCAAATAAGTAAAATTATAAACTTGAATCTATTGCTTGATCATTAACTGCATATATTTGAAATTACTACTGTTTAAATAATTTGGTTTTTATTTATATTTTTGGTGTGAAAACACGAAAATATGTTTCCAAATATTTTTACTTCACAACACTTCCATGAAGATATATAAACTATAGAAAAAAAAACTGGGCACATCGTGAATTTTGGTTCTTCAGACTTGCTTTTTGCACTGAGGCAGGAAGTGACTGTGAAGATTTTGGTCATGGAGAGCTGACAAGCTTCACTGGAAGCAAATGATGGTACAGACAGCAAGAAGCAGGATGTGTTTCCACTCTTCAGTTCAGAAGCAAATGCAGCCTGAGAGAGGAGAGGCCTCTTCAGCCATGACCACACAGTGCAACACAAAAGCTCTGCAGGTGATTGCAAGACTCAAATTTCAAGTCCCACCAAGAAGGGGACCCATCTTGGGGCCAAGTGCTGTCATGTACATCTTGAAGTTGCTACATACATCTTGAAGTTGCTTTTTAAAATATTACTACCAGAATTACAACTCATTCTCTGGCAGTTCATAAAGAGCATTGTATCTCAAAAATCCATTTAAATTTATTTGAATAATGTATAATTGTTTCCTTACTCCTGTGCCATATCAGTAGTGACACTCCATTTGAACGTTCACATAAGGATCCCTAAGGGCCAGGTCTTAAAAGCTGAGCACAGACACTTAAGGAGCAAAGGAATAAAAATATCAGATAAGCACAGACATGGAGACTCACAATTTTGTGTGTGCATAAAATCAGGCTCACATATTGTGTCACAGGCAAGTAAATACTAACTGCAAATGCAGATATGGGAAGCATTTCCATATTCTACCCATGGAAGATGGGTAGACCAAAACCAGGTTTTCTAGTGCTTTGAATTCTAGCAGGTAGAGATTCTGTTCCAAAACTGTGATTTTAAAATCCTCGTTGTGCTGTTTCTGTCTCTTCATGGTTTTGGTATCTGAAGTAGAAAAAAGTGGGAAGGAATTGGCTGTATAGAAACTAATAGTACTAAAAAGAGAGTGGAATAAAACATTTTGCAAAATAACTTGGAAAAAAACTTATTTCATCTCAAGTGTAAATATTATACTCAAACCCAACAGTAATTACAGAGATATACAGTTTTCACACAGATCCATCATTAGACACTCAAGCAGAAACATTAGAAGTGCCCTCTTTTTACCCACAGGCAATGCCTTGTGCTAAGCTGCCTCCCTACATTTAAGGAATTGATTTTAATGGCACTCTGGGTTTGTGTTTCTTTTTTTTCTCTCCTTTTTTTTTTTCTTTTTTTTTTTTTTTTTCTGTAAGAAGGCTTCAGAATAATTTCTACAAAACCAACATGGATCATCTTTAATTACTGCATTGCAACCATGGCTATTTAAAAACTCAGTCTCAGCAAAGTAGATGACAAACATTAATGAGCAGTAATGCACACATGGTATTGTAAATGAAAGGATAATGAAAGCAATTTATTTGAAAATTAAAATATGATTAAGAATGGCAGTCTGTACTAGGACCCAGATGCCAACAGAAAGCAACCAATGTGCAAGCAGACTGTCATTAATTCCAGAACCATACGAAATTGCTTTCATTTCTTTGACAATTTTTAATATAAAGTATCTTAACTAATAGGCAGTACGGATACCCTGGAAGCCACAAGACCTATGGAGATTTTTAGAAGAAATTAAGAACAGCACAGGGAAAGTCTCCAAGAAGAGTCTCTCCAAGAGAAGGAATACATTTGGAAGCAATTTCTGATTTTAGGAAGGATGAATTACACCCTGCATAAGTGCCTCTCTACATTGGCTGTGGAGAGCCTGTCAGTTCTTAGCTCACACTCAGCAGAGAGCCTGAAGTGAGGTCAGGTGAACCTGGAGCAGATGTCCCAAGCAGGTGCTCACATCAGCACCTGAGCAGGACAGGGGTAAGCCCAAAAAGCAGGTGAACTGACTTAGCCAAATGCATGCAGAGAAGTCTAGAAGCAATTTGGCCACAACACCTTTCTCCTTCACATAAAAAGCCTTTCTGAGATCATGCATGTATGTTCAGGATCTAAACTGGTTCCATCTGCACAGTGTGGAATGCTAGTTCAAGTGCCCATCACTTAAGGATCTCTGAACTTCAAATCTGAGTATAAAATACCTTGAAAACGTGAATTATTATTATGTATTAAAGTGAAAATGTTGTTTTCTTTTTTGAAGTATGCGCCTACCCAAAGCTGACACTGACACAACAGCAAACCACAGAACACTGCTATTAAGTTGTCACATATACTCATAGTTAAGTATTCAAGTTTGAAAATTTCAACTAAAATAACTTCCTCAGACACAGTATGTCAGATGTGCTTGAGTTCTATGACCAAGGTCGGTGTATGTCTCCAAGACCTACAAATACATCAGGATTCATGGAAAAATTCATTCAGAATGGTTTCTCTATTATAAAAAGTCTGATTAAAGACAAGTTGGAGCTCTGCTGAACAAAGCCAGATGACTGCTCCATCTTGAGGGTACTGAGCCCTGCTTTTGTCCCAGATGCAGCGGGACAGGTATGGAACATTTATCAGTCCAATTACAGAAATTAAACATAGTTGTTAGCTGTTCTCAAGATCAAGCTCCTGCTAAGACACACCCTCTGTTACAAAAATCCACTTCAAAAAATGTAATAACCTGAACCTAACCAGCTGCTCAAATCAATTATACCTGGTGTGCTTTGTGCAGTTCTGGGCCCTGCAACTTAAGAAGGATGTGAAGGTCCTTGAATGGATCCAAAGGAGGGAAACAGGCTGGTGAAAGGGCTGGAAGGTGTTTTGAAGAGCAGGGAAGGGCTTTGAGTCACCCCAAAGAGTGACCTTGCTGCTCTCTACAGCTTCCTGACAAGGGGAATTGGAAAGGGATGTGCTGAGTTTGTTTCCCTGGGACCCAGGGTTGGGATGCATGGGGATGGTTCAAAACTGTGCCAGGGAGGGTTAGAGTGGACATTAGGAATCATTTCTTTGCTGAGAGGGTGCCCAAGCACTGGAACAGGCTCCCTAGAGGGATGGTTGATGCTCCAGGCTTGTCAGTGTTTAGGAGGCATCTGAACAATGCCGTAAAACTTTTTTGGTTTTACTTCTGATCAGCCCTAAAGTGTTCAGAGACTTGGACTGGATGATCTTTGTAGGTCCCTTCCAACTGAAATATCCTACTCTAAGCTCCACAGCAGAACAGAATACTCTGTTACTATGAACAGCATCTAGTTTATCTGCTAAAATGTTTGTACAGTGTTCACAAGATATGTAGAGTATGAAAAATCAAGGTGATCAGTCAATAGCATTTCATTATCCTCTTTCTTGAATAAGCTTATATTTCATGTACATAAATTATTTATTTCCATAACAAAAGACTCACCAGAAAAAAAAAAAAATTTCATCAATATGGCTTCCAATAAAAGCTATTTTCCACTCTCTCTAAGGTAGGATGAGAACATCTTATGCACAGTAAACACAAATTCTCCTGTCAAGGATGTAGACTATTGAACACAGCAGATATATTCCATCCACTTTTGTCCTGAATGTTACATAAAGTATGTATTTATTATAACTGCAGAAGTAAATATTTAATTATCTAAAAAAAAACTGGCAAGATTTTAGGGGTAAGAGCAGTATCCCAGCTGAGCTGCACTGGTATCTTCTCACCACTAACAGCACAGAAAAGACAAAGAAAACAGTTTTATCTACAGAACTCCTTGCATTAACAAAAGGCTACTCCCTGGCCAAAATAGATTTTCCCCCATACCTCTTTTTTTTTTCTTCTTTCTCTAATATTGCATTGCCTTAGATATTACTAAATTTTACAAAGATTCCTAGAATTTTCAGCTTCTAATTATTTCTTTTCTGTCAGTCAAGCAAATCACTCATATCTTCTTAAAAACTGCTTCGATCTCTGTTCGAACAATGCCACTTTTGGGTAGGTGACAAGGGCTAATCATCAATGAAAAAATATAAATAGAACCAATGGCTGCTTAAAACTATATTTTAATCCTTAGGAAATCCACTGGGATATTAACAAAAGATGGTTTTGTCTGCAAAAAGGCATTAACATAGCCATTTATAAAACTAATAGGAAAGCGAGCAGTGCTCCAGTAATAATGAAAGTACACTGCAGAATAACATTATGGAAATAGGATACCAAATTGAAGAATTGACCTTGGGGCCCTGGCTTATCCTGGATGAAGATGACTTGTGAAATGAAAATTTGGCTGTAATTTGCTCTTGCTTTCCCTAAAAGGTTGAAGGCATTTCTATTTCAAATGAATAAAATGACTGTTAATTTCCTAGCATTAAGCATGATATTCTTAAATATAGATATTTTAGGGGTTTTAAATATATTTTCAAGTCTTATTCTTAGGAAACTTGAACTGGTTTTCTTTGATTTTTACCATAGTCAATTTCTAACAGCTAATTTTTGAATCACTTCAGGGAGAAATGTGTGCTACAGCTGAATCAGTTGGATGCACTAAAGTATCAATTGTTTATTCTTAAGAGGACACATTGGTCTGAGCATTTGATACTATAAGTGAACATGTAATATAGAACATGAGGACATTCCTTCAAATAATCATATCACTTTTAAATAATGGTAAAAATTATAATCTGTTTTAGAAGACAATAGCTAAAAATATGAGCTTGATAGCTTTGTTTAACATGAGACATTAAATTTCAGGCATCCCATTTCAGGGAATGGGAAAATTCAGTCTCAATATGGTGGCTGAAGCCAAAACTGAAATAATTTAAAAAAAAAGCAGAAGTTATGGGAGGATAATACTATATGTAAAGTCAAAATTTTGCATAAAGTACTGTTAATGAAGGTAGCAGGCATATATCAAATACCACCAAGACTCACAAAGGAGAGGAGCATGTGCTGTAAGATCCACAAGTCTTAAAATGTGCCTTTTACATCAGCAGTTTTAATGATTGGTATCACTGTAGTGCCTAGCATCCTCAATAATTGTTCAGGGAACACGTTTAAAATAGAAATATACAACAACAAAAAACCACCATCTCTATATATTGATATATAACTGTATGTGTATGTCTCTCTCTCTCTATATATAGACATATAATATACATTTATAACATAAATATGTACTTTACATATTACATACCCATATGAAATAAAATAACAATCTACAATATTCTTCCCCCAAGGAGTATTTATGGCATTCATAGATACATGAAATAAGAGCTTGGCAATACTGGGCAGAATGGCAAGTGACACTAAACACAGTCCAGTTCCCAGAGCATACTTTGTATGCTCCACAGAGGAGCATTTCAAGAAGGAATCTGAAGGACATCTAAGTCAGCTCATGAATGGTTACAAACAGCATCTGTCAAACATGGTGGGTATGAGGGAGAAGAGCAAAGGTGCTTATTTGAAAATGAATACAAAGAGAAATCCTGAAATAACTGGTAAAACAGAAAAAGGAATTAAAACCTGTATTACTTATTTAAAAAAAAATAAACCTAATACATTCAGAGTCTGTATTCGATATAAGAAAAAATTCTCAAATTACATGTCTAAACACAAAGAATGTAAAATTGTCATTATTTTACCAAATTTCTAATTAAAAAAAAAAATTAGCAACCTCTTACAAGATCTTGCTATTCAGTATTATTTTCATTTGTTCACTAAAGTGGAATTAAGTGCAAACAGTGAAAACCTTTCAGAAAACCATGACTTCTAGGACAATAGTACTCAGTAGCAACTTACCAGTCTCTTAAATTTTTTTTTTTTCATGTTTCATTCCACAGTAGATTAATATTTTATCTACAGCTTTACACCAAAGCTACCTGGATAGTTCATGGGCTGCAGGATTTCAAGGCACACCTGTAGGAGTCAGTGCACATCTGGTTGGCTTTGACTGGAGATGGATCACTGTGTGCAGCTCAGATCTAGGGTTACACAGCGAGTCCCAGGCGTTTCTGCAGCCCCTATGGTCATGTATTTTAGGACAGTGGATATTGATTCTCTCCAGAATGTTTTCCTTGAAACACGTAAGCCTCTCACAAGTACCCAGCAGCATTAACAGAAGCACAGTTCTGTGCAACAGGCAGCTTAGCAACTAAGTTCAAAGGCAAGTGTAGGATGAGAAAAGTGAAAGGAATTTCCTCTGTGCTGCATATAACACATTTGCTCTGATATAAATATACCAAGCTTCACCTTCTCACTGTTTTGTTCAAAGTTCCTATCTGAAAGGTGGCTCCAGACTTCTTGGAAGAATCCTCTAAGTCTGGCTCTGAACATACTCATGAGTCATTAGTTCTCATGCTAATGCTTAAACAGGCCTCTTATCCCCCTGGTCCTTTATCAGCCACAGACTGAGATATCAGCTACATCACCCTGTATCTCCTGCCTATCTGGAATCATCCCTCAAGGCATAGTGTGCAAGGCTAACTAGGATGCCCTCCTTCAGTTTCCTCTTTGATTAGAAACTTCACTCTCTAACCTTATCAACAGCCTTTTTTTTCCCATCCTCCAGCTTCAACTGAATTTTCTTCAATACATTTAAAAGAAGATGTCCATATGGGTATTACAGGGGACATTTTGTTAATGTTATGCACATTGTTACTTGTTTCTCTCTTCCTCCATGTCCCAGATTGATGCATTCTAACATTGTTCACAGTCTTTCATAGTAACACTGTAGTAAATAAATGAAAAATACATAAAAGCCCCTCTCCTTCACCATTTCCAACTGGGAATGTTCTAATAATAGTCAAATTTCTAGTCCCTGGCTGTATTAACTTTCATTCTGTACTAATCATATGAGTTTATTATTCTACTTCTCACAGGTGCACATTCTTTTCATTGTAATCTTTTTCTTTTTTTTTATCAAGAAAGAAGCACTGTTTCCAGACAGTACTATCTTAATATTTGCCCTAAAGTCAATAGTAAGAATATAAAGAGAGATCTTTTAGAAAATCAATTCTTTAGAAATTCTTTTACAAAGCTCAGTCCAAGTACTTCTCTCATTAATACTTCCCATTGACATATTCTATTAAGACATTGTATTCATTTTATACAACTCCTTCAATAGACTTTGTATTCTGAAATTTAAATAAAAGTTTCTTATATAGAACAACCAAAGCTCTGCTGACTTCTAGTCGACGCCATTGCCTCCATTTCTTGCCTAGAAACTTAATTCTCCAAAAATAAGAGGACAAAGCAAAGCAAGACTTTTCAGGTCATTGGTATGATTAATCTTGGGTGGATTTATATTATTGTCTTCCCCTTTAGCTCAGATCCAATTCCCCAGCTTATGTTTGCCCTCCAACATAAGCACTACTAACTCTGCTCCACCTGTGCTGCTGTGTTTACATCACCTGCTGCCACAACCACCATTCTGCAAAGTGAAATGGACATTATACAGCATAAAGTCTTTAAATGGGTTTTCCTTTAGTTGGAGTAATTTTTGGCTTTGCCAGTGTTTAGTCATCCCAGTTAACATCAATCATATTTAAAAAAACCCAAAAAAACAAACAAACAAAAAAAAGGCAAATCATTAATAGAGCCATAGTATTGTTTCCTTTGAAAACTTTCCTTGGCATGGAAGCACTTCACCTAGCAAATCTGTTGCTGTCTTATCACCTGGAATATTAACTGGCAATTGTAAGAATGTAGTTTTGGTTATCTCCTGTGCACTTACAAGGCCTTGTTTGGAATAACTACTTCCAGGATATTTTACTGACATGTGGTCCACACAACCTCATTAACTAGAGCCATTAACTAGACAACAGAAAAAAAAACACGTATATATATATATATATATACACACAATAGTATATACCTCTTTATCCTGATAATACATTTCTTGACTAGTATTTAGAGGATTAAACAGAAAAGCACTGAGAGAAGAATCAGAAGAGGTCTGATATGCTACCAATGGTGTCTTTCAGCGGATTTCACATGCTGAAAGAGAAGCCTAATACATGGATGCCCTGAGGAGATTTTGTGCTTCAAACACAGACTCCTTCTTACTCAATCAGCAGAAACCTCTCAGTCTTTTCCAAAATACAGTAACTGAGCTGATGGCAAGAGGAGCTCACAGCTCTTCACACTCACAAGTTGACATCTTCTTTCCAACACTTGCACACCTATTAGTTTTTCAGCAAACACTACAGCAAAGGGTACTACAATAATGAACACGATTTCTGAGCCTCTCCTATATAGCTGCACATAGCAATACCTTAATAATTTCTTCAGAAAACAGATGTAACTATTACAAAACAAGGGCATGCTTGTAGAGACATAAATACAGGTATTTCTCATATCAGTTTATGTTATTCACTACCAGGTAATGGTATTTTGTCAAAGAGTTCTTAAAGAAACACTTCAGTTTTGATTCATGAAACTACAGAACATGCAAATTCCTAAATAGGATTAAAGTATATGAAGTCAATCTATCATGTTTCATGATAAAGCCCAGCAATGTGGTTAGGAAGAAATTTCTGCACTGAAATTAGCATGTGGACTGACAATTGTATTTGTTGAACCTCAAAGTGCTCCCATTTTATTTTATCAGGAGGAGAATTGTTAAAGATAAAAGAATATATCAAATTTTTTGCTGGCTTGCAAGTTCAAAGATAACAAACAAATAAAGAAAAAATCCTGCAGTTTGTTAAAAGTCTGAGATATAAAATATTTCCTTTCTACTTCAATGTAATAGCATTTTTATTACTAGACTTAAGCTGGAAGTCTAACTAAAACAAAAAAAAAGGAAAAACAACAGACAAAAATAAATGACAAAAAGCTCCCACTCTCTTCAGTGTTCAGAAAAGTGAATTAACATATTTATTGAATTACATTGGCAATGAAGACAGCAATATATTGAAATTCATTGATTTTTTTTTCTTGACTTAAAAGCAACACAGATGCTTATTACAAAACAGCAGTTCCTCTTCTCATTTTTATCAACCCTTTTTTAACAGCCACTGACATTGACAGTTTCAAGCTTAATTGTACATTCAGCATGTACTGTTAATGACATTAGATAAATGGATCACATCAGAATGCAGTATCGTCAAAAGAGACCACGTGCCAATCTTACAAATTTAAAATCAAACAAGCTACTCTGTAGACCCTGACTCTTCAAGTTGTTTATCAACTGAGTACTAGAGAATATTTTGAATGTCATTATACATCAAAAGATGAAAGATGTGCCTACCACAGCCCATGTTCCATTTATACAATGAAATTTAATTACATGTTATAACTATGCTGTCTTAGAACTACGGTAATTAAAGGGGTACAGTACATTGGTGTTTTATTCATTGTAAGCCCTTATTTTCAGAGGGCTTAACTCAGCCATGCAAATTTACTCCCTTATCAAAGGGAGGAGTCTGTCACAAACACAGCAATGCTTGCTGCGACTATGCTAAAACAGAGTTGAAAGTTATTTGCAGCATCATTCAGGGTGTTGTGAGAGTGAGCCTTAAAAATATTTTTCCATTGCAATTTATAAGGCCTCAGAATAATACCTGCGTAAAATACCAGTTTGTGTTGAGATGAAAGTTTGGTTTGTTGACACATCTAATCAAATCTCTGAGCAAAATACTCTCAGCCTTATGCAAAATATTTCTGCAAGCCCATTACAAGCACAAGCAGTGAGCTTCCCAACCACTCTGGAGGCAAAAAAAATCTATGTCCTTAAGCAGCAGGACGTTTGGGTAAAATTTTCACCTGTATAGGCAGTTGCAAATTACAATCCCCTGCATCCGCATGGGCATCCGAGCAAGACGGGGTGGCTGAGTGGAGGCAGCTTAATTGGCTGGCCGTGCTCCACAGGAGCAGTGGAGACTGCCTTGGAGAGGTGCCGAATTAACACATCTCACAGATTTCCCAGTCCTCATTCACTGCTCTGTACAACCAGCCCTGCCACCACAAGTCTCCCAGACACCCCAGATTATGCAGGCTGCCTCCGCGTACGTGCGGCAGCACGGAATAGCCGGATCTATCTTCCATGGTGTGTGCAGATACACCATGAAATAAGCACTGTGCTTCCTCCCCAGACAAACTCCCTGCTTGTGGTCTCACTTCATGAATTTCCTGTGAAAATGAAACAAATTCATATCAATTCCCCATAAACTATTCAAGACTCACATTACTTTCATTAGCCAAATCTAATGTTTCACCTGTTTCTAATGCAAGGATATGTGAAATGTGTGGGTGAGAAGATTTCAGGGAATCTTATCTCACCAGTTTATTGCTTCCACTCAAGTTAGGTAGTGTAAAGTGTGGGGCATTTCTTTGTGTATGTTGGGCAAATGCTTCTTTCTCCAAACATACATACAAAATATAGAAGCACAACGCATCAATAAAAATCCCTTTATCCTCAATCCACTGAAGGAGGCATATGATTTCCAATAAGCAGTCATCCAGTGTAACAAAATCCTGTGACGACCAACAAAAGGGGCAATTTAAGGATGGAGCATTGCCTTGCTTCTGCAGATCTAAGACTTATTTTAAGCTTTTTTTGTGCACGATCAAATCAGCATCAACCCAATTATGCCTAAGATCTATCTTCTTGTTAGATGGCAGGGTCAGTCACAAATGAGCAGCCTCTTGCAATTTTCCATCAAATCAGCTCTGTAATTTGAGAGCTAATGCAGACATCTCATGAAAACAAATCATCAGAGAGTGTCGGTTCTCCCCCTCCTTCCCAAAATGAAGCGTTCGGAGGGATTTGGGTTTCTCTTTAAAAGCCAATTCTCATCTCTGTGAAAGCCAAGGCAATCTATAGTAAACAAAAGTCAGTAGTCATTTTTAGACTTCCATGAATATTTCAAACCTCTGTGCACATCTTCTGCAAAAGCTTTCTCACTTTGTTCAGTAAGAGACAGATTATCAAATTTAAGTAAAAAATACACCCTGGAAGTAAAGGTATTTTGCAAGAAAAAAGACATTTGCATGAAACTGCAAAATGCAAATCTGTTGTCATAAACTTACTTGCTGAGAGCTCAACACCATTTAAATAAAAACAGAAAAAAAACCCCAAACCTTTCTATTAAGTGTGTCTCATAATCCATAAATACTGGAAATATTCAGAAAACCCTTATTTCTAACGAGGGGAGGAAAATGCTGTGTATAATGAACTACAGACAAACCCGAACTGGAACTGTTCCAGTCACCCAGCCTCTGACTTCTTTCTGACAAACTAAGCCACTGACTCTGTACATCTAAACTGCCAAGGTAAACAGTAGGATGATAAGGAAGACCCCTAAATTATTCAAAGTGGTTTCTGGGCTTCAAAAGACTCTTTCACTTTGTTCCTTTATATATCTTCAGCTATTTAAGTTTGCCTGCGGCTCTGACACAGACAGCATTGTGCCTGTGATGTTGAAAGAGAGGAGTGATTCTGTAAGTTTGGGCAGACACTTCTCTGCCAGAGCACAGGTAGGAAGAGATGGCCGCTTTGGCAGGTGCTGGGATACAAGGATTGTGGCTCTAAAGAAATCATTCCCTTCTGTCTGCTTTTTTATTTCCAGTTTCTCACCCACTACAGTGCTTCTATGTATGCCAGACCAAGCTTGCTAATCTATAAGATCAAAAAGTTAGGTGGGATCATAGAATTAAGTTGTAAAAAAAACCTCTCAGATGATTGAGCCCATCCAGTAACTCAGCACAGCCAAGCCCAAGTCTCCCATGTACTGAGAAAAGGGGAAAATCACTGCCCTGATCCTGCTGGCCACACCATGTCTGATACAAGCCAGGATGACTTTCTTGACCACCTGGCTCATGTTCAGCTGCTGCCAACCAGCACCCCCAGGTCCTTTCCCTGGGGTCACTTTCCAGCCACTCTGTCCCCAGCCTTTAGCACTGCCTGGGGTTGTTGTGATTCAAGTGCAGGGCCCAGAATTTCGATTTGCTGAACTTCATACAACTGTCCTCAGTCTGTCCAGACCCCCCTGCAGAACCTTCCCACCCTCCAGAAGATAACACACCCACTCCACAGGGTATCATTTGCTGATACCAATAACTGATACCAATCAGCTGACTGAGAGTGCACTCACCCCCTTCATGCAGATCACTGATACCAATACTAAACAGCACTGAGCCCTGGGGAGCACACTTGTCACCGGCCACCAGCTGGATGTAACTCCATTCCCCACCACTCTCTGGGCCTGGGCATCCAGCCAGTTTTTTACCCAGCAAAGACTACACCCCAGAGCAGTCACCTTCTGCTGAAGAATGCTGTGGGAAACTGCCAAAGGCTTTATTGAAGTCTGGGTAGACACATCTACAGCCTTTCTCTCATCCAGTAAATGGGACATCAGGTTGGTCAAGCAGGACCTGACCCTGCCCCTTCTGAGCTGCTTGCCCTTTCTCCCAAAGGTCATAAACTCTGCCTTTTTTTTTTTTCCAGAGTTCCAGTAAAAACTCTCTGTTCAGCCAGCCTGGTCTTCCTTACCACCAGCAAATCTTATGGCACACCAGGATGACCCACTCCTACAGCTTTAGGATTTCCTTCCTGAACCCCTTCACATTTCAGGACAGTCTTCCAAGGGACACTGTCAGCTCCTCTCACAAACAGGATGAAGTCAGCCCTCTGGAGGTCCAAAAGGCAGCCATTCTGCTGATCCCCTCCTTACTTTTCTGAGAATCAAAAACTAATCAGTGCTATTAACATGTGCTTTGACTGCCTAATAGCATATAGACAGCACATCCAAAGGGGGGCTGAGGCTTCTGAGGAGGAAAAAAAAGAAGATATCAGAGTCAACATCCTGCCCTAATTCACAGGTCTACTGCTGGTCGAGCCCACAAGTGTTATGCTGCTTTTTTGTGCTTCTCTAATGTCAGCAGCCCCATTCTTAACAGCGGAACAATAGGCTGACACTGAGCTTAGGCAGGTTTCTAGCACATCGCCTCTTGGATAAAGACATCTTTTTATTCTCATATCTGCAGAAAAGGAAATATCCTTCTAAGGCCTGCCAGCTGCTGGCAAAAAGCTCCAGAGCATAGAGCCTTTCATACAGTCTCCCACTGAAGTCAATAGGATCACTCACATGAATGCAAAGTTGCTAAACCAGGCACTCCAGAGGAATTGAAAAGCCATCTGCTAATTAATTTAAAAATCTATTTTCACAAGATATTGAATATATTTTATGCCCTTCTCTATGTGCTCCTCAGATTTAGATCCCCAAATTCAGAAAAGGACCAGGACCTGAAAACTGACAGGGTGAGGACTGGGACCTCATACCAAGAAAGAAAAATGTTAATGCAGAAGCTCATAAAAACTTTATTCACCAGCTAACCACTCACAATGCAATGTCACCAGTGTAGTCTAGTTTAATAAGAAGT
The DNA here is from genome assembly GCF_048771995.1 of Taeniopygia guttata. Lineage (NCBI taxonomy): Eukaryota > Metazoa > Chordata > Aves > Passeriformes > Estrildidae > Taeniopygia > Taeniopygia guttata. The sequence continues at coordinate 9,649,320 of NC_133026.1, forward strand.
TTCCAGTTTGACCTGAAATTCATTATGTGCACAGTATTGCTGACACAGCGATGGCAAAAGTGGAATGGCAGCACTGTGGAGAATTTTGATGCCATTGCACTTGGAAAGATCTTGGAAAATCAGTCATGACTCAAGGTCAAATCACAAGTACAGTCCAGTAAAGGATATGGTGCCTTGCAAAGCAACAAACACACTCCCCTGAATTACCATCTAGTCCCAATTTCCATATCTTAAAAAAAAAAAAAAAAAAAAAAAAGGGAAGGGGCAACAAGAGGAAGAAAATACCTCCCCCAACCCTCTGGAGGATAAACATTTTATTTTCTTCCAGAGAGCCCTTTAAAACTGTTTTTCAACAGTGGTCTGGCTCTGTCTCTGCTTCCACTAGCAGTAACATCAGTGAGCTAAGACTTAAAAGAAGTGAAGGTTGCTTTCTCAGATAAAAGGGATTTTCTAATGCCTGGCCTTCTGGATGTTTCTTGTGTAGTTGTTTGGCATTCAGAAATACTGCCTGGTTATTTCTATTCCAAAAATCTTTTATACTTTAGCAAAGACACGGCCATGCTCCACACACTCACTGGATCCTGTATGCTCTCCCTATAACACTGTGATATATTGAGAATAAAAATATTTCTATGCAAGCCTTATAAGCAGGCTTAACTTTTCCAACACATCTGCCATAGTAGATACCTTTGGTAGGTATTAATGTGATATGATATTGTCTATACAAACACCCATGTATTGCATAATAACATATCTAGAGATACTATGTACCTTTACCATGATGCAGGCTAATGCTCAAATGACATCAGTTTTGGAAATATCAGTTCAGCATCAGCAACTACTAGCTATATGTAAAAATCAAAAGCTTTTAAAAATCAGCTTCTTTGTGGGTCTGCTAAGCTGAACACTGCAGATATCCACCATCCAAAGGAGATTTTGACATATATAGATGAAAGATGTCAGAGCTTCATGTTGTTTATTTTTAAACATAGATTTGAGATCCTTTCAAAGATTTTAAAGGTCTGAGTCTGTGAATGTAAAAAGTATATAGTAACTAAATATTTATCATTAACTTCTAATAACTTTAATGCCCACAATAGAGATATCTTTAGGAATATTTTACAACACACATTTTTCTGAGTTTATAGTGTTACACATAGGTTAGCAACATCCATTTGTGATGGTCTTTCTGTCCACATCCCAGAATTACTCAGTAGCAGCCAAAAGAGGACAAATCACCCAAGTGAAGATGTAGCTGTGGTGCAATTTCCATCATGACTTTATTCATGTGAAATAGGGGCAGGAGGAGAAAAAAAGCAGCAGGAGTTGATATAGCATTTACAGCCAGGGCTGTGCCTGTGCCTGCATTAAAAGTCATGTCTCTATTTCTAGTGTAGTGCCCTGGATCAAAGCAGATACTGTCTGACTTGCCATTTATTTATTCACACTGGGTTTCAATCTCCAAGGTGCAGCAGGAAGAGTACTGGAGGGTTATTTAATGTGGGAGCTGACAAGGCTTCCAGGGAAAAAAAAGTTTCTTATTCAGTAACTAAATCAGTAAGAAGTGTGCTTAAAATTACCACAAACACACTTCCTTCTCTGAGGTATTTTCATTCCACGTCAGACATCTGACTTTTCTTCTTACACCTAAATCTTTGAATCAGACTGGGCTGATAAAATCCTGCAGTTCTGCAAAGGCCCTTTAAAACCAACAAAGCATCACAGAGATTCCTTCTTGCAAGGGCTGAGTCAAGGCTTTCAATGAGGCCCTGACTAATTCCAAATTGGTGAGCAGCAAACCGTAACTAAGGGCTGACAATAAGGAATATTGCTATGTGGGGCAGGAAATGCCAAGGTCCTGCCACAAAATCCATTTATTGTACACCTCTAACAGCAAGAGCTGCACCTCAGGAAGACACCACTCTGACTGCATACTGCAAACCACCAAGTAATTGCCATGAAAACAACCTGTGCATTTCATTGCACCAATGTATGAGTTCTCAGCACACAAAGATGTAGAATGAGAAATTATCTGTATTGTCCAAATGACAAAGGTGTGGGACTGAGGCCTTTTGATATTATATTTGAAATGGGGGGAAACATTCTCATGAAAATTCAAAAGTTCTCACCTAATGAAATGCAGAGTAAATTATTCTGCTCTTGCATGTTCTTTTTCTATCTTCTAGGAGATGATGAGAACAAATCTCTAAATATAATAGTCATATATGGGATCTAGAATGTACTCAAGTTATAGGGTAAAGAAACCCAAAATAGCAGCAATTACATGCATTACAAAAATATATTTTCAGTTGTTCTGAAAGCACCTTATAGAAAATTTGCAAAGATATGCACATAGCCTATAATGACAACTGAAAGAAAAATAACATCAATCTAGGAAAAAAATCCCAACCCTGCCATTGTCACAGCCATGATACAACTGTAATTCGAGCAGGTTAGGATGAAGATATAATATAAAGCAAAGCACTAATATTATTTGCTTTTCCTTAGATCCTTTTTTCTTCTCAGTGGCTTATGCCACTACAGTTGCAATATCAGTTATTTTTCAATCTTCTGCAAATGGAGAAGGGGGAAGGGGAAATAAAACATCTCTTATTCACTCATGTTTGGATTTTCAATATTTTTTTCCCTTGATAGCTTCTCCTTTGAGCAGTAGAAGTGTCAATTCCCCAGGGGCAGAATTCAGGTCTCAGAAATATGTACACAGCATACAAATCTTCCCTAATGCTCTTTCTAATAGTTTGTTAAACTCTGAGAAATGTTATCTGTGGAAATACATATATGCATTTCATAAGCCCAAAGCCAGATACTGATGCCATCTGCATTGAGCTATAACAACCATTTATTTGCTTTATAGAAAATGCTCATAGTTTATACAAATAACCAAGTTTGAATGGCTCCTGCCAAGATGAATACAGCATCTACCAACACACAGACTTCTCTGTGCAGTCCCCAGGAACTGTCTTCCATGTGCACATGGAAGTGTTCACAGGCTGCAACTTTGTGAAATATTTCAGAAATTACTGGCCAGGCCTGACTGCAAACTTTCAGCTTTCTACCAAGTTGAAGAAAGCCCTTTTTGTACAGCTATCCACCAGCCTGCCTCAAGCCTGAATCTATTCCCAGTGTCACTGAAGGGCAGTCCTGCTTCCATAAACTCTGAAGCTCTGAATCCTTTTGCTTATTAGGATAAAAGACTGTGCTGAATTCATGGTGTGTGGTATCAGAAAAGAGTAGTTATCACAGTCACAGTGGTCAAAACCCACCCCAAACCAGAAAGAGCTGCTAAGTACTCCTGATTACAGATTAATCTGCTGATGTACAAGCAACAGATTGAGGTCATGAAATTTAACACAGCAGACTTTTACATAGTATATGCCACTGTTCCACTGTACAGAGTGAAGATGATTTACTGGGCAGACTGCTATTAAATCAAGTCTGAAGGTTTGCTGTAACAAAAGCACCCTGCTGACAAGAATTTCACCTGCATGCATTGTTCTCAATTTTCAAAATCACCCACAGATAGCTACCTTGAGCAAAAATGCAAATATTAAGCAAAATGACAGCATCTACATTGGTACAATTCCAGCTTACCTCTGAGTAATATTTCAACTCTAAACATTTTGTTCTATAAAACTGTCTCGACACCCATCGCAAGACCTGAATATCTTTTTTTTTCACTCCACAAATACTTCTAACAATCATTGAATTCTGCTTCTTCTTCTAAACTTTGCCCTTCCAGTTTATTAGTTTAGTTTGAAGTCACAGCCTGCAGATGAGCAACATGAGTCTTTTATCAACCAAATATTATTCTGGTATTTTCTGAGAGAGATTTTACAAAGTTGAAACACTTTATTGAAATTATTTAATGGGTATCATTTATCACTAGCAATGAATTTAGAACTTCCATATTCTCATCCTTTACAAGTCATTAGCTAGAGATAGCAACACACACATGTCAATGCCTTTAGCTTTGCTCACCTGCAGGAACAGTCCTTATGAACTACGTCTCTAAAAGCATTTTCTTACTGTAGAATGGAATTCATTTTCAAGGCACTGATTTAGAGCCAGGACTGACAAATATAATGAAGCAGTTCTCTCTGCAATGCTGTCTCAGAGGGATCTCTGAATACAACCTCACTACAGAAACAAAGTCCACAGCATGAATTAGTGTTACGTAGCTGAAACACAAAGCACAATGCCACTAACAGCAGTGGAAGTTCAAAATAGCCATTAATTCTGTAATTGTAAGCCTGGGTATCTGAAAATAGCATATGTACTCAGAGAGTGAATGGTTTTTGAATGCCTTCCTAGTTCTTTGGCCTTTATACATAACCTTGACTGACAAAACGCTTCTTAGTTTTATTAACATATAGTATGCAAACTAGATACAGAGATAGATACCATGGATGTGTGCAAAGTCTATCACCAGTTACTAAAAATATCTATAGGATCATTTTATTTTTTTTTTTAATTAGCTACTTTCAGACAAAGCACAGACAGTGACTGCCAGAACTTTGGCTTAGATTGACATAGCAGAAAGTGATTATGGCTCTAAGCACAAAGTGAGCAGAATAGCACATTCCCAGATGTGCTTTCTGAATCTAAGAGGCACTTGAACTTTTCATGGAAGTTTGGTTGAAGCCCAAGATAAAAAAATATGAAAATACTATAAAAGATTACTATACTACTGTTGATTAAAGATCAAAGACTGCTGTTATTTTATATTGGGTTTATGAAAATAGCCACACTGAAGGAGTTACTGGAGCCAGCCACACATCCCATAACAACAGGATCAGTTGAGGAACAAAGCCTGTGTTGCTGTCAAAACATGCTAGCCTGAGCCATCATCCTAAAAACACATGATCTAAATTGATGTGCTAAATAAAGCAGGCATTCATATACTTTATAGATATATTATCTACCTTTACCTTAATTTTACATACAGTGCTGTCACATGAAAAAATTGGCCAAGTCTCATGGTTTAAAAGAAATCAGAGTTGAAGCAGCTTATTGATTTATTAATGGGATGTAATTAACTGCCAATCAGTGAGCTACACATTCAGGATCAATATCAACAAAAGAACAGATAAACCACAATACCATGCACTTACCAAACAACAGCAAATGCTCACACTTTTCTAAACAGTCTTCTACTGCTAGACCCCCAAAACTTCTAATTCCCACGGCCACATTCACAGTTTCTTGCACACTTACAGGCAGTGTACAAGGATTTCCCTCTTTTGGGGTACAGATTCCTATTTACAGGCACCCCTTTCAGGAGATGTGGGGCCTCCAGCTCGGCACAAACCTGTCCTGCATTCTTCAGCTTCATAATTTGCAGGCAGGGAACAGAACCTCCCAGAGCCAGGTGGGAATGCCCAGGGTATGTCCCAGCAGTGCCAGACACCCACAGCCTCCAGCAGGGAGGAAGCACCATGCAGGACAGCACAGGGGCAGCCTCCAGCAGTGCAAATACCCTTTTGATGCTGCTCTCTTCCCATTTCTGTCTCCCTGCTATATAACAGGTTCTCATGCTTCTTTTACACTTCTTTTCAAGCTACCCCTCTTTTTTGTTTGTTTGGTTTGAAGCTCCCAAAAGTCTCTAGGTAACTCCCTAGTTACCATTTCAACCAGCTAATATTCCTTTTTAAGCAAACTTCGTTCTTTTTAATTTCTGCTTTAGCACTACCAGGCTCTGGGCAAACATCCTCTGAAGCAGTTTTGGGTGTTCCATTCACACAAGCTGTTTACTCTTGCATTCCTCTTTGCAGTTCTGCAGGCTCCTAAGAGAAGGAGCCACGCTGACTGATTCCATCTTACCAATAGGTGATTATAGTTAACAAACCTATTTCTGCTGGGCGTAGGACAGGAGCTGTGATGATTAAGACAGAGTTTCATGGTTGAGTTCAGCCAGACTGCAGCAATGTTTATGGCTAGACCTGTTAGCCCTCAAAAACAAATAAGTAGGAACTAACATGAGAGCAGCCCTGAGGAGAAGGATGTGGGTGGATGAGAAGCCCAGCGTGATCTGGCAATGTGCACTCACAGCCCAGAAAGCCAAACGTGTGCTGGGCTTCATCAACAGCAGCAGGGGAGGAAAGGGATTCTGCCCCTCTGCTCTGGTTTCATGAGACCCCACCTGCAGTGCTGGGTCCAGATCAGGGGCCCCCAACATAAGAAAACCATGGAACTGATGGAGTGAGTCCAGAGGCCACAGAGATGATCAGGGGGTTGGAACACCTCCCCTGTGGAGACAGGGTGAGGGCACTGGGGTTGTGGTGTCTAGAGGCTCTGGGGAAACCTTCTAACACTTTCCAGGATGCAAAAGAGGATTAGAGGAAAGCTGGAGAGGGACATTTTGCAAGGCCATGTAGTGAAAGAACAAGGAAAATGGCTTTAAGCTGGCAGAGGGCAGGTTTAGATTAGATGTTAGGAAGAAATTCTTTATCATGAGGGTGGTGAGGCACTTGAGCAGGTTGCCCAGGGAAGTAGTGGATGCCCCAGCCCTGGCAGTGTTTGAGGCCAGGCTGGATGGAGCTTGGAAGATGATCTTTAAAGTCTCTTCCACCCTTTTACATAATTTTATTAATTCATGATTCCAAGTGATGCTTCTTTGGAAACCCCCTCTCCTGTAACGTACCCACAACCCTCAGGGATAAAAAAGAAAAATTACTTGTACATAATCAGTATTGACAGTCTCAGGCTTATTCTCCTCAGTTCCCCTTTCCCAATTGATTACATATCACTTTTCCCTGTTTAGTAAACTAATTAATCACATTGAGAAACATAAATAGTACTGAAGTGATTGCTATTGCAATATGGGACAGTTAAATAATAAATAGGGACTTAGCACAGGGGATGGATATGCTGTGCAGCATTCACAGGCTGATGAAAATAAAAATAAATATATCTATGAAATACAGAATAGGTATTGTTTGAGACAGAGAGGTACCCTCACACACTTAAATTCAAATAGCTGTTTAAATGTGGACTTGCATAAGCAGAGATCTGGTACTGTGCATGAATACTTTTGGGGACTTGGTCCACTGATTCTCAATCTCTTCCAAGTATGAAGCCACAGGTCAGAAAACTGCAATTCTCTCTCCCACTTATGCCCAAAATAAGTCAATTCAGAATGTTAGATAATAAATATCACTTGTGACATCATCCTAAAGGGTAAGAAGCGATTTATATTTATATGAATAGACATGGAGGACAAATATGACCTATGGGAATATGTTAAATGTCTTCATGTGAAAACCAGAACTCTAATATTAACAGATAAATTGTCTCTCTGAAAGATATCTTCTTGCATCCCAACCAATATCAATATACACATCTGCTAACATTTGTGTTGAGTAACTAGATTCACACACCTGATCATCTTTCAAAAGGGCAAATGCCTTGGTTTCATCAATGATATACAAATACTTGAAAGGAAAAAATTATATATTTAAGATTATAGATCTACTAAACTGGTTTGGAAACCAGCAATATAAAAATTCAATTTCTAAAATTCTCTGTGGTTTTGAAACAAAGAAATATCATTATTGTTACCTATTTAAATAGACTTTGCAGATTTATTCATGTTGGCAGGGAAATGGATTCGGACCGTGGTGTATGCCTGGTAAGTAAATATCTCTGAGGAAAAAAGCAGGTCACCAGGGCCTAAAGTAGATTTGGGAACTGTTTAACTACTTTTCTTCTCGATATTCATTACAGCAAAGCACCCAGGGCATCTATTTGACTTTACATTGTTTATTGCACTTTCCTCTCCTGAGAGCTTTAGACCTTGACAGCTGCAGTCACAGCGCCAGACCCCCAACCCAATCCCCCACAAAAGAGCAGGGTCCACATTTGTTAACTACACACATTCAGTGTGGCTGTGGGACCCCAGTGAGCCCCACAATCCTCAGCCCCAAAATGCTGCTGGGCTTTGGTCTTGACACTCAGCACTCACAGCAGACAGAAATCTCTTTGATAGAGACTGACTTTTCAGTGACTTTAATAAAGAAATACTTCTGCTCATTCCAAACTATATCATGTGATGTGACTGAGTTTCATGACATTGGTATATGGGACTGACATAGAATAATTTTGGCAATTCTAAATTTTGTACTTTCATCAATAGAGTATTCGGTTGCATTTTTTTTCTTTTCTCTATTTTGTTTTGGATTTTTTAATGAGTTTGACCTTAATTATCAGAATAAAGCTCTGGTAATTGGGAGACTTCTCTGATGAATAATAATTCCCCTAAATTCAAAGCCCTCTTAATTAAAGGCATGGTAGCTAGGAAAAAAAGTGTCAGTATTGTAACTCAACAGAAAAAAATCAAAACACTACTGGAACTCTTTTTTTTCCTGTATATTCTTCATCTCACTCAGGAAGGATTTACTATATTGTTAGTTAACGAACTACTTCATTTTCCACCATGTAGTGTTGGGTAACTGTTAATTTCCAATAATTAAATAATTTCATAGCTAGAAAACAAAAAAGTGCACCGGGTTTTGTAATTGCTTTTTCCCAAGAGCAGAGAGGGCAAGAAAAAGGAATAGTAAGACTAACAGAACAAAAAATTAAAGAGTAAGAAATGGTATACACAGACACTGTAAGATTATTATGCACAAAAGAAATTAAATACTTCCAACAAGAAGCAGCACTTCTCATCACACCAGCATAGCTAGAAAAGGGCCAACTCAGGAATCTCCAAAAGGGTGGAAAATATAGGTTTCAGTGATCTAAAAGCTTTTCTAAGGTAGGAAAGAAAATTAAAATAGTAAGAGAAAAGCTCTGAGCCCAAGTTTTGTACTTTGACCTTGGCTTTTCTAGCCCATGAAGTTACGTCATGCTTTTGGCTTTACTGATAGTCAACTGATGTCATAGTACTCAGATTTTACTCCCCTGCACATACATGAAAATAACCCTGCATTTTCTGCAATCATAGATATGAAAGGTCGCCTGAATTAATTCTCCTGGTGCTCTCTGACTATTCTTTAAATTGTTTTTTGTCAAGTGTATTCAAACTGGGGGTTTCTAAGCTATTAATGGTTTCATGGAGCAGCTGGGATGGCTCATACTGTGTTTCTTCAGCCACTCAGGGCAGACAAAAGGAGGAAGGCAACCTCATGCAGCCTTTTATGGTAGAGCATTTCCACATAGGGAAGACAGAGGAAATGTGAGAAGAACAGGGCAGTATATGCTCCTAAAACCCTAAATCTGTATTAAGATTCAGGAGAAAAATCAGGATGTAACTAATTCCTCTACAGACACAGCAAATATTCAGGAAAAATCCTAGATTTTTGGAAATAAATACAGCTGTACAGACATGGAATTCCATGATTAAGTATTCACTAAGAATTCAGCATACACCTAAATACTGATGCAGAATATTTAATAAATTTCCATTATTTTTCCTTCCATTCTCCTCTCTCCCAAATAAAATACTACACTCGGTGTAGCTTTATTTCACATAATGTAATAAAAACACTCTAGGTTAAGGCTGCAAGAGCAAAATCTACTTTCTTTCTTGCAGAATTTAAATTTGCCATTCCACAATTTAAATTCAAGCAGGGACGGATATGAAGGCATGAGTAGTGCAACAACATAATTTTTGAATCATAAATGGAATTTTTTGACTCTTGACAAAAAATTAGAAGGACTTTGGCACAAAAGCACCATATTTTATATTCAGAATGCAGTCATTGATTCCACAAAAAGCCAACAGCTCACTAGTGATACAGTTCTCTCTAAATTTTCTTCAAAGTCTTCATGGTAAGAAAATAAGTTGGTTTCATTCAGTAGCTGCAAACATTTCCACACAACTACACAGTGTTAGTCAAACTGCCAACAACTGACTCATATACTCAAGTGTGGTTAGCAGTTTGTGACACCTGCTATTCACAGAAGAGAAAAAAACCCAAACCAACAATCTACTGATCATGTCTGCCTGGGATGCTTTATTTCCAAACATGTCTAAGCTTTACAGGTAAAAAATTTCCTGACAGAGGAAAAAAAGAGGATGAAATAAAACCCTCAAGTTTGTATATTTGTTGTGAATATATATATTAAATACTGTTAGCAGAAGAAAGGAAATTTATTCTTGTTGAAATTTTACCAGCCAACATTTCTGCTAAAGATTTTCTCTCCGGCCTTGCATTTTTTATGTGCTTTACAAGGAGCCAAGTGTGGAATGGCAAAGGTATCCTCGTGATCTACACATATAGAAGAAGCTATAGGAAAAATATTGACTTCAAAGGAACTGGCTGCAGCAGAATATTAGTGAATTCACTGCCAAGATAATGTCAAGCCTAACTTGTATTAAAAGTGCCTACAGCTTTTGGTCTAAATTTCAGACATGTAAGTTCATTAGAAAATGATTTATAATGCTTTCTTCATACCTTGTCAGTTCAATTAATTCCTTGGCTGAAAAACGGAGAACACCAGACTGTGGAACTTTTTAAATTTTTTAAGATATTAAGTAATATGACAGGTCACAAACTTGCCTTGACTTATGAGACATTTCTCCATCCCACCATTAGGCCACCCTTCTGGCTATGTATTTTATTATCTATTTTTATATCTGTGTAATACATATATTATTTATGAAATTATTCCTGTAGATCAAATCAATATACAGCTGAAGTATTCCTGCAAGAATCTGTGCTAGTTTTCTTCCATTTCTTTAGCTGAAGCTTGAGACTAAATGTCAAAGCTACTGAGAATCTGAAAGACTGACTTGGATTACCATTTCGAATTTTATCACTAAAAATATTGGAACTGGCACTGACTGACACGAAGAACAGGCTTTCTACATATGATAACTCTGGGTTTATTATTTATTTACTAACATTTCCTGTGTAAAAATAAGATTAATCATTAACTCAAAAACCAAAAGTGAAAAGATGTGGCTAGTAGGTTTTTTTTTCTAGCTTTCTGAAGTTTTGTTACTACATCCAGAACAGAACACATTGACAATATTTAGCAAGATGCAAGTTCTGGTAAACTGCTTCCCTTCAGCTGGCTGGGATACCAACATGACACTTTTTCTTTGAGTCTGCTCTAAAAGGCACAAGTGAAATAGGAAAAGACAAAAGCTACATAAGGGGAGCTCAAATTATAGTAATCAATTCCAACTCCCAAATTCATATGTGATCTTTTAAGCAGAGCTTTCATTCTGGGGCGAACCTCAGAGCTACATCGAATTCAGTCTTAGCTTGATCCAAGTAACCACAATGCACATCCACATTCAGCTCATCCCCACTGCAGTCCTGCCCCAGCTGGCCAATATGCAAAGGATTCCATGTATCATCCCAAGACTATTGGCACCAGCTACATAACTCAGTCAGCTAGTACAAATCTTGTCTCATCTTCACTACGATTCCAATTTTCCCCATCAATTCAGCGAACTACTTCCACCTTAAAATATTCTAGAAACTGTGCTTCTCCAAGCTGAATTTTAGCTTTTCACCAAGGATTATGATCTTATGCAGACCTGGATATTAGCACAAGCATCCCCTTAGGAGGGGCTGCTCTAGGGCTGGACACAAGGAACCCATGCCAGCAACACACCCATTCCCTCTCTGGGTATGGAATAGTGTGTCTAAGGATAACCCATGGGGCTTTGGTGGATTGGACCTGTAGAATAGCTTGAAAGTTTTGGAGAATGACCACAGATGCCCAGTGTCTGCAGCAGATTGAGAATGTTTGTGCAATCAAAGGGGCCCATAAGTATTTGTATGAGGAGCCCGTCCCTGCTTCTTGGTGACAGAATTACAGATAAGCACAATCATGCCATCCATCATCATTTACAATAATTTGGTTTTATATTTTTATCTGTAACTTGCTTAGCTCAGGTTTCTACAGCTCAGCAGATCGTTGTATTAGCAGACAACTCTTTGCACGGCTTTCATTGGGATAAATTTATTCTCCCAATTCAGTGATGCACACCCACAGCACTCCCAGTTGCTGACCTCACTGAGCTCTCAAGGAAACCCAGCACAAACCTTTCATCATCTGGTAGGTTACCAAAACTATTTGCAACACAACATTTCTAATGAGGTGCTGGAAGATACAGTGGGAACACAGTTACTTACAAACTCACTACATAGTGTGTGCTGCAACCTAATCCATTTACCAGCCCTGAGAACACTGACCTGCGTCACCCCAGAAACATTAAATGTCAAATTTTAAAAAGCCTTCCAACTCAATATAGAGGTTTTCAGACTTGGACAATGGACATGCTGGGGCAGGCAGTGAATGCAGGTCCATATTAACCTTGCAATGCTGTTGCAGAGATACCTTGGCTCAATTAGGTTGCTTTCCTTTAAAAAGTAAATGTGCTTGTTCCATAGCAAAGGTGTCAGTAAAGCTGTAGTCTTCAGTTCTGTTTTCTGCTTAGAAATATTTGCAGGGTTGTTTCGTTTCTGTTACAAGTCAAGGCATCAACAACACTCGAGACAGCCAAAATGCTATGACAAAAATGTCTGAAGTCTTTGAAAGAGATCAAAAGTACAGTGATTTGTTTGATCTAATTTGCTTTAAAAGTGAATATTGAAATATTTAGTATGCTTAGCTCTCACATAAGAAAATTACTGTGCTATTTCACTCTTTCCTCTCTCTTTAGCTTTTTTCCTGTAAAAACATTACTTCTATATCTAAATATGGTAATCAACAGGAAGAAACAAAATTAGAATTGTGCAGCTTATTCCATTCCACAGTAGCTGAATTCACTTAACCTCATGATCAAGACGTACAGTACACCTCACTATTTGCTCTCATGTTTGTAGGAAATTAATATTCTAGCTAGGTGCACTCAGTGTGTGACCGAATTCACAAATGATGCTATCAACAATAAAATAAATAAATCATGTTTCATACTAAGACATCATGGCTATTTTTTAGATGAAAATTATCCTTGAAAACAGACATAAAGCATAATCAAATAGACCAAGAAAAGAATGAAAGAAAATCTCAGAAGGGTTTGAGTATTTGAGATAAAAGACATATAAAGCAACTTTGCATGTAGAGGAAAAAAAACCCAGTTGAATAAGAATTGAGAGAAATACTGAACAGGAGCAATACTTTTGTGCTTCAGAGTCTTTTTTTCCTTTCAGTGATCCCAGTGAAACCAGTAAGAATTTATATAAATATGTACTAGAAGAGCAACAACAAAATACACAATAAACTTAATAGGAGAAACCCAAAGATTTCAAGTACCTTCACTATGTGATAAGGTATTTCCTTAAGGACTATAATTTATACTGGTATTTTATAAAATTCTGTCAACAGTAAAGCATGAATTACAGTGGAGAATGCTGAATCAGTTTTTCTTACCAATATGTAAACATTTTCATAAACCACTGAAGAAATCGGTGAAATTCATTTTTCATACTAGATACTGGAGCACTACTATACTACTATATCCTTTAAAAAACTTTGGCACAGTGTACTTCAGTACTTTTATCTCGGCCATACATTCGCATTGAGATCCCACTTTACTGCCTAAAAATTTAGTTTATAAAATTCTTCTCAGTCACTAGTGAGGTTTGGCAGGGCTCCATTTTAGGGCCAGTGCTCTTCAACATCTTCATAAACAATTTGGATGCAGTAGTTGAAGGTATATGTAACAAAGAATAAGTCCCACATGTCAGACACTTCCATGTTTAAGGCACTGTCACAATCTTTTCCCAGTGACCTTAACAGCCCTCCTCTCATAATACCCAAATTCAACACAGGACAAACTGCTCAGTGCATGTGCAAAAGTTGGTATTTTTTACAGCTGTCAAAAAAGTCCCTCAGTTCTCTTAGGGCTGGGACCAGCAGCAATGTCATTTCCACACTGATGAGAGATAAGGACTGGACTGGCCCAGTAAAATCAGCACTTCAGTAGAAATGACAAGTGTTATGATATTGTCCATGAACTGGATTCAAGCCTGGCAAAGGTATGGAAAAGTATTACCTTCCTCTCCACCCTTCTGAAATAATCTTGTTGGCATTACTCTCAGAGTCAGTTATCCAAGTGGGAATTGCTGGACAGCTTGCTGGGGAGCTGAGAACCCACAGCCTGGACAATGCCCAGCACCTAAGCTGTCCTGCCTGTGCTGCTCCCTGTTCAGGAAGAGTTTGGCCTAAGGGCAGAGCACCATTCCAACACCAAATGTTTTTCCTTTGTCTGAATAAAGCTTTAGAAATTAATTCACAAAGCAAACATCTGGGGATTACTTGGGTTATCCCATCTCCCAGGGCACTTCATTTTACATGCTTTGGGACTAGTTTTAAATATTTTAGAAAAACGTTCCAGCAACAGCGGGAAAAAAATACAAAATCCAAGTTGAAGCTAAATCATCCTCGACAATCAGCCTTTTGAAACAGAAGCACAAATTAATCCAATAATCAATAGGCACTGGAACAGGTGTTTTTCTACAAGTCTCTGCCAGAAAGTTATGGAGAACAGGAGGACTCTACAGGACTAAAAACTGGGACCAATGATGAAAGATGGGCTGCACTCAGACTAAGTCATCAACAATGCCTTTCAACTTGGCACAAGAAAAATTAGTGGAAGTTTCCTAATTGGCTAAACCACATCTGTCTAACATTTTGACAGAATTAAAAAGAAGTCTGTTGCTGTCACTGTGGCATGTTAATAGAGATCAGATAACTTGCATGATTGTAAGACAGTCATATTTATATACATTTCTATGAGAAATAGCGTTTTCAAAAGTCTAAAGCTCTAAGACCTTGAATGACACAGCTCTTTTTCTGACTGAATCATAAGTAATGGCTCCACAGTTTTATTTCACCATGATCTTCCTAGTGAGCTGGGATGACAGAATAGTACCCCACAGATATAAATAAGTATTCCTGCATATGATAAAAACAAACAAAAATAAACAAACCAAAACCCAAACAAACAAACCAACCCACCCCCACCCCCACCCCCCCCCCAAAAAAAAAGAAAAAGTTCTTTCTGGACTCTTATTTTCCCCTTCAAATGCCTATTTACTCCGTGCAATGCAACATGGTGTCAGAGCTCAGCCAAACCAGCACATTTATACAGCACCATGCAGGGATATTAGCTGAGGTCTCAGAGAGAATATAACCTCGTTAGAGCAACATTGTGCATGGGCTAATTAGGCCTGCCTCTCAAGCAAAGCTAATTATTCCCAGTACAACGCCATAGTGATACCACTCTGCTGCTTCTGGGTTGTGGAGCTCGATTTTTCAGCAGTAGCTCAGGGATCAACACCCCACACTGTATTCAAATTATAAACAAAATCATGAGAAATGGATGTATCCTTCTGAGATAGCAGCATGATGCACAGCACTGTCTCAATTAATCTACCAAGGACATCAAAATGAAGGATTATCATGTTTGTGCATCAAGATCTTCACTTATGTAGGAAATTCCAGCACTAGACCAATAACTGTAGCACAGAGGAAAGTTGGGAACGAATATCCCAGGACTGGAGTCCAGAGTGGACACAATCATCTCATCAGGCACACGCCACACTCAGTAGGCCCTAAGAAACAAACAAAAATTGGTAAGCAAGGCTAAAGAGAAGCTCCAAACTTCCATTCTTCTTAGAAGACCAGCTTTGAGTAAAAGCTAGTGCAAAACAAAAGGTTTCTTATTCTGCTGGCAAGGCAGGTCTCAAACTCCAACTGCAAACAGGGCTCCTGTGCTGCAGCACTGAGCACAGGTAACCTGAGCAACCTCAGGACATCTCACCACAAATTTCAAGGCTTAGGAGAGCTCACCTTTGCTGCTTCAGATGCAAAAGCTGAGAGCAAATCTGCGTCAGCATGAGACCTCACAGAGCCCAAACCAAAAAAAAAAAAAAAAAAAAAAAGCCAAAAGAGTTTGGAGCAGAGCCAGCTGCCCTGGAAACATGCCAGGTCCCAAATCCGGATGCAGCTGCAGATGGGACTTTGTGCATCAGGTGGACTCAACATAGAACAGAGTGATCTGCACCAAACAGGGAAGAAGGGACCATCTCACACACTGTATAAAAGGAAATTCCAGGCTTGTACATAAAACACACATTGAGGAGTCAGCACAATTTTTGTGCCTAAGTTGGAAGTTTTGTATTTGTTCAGTAAAGTTTTCTTTATACCTTAATTCAGCTATCTTCTTATGAAAAATAAAAACCTTGAAAATCAAAAGGCAAGGTGAGGTCTGTCACATCACCACAGAACTGCATGCATGTTGTTCTCACACATTTCTAAGCAGGCTCAGGAGCAAGAATGAAGACTTAAACTCCTCCAGGATTTGAGCCCTGTGTTGCTGACACACACTTCTGTGATAAGACAGAATTGCCAAGAGCCTGTTGTAAAGACAGTGGTTTTGTTCAGCTCTTGCTGTGATGCCAGGTAGCAGGAAATCTAGTGCACAAAAGAAACTCTAATAGGAAATGTGAAATTATAGAAATGTGATGCCCGTACCAAGATTTGAAAGTACAAGTAATATCTTTGAATGAAATTT
Source organism: Taeniopygia guttata (assembly GCF_048771995.1). Lineage (NCBI taxonomy): Eukaryota > Metazoa > Chordata > Aves > Passeriformes > Estrildidae > Taeniopygia > Taeniopygia guttata. The sequence continues at coordinate 9,665,821 of NC_133026.1, forward strand.
TTAAAAAAGGGGAAAATAAAAAGGAAAGAGAGCTGAAAATCCAGCTTGATCTCCAGCATTCCAGTAGAATTAAACAATCAGTTTTGATGAGGGGAGCACAGGGACAAGGCAGAAAAGCACCATCAATTTAAAGTCAATTTACCTTTGTGGTTATTGGGCTGTAAATGGACACTTCTAATAGCATACACAAAGAGTTCATTTGGGGTTTTTACTTAATACCTGCTTTTTGTAAAAGATAGTGGGCAGAAATTTGAAATCTTGGCTAATATGTAATAAGTCACAGAATACCAGGATTAATTTGGTCCCACCCCCTCTTTCTACTCTACCTGTTCATTGTAAATCTTTTTTATGTTTTTGTTTTTGTTTTACCCATCAATAGAAGACCATGCATTACATTGTCCCCGTCTCTCATGGCACAGTTTAGCCCCCTACCAATGCCCAAGACAGCATTTCAACTCCAGCAGAAGAGTGGTAAAAGCCATTAAGACCAGTAGGGATTGGACTATTGCAAATTAACACACACAGAGGCATGAAAGATAGAAAGAGCATAAAACCTCAGACATTAGGAATCACTGATTTAGGGAACAGAAAGAGGAGAAAACTTGTTTGAAAATTCTTAAATCATAAAGAACATTTTAAAATCCCATTATATAGAAAGGTAAACACTGATTTTAAAATCCCAGCATATAGAAGGGTAAATGCTGATAACAGAATATTTAAATTTTAACATGCATATTTATTCTCCACCACATTTTCAGCAGTGTTGATATCTATTCTGTATCAGTTGACAAAATGCAAGAGTTTAGTAACTCAAAGCTTATCCCATCCAACCTCTGCACTTATATAGTTTAACCTGCTAGTGCCTGATTGTTCCTGATAAAAAGATATCCTATAGCTTGCTAGAGCTGGTGATGTGCCAAGTACTCAGTGACACAGTGACAAATTGCCTTCTCTATTCCTGACAAAATACTCCCTCTGCTGTACAATGCACACTGTTACATAAAGCCAAATGCACAGCTATACATGTTTAAACTGTAGGTATAGACAGGACTCATAAACCAGAGAAACAATTTACTCTTCCAGAATAGTCTTGCTGAAAATGGAAATAACATTTGTATCCACAGAAACGGAAACTTATTTGTGGCTTAGCAAACAAATAGGATGAATATACCACAGTATAAACTTTATGGCTGCCTGGGCTATAAAGACTATAACATCCCTAAGTTACTTAATTTTCTAGTGAATGTCAGAAAATAAAAGTTCAGATGTCTTGTTAAGACATAAATATTTATATTTTGACTTATGTAATATATGGAATGCAGAATGAAGGAATTCATTCAGCCACAATTTTGTTCTGCTTTCCTTGTATTTTACTGCTTATATTACATATCCAGAATTTGCCTTGATTGAAAACTGCTCCGTGCCTACAGTTTCATTGTGCTTCTATATAAAAGAACAAAGAGGCCAACAAGACTGGAAAGCTTAACAATTCTTATGGGCTGGAACAAACCTTTTGAGATAAATTTTCCAGTTAGAAATGATGACTTGGAAAATCCAAAGCTTTCAGGACACTTCACCTGGAACAAACTGAATTAGCTGGTCAAGGGCACCCCAATGAAGACCTGCTTGTGTCGTGTAAAGCCCAGCCTACAGAAGTCCTGGACTGGCATCCACACGCCATCCATGTCATGGAGTCTCTGTGCCAAAAAGCATGGAATGACCTCTCCAAGATTGTATCTCAAATCTCTTTGAATATTTAACAGACACAATCTCTCCTCTCCCTCAGAAGCTGAACATTTCTAGGAGAGCACTGCAGGACATACATAGCCACAGAATAAAACATCATTACCCATAAACAGAGGTATAATTTTCAGCTTTTAAATAAGTTAAAATTAGTTTTTAAGGGTAGAGATTAGGGATTTTTTGCATCCAGAGAGTCCACTAATCTCTTTCAATTTATAATAGCAGCGCCTGACACAAACATTTTGTCTCTGCTCCAGGCTTTACCACTTGTACAATTTCAACTCCTAGAAAGGTATTTAAGAAAACAGCAATTGGGAAACAAAGTCATCTACATCTCATGTTTTTTTAATGTATGTTTTGGGCTTATTACACAGAGGTGTTAAGAAATGTAAGTTCTGAGGTCCATCTTAAGGTATATTGTCATTAAATATTCAAATTTTTATCTGTCATGAAGACAACTTAAAGAAATTAACCACTCCAGAGTAGAAAGATTAATACACTGCAATAAAAAGAATGCTGGCTTAACTGGGAATATAAAACCAAAGATAATTTCTTCCCAGAAATTCCATTAATAGGATTCTTTTTAAAGTAAAAGCTAAAGAGAAAATACTTTTAAGTGTATTAAGTAGAACTCAATTGTATGAGTTTTTTTTCTAAATTTATCATTATTAGTTAATATAACTTTTTTATTTCATAAATGCACCGAGTATATAGAATAATACAAAGAGCTGTAGTCAGAAGAAATTCACTTCACATTTTCCTGACAGGAAGGACAATAAACATCATTTTCTCATGAACCAGAAACAATTGCAGCTAGCTGCAGTGTGTGCTAAATTGCATATACAAGGGGTAAAAAATCTATATGGTTGATACCAAGTTTGAGTACTTGTGTCACATGGATATACACCAGGAAAAACAACTCCAAAACCACAGGACCAGGCTGTGATTCATTACAGCATCACTCTATAGTCCATGTTTAAGCAAGCCAGACAGGCCCTTTGCAGTGCATCAGGATTGCCACGGGATGGCAGAAAGAACATCTGATAATTCAGTGCTTTTGTGAATTCCCAAGATGCTGCTGAAAACCTGTAACCAGCTGAATCCTCTGCTGCCCATGTTCTGTTGCACTGCACAAGTGTCCATTCCATGCAGGGGCTCACCAGCAGCAGCTCACACAACAGTGTGAAAAGCTTGAAATATTGTAAAAACCATCAGTGGTTTTAGTGCTACTCATTCATCTCATAATCACTTCAGAGCTACAAAAACCTGGTTGCAGTTTATACCTTGTTAGGAAAGAGGAATCAGCTGAATTTTTCACACCTTATCAGTTGGTTGGTGTCAAGTGGGATATCCCCTTGTGCCAGTCCTGCAGCAAAATTCCCCTGTGCTGCACCCCTGAGCACACAGTGCCACTGATGGAAAACCCTGTCAGGCCTCCTGTTCAAGGGATGTTGTGTGTACACATCACAAAGGAAAAGCAGGATGCTGTGGAGAACAAACCACCAGCACACTCACATCCCAGTGCTCCTTGGCCTCAGGCAGAAAATCATCTCAGGAGGTATTTTATTTTTCCTTTTCAAGCAGTTTACTACCACTAACAGGCATTTAAGAGCTGTAGAGTAACTTGGAGACTTGATAAGAGCCTGAACTAAAGGGACATGTGCCCTAAAAGAAGAGCTTGAATGGGATATCATTGCTGCCATAGTTTGTATGTTCCCCCTGTGCTCACAAAATTAGCAGCTCAGGACAAGCAGAAGTGGCTCTTTACCCTGCTCTTTTCTTACAGCACTGGGACAGGGGGCCTCCAGGATACTGCCATGTCTCCATCCACAGCAACCTGATGGTCTACAGGGGAAAGTTTGGGGAAAATAAAAAAGAAAAATTAAAAAAAAAACCTGTGGGAAACTTCTAAAGTTCATGAAAAGGAAGGAGAACTTTTTTGTTTTTTAAGCAGGGATTATTGGATCATACCTTTTTCAGTGTAGTAAGCTGAGGAGAGAAAAGGAGAGAAAATTTTCGTCACAGACCCCATGGGAGATTTTAGACAAGAGTTTTTCCCGCTCAGAAAGTAATATTACGAGATTTCATCTCAGTGCTTTTGATCCTCACTGAAATTATGAAGGGATTTGGTTTTTAGGGTGGATGGATAAAGTTTGTTGTAACAACAGTCGAGACTCGGTTCTTCCCTGCTGCATCAAATGAATTTCATTTAATTTCTATCTTTTTCCCTTGTTCTCTACCTACAAAATCAAAGACTTTTCACATTTAAATTGCTATATCTCTTTCCTTCTAAAAGAAAAAGGCAAGGAAGTAACTGATATTGCAGACAAGATCTCTGAGAAGAAAACTGCTGCTTGCTGAAAGAAAGAAATTATATTAGTTTCAGAATACTGATAAGAACAAAGAATAGCTTTTTCCCTGTGTTTTGAACTAGGATTCAGCAGTTTCAGTGAAATGAACAATTCTTCCATTTTAGCTAATCCAAGGGAATGAAAGTGCTGTTTCTACTACTGAACTTGAGAAAAATGTTAACCATAGCCCCTCAGTCCAGTCCTTCCTGCAGTATTTGGAGTGACTTATTTCCAGTTGTTTTGCAACAGACTTGCTAATTATGTTCAGCTGGTTCTAAAAATCTGTTTCCCCAGCAGAAAATCCATTTCTGGATTTAAGCAAATGGAATTAATGAAAGCCTCTGGAGCAGCTTTTATTTTTCCAGACTCTACTGTTTCCTCTTGCTCCTTCCTGGGAAAGTACTGCACTCTGCTTTAATAAGGCACTGACTTAACCAATGTGAACCCAAGAATGGTCTGAAATTAATTCCAGTGTCATCCATCCCCTCCCCTGACATCTGAAGATGACACCTCGTGGCAGGTTCTCCTTTAGCAATGTCTTTTAAGAGTGATACACTATTGCAATTTCCTTCCATTTTCTGGAGCTGCCAGCATAGCAGCAAGCCTGGGGGCTTTTTGGGTTTGCTGATACTTTTGATGATGACAGATACACACCTTTAACATTTATGGTAATATCAGATGGTGTGGTTGAAAAGTACCCAATTTTAACCTGTTCTGCAATTCTGTGAACTGTATCCTCATTTTATACTGCCCCACTGGCAAACCTACTGATTTTTTCATCATTGCAAGCCCTGGTTTTGTTATCTAACTAGGCTTGAAACTTGCTACGTTTGGTTAAACAAACACATCCTGGATTCCAGCTGGCCCTTTGGGATCTGCAGTCACACGCAGACCTTTGAGGGTGCAGCCATTTCTAGAACACAAACTACATAGGATATTCATTTTTCTCTCTCCTTTTTTTTTTTTCTCCAATAAAAGAGAGTTCATTTCACTTGACATTTGTATAAAATTCTTTCTTGATTTGCTAGATCAGGGAAGTACATAAATGGGCACTGAAAATTGCTTTTTCCTTCTTTCCTTCAGCAAATCTTTGAAATTGCACAGATTGCCCTAAAAGCAGCAGTAGAGTCTATACACTGGCTCTGGAAATAGTATCTTTGCTAACTGCTTTTTAACCATGTTTTATTCATAATTTAGTGAGGGTTTAGATTTGCATTTGAGCAGTCTCACATGCTTTATAATGGTTTCACAATTGAAACGTCTTGCTTTTCTGTTACCTGCCATTGATTGCCTTCAAGGGGGTTTAATTTATTTAGTGACTATGAAGACAGCCCATAACATTAAATAAGTTTTCATGTTCAGCCCAACATAAAGTTGTGCTAAAAATAAACATGAAAGGAAAATCATTGCAACAGTACATCATACACTGGAGCAGCTCTCTTAAAATAATAACTTTATTGTGAGCATGGATGAATCAAGAACAATTGTAACACCTCTCCACTGAGCGTGTCACATACACTTTCTTTTTCCCCCTCATACATGAATCAAGAATAATTCAGTCCTTGCATCGTGACAGGTGGGGAAAACTATCACTTTGAAGTGAATTTCTTAATATCACTTTGAGTTTCATTTCAGAACAATAGGTGGTAGATATTTCAGCGAGGTTCTGCTTAACTCACTCTGTCAAGAGACTGGGACTGTTGTAAAGAAGCACAAGGCAAATCAGTGCTGATGCCTGAAAAATACCTAAAACCTTCCTGTTCCCATCAGCTCTCCAAAGTCTTGCTCTAGTTTTTTGTCTGTATGAGACATTGAAAACTTTCCTAAGCATTTTCTGTGATGTTAGCTTTTTTCAGAATGCAACTCACTTCATGCTGAAAATTATTGGTTGTGCTCAGCACCTTTACCACCAAAAGGTAGTAGACACAAATCTGCTGGATTCTTACATTTGAGGCCTCTTTATGGGTCTCCCCTGACCCGCAAAGCTCTGAAATATCCTAATTTAACAATCCACATGTAAACATTAGTTAACCTTTGCATTTGCTCATTCAACTTTTCACACAAGAAAATATCCCATAAGACAAACTAAACCTAAAGCTAGAAGCATGTTTAAAACAATAAAATAGACCCATCTTAATGAAACTTGAATTTTCACTTTTAATTTTAAAATTTTTGAAGACAATTTCATGAAGCGAGTTGGAAGCACGTTTTTTAATATCAAATTCTTTGTACCTCACACTTCAACTGGGTCTAAATAAGAACTTTACTAGAAAAATACTGCTAGTGATCTCACAGAAACCTACAAGAGAATGATCTTTCAGTATTAAATCCAACAGTCTGCTGCAAAGTTCTTCATATCAGTTGTCTTTTCAATGTCCAGAAATGGGTTTCAAAATAAAAATCCTTCAAAGACTATTGGTATCACATTGTTTTAGGCAAACCAATTACTATATACAAGTTTATCTACTATCTACTCATTACAGTAAATATTACTGCATTTATCCCCACTGTGTTCACAATTTAATATCCATTTTCAGAACTAGTGGTTGACAGAGATAAATCCTGGTAATGGAAATTTTGATTTCAGAACACAAGATGGCAGCCTCCAAAAGGGAATAGGAGGTCATCCCAAAGCACTTCCAATAATTATGGACCACAGTGACTGCAGGGGTCCAAGCTCTACCATCCTCTTCATAGGCATTCATCACTGAAAACATTATGAAAAGCCAGGAAGTAAATAGGAAGATAATACACATTCATTAAGAGATATGTATATTAAAAGTTCCTTATGGGAAGTATTTTGCACATTCCCATTTATGACTTCTCAAAAGGCTTTGCTTCCAAAGGCAAAAAATGCATATTAGTATTCCACAATCAAAACTTGCAGGTAAAATTTATTAATTCATATGTGTAAGATCATCCAAGAATGATTCCCAGATTTGCTATGCAAAAAAATAATTCAATAAATGCTTCTTCCCATAAACAGTCCAATTTTATATGTGCATGACTATATCATGATTTACAGGGAAGCAGGTAAAAGCCAGATTTCAGTTACAAAGCTGGATAAAACTAATCCCCAATAAACTTCATTGACACTGCTGATTAGCTGAGACTATGCTAAGTATGCTATAAACTGGAACAGTTTACTTTCCTCCTTAAGCAACATGCAAAATATTTGCATGCAAACTCTATGGATGGGCTTCATCTTCTGTAATTTCTACTTACCAAAGTCAGACAAGTTCTTTTAGACCCTCATGTACCAGAAAAGAAGATTAAATTACAAGTGTTACAAGGAAAGATGATGGAAACAGAACCTAAAAAGACTTTTCTTTTTTTTTCTTTTTTTTTTTTTTTTTTGCCTTGTTAAACTTCCATCTAGCTTATTTGCACAGTTCTGGCTCAGTCAGAGGTTGCATATATGATCCCACAACAAAGTACAAGTAATTATTAATGCTGCTCCATTTGAATTCATATCATAGTAATAATCATGACTTAATTATGTCCTAATAAGTCAAAATATCTTTAAAATACATATATTACTAAGTCATAGCATAATTATAATATAAAAACTACTCAGCTGTTTTTCATCTTCTTAAGAGATGCATATTCCAAGCCTAACAAACCTATAAGCACAAAATGAATTACCCTAATTAATAAAGAAGAGACACTTTCCATATCAAATACAAGTGACATTTTCCCATTCTTTTGTAACCAAAGCTTCTACTTTCTCTTTTCTTTCCAGATGCAAAGTCCTTCCCTTCAAAATTAACCACTAAATCCTCATCCAAAGGCACCTATTGCCACCCACTGCCTGAAGGAGAAACCTAGAGCTGTTTAGGCTAAATACCTAAGCCTAAGGAGATTTGCTAAAACTATGTGAAATTATCCCATATTCATTCCAGGAGTATCCAGTTGGATAGGTTCTGTGGTGACAGTAAAGAATACCAATGTCAGTGACTAGAAAATTAGATTGACTGTACTTAAGACATCAGTTTAAAACACACAAGGAAGCAATTAGAACAACAGGAACCCTACGAGAACCCCTTTATCGGAAAGATTTCTATACTTCCCCCCACAAGCTGCATGACATCTCAAACGAATTGCAGTGTAAAAGACCAAAGTGACAGGAAACTTTCTGCTGAAGTTTAAAGCCAATTTAAAGCTCGAGGCTGGGATACCAGAGCAGTGTGTGGGCAGGCAGAGCCTTTGCAAGAGCAAGGCCTGCCTTGCTGCAGGGAGGCTCGTCACCAGCGTGACAGATGGCAGAGCACAGCACACACTCGTGTTCTGGCACACTGCAGGCACTGCCTATCATTTGGTTGCACCTGTGTCTTTCTCTACTCAAAGATTAAAGTCCTGGGAAGCTGAACATATTTTGCTTCCATTTTTTGCCTCTTCCACACAGTTCCGCTGGCTCTCGACTCTCCAAGGTCTCCACCCAGGCCAGCTGGCAGCTCAAGGAAAACGGGATGTACATTCAGAGCTCGTGAGTGCAGACAGCCCAGCACCCACCTCCAGGCAGATGCGAAAACCCCTAATCCATTCCTATAGGCTGTGTCTCACCAGGAATCCATTTACATACTCATTGTCTCAAGCTTTGGACATTTATCCTGGTGCCTCCTCTTGACATCCCATGATGTGGCTTAAACGACAAGATTTGTTCTCACTATAGGGAGGCCCTTTCTCCTCTCTATCAGGCTTTTCTTTTTTATATCACTGATTCTTTCACTGATATTTCATCACATCATTTCTTCATTGCTCAAGCAGATTCCTTCCAGCACCAAAACAGCATTACTCCACAATAAGCTCCCTAAAGTACTGACTGAAGTGAAAGTATTATCTCCCATACATTCATCATAACACTCCCTGCTAAACATACCTTTGGGATGCTTAATATTTGTGCAAAAATATGAAAGGACTGACTCCAGCGCAGTTAACAGTGAATTTTACATCCCAGAGTGTTGCTTCCTCCTTAGGTACTCTTGCCCCTTCCTTTGGACTATTTCTCCATATATTTTCTAAGTAGTTTTGGATTTCAAGTGTCTCCTTTCACATGTTGACAGCCCACCTGTACCTCCCCAGCAGATTCCATAAGCACATCCTGAGGTGTATTGTGCAAATCATTGCAAAATGTTGCAAAGCACCAGGTAAGCATCCCCAACCATGCAGAAGCTGCTGGGCAGTGACTGCCCCCAGTCACTGAAAAAAGGAAGACAATTTGCTCAAATCACAGTATGAGAGGACTCAGTGCCAGCAAAACCAGGGGATCCTGCTGCCCATGGGGTGTCCAAAAGTAGCAGGTCCCCTCCTGGAATGCTTTTGCTGCAGCAGGTTAATGATGCATGCACCAGGTTAGGGACTTCCACACAGAAATTATCTGTACAGCTTCCTTTCGAGAATCCAAGTCTCAAAAACCTAAATCTCATGATTTAATCATGCTTAATGTGTATGCTTAGCCCAGTCAAAGGACAAAATTAGGTCATATGAAATCCTTAGGGTTGTTTTTTTGTTTTGTTGGGGTTTTTTTTGATAAATGCATCTTATCTGTTTGTTACTATCCTACCTTTTTTTTTTTTTTTTTAATCAGGTAGAAACTTATAAGCAGACAGCTGAAGTATACATACTTAAGTATTTTCCCAGAAATTAAGGTCATTTTTTTCTGGAGCCTTTCTATGACTTCTCAAAAACTGCTCCTCTAAGATTGTATTGAATAAATTTCACTGCAAAGCACCTGGAAACAAAGTGAAGCAATCTCAAATTATCCCACATAAAGAGTTTCTGGCTTTTGCTGCTACCCTGTTCCAGCAGTGTTGTTACTCCTCTGCTGCTTGCATCAACTATGCAGGGCTAATCTTTTTTGCATAGTATTGAAGGAGGGACAGCAAACCATTTCTGTCTTCACAACAAACTTCCATTTTTATTTCTACACTGGGTAGCAAAACAACTTTGCATTAGTTCATGCAGCAATGTATGAAGTAAGATATGCATGAAGTTTGATCTCATTTTTTCTCAAATATTCACAATTTTATTGCATTGAAAGGTTTTATTTGTTTGTTTAGCTTTGCTTTTATTCCTAATGAGAAAGAGTACCCATAAATGGGTCAGAAAAAAAAAATAGAAAAGCTCCTAGATGACCTGCCAGAATCTCAGGTCTCTGCTACTGCAGAGGTTGCACAGGCTGTTCACAACAGAAGATAAAGGTTAAAGTGAAATCAGATTGATGTACAAACCTGGACAAAGAAAGCAGGCAGAAAGAGAAACCAAAGACAGTGTTGTGGGAAGCAGCTCAGCTATGACTGTGGGAAACAATCAATAACCCTGAGAAGGAGGAACTGCTATTGAAAAATATAACAGTAAAAACAACAACAACACACCACCTCAGGAACTGAGGAGTGCAGCAGTAACTGTCAATAATAGCTTGGTTTTGAAGCACCTCTCTTTTTGCTCTGTTTTAGAGGATATTGTCAGCACTTATTAAAAAAAAATGCTGACAATATGTCAACATGATTTAAAAAAATATCCAAACAAATTCTTCTGCCCTCCTTTTCTACCAAATGATCATATAACAGTTTATATATTTCAGGTTTTGGTAAGCATTTCAGTAACAGATGATGGTGTTAGTAGAGTACTGCCACCTTCCTTGCTTTTCTGTCCAGGAAAGTCTTTTGATTTCATACTAGGAAATATATTTTAGACAAAACCTAAGTCTGGATGAGGTTTCCACAAGAAATTTCATATTGTAAGTTTGGATGGGGTTTCCATAAGAAATTTCACATTTTGAACACGATCTTTGGCACAAAGACTTAGAAAAAATGGAAGAAGGAAGGTGTATTTACAGTACTGTTTTATTTCACAAGACATATGTTTCTGCAGAAAATCTCTGCTTCACCATTACGGAACACACTTGGGTTTCCACAGAGGAGTGTACACACTCATGTTGTTCTTGGAAATAAGAACTAGTGGCTTTGAAGTCCTGGCACTGGACCAGAGGTGTTCCAAGGGAAAGTAACTCCTGAGATCTGTGCAAGCCTGGATGTCAGGTTTGCAAATCAAGTGTTTTGCTTGGTAGGTCTGCTCCAATTGCACCACATTATGTACAAACATAAACACAGCCAGAATCTAGCTGAGAAACATTTTGTCTCCCTTCAAAATCTAAAATCACATTTACACAGTCTCTTTCTCTTTCCTTTGCAAGAAAACATTCTGTCATACCAAATGTTCCCACACTACCGATATTTACTCTTTCTGTGAGTTTTGTTCTCTCCAGAATGGTAAAGCTCCTTCCTAATTAGGATCTCCTCACACCAAATACTTTCTTGCTTAGATTCAACCACACTTTCTGTCTCCCTCTTGTGGGAGAAGGACTGAAGTTATACAGGAGAGGGCAGGACAATATTTGAACCAAATAGCCCTTTTCACACACAGTAATCCTGTTAGTTCACATTTCAGCACAGCTCTCAGCAGTGTGAGCACCAAGCTGTAACACACACAGCTCTGTGCCACAGCAGCCCCAGGCTAAGGTCAGGGCACAGGTGGGATAAATGGAAGAAGAACCCAGCAGAATTGTTACAACCACCCAGTTTGCACACCAGCCACTCCAGCCCGCACAGACGTATCCTCAGGGGCTGTGGCACAGAGCAGATGGCTTTCCATTCACATTTCCTGCTGTTCTCATCACATGGCTAGCCTTAAAAGGATTTATTGCTGAGTAACAAATGCACCTATTTTCCTGAATAAACTCCAAAACAAGCATGTTTTAATTTTCCTGCTAAACACAGCCCTACATTACAAATGTAAGGCTTTGTTATTTGCAAAGAAACAGAGAGCAAGAGGTGAAAGTTAAAATAACAAGGTATTAGAGAGATGCTAAGAGATTTCCTTCCATAGTGCAAACCATGGATGGCAACAGGGATAAAACTACTCTTGACCTACTTTTGTCAGAAAATAAGAATGGAATTCTGCCACTTGACTGTACAGAGATGAGGTGCTGGAACAAGCACATAGGATGAGAAGCAATAATGCATAAGCCTGGTAACATCATCAGAACCAGGATTCAAAAAGACAATTATGCCTGAGGTGTCACAGGTAGGCACGACAGGGTAAGAGAGACAGCAGGTGATAATTTGACTTTGCTGAAATCAGTAGGATTTATGCATCAATCTGATTCAAGGTGTTGTGCTTCAGCATTTCCACAAAGTAAATCTCATGGACTAAAATGTATTGTTTGCTATTTTTATGACAGATAACCCACCCAACTTAGTATGGGAGACTTAAATACTTTGTATTATAAAGCTTCCATGCTAGTATTCAAAAGCTTATTTTGCAAATACATTGAGGTCAAGCCCCTACAAACCATAAAATGTTGTACATGCTGAAACCTGAATATCATAGCATCTCCTGTGTCATACATATGCCTTGTAAAGTGAATTACAAATATTTTCAGAAATTACGTATCTGCTCTAAAAATGTCAGATCTTGCTGACACTAGGAAAAGTACAGGAAGAGTTATGGGAGCAATATGCCACAGATGAAAATTCGCCAATTAGAATGTTTTGATTAATGCTGCTGCTGCTGCTGCATTCACTAATGAATGACAGGCAAAGTCACAAGGAATTTCAGCAGTCCTGTATACTACAACCCCTGCATAAAGGACGTCCCAAACATTCCAGGAGCTTTTCCCCGAGATTTACTAAAATGCTTCAGAAACCAATTGTATCTATAAAGCTGTAGAATTTACCTCAGATACTTGGTTATATAAAGTCATAAGAAATCTTACCTCATATTTTCATATGAAAGATCAAGAAATCTTAAAAGTCTCAAAGTTATTAAACTCATTTTTCTTTCTACAGAACATTGTGCAAGTAAGACAATCTTAAGAGCTAAAATGAAATGTTCAGCTTTAAACCAATGAAGCAAAAGTCTGAGGACAGGGACTACCTGGCAAAGCTGGATCATTATGTTACTCTGCCTACTGAGAAAAGCTTAATTAAAATGTGCCTGGAAAAAACTCTCTATTACTTTTTATTTGAAAAGTAAATTATAAAACACCAGAAATCCATAAGTTACTTGTACCTTCCTGCCACTCAGACAAACCCCATTTACACAAGACTTAACTCTGGATAAGAGATGAGCAGTGAGGAGTTTTTAGTTTATCTGCATTTCACAAGGTTAAATCCCCATAAGGGAATACCAATTTCATACTGTAGCTTTAGCAAGTCCACAACAGCATGCTTAACTATTTGAACTCCCTACACATTCTTCACTCTCACGCTAAAATTCACCTCAATTCATTAACAGCCAAGAATGATTTCTGTCACATCAGCTCTGAACCACTCCAGCTTGTTTGTAACAGATGTTATTACCAGTGAAAAAGAGCTCTACCTCCAAACTGTCCTCTCCCAGCAGTCAGCATGAAACACACAATGAAAAATATTATCTCTTCAGCCAACAATTTTATTTACCACTATTCTAAGCAGATTAAGAATGCCAAAAGTTGCTTACTTTTCAGACATATTCAATGCCACCTGATTTTATATCTATATCAGCTGCAACTCCTGCTTTTAATATCAACCACTCCTATTTGCATGGCTAAATAGAAACAGACTGCTGCAGAGAAGGGAAGAAGGAAATAATATATTTTATGCATTTAGTACCTGGCCATCTGGTACCTCAGAAATGTGCTCAACTTCAAAACAGCAAGAAAATAAAATGAGGGAGCCAAAAGAGGCTTTGCTGAAGCAAAAATGTATTTATTTATATAAACAGCAATTGGCAGCTGATGCAGAGGATACATAAATCCAGTTGCTAATGCACAGGGTTGTGTGAATAGTAATGCCATAACTAAGCAGTAGCAATGGAAATTAGAATGAAATCTCTGTCCATACCATCCCTATTTAAATTATTTCCCCCCCACCCCCCCCCAATTTTCTCTTCTGTGTATCACTGGAAGAGGGGCGAGAAAACAGAACCCTTAAGGTGCTTCCCTTCACCTAGGGAAGAAAATAAAAGAAATGCAGTAATGTGTAACAGCTTCAGTGTCCTCAACATTTGGTGGATGTCTCAGGAGAAACAGAGTAGGTGAAATTTCTCATTAGGAGACTACATGACTGCAGTAGTGAAGAGAGAGGGAGTCATTCTACTTTGACCAAAAAGAGTCAGGTACAGATAAATAGGTTTATCTGTAGAGGGAGGTGGTGATTGCATCACAAAAAGAACTCAGATTGGAGAAGGCCCTTCACAGCTTCCAGCAAACTCCTGAACTTATCTGAAGCTCTCTCTTTTTTGCCCCCTGAAGGATAAATGGGAGAAAAATGCATCAAACCGTGTTTGATATGAAGCCACAAGTTTCCTGATAGCTGCCAGGGAGTTATAATTATCTAATTTCCCTATATTAATGATTTCTAAATGAATTTAATTAATTACTTTTAAATTTGAATTTTTTTCAGCTCTCATCTGCACTTGAACTGAAGATTTGTGATTCTTGCCACACACAAAAAAAAAAAGCCAGTAAAAAAAACAGATGTCAAAATGGCAGAAACAGAGTGGCGATACTATACCTGGTTGAGGCAAAATGTATGAAGTAGTACAGGGTGATTCTGGAGATAAAGGTAAAATCTGTGTAATGTAATCTAGATTGGATACTGGTTTTAATAAAAAATTACTATTTTTTTATATGAGTTCATCCAGAAGCCATTTAAAATTTACAATTTTTACCAGATATGCCAAAATATTTTGCTGGTCTCAAACCCAAGTCCTGTAATATTTCAAGATGAGAATCTCAGTTTTCACTGTCAAGTAAGTTCATACCTTACTCAGCTGTTCAGTAATTGTATGGAAAAGAAAAATGCTCAGAGGAAGGCAAAGCTTCAGCATACAACCTTTTCTACCACAAAAAATTTTAATAAAAGATAAAAAAGATTCCTTAAAATTGCCTTAGTGTTTAACTCTAAGTTTATTGCAAATTGTAAAAACTTGACTAGATATAGTGAAATTACAATATTCAAGTAACACTATTAAACTGTAAAACGGGTACCAAACTTTGCCAATTCTGAGTGCAAAACAAAGCTAAATAAACACTGTCCTTGCAGCTTGCTTGCACCTGTAGGCATACACAGTTCACTTGGAATATATGTGTATGGATACATACACTACCAAACAGCATTTTATAGGTTTCTAATGCTTTATAATCAATTCCACCAAATAAAGGAAAAAAGTCAAGAACACTAATTACAAAGAAAAAGAGAACTGCCAAATGCTTGCTGGAAGCAGAATGCAGCAGGACACTTTGGGCTGGTTATTTATATAAAAACATGTGACAGAAATAGAGAAATACACTCAGCAGCTTCTTCTGAGAGTAAAGAAGGGCTTTTCAGGACCTGTCCTAGAAGTCATGGTGCAAAAGATGGCAAAATGGCAAAGGTCGTGATTTCTTCTTAGGAGAAATCCAGTGAAGCCTGGATTCCAGAAAGTCTCATTGTGCCTAGAGATGGTGGGTAGATAAATCACAGGATCTTCAAAATAAACCACTTCAGAAGCCAAGTTAGTAAGTAGGAATATAAAAATAGCAAGAACACGATGGCACAAAAATCAGAAAGATGGAACTGTAGCATGTAACAAAGGAAGAGATAAAAAGAACATGTGATAAAGACACAGGAATAGTATGAAAACAGTCATAAAACAGATGGTTCAATCCTTCTCAGTTTTTCTTTCCATGGTTGCTAGATCACCTAAAGTTCCCTCAGAAACGAGTTCATATATAACAGTAGTGAAAAGTGACAAGAGGTAATGGTTCTAAACTAAAAGAGGGTAGATTTAGACTAGTCTAAGCTAGAATTTTTTTTACAATAAGTGTGGTGAAACACTGGCATAGATTGCCCAGAGAAGTGGTGGATGCCCCATCCATAGAAAAATTCAAGGTCAGGTTGGATGGGGCTCTGAGCAATCTCATCTGATTGAAAATGTCTCTGCTCATAGCAGGGGGCTTGGACAAGACAAGTTTTAAAGGTCCCTTCCAGTTCAAACCATTACATGATGAAAATTACTGATGTAGACTTTGAAAATATATGTACAATTTTCTGGGTAGAAAAAATGGAAAAAAAAATCCTTCCGTTCGTTAAAAATTAAGAGCCATCATAGTTATACACAGGAAAAATACATGGATTGTTTTTAAATGATTAGGCAATGCATAGATTTCTCTGGGACCTTTTTTATAAAAATATGTGCATTGAAAATAAGAATTGCACGTTAGTCAGGAAAATTACAAATAGATGACATGACCGTGAGAAAACACTCAAACTGCTTCAGCTTCCTTTTTCATTAGAAAGAAACCTGTAATCAGGCAATTAATTACTCTGCACTAGGAAAAAGAAGAAAACGAAAGCTAAAATTAATTAAGTGAGCATTTAACCATAGTCTACATTTTCAAATCACAGGCCTGATGAAATTAATTTTTAGAAAGTAAACTAAAGGAAACTCAGAACACTTAATACTTAAGAAGACTTGTGGGAAGGAAGTGTAGCTCAAGGAGGTTGGAAAAAGCAAATCAAAATACTTCTCTCTTCAGAAACAGAGAAAATTGAAAGTTTTGGGAAATACAAACTACTCAGTTTAAGCTGAGTCTCAGAAAAACACTGGAACAAATAAAAAGCATCCAGAAGACAGGAAAAGTTGCATAAGTAACTTGAATTTTTTAATAACGATAGCTGAATCAAGATGATTTTCTCAAGGGCAGATAAGAGCCCTTGTGCACAGGAACAAGTCAGAAGATGTCTTTTTTTCACCTTAGCAGGGCTTTTGGTACCATCTCACATGACACTCTCATTAGCAAGCCTAAATGAATCCTCTAAAATTGATAAAACTATTTTAAAAAACAAATTTAGACCTAGCAATGGATAAATGTCAAAACAGGATGGCAGAAAAGGCAGTATCAAGGCAGGTTGAGAGGTGGGTCTGCCCTGGGTCTAGTAGTACTTATGGAGTAATTTCATTAATCATGTAGATGATGGAACCTAGTGAATGCTTATCAAATGTGACATTTCTCTGTACTCAATACAGGGCCTGCAGCTTCTTTCAAGTCCCTAGAAAACAAGATTAGGATCAAAATAATCTTTTCAAATTGGAAAAATGGCATAATATAAAGGACATGATTCAGTAGGGAGAAATTTGAGATGCTACGCCTGTACCTAGGTAGACAATCAGCTGTACAAGATACAGAATTGTCATCTCGAATCTTCCTGATGAGAAATTTAGGAATTTTAATAGAGTACCTACATGAGACATTATTATCACACCTTTACAAAGCATAAAGTTTAGTAAAATAGTACTTATCTTTTCTTAAAAAAACATTGTTACGAGTCCTAATGTATTACAATTTTCAAAATATTTAGAAATCCTTGGATGGAAAATAAAATGCAAGTTTATAATAACTCTGTATATTTTTTGTGAAAGATTTTTTTCTTCCACAACACAAAAATATCAGGTTCATGCGAGGCAGAGACTCATAGAATTATGTAAAACTATCAGTCAGGGATGAATCATCACCAAAACAAGGTCTGACAATCTCTTTTCACAAGTAGATGGAGGAGCTGCTAGTAGCCATCTGGAAGCCCCAATTTCAGATGCTCACTTGATAACTCAAATCAAGTACAAGACTCACTTTCCCACCTTTGGGGCAGCAATGCCATCCTCAGATCCATATTACCAACAGAGCATGAGCATACTTGCTTATCACAGGAAATGCTTCCATTTGGACAGCTGTAGCTTCAAAAACTTGAGCAAAACTCAAGAGACCAAAGATTTAAATAACCTGCCTCATAACAGATGAAGCAAAGTGGATCTCTCCTGTTATTACAATTATGCTTATAAATACATACCTATAGCTTCCATGAAATATCCCTTTATTTTTAAAATTTATATTTAAAATTACCCGATTTATTTTCTCTGCAGTGAATTTTTAGTCTGTAAAGTACTTAGTTATTACAGTTTTCAGATACCTGTGAATTAACAGTTTGGTTTTTACTCAGACCAAATGGAATGGCAAAAGTGGCAAAACCAGTCCACGTCACATATTTAGTTTCTACAGCCAGTGCACCCTTCCAGCTGCTTATCTATAAGATTACAACTTCCAGGATTCTTTACAAGAGAAAGGCTTTTGCAGAGAAAATATTTAGTCCTGAGGAGAAAAGATGACAAAATCTTTATAAATGTGCTACATTTTTTTAATCACACCAAAAAATAACACGTGCAAGCTTATGTCCAGGATTTTAAAAACTCCTTTTGAATATTTAATGATCATACATATACACTATGTCTCTAAACCTGTTCTAATTCCTGGCCTTTGCTGAGTTTTTATCCCCACACAGATATATTGGTACACACACACAGAGCATAACCTGATGCAGAGGCAAATGATGGATGGGCTGTGAGGCCACGTTGATTCCCTCTGCTGCAGTGCAAGTCAGAGTGAAGCACAGCATCCTTATTAAAGATGCTGTCCATTAACTTCTCCTTGCTCTACAAATCCTTAGTTATAGCATATTAGCAGTGTATGCCTGAGTGAGCACTGCTCTAATTTGAAACTGAAACAATGCTTGCATCCCACTGTGACCAATATTAATTAACATCTTTCTTCTGTTTCCCCTGAACTCTCCTCCTGACATTTCCAGGTAAAGTTAAATAAAAATGTATGTCAATATGTAAAAGCTGGCTATTGGCAAATGTGTCATGTAATTGAAGTAGCAGATGTTGAATGTCAATTAAAATAGTTTCCCTTTGGAAAATGAGTGTGTTTATCTATAATATATCATGTTATGGTCTTTTTTAATAACAGTGATCATAGCAGGCAGTCTTTGCACATTTGACAAATTGATAATGTCACAAAAGATATAAGCTTCCTTATAAGCTTCCTTAAGTAAGCTCTTAAGTAAGGTGAGAACTCACTTGTACATTTATTGATAAACCAGCTAAGTCCAGAAAAGGAATACACAGTTTAAAAAATTGCAAATTCAGGTGGTCCATTATTGTTCTGATGACAACCAGATTAAGCACAATCTGACTGTGAGATGTAAAATTCAAATTATGTCAAATTAAATGTTTTCTAGAAGTGCCTCATGTTTGAGAGAATACATAAATTGGTCGTGAAGTTTTTGTTCCTTTTTTATGCATTTTCTTTATTTTCAGTTACCTGGATAAAATATCTCAAAAATGTAAAAAGGCTGTACTGAAACACCTTTTAAAAATAGTTTTTCTATCAGAAATATTATATTCCTATGTAGCATACAGAAAATACAAGTATATCAGTCAACAGTAGCAGCCACTTCTGGCTTTTTTTCTGCTGTCTGAAAATCAAGCCAGTATGATGTTTTAATGGAGCACCCTTCTTAGACAACAGGTTTTTTGTAATATAATTATCTAGTTAAAAATATGGAAGGAGTGAAAAAAAAAATAGGTTCAGATCACCTTTAACAAGAGGAACTCAATTTGTAATTTAACTGGCCCCCATGTAACTTAATATAACTTAGCAATATATTTTCAATTAACATGTAAGTACATTAAGCTCATGTAAAATTCAAAGAGCAAGAAAGTGAATTAAAACATAAATATAGTTCAAAATCTGGGAGACATTCCCATGGCAAGCAGAAACAGAGTCTTGTGTCTCACCTGCTATTGAGCAGAAGAATTCCTTACTATAATTTAGTAAACTAACAGATTTCCCTTATTTCTCGTGTAAGATACCTGCAAAAGGATGCAAATGTATTCCAGCCAGTGACACACATGGCTTGTCACTCCCAGCTGCAGGGTGCCACACCACCAGCTCCAGTTCCAGTGCTGGCTGAGATGACAACATCACCAAACTGCGGGTGGTCAATGCCACTGATCTCCCATTTCCAGGTGAATATCACAGCAGACTATTTACACTCAGCTTCCAAAGGGGCAAAGGATCACCTGCAAGCCCCAAGATTCAAGAGCTGGTCCCATCTGGATCCAGGCACAATCCCAGCTTTTGTGGCTTCACCTGTCTCCACAAGTCCCAGCTATAAGATTGTGATTTTGTGCCCAGTGGCTTCAAAGAAGCCACATCTTCAGGTGGCTTACAAGCCAGTTATCAACTACAGCAAATGAAAGAAGAAATGCAATGCCTAAATATTGATTGGAGGCAATGTTTCAAAAACAAGAGGTGGCAGAGGTTTCTGAGCAGATTCTGGTGCAGTGCCAGCCCAGTTTTAACAGAACAGTTCCAGCAAGCGTTCAGGTTTTTCTCATTGTCAGGGCTATTTCTGCTTTACTTCTCTGTTTCAGAAGCAAGATAATTCTTGTGTTTATGTGGCAGAGTAGATTCTCTAGAAGGCAAGTGGCAGAGCTCACATTTCCTCTGCTTGGACTTGACCCAGAAAATTTGCAGGACTTCTAGGGGAGGGGCTGCAGGGATTCACTAACACAGCTTCTTAGGTGTTTTCTGACTGCTGGTGGATGACCACTGCTAAATCACAATGTACTGTGCAGAAATGAAAACTAAAACTAAAGTCACACCTAAAAGTGAAAAGTAGACCTCATCCACTTAGTAAACCAAGAACTTCACAGAGTCTGACATTCTATTAATTAGTGCTGGTAGGACAAAGGGAAATGTTTTATAAAGTAGCATCCTTTGAACCACAGCAACAGTATTGTTATATGTAAATAAATTGTATTTCATATACTTTGAAAAAGGGTATGAGAATGTAGTTGAAGGAAGGAAAATATTGAAAACGAGCAAACTTTGGTCAGTCTTGTGGTAAACACCAATGGAGAGTTATGACAGCAAGTTCTACAGATAATTGCTGCAGTATTTAAGGTTAAATCCAACCACTTGCAAAAAATAAAATGATTCAAGCTATTCAGAAATATCAAACAGCTTTCCACAAAACACTTCAGTATTTGCACAACAAATTTTAAACAAACCCACTTACAAGTAGGTGCAATTCCCACAATAATGATGTCCATGCATTTAGTATCAAGCCCAATGATTCATAAACCAGTGTGCTAATAGGTGTCTTAATTGCTGCCCTTTAACTAAAACTAAGAAAAGACTTTTGAGTCATATATAAATATTCAGCCAAAACCAAATCAGTCTGCTGTGCAATCACAAAATAAGGTACTGCTTTACTCAGGAATTTCAACATGCCATGTGGAATACAGCTCCTTTCACCATCCTCAAATGTCCTCAGACTTATTCACTTTAAAAATAACCTGGGGAGAAGTCAAACATCAAGCTCATTGAGTTTTTTCTCTAAAAGGAAAATATATTTCTTTTTCCAGCTTTACATAGATTTAAAAAATATCACCTGCTGCACTGTATACCTGTGTGTGAGTCAGGACAAAAAATAGCAGGAAAAAAATCTAGCTGTATTTATGTTAAAACATAAAATGCACTGCAAAAAATATTGATAACTTCAATATAAAAGACCAAAACCACACAGTCCAAGCCACTCATTCTTACACAGACTATTTACTTTTTTAATTCTTCCAATCTGCATTTAATACAATAAGCAGTATTTAAAAAATCAGACAAATTACTTTATTTACAATATTCTCATCATAGATCTGAAATCATGCCCTCCAGTCCAAATATGTGATATAAAAGCAAACCTTATGAAAGACTACAGAATGCTTGACATCCAAAAATACCACAGTGACTTGCAGCAGTGCCCAAGCCAGTCACATCCCATGGGCATGCCCAGAAAAAGGCATCAAATTCCTTTTCTGTATCTTGTCAGGGCAGGAATTACAGCATCCCCCAGTGGGCATAACCAGACTATTAAAACCACAACATACATTTTTACACAGATGCAGCACAAGCATCACCCTCATTTATCTGAGGACAGAGTGCTGTGTTCCAGTGCCAATCCCCAGTATGAAGTCATTGGGAACCAGAGTGCAGCTGAAAATCCACCCCATGTGCAGAAAAGATCAGCAAAGCTCTGTATTTTTTTGCTTTGAAAAAATATGATCCCCACTACCATCATTCTTGGTGGCAAACTGGAAAGGCCTCTGAGCAAGGCAGGAGTCCAGTTCACTGAGTGTGCTGAGAGCCCCAGCTGGAGCCAAATGCACAGAGGGAGGGAATTCTCAGTTCCTTTCTTAAAAGCAGCTCTTGGCTGGTAGGAACCTTGAGAAACTTACAATTAGGCATATATATATATTATTTTTAAATAAATCTATTTTCATATATAGAGAGATAAACTATTGACTAGCACTTGTACTCAGGAAATAAGAAATTTGTGTTCTTCAGTCTGAAGGTGGTTCACTCCCTGATCTGCCATATCACAGGACAGACCCAGGCTATTAAATTTTAAGAGAGTCTGGGACTGGTCTCCTTTATACTGAAGCCATGTCAATGAATAGAAAAGCTGCATAGAGCCAGAAAAGGAGTAAAAGGAAAAGTATGACTCTTGCACCCTAATAGGATATTCAGCTGGAGAGAATGCAATTATAATTTCCAGCTTCTTCCCCCAGGATTGTTAATGCATTGTGTATTGAGCAGCTATTCAGTGAAAATTCAACATAATCTTGGGAACAGGACTCAATCACAGCATAACCACAAGGGTACAATCCTGATCCCTTGTCTTCTTTTTCCAGCTCTGAAAAATCTTGTCTTTTCTATACAATGGCTTTAGCAAAAGGCAAAGTCTGGCTTTGCTCCGTGCAGTCTGAAGCTTAGCGATTATTGTGCTGCCCCTAGGAGTTAATAAGATCTTAGGCTGTACTTGTGGGTGTTCCTGCTGACACTTTTTAAGCTGCTGGCATGTCTAACCAACCATGGTTTGAGAGGGGAAGGGTGCAAGGCAGCAGCTCCCAGAGCCAGCAAAGGCCTGTCCTCCCTGTTTGCTCATGGTGCCAGACTCCGTGGGCAAGGTTACACCAGGTTCTGCTGTTCACTTGCCCAACATGACTGGTACTTGCTTTACCTAATTAGAGCAAGTTTCCTTCACAGGGGGTAGGTTTTCCATTTCCCTTTCAGACAATCAAAGGAAGGAGACAGGAGTTATCCTGGGGAGTGCTGACTGCATTAAGTACTTTGTACCTGCCAGATCTTTTTTTTTGCCTGCCAGTACCAGGAGCTGGCCATTATCCAAGACAGCATGGATGGGATTCACAAGGTTAAAAACAGGTCTCAACAGCAGACCCAGTCATCCTATCCACTGTGCTTGCAGAGCTGCAGTCAAGGGAACAATTTATCTTCTCTTACTGAGAAGATCTAAAGCATGTTAGATCAGCTATCACCTAAAACCTGCCTGTTTCACTCTCAACTACACAGCAACATCTGGGCAACCCGCTCAGAGGCTGACACCCAAACTGCAAATATCTAAGGTTAAGGCTGATTAATCCCCCTCCACAAGAATCTTTCTGACTTCATCCTTTCTCCTCCTGTATGCTGATGTGAAATACTGACCACAATCCTTCTTTGGGCCAAAGCAGAAGACAAACCAGTCCCTGAAATACACTGGTTATTTCGTAGCACTTTTGTCAGCTTCAATAAGCACTGATCAAATCTTACAAACTTAGAGGTTCTCTTCCAGGATCTCACTCCCTACTCAGCTCTCACTAATTTTAATAGCAAATTGAAGTAACTCTCATCATCAGAAAGTTCAAGTACTCATCACAAATTTGCAATTCAACCATAAACTTCAATCTGTATGGTGTGCCCACAGGAAAAAAGAGAGCACAGTTCACCCATTAGACCTAATGAAAAATTTCAAAAGCCCATCACTAGTTTTGCAAAGGAAATTAAACATACATACCTACTTTTTAAACTGTTAAAGATGTTTTCCAAACTGGAATGTCAGATTGCCTATACCATCAATGTCCTGGAATAACATTCTCATCAGCGGCAATTTCTTTTCAACAAAGTATAATTGAATGGACTAGGCTAGGAGTGGCTATCACACATAACCCTGACTTTTTAACATGGTAAGAAAGCTGAAATAAAGCCATAAATTATTCAGAGACAAAATTTATGCAGAAAAGATTAATTAAGAAACCTGATTAGAATGCCTCCAAAAGGTAGTCACTAGACTTGGCCAGGAAAAAAAGTGTTCACTCCAAAGAAAGCAATGAACAGAGGACTAATTTAGAAAGTGACCCAGGACTGAAATCTCCTGGTCTTTCCCAAACCTCCTCTGCTCAGGGTATTTTAATGAAAATCCTCCCTCATCCTCATTATTGTAAAGTGCAGCCCCACTGTTAATGGCAAGGCTATGATTAATGCAACAGCTCTGCTCTAGGAATTGGATTATTTAGATCTGAGGTGGTCAGATCTGATGAGGGCCATGTTAAAAATGAGAGTGATGGCTCAAAGCCGTGTCACCCACAGCAGTATGCAGCTCAGAAACAGTGCAGAACATGATTTATCTTGTTCCAAAATTATATTTCAAATGTCCTTTAGTGCAGTTAGTGAAACCTTTATTTCTGAACTGCAGTCTGTGTGCTCCTATGCACTGATACAGCAAGTGACCCAAACTGCTCCTTTACTTTGTAAAAATTGAACAGCCAGAGTTCAGGCCAGAAGAGATTATTTGGCCATTTAACCAAACTGCTCATGACTCTCAGACTCCAGCTTCACTCCTCTCTCCTTATCAACTGCCCAAAATTGCAGAAAATACACATTCACCGCAAATATATTAAAAAAAAAAAAAGACAAACCAATGAGGCTTATTTGAAGACAAATTATAAATAATGTATTTATCTATTCTCAGTGTTTGCTCATCAGTTCATATTTACATTCCTCTTTCTTTGAAGAGCTACTAATGTGTGCTATCTGCTGACCATTAAAATACTATAGCACAATAGTCATGCATTCCCACAATATTCTTTGAAAAAATGAACAAACTGAATTTTATGGACTTTATTGTTTTCTCTAGCTTAAAATAATTTCAGCTACTCATGTCTGTCTCCATTCCAATTTTTGATGGCAATTTTAAATGTTTGCATGACAGTTTGTGCAGCATTCTCATAGCAGCCTTATCATTAGACTTGATGAGAGCTAAAACAAAGCCAAACCCCAAGTCCCCAAATTACTCTCTCTTCTCACACCATGAATTATTTTGACCTCTTTTTGCCATAATGCCAGAGGAAAACCTTTATCAAGCTCTTTACAATCTGTATCCATTACCAAGGACCTGCCTGGGAGACTGTGCTCACCTGCTCTGCAGCTGCCCCTTCCCCTTTGAGAAGCTCCTCTTTCCATTTGGGTGCTTAGAAGCACAAGACCAGCCATGCCCTCATCATTACCCAGGTCACTCACAATTATTTGGTTTTAGGAAAATAATAATATCTTTTTCCTAATAATTTTCTAAACAGAATAAAGCTGAATCCTACATTAAAGTCCAGTTCAGGACTACTCTGACACTGGCAAACTCTAGCTCAGAACAAGGCCAAACCAACCAAGTCAGTCCTACTATTTTTTCCCTAGCTCATACTTCAAAATATTTTTGTGGTGGAATTTAAAAACACAGATATCTATCTGTTAAATGAACATATATCGTGGTTAGATTTTTCCCCCACCAATAGTTATAACTGGATTCGTGTCCCTAAATCTCCTTGGGAATTTTTATTCCCTTGATAATAATAATAACAGTGAGATTAACAGTGACATTACAGGTGAGGTTTCGTCACTAGAGAATATTGGAAGGCAAGACAGAACAGAACATGAAATGATATTAAATTAAATTATTAATTAATTATATTAATTAAATTCTGCATAATTCAAAAATACATTAACCTTCATTTATAGATTTAAATATAATTGATATTCTAAGTTAATTAAATTAACATTTTTAAAAAGTATTAGAAGTACTAAAGAAGCAAAATTTAAGAAAAATCAGCAAAAGTTTCATAGACCCACTTCCTGGATAGACAATTTTATTCTCAAAGTCTACTGATTATTACTGCTTAGCTTTGTTTATGCTTTCCACATCCTCACAATCCCTGTCTCCTTTTGTTTCCCATGTCCATTGGAAGGAGGCAAGGAAGCTCCTTTCCCTTCTGCCTGTGTTGTATTTACTGCATGACTGGAGCTGTACAAACAGTGAAAACACAGAAGCATGCAAGATGTGAATATGTTGATTATTCATTTATATAAACAGATATCATACCCTCAAATTCACATGTTTACAATTGTTTACTATTGAATTTTTTGAAAAACCAAACAAAAAACCACAAATCCCCAAGTCCAGCTCTGTGTTCACTAAAATCTCTTGAAATAACAGATTCAGTTAGTTTCCTAATTTGCTTTCTGAGAACTTAAACTACTACTTAACTTAAATTTAGGTGCCAATTTCATTGCAGATGTTCAGCTTGCTGCTTGGTTAAAGGATTTGCAGTTTCATTCTGTAGATTTGTTCTTAACTGTCAGCTCTATTATCAATAAAGCAGAACTAAGTTCTGGCTCAGTGTCATCCCTGCCTTCTTGAGTTATGCATGAACCTGAGCTTTTAGTCTGTTTGGGAAGAAGAGCAGCTGCAATATGGAAGCTTAATTTATTGAAAATGAAAGATAAAATTAAGAAGTTAGAGATTTTTAATTTGAGCTTCCATACCTTAAAAAAAATTCATTTTTATATAAAATATGTGTGTATTTGCTTGGGGAGTCTTAGGTGTTTGGGTTGTGGTTTTTGGTTGTTTTTTTTTTTTTTTGCTTGCAGCACCTGGTCATTCAATATGCAAACCTTGTTAAATTTATGATACTGTACACCTGCACTTTTGTTGCCAGAAGGTATCCCCTCCCTGAAAATAAAAATAGAAAAAGCTGACCCTGCAGAAGGTTTATGCTTTGGCATGGCTGCCCCTTGCATTGCCAGCAAGATTTTTTCATTTATTAAATTATTACAGGCTTAATTTCAGAAAAAAAAAAAAAAATCAATTCTAGAGAAGACTAATGATAACCAGCTTGTAAACACTTGTAAATATTTCAGATTTAATTTTTGGCACTATAATGAAGCAATCCAGAGCCTGCCAAACATATCAAGAGTTAAAGTCATTACACAGTTGGCATTCTCACACTGGGGCACCTGGATTTTGGGTTTTTCATTACATCATTGTACTGGGACTTAACAACCCTTAACATAAAGCCTACTGGTTTATAGAAAAGTGATCTGATGAGTCCTGTCCAGCCTTTAGGGGACAGAAACAATCTACCCTACATATGACATGTGACAATCCCAGCCAGAGTTCTGGGTAGCAGTGAGATCAGCAAATGCCTGGACAGAGACCGATTTATCTTTTCATTTCCAGAATGAAGCACCCAGCTGAACTTAAGTAGCCTGAATCCTCTCTGAAAAGCTTTCCCTAAATTCTCTTCAAAATTCAAATGAAACCATAAAATCCACTTTAAAAATATATATTTACCTATTCCAATACTACTGAAATTTCACTGAAGCTTGGCATATTTCAATGCCCAAACTCTGATCCACAGGAGTTCCAATTCTGCACTAGACTTACGTCTTTACAAGTCTTATTCACTGCAAGATAAAAGCAGCCAGCTAAGTAGCTGCATCCTCATACACCACACACCTAACAGTGAGTAAAGCACACCAAAATGGGTATGTAATTTAATTACAACCTTGGATAATCTCTTTAAAAGCAGGTTGCACTTTTAGGGATTGGAAGCCACCTAAAGCCTTCAGAGAAGTGCCATGAGTCCAACACTCATTGCACAGACAGCACACATTGGTTCTGTCTTCTGCTAGGACCAAGCTGACTGTGAGGTGAAGAATTTAGAAAGAATTTGTTATCACCCATTTTGCATACTTAACTCCAAATTTAAACAACAACAAAATCTATTTCTAGCAAATATTAAACCTCCACATATTCTCAAAGTAGAGAAAGTTTAATACAGTACCTTGTTTGTAAACAAAAAAGCTCAGCTCCTGCATAGAAGTTCCAGTTTATTTTTATGCAACCTGTTTCCACTTTGGAAAAGGCTCCTCTTTTGGGGAATCACTAGATTTTTAAATAGTACATCTATTTATTCCCTAATGATACATTAAAAGGACATATTTATTCTTTGAAGAATGCAGTCCAGCCAAAATAAGTTATTAGAGACAATGGCGAGCTTTTCCATGTCCCCAACTGTGTTTTAGGTTGCTGACTCAAACACATTAAATAAAAGAGAGCAAAGACTTAACTTATTGCTCAAGTCTCTCTTAATTACCTCCTCTGAAAAAAAAATAGAAAAAAAAAGTAAAACAGAATTAACTTGATTTTGACCTTCTATTCATTTGTACTATTTAGTTTCTAATATGGAAAAATTGAGCATTTCAAACCCCACACTTCCTGTAGCAGCATATGAACCACAAGGCAGACGACAAGTTCATTAAACTCCATTATTTCAAGTGAGGTTGCAGAAGAGGAGGAGCAAAGGCCACGGCTCAGACCTCTGCAGTGAGAGCCAGACTGAAATGCCCACACAGAATGGAAAAATAATTCTAGTTCTGGAGCTGAGCTGATCAGGATGCTGCTCAGCCCCACAGGTAAGACAAAACTGCAGGCAGGGTTTGTTCCCTGCTCCCCAGCCAGCCTGTTGAGGATGCCTGTCACCCTCCCTCACTTAACTATGCAGGCATGGTCCTCATCCACCAGGCAAACTTAGAGAATCCCAAAGGACACCAAAACCAGAGAAGAAAGGTCTGACCCAAGCAGATGTTCATAGCTGGGGAGGAAGATGACACAGGAGTCACCCCAGTTGTGAACTGCACCCTAAAATTCACCTCTAAGCAGCTTATGGCAAGTGCAACAACACCATGCAGCTGCACAGGATCTAGTTTTAAGACCTGTATGGTCACCTTCATTTTGCTAGAAAATAAATTAAAACCAAAGTTTTTGTGTGTTGCTGACATATTTTAGTGTGCTTACTTTGCAAAGGTAAATAGTAAATTTAATAGAAAGTCTGAAATTAGTGAATGTAGCACAGTATTCACAGAATTCTGGCAAAGTGCTTTATTTTGCGACATTTCTTTCACAGAAGATTTTTCCCCTCAGACTGCACTGTGCATGGTTTCCTTAGCTCAATTTTGGTGCCATTTACAAAGTAAAATGGACAGGGAATTAATAATTTACATGCTTATGTTGAAATCATTACTCTAGCCTTCCTGTTGAGAAAGAAAGCACAAAACAAAACAAATGAACATCTAAATTTGTCATAAAAATAGCTGCATGTTTGGCACAATTGATTTTCTCATTGTAAATTAAGATGAATGGTTTCAGATGGACTGATCCAAGATATTTTTTTCATTTAAGGTATTTACCAACTTCAAAAAGGTACATTATTCATGCTAAAAGTACAACACACCTCACTTCTGCTCTACAGTTTTCTTCTTCATATGCAATACAATAATCCCATGCATGAGAACTTGGAAGGTGGAAACAACCCCTGGTAGGCATTTACATTTATTTCAAGTGTCTTACTAACAGAACAAGCCTTGCAAATTAAAGCATTTACTATACAGAAGGTAATATGACTGCTGCTGCTCTTGAAAGTATCTCTCAGAAACACAAAATCGCACCTAAAGATTCTACATGCTATATCA
The DNA here is from genome assembly GCF_048771995.1 of Taeniopygia guttata. Classification (NCBI taxonomy): domain Eukaryota; kingdom Metazoa; phylum Chordata; class Aves; order Passeriformes; family Estrildidae; genus Taeniopygia; species Taeniopygia guttata. The sequence continues at coordinate 9,695,473 of NC_133026.1, forward strand.
AGCACTGAAAAAATAGTAAAACTTATATATGTTATACTCCTTAAGCCAGTGCTTTGTACCTATATGTTATGAAACAGTATTTTATCCCCTTAAACTATTTCCTCATTCATAGTGTTTTCTCCATTCATCTCAATGTAGCTGTAGAGGGTGTGAACTTATTTCTTGCTGGATAAAAACCTTTGTGAATTCAAAAGTAGAATTTCCTTATGGATTTCCATTATAGGATCTAAGACAGAGTGCAAGATACAGCCAGAAATGAACATGGATAAGCAGGGGTTGCAATTCCTATAGCCTTAGCAGTAAATATTCTCCTGTGTGGTTTGAGTTGGGTCTCTAATGGTTATTACACACACCGTTTCTGCTGATTTACATGACACATACTTGGAATAACTTTGTGCTGACACACACCTGAACAAGTTTTTGATAAACATGCCTGCAACTGCAGAAAACAACACCAACTGCAGAAACCTATCCCATTTCACACTTGTGCTGATATGAATTAAACTCCTCATTTCTATATTCTGTATGTGCTCTCGGGCCACCTGACTGCTTATGAGCGGCATGTTGATCTCTGGAATTTTACACTGCCAACAAAAAACACCAACTTGAATCCTCACCTCAAAATCTGAAACCCAGTTACCACATCAGGGCATCAAGAAGAGCAAAGCTTCCCCACTCTCACCCCTGGCTTTCCCAAACACAGTTAAATAAAGACAAAAGGAAAGCAGAGGTAAAAAATGACAAGCCCAAAATCGTCAAAACTCAAAATGTCCCTCAGACATTTTTGGATGTTCCGGGTCCAGGCCAGAATTTGAGACCCTGGCAGGCAGCTGGAAACAGCTGTGATTTTGGGTTTGAACCATGGAGTGATTTACCAACCTTGCAGGAAGAACAGGAAGTCACAAAAGTTTAGATATTATAGTAGAAGTAGTCACAAAGTAAAGGGAAGAATTTTTGAGTGCTGTACAGGGCGGTTTTAGGTCTTGTAAATGGGGGTCAGAGGTTTTAAGATGGAGGGATTTGGGCCTGCCCTGTCCTCCCTCTTTCTTCTTCCTTACCTCCATGTTCTTGGTGATGTTGGCACTCACAGATTGGTTTAGAGTAGAAAAGCACCATTTAATATAGGTAATAGGCATTGGGGGAAAACTGTAACCATGTAACACGTAATGTACCATATAAAAGACAGCACAGCCCTGGGTGGGGGGAGAAGAAGCAGTCGGGAGTCAGAGAGGATGTCAGGGTGTGTGTGTGCCTCTGCCTGAGCTGCTGAGCAGACTGCAGCAGCCTGAGAAGACAATCCTTTAGATAACTTGCAATAAACAACTTTGAGACTGGACAAGAGACTGCTGAGCCTTTCTTTGGAAGCACGGGGTGGAGGAGAGACTTTACCACCACACGGAGCCACCCCTGACCCAGGGTGAGCTCCGGCACAAAATGACCTTCTACCTTTCTGAATCCACTCCTCCTTTGGCACTTGTGGTTGATGGGGTTAATTAACAGCCTCCTCATGCCAGTACAAATCAGTCAGAGCTCACTGTCAGCTCTCCAACTCTTTTGGCAAGGCAGTTCCTTGCCTGTAAGCCTTCTGCGGGATTTGCTCCTGCAGGAAAGGTGCTGCACAGCCACCAAGCCTGGGCTGCTCTCCAGTCAGCTCATCCAGAGATGCACACAGTGAGCTCATCGTGCCCAAGCCTCTCAGCCCAAGGTTTACTTTTCAGTCTCGCTGCCTTTCTCTGGCACAGGTACAAGATATTTTCCATACCATCTGCTCATCTATGATATAAACAGGGTCAGCAAAATGTTACATCAAAGTAATTTACACCTACAGGTGCTGAATTCTCAATAAGTAACACATCAGTACTAAGATAAAGCTATCTACAGCCTTCCTAAGGTGGACAGGCCTTTCTGAGAGGCTCCCCTTGCTGCACATGTAACTGCCAACCACACAGAATAAAAAGGTTCACCAGGTACCATTTGCCCCAGCTACCTTTGAACACTTAAAGGGCAGTTACACTGCTCTTATGCTGTAACAACCCTAATTTTGAGAACTCAGCTCCACAGCTATTGCAAATGCAGGTGAACCCGGTGGGAAGAAATGATGATGTCTGACTCCAGTTCAGAAGGCTGGATGATTTCTTTATTATAACTATACTATAATACATTAATATACTATTTAAAGGAGATACTAAAACTACAAACCTACATTTTCTAACTACCCAGTCTAACTCACAGCTCATGACCCTGTTCTCAAGAGTCCAGCCACAGGTGGATCAGATTGGCCATCAGGCTCAAACAATCCTCACCATAATCCAATCAAGCACTCACCCCAGTAAACAATTCTCCAAACACGTTCCACATAAGAAAACAAGGAGCAGAAATAGAAATTGTTTTCTCTTTCTTTCCTCTGTGGTCCTCTATGAAAAATCCTGAAAGAAAGAAGAATGTGCCTGCACCACACAGCCTTCTTACAGGTTGCTTTTCTATTGAAAACAAAACCAAAACACAAACAAAAAAAACCCCACAAAACTCTATCCTCGCTCCCTCCCCCCAAACAACAGAAATAAAATCTTTCTTAAATAACTGGACCAAGATGGTTGTGGGGAGAGGCAGCTGGTTTGTTGTGTTTTTAAAACTTGAGTTTCAAATTTCCCTTTCCTTGTGCACTTTCAGGATTATCACAATGGCCCAGATTATGAATTCTGGCGTTGAATCAGCCCTACCCATGACACCCTTCAATGACATTCACAGGGCATATTTGGATCCTGAGCTGTGGCTCCCGGGTTCTCCAGTCTTGCACTTGTTTCTGAGGGATTCCTGCCTCAGCAGGGCACAGGAGGGAGAGGCTGATGAGGAGCCAAGAGACAGAGCTGCATTAATGCAGAAAATAAAAGGTCAGTACTCAAGGAGGGACTAATGAGAGGGAACAGGAGGAGAGAACAGTTCATTCTGGGGGAGAACATACTGTTTGCCATTTTAAATTTTATGTGAAGAGTTTTCTCTTAAAATAAATTATTGGAGTTTTTTTTCAATACAACAGTACTGCTACACAAATTCATTTTCAGTAAGAAGTAGTCCTCTTATAATGAAAAACTATGAAATAAAACCCCACTAAATAATTATAATGCAAAATATCACATTTTGCTGAAACATTTCATTTCCCCGCTACTACTTCCCAGAAAAATATTAAAAACTGTAAAATTATTGATGTATTTCACCAGTTTTCCCTACTTTTATCTGCAACTATTTCTCATATAAAATAGCAAATAAAACAAACTTTTGATCATATAAGGCTTTATTCTGCCTATTACTAAGGATGAGTAGCTACTTAAAATACAGTTTGCATATATTTGTAACACCTTGAAAAGTGCTGACAGACCCTTAACAACAACAGGTCCCCTAAGCACCTCTCATATAAATTCATCTGTTTCATAAGAATGTCCTCTAATAAGCAGGTCAGAGAACTGCAAAGCAAACAGGGCAGCTCTGCTGCTGCTCCCCAGACAATACTCTCATCTCATCTGAGATAACCATTATACTTTATACAGGATTATTAGAAAATAAGTCATTTTAGATGCACATTTTCTGGATACTGAACACTGATGTATTTTTTCCTTTAGAAATCAATTAGTTTGCGAAAGTCATACTCTTGGATGTGAGCACTCCATCTCCCCAGTCTCTCTGAAAACAGGTCCTTAATTCTGCATCTGTGACTATTACAGCAGAATAAACCTCTGTGTGTATGGGAGAGGGAAAGAAGGGTCAGAACAGTCCCCCAAAAGGAACAGAAATATTGACTGACTATCAACAAGGTAAAGTTATGGTCCAAATTATGCTCCCAAAGTACCTTCAGCAAAAGTCTTTTTGATGGTTTTCAGTTTGGTGTTGGAAAAAAAAAAAAATATGAAAAATACCTCCTCTGCTCTGTTCTTGACATGGCTACAATGGCCTCGTGCTGTGGGCACATCTCCAGCCACAGGAGGATTTCCCAAAGCCACACCACCAGGCTGGCAGGATCTCCTGCAGCTGGGAGATGCCACCTGCAGCAGCACAGCCACAGGCACAATCCAGAGGAACTTCACGGGCCAGTTCCACGCCCCCATGACCCCCAACACAAATTCTGGCTCACCTGGCAATCATACTCCTGTAGCCAGAGACAGGCTGTAAATCTGGGTCTTTGTTGGGTCAGGAGAGGGAAAGGACATTTTCCAGAGCAAAAATGGGATTTGTGCTCCTGCTCATGGATTTCCTGATCATCTGGGTCATCATGGGGTGTGGAGCTGTGTGAAGGGCAGGACACACTCTTCAAGCTGGGTTTAAATCCCAGTATCACCTTAGCTCTGTGCTCAGGGGTTTCTGAGGTCAGCACCCAGGACTCCACAACAGACCTCTGGCTGACCACTTCAGATTGTCACAGAGATCACAGGCAAGCTGCATATGGACACATTAGCCTGGTCAAGTAGAAAACACAACCCTTAAGCTTAATAATCAATCCTAGCCCACTTTTTTTTCAAAGAAAACCAAAGCCTGAAAGCTTGAGGTATTCCTGGGATGAAAGCAGGAGGTACACATCAATGGCCAGAAAGGTTTTCATGTGGTGTGTCAAACCCAGCAGGCAACCCTCTTCATCCTAATGCCCACTGGGCTGCACAGCCCACACAGGACATGACCCTTGCAGGGTAGAAGGTAGAAAGGTGACCCCACATCCTGCCTGCTAGCATCAGCCACCGAGATGGACAATCCAGCCACAACAGTCAGGGAACACAAAAACACAAGTGCTGCTTTCACAGCAGCAACATTTCTGACCAGAGTAGGAGAAAACTAAAAGGCAGAGACTCATGAGAACAGCCAGGCTGCCTGTTTTTGCTCGTGAAGATGCAAAAGAAGATAATCCACGGAGGATGAAGGAGGTTGGAGAGAGTAGCCAAGAGTCTCAAAGCTTTTAGAGCATCCTGGCCACAACAGCACAAATAAGGTGGATTTGAAAGAACAGCATCTGCTGAAGCCATGCCCAAGACCACAATATCTTGCCCAGGTGACAACTTCTTTTAAATATATCAGTTTTCAAAACCTATAGTAACTATATCACAGACATGGATAACACAAACAGAACAGTAACTTCTCTTTTGTGTAGTCAGAACAACTCAATGCCAACTTTCTGTGACTTTTTGCACATCACATTTGTCAGTGTTTATTTTGCTTACAAGTACACAAACATTATTGTAATACTGATAGCAGGAAGCACACCAAAAAATAATAAAAACTGCATTTCAGCAAGTTATTTCTAAGACATTAAAAAACTTCTACATTTTTCCTGATGTACCAGTGACCTTACACCCTACAAAAAGAAGCCAAACACTTTTGAACAAAGTATCAGTCACTGCTCCCCCTTGCAGCTGATGCTGAATCATTTTAAACAGCAAAGATTTGCAGGTGTCCACACAAATACTGTAAAACTTTGCCATCTTGACCTGCCTTTGTAAGTATTGGTGATTTTGTTCTTTGTTTTCTTTGTTATCTGCCAGCTCTATCAAATCATCTGAATATTCTGCAGCTATGAAATTCTTTGCTACCTATACTGCCTATCACCAAAACCATACCTGAACCCATCAGATTTCCACAGCCCATTATGTCATTGCACCTTGCTATTGCACACCAATTTCACCCATTCACTTCCATTCTCTGACAACTAATTTTAATGGGAAAGGTGCAGGGCTGAATATATGACAGATTAACCAGCATTTCTAGCTCTCAAGGTAATCTTAAGCATTAAAATTTCTTTGGATTTCCTTTCTATAACACATAATGCTACACTTATGTCACAGAATGAAAAGAGAATGCACATCAAGTACTAGAAATTCAGTACTAAAAGATAGTTTTGAAGCCTTATTATTATATATAACAATACAATATAATTATATTATGTTATTATTGTTACTCAAGCTGACCTTAAAGCAAGCATTTTTAAGACAGTAAAACTTTTTGGAATAGTGAATTCACCTTTGCAACTTTCTTTCTTACCAGTTCCACATGGTCTGCCACTGAAATAACGATGGACATGCCAAGAAGGCCATTAGGTAGTTCTGGAGTAGAACTTGGCATCTGGCTGTATCCATTTATCCAGGATTTCCCACAGTATCAATGGAGCTGCCTTTATGGCACCCATCCACCACTCCACACTGGCACCAACCCCTGACAGAATACACTGCTGCTTAAGTAATGGGGTTTTTTTCTGCAGACTCACAGACTCACTCCGTTTTTGCTTCTCTTTGCAGTAATTTCTGTCCTGACCCTGAGACTGTGGGGCTGTCACTCTCCTGCTCCAGCTGTACTCTGCTTGTACCCTTTAGCCTAACCCAGCAACCTAACACAGGCACCAGGCAGAGAGATGCTGATGGGGTTGAGAGGTTACCTTATTCATCCAGCTGCTGTTGAACCACTTGCCAAAGGCAATAAGAGCAGACTAAACCTGTCTAAACAGGAGTGGTGATGGACAGAGGCAGACAGAAAATGAACCCACTGTGCCTGCTACTGCCTTCACCCAGCACTGGTGACAAACAGACTCTCAACTCCCACTAATCAGGTAAAAGTCATTAAAAAACAACTGACCCTATCAGCTCATTGTCACACTCTGACACAAAATAGCTCACACAAGCAGGCTAGATGTAAAAGGAAAGAAAAAGAACAAAAAAAAGCAAACTTTATTTTCTGACTCCACAATATATACAATAGTAAAAGTGACAGTGGTTGGAGGATGAAATTGCCACCTCTCCAACCACACTGGTCAAACAAACAGTCCATCCATTCTCTCCTCCCACAAAGAAGAATGCAAAACAGTCATTATTTACATGAATATGTGTGAGAAAATTCAGTTGAAATATATAAATATCAGAAGGCATAAGAAACTTTTAGAATAAATTTAAAACTCTCAAAAGAACATGGCAACAGCTCATAACAATTTTTCCTTTTTTGACTGACTAGGAAAACAAACAAGCAAAAAAACCAAACTGACCTCCAACAGCACCTACAGAACCAAAGGGACGTCCATACAAGCGCTGGAGTTTACAGCCTTTTCTGACATGTTCTTGCGTAAGCCCCCACTTTAGACAAAATTTTAATTTGCTATTTTTTCATCCTTCTTATTCTCTCAGAATAAGACTTCAAAAGGATACATAATATTCAGGAAAAGAAACTTTCTTCTTATTATGTGTCTATCTTGGATAATTTTGCAGTCTTCTGGCACTGAAGCTCATTCACTTCTCCCAAGATTTTTGGCCCTTTCCTTACACAAGCACCCTTGATCCAAATGAGCAAACAGGAGCTTATGGAATAAAATTAGGGACCAGCTCTATAAATTATTTTTTCCAAGTGCTTTGTACTTTCCCTGAATAAAATGCAAGTTTCCTATTTTAAAATTAAACACTCTTGTAAAAAGATGAAAATAAAATACTTGGTATATTTTAAAATTATAATAAATTATGGATTGATTTAAACATAAAATAAGAGTTAAAGGCTGTTTACAGAAAAAAAGTATGTAGATCTTATTTCTGAATAAATACAAAAACTCTTATTAATTGTTTTTACAGTTTTTTTTTTCCTTGAAAATGGCTGGTGATAGTTGTACCAAACATTATTTATCTTTCAGATCCATATAAGCTTTTAGAAATGCCTAAGCTACTAATATACCCTGACACCTGCCTCAGAAGTCAAGACCTAACACAGTGAGATGTGTGGAGGGCTCCTCTGAACTCAAGGAGCAAATATCTGAAATTAATATTAGTTTGTGTTAACAATTAACCCCACAGCTTTGGGGATGGAAGCAGAGTATAAGGGAGTGTCATTGCATACAGTGTCCAAAATTTACCTGTAGAGATGTGACATGCTAAATGATTTCTGTGCTTTTGACCCACCTGGCTGCTGCAGAAGACAGCAGGTAGATTTATCTGAGAACCCAACAGAAATAGCTTCTTTATGCCAGTCTTGATGAAGCAAAAATAAAAGTTGCTTACACCCACCCTGTTCCACCATCAGGCTTTCTCCATTGGTGCCCTTTTCACATCTTCTCCTCACCCAACTCTGAGGTTCCTTTCAGTGCTCCAGAGTTCCTCAGCTATGGAGGCAAAACTAAATTTCATTGTTGGTGACACCCTGGGAAGGAAGGGTGAGGATGCACATGGGAAGGAGGCTTGGAGGAAGCCAAGGTCTCCCCAGCCTTTTACGACCTTTGGGATTCCCTCATCTCTTCCTCCATCCTCCAGGCTCCCTCCACAATCCTAAAGAACCTCTTTTTCCCCCATTCTGGATCTTTTCAGCATCCCCACACTTAATTTGTAAAATCAATTGTCTTCTCTTCGCTCAAGTATCAAGTGCTGCTCACAGAGAGGACCCCAGGCTCTGCAAGGAGAAAAGGTGCCAGGTCACAGTCAGACTCTGCTCTGATAAGGCAAGGACACCATGGGCAGATGCAGAACAACAGGGCTGAAGAGCTCTGGGGGACAGAGCTCACTGGTGAAGGAAGAGCAAACCACAACTCCTGCTGCCCCATCCCCAGTGCCAATTCTGTTGCAAGGACAAATGAAGTCAAAGTCTCATCACCCCCTTCTCTGTTTTGAGAGAATGAGCTGCATTCCTCAGTTGAGTCTAAAGTTTATTCAGATATTGTCAATAGCAAAAGATGAAATTTTGAGTTGTTTAAGTCTCACTCAGATTCTGTTCCACCTTCCATAAAAACAACCACTAATCAGTATTTTCAGAGCTGCTTCAAGTGCAGCAGTGCAAGAAGGGGGGAGAGTCAGCTCCGGGCACACAAAGCTCAGCCCCAGCCCTGCCAGACAGCACGGCTCATGGGCACAGGCAGTAAACAAGGAGAAATAAATCAGTCTGTTCCCCCATAAAATTGCTGCCACTTGAGTTGCAGCATCTCACGCACTGATACTGTAGATAATTCGGTTTCATCTCGATTACGACCTGTATTAACACTCAAAGTAATAAAATCCTTCACATTCTCATTTTACTGAAGCCAAAGGACAAACCTTCTGCAGTGACATATGGCTCTGCTCCTCTGCAAGTATGTTAGACTGCTTACAAAATCTCCTTGTCTAGCAAAGGATAATGCTTTTTAAAACAAATTACCTGCATTAATTTGTATTTTCCACCAAGAAAACCTCACATATCATCATAATCGTCTATCTATACAGATATATGAGTTTCTCACATTGTTTGCACCTTTTTTCTCCTTTAATGGGGTGATTTTAGACTATGTCATTGATTATATAGCTGTAACATGCAATTTTTTCCAGCACAAGAGTCAGCTTGGGGCTCTCAAACTGCAGAGCAATTCCTGCATAGTTCAAACAACATTAGGAACAGTCTAGGGGATGTGAATTGAGATGAGACTAAGTTTTGCAGAACTTTGAAAACAAGAAGTATTTCATAGCTGATTACTTAAGTACAACTTTCAGCCTCGGGGGATTTGGTATTACATAGAGATATTTTTTTTTTTTTTCTAATCCAAAAGCTTTCTCTGTAGTGTGTGCATTGATTCACTGTTGCATAAACTTTGGGTTACTCACTTTGATTAAAGACTCTCCTGCTCTTTTCCAGGCTGCATAATTCCTCTCCATAGCCTGGCAAATGACCAGCTGCTAATAGGGAGAGCAGAGATTATTCTAGATCTGTTCTAGGAGCAAGAACTGACACTTCCACCTCTATGAGGCAGACAGAGACATAAAACTATGGTCCCCAGTCTCCTGCAGGAGGGCTCCTTGTAAGATTTCTTTGTGGCCAGGGATCAGATTTTATTTTTCTGATGAGAAAGTATTTCTCTGCTTGAAGATGCAGGTTCAGATTTTTAAAAAAAGGCAAGAAAAGGTGAGAATAAAACTATGTATGCCTCCACTTGATTTTCCATCACAAAACTATACTTCCAAAAATAGCCAATTTCAGATGAAGAAAATTCTGTTTATTCATTGTTTTTAATAAAAAAATCTTCTGCCTGTACCAATGACTTTTAAATAGCAAACAGGATGTGAACTGCTTGACATACAGGAGTTGATTTTGTTTAGCAAATGCTTAATGTCATTGTCATGGTTCCTAAGAAAGCAGCTTGCAGCGGCACTGAAATTTGCAATTACTGCAGCTTAATTAACAAATGCCCATTTTCCATTTACATCTACTATGGAGACATTCAAGTCAGAAACAGGGAAATATTTATTCCTGTACTACTGTACATCAATGAAATGCATGATGAAAACCCCTTAGCCCTAGAATTTTGAACTATCATTTCCTTTGGTCTGTGATGAACTAATGAAGTTGTTCTCCCCATAACTGGGGAGAAATCATAGGGTATTATTTGAGCCAGCTGATCTGCATCATTTGTGGAAATCTTGTCTGAGCAAAGCAGGAAGGAACCACAACATTAACTTTACAAGTCATTGCAGCCCTGTGAAACCATGCCATGTTTTAACCCAGCCAGAACTTAAGCACCAAAGAGCTCCTTTTCACTGCCCCCCCAGCAAGATGGAGGGGAAAAGAATCAAAAGGGTAAGAGCAAGAAAACTCCTGGGTTGAGATAAGAACATCTAAATATAATTTAAATCAAACAACATCTATAATATAGCTGAAATAAAAGAATAAATTGCAATGAAAAGAAAAAGAACAAAACCAAGAGAATTAAACCCAAGAAAGAGAAATTATGCAAATGGAAACACCCTCCCACCACCAACCAACTGGTGTGCAGCCAGTCCCTGAGCAGCAGCTCCCAGGTTACGGCACCCTGGGGTGTGGGACATGCCTGTGGCCAGCTGGGTACCCCCTCCCACACTCCAGAGGTCTCCCAGACCCTTTTGCTCCCCAGACTCTTCCCTGTGGGATTGTATGAGGAGCAGAAGAGGCCTTGATACTGTGCAAGCCCTGAGAACATTGGCACTGTGCTCACCAGCACTGAGAACATCCCTGGGTCACCAACAGTGACTCCAGCACGGATCCAGAATAGCCCCATACCAGCTACTGGGATGAAATTTAACTCCAGCCCAGCCCAAGCCAACACAGAATCCTCAGCCCAAGCCTCTTCAGAATCTAGGAATTAGTTAATGTGTTGCTGAAGAGATGCTTGGGGATAGGAGAACAATTCTGTTAGACTGACTCTTCCCACATATTTTTGAGAGGAAATAGCATTTTTTAAGTTCTAACTTTCTTGCCTTCTAAAATATGCCTTTGACGTCTGTGCCAGTCATAACTTATTTTCAATTACCATGCCTACAAAATACATTGATACAAGTAAATCTTTTTTGACATCATATGTGAAGGGTAATATTTCACAGAACAACAAAATCATTTTAATCAATGATCTTATTTCTGGGAGAGGAGCAACCAAAATTTTGGGACTGCCCAAAATAAGAGTATATTAAAGCCCTTCTGGGTTTTATTTCAAACATCTCAAGAGTATAAATCTCTTGAGATGTTTGAAATAAAGCCCAGAAAGAGGCCTGACTTCTAATTGGGAATGCAATGGATCCAGAGACATGAAATGGGCACTAACTGCCTGATTACCATTTTAGTGAACATGCATTTATAATTTGTACTGCAACATTAAGCACATCTATCAATTCTTTGCCACTAAGAAAAACAATGGTGAAAGAGGGATCCTTTTCTGCCCAAACTTGTTTCAGAGCTCTCCATTTCTTCAGTTATAATAATTTCTGCCTCAAATGTTTGGGTGGGAAGCTCTAACTGTAGGAGCAGAAAGACAATGGAGAAATCTTAGTGTTAGACAATGTCAAACACTTGTAACAAAAACACTGTGTGGAAGTTGGACATCTAAAGTTATATTTACCGTAACAAAATTGAAATTAATAAAAAATAATTTGAGACATGGAATAGGACTGGTATTTCTTCACTGTATATTGATCCATTTTTGTCCAACTAGTATTTACAGAAATTTTAAGTAAGGAAAAAATAAGTGAAAGAGTTGAAAAGGCCAATACTTCTAAAACAATCATTCACCAAACACATCAAAATTACAGTTAAAAATTGAGAGGAAAATTTTCTAACAGGTACTGTCAGTCAAAGAACAGTTTGTTCCATTAAGTTACTCAGCATAAGACATCACCAAAATTCTACTAATAGGAAGGCAAGCTGTCAGCAAGTAGGAAGTCTTAGTTATTGTAGATTTACTAGATTTCTACAAATCTCTAACTTGGGAGTGAAACAACTTCCTAGAAAGAGAGATTAAATTAGAAGTCTAACAGGAGATATATAATTTGGAAAGTTTTGGGGGTTTAAGTCACAGTAAATAAGTAGTCAAGTTTGCTACTTAAAGCTTGAAAATAATTAAAATTTAAAAACAAAGTGCTACCACTTTGAAAACCACTCCACATCCAAAGAAAAAAAATCTATTTAATTTTGGAAATACAAAAGGCATTTAAACTGCTTCCACTGTGACTGGGTATTGCAGATTGCTTTCTTTAAGTGTTCAGTAAACTATGAAACTATTAGCAGTCTTGCCATCCAAAAATCCATTCATCAAATTGTCTCCCAGTACCTTTCCTATCTTAACCTCACAGAAACAGAGATGCAGCAGCATAATGTGGAGTACAGAGAGGAATACAGGACAAAGACAGAAATCTGAAGGAAGGTCTCAGTAGTTTTTCAACTACCCTCAATTTATTTTCCCCACCAGTACATTATAGTTTCTGTCTTGGTAATACACCTCTTTCTCATCCACTGTAGAGTTTATGATAGAGAAAACATCAATAGCAGCTCAACGACAGACAGAGAGAACCAAAAATAGACATTTTTGCCATTGAAAATTCGCACAGTGTGCAGTTGTTCACAATCATACCTGTCCTGTTACTTCCAGGAAAAAAAAAAAAAATGCTACAACTTTTTCTCTGTAAGACTCAGTCAGATAATGCAGTTAAAAGTCTAAATACAATCTTAAGAGAATTAGCATTAAATAGAATAAATTAGGTATACATTTTAAACCTTATCATAGTATTGCAAATTCATTACTAACACAAATGTTTAGTGCATTACATTAGAGGCATTTTCCATTGTACCTTGAAGAGTTATGAGTCCAAACATGAAATGTTGTATTCCCTTACTCAGACTCAACATCCTCTGCAGTTACCAGCCTTAAATCACACCGATCCTACTACAGGGCACTAGAGGAACATGCTGACACAGCAGCAAAAGCTACCAAATATTCTTAACTAGTGCAGAGTAGCAGCCAAAGCTATTTCAGTAAAGACCAAATTACAATAAATAGTTTGGGACTATAAAATATATTTATTGTTCTGTCTACCTCTAGAGCAACTTTTGTTGCTGTTGCCATGGGGTTGGGGGGAATGAAGGCAAACTCTGTTTAAATTAAAGGCTTGGAATGTCATATAATGCAGGATGACTTATCATTAACAGGTCTTTACCTGTTAATCAACAGCACCATAATTAGTTCACTTTCAGATTGTTCTTGTTTATTAAATGAGGACATATAACAATAAAAGCCTCTCACAATTCTTTATTACAAAGCATTTGTTCTAAGCACTAGAATAAAGAGAGGATCTATTTTCTTGTTCACTTTGGAAGAATCAATCCAAATCAAGGACTCTGATAGTAGGCACACAACCTGGGGAAAAATTTCTACGTTATTTACTTTAAAAAATATTTTTTTTTAAAAAAAGCAAATGTTGAACCTCTTTAGTACATCTATTCAAAACAATCATGGTAATTAAAAGGTATTTTTGTATATTCTACATTTATGGTTTTCATGTGCATATAAACTTGGATCTCCTTTAGATTATTATAAAGTAATACCATCCTCCTTGGCTTCTTACTTGACAAAATGGATGTCAATAATTACTGCATATATTTTTTACACACAAGCTGTCTTGAGACTATTTCATGCAGACTCATCACTTTTGCTCTGCTGCAGTGGATACACTTTCCTGTGAACCATGTAGGAAGTTTTGTACTCATTTCTCCTATAGTTTCTGAGAAGCTGCTTACCCAGGACCACAACATCATCCCCACAAAAACCAGAAGTATTTTTTCCTATTATATTTACTGTCTAAAGGCAGATTGAGAGTCAAAAGACTATTAGTACCTGTCAAATGCCATTAAGTCAGAAACAAAGTGATGTTCACTAAATTATTAGTGCAATGCAACAGCTATCAGGTGATGCAGAGTTCGTGCAGCAAACGGGGAAGAATTTTAAAAGAAAATTTGTAGAATAAAGGACAGAAAAATAGGGGGAGAAAAAAGGCATCTTCTGCACAGAAAAACTTGTAGCTGTGAAGAACATCCAAAAGAATGTTATTCAGAATATACTTAAGAAATCTACAGCTTTGCCTCCACACGTTCAAGAAAATGCAGATATTTCAAAGGACTAAATGGCATTCAAAGAAGCCACGGTGCCAATTTCCTTTCGGTATCCAGGCATGAGAAGCCATGAAGGTGCCACTGAATGTGCACTCAGGGCACCTCCACTGCCACCCCAAAGGGATCACAAAGGACAGGGCTCTGCTGTCAGCGCTGCTGAGCTCCTAATCCAGCAAGCGAGTCTCAGCAAGAGGCAGTAATTGACTGCACCAGGGACACTGGCCTCTGATAAAAGGCATGAATCCCACAGCCCACCCAACCCAAAGCCTGGCATATCTATCTTTTCCTTCTTCTCTCTTCCCTCGTGTCACTTTCCCCATTTTCTCTGTCTGGGAGCTTGGCTTCTCTCTCTCCTGTCTGCAGGTTCAGCTGCACGTGTGACCCTGCAGGAAGAGCCTGAAATACCGGGAAGTGGGAGAGGACTCTTTGTCAGGAACTGCAGTGACAGGACAAGGGGGAATGGGATCAAACTGCAAGAGTTGGAAGAGACTTGATGATGGGAAGAAGTTCTTTATTGTGAGGGTGGTCATCCCTGACACAGGGATAGTGCAGAGAGGCTGTGCATGCCCCATCCCCAGGAACATCCAAGGCCAGGCTGGACAGGCTCCAGAGCAACCTGGTGTGCTGGGAGGTTGCTCAGGTTGAAACCAAGTAATCCTTAGGGGCCATTCCAAGCCAACCCATTCAAGGATTTGATCATTCCACGACCCCCATCTCTCCATGTGGCGTGGCCCTGAAACTTCTGTGACATCACGGCTCCCGGAATGCTCCAGGTGGAAGGTCCAGGACCTGGAACACAGCACAACAGACACTTCACCTGCTGCCAGCGGTCAGTGCTCACTCGCACTTCGCGCTGCCCATCAGTGTCGAGCTGTTGCTGCTGCCTGGGCTTTTCCTGCCTGAAGCCAATCCCTGCAGGATGTGCACTGCTGCCCCAGTACAGGTACACTGCCAGGCCAGGGAGGGGGCACCCTGCTTGGGCAGGCTGCAGCCATGTGGGAATGGATGGTGTGGGACAGGAACCCCACCGTGAGATTGTGCTGCTTCTTGCAGACTGCCACAGACACCGTGGAGGAGATGGAAGTGGACATGGTGCTGGATAAGGAAGAAATGATGGACGTGGACATGGAAGAGATTGATGAGGAAATGGAAGTCGATGTGCAGGACCCCATCGAGGAAATGGAAGTTGATGTGGAGGACCAGATTGAGTACATGGAAGTCGATGGGGAGGACCAGATTGAGTACATGGACGTGGATGAGACGGATGAGGAGGAGCCCATGATCCTTGGATAAAGATGGAGCCCCAGGAGCACTACAAGCAGATGCTTCCCATGCCCTGTCCACAGGCAGAGCGTGTCCCCTGACACCAGGCTGGGGCTGGGCTGGGCAGCCCCGCGCAGGGACACGGTGCTCACAGGGGGCCCTGGATTGTGGTGGCACAAGCAGCACCCCTGGCCTGCCCTGTGCTTGCCCGGAGCTGTGCCAGCCCTGCCAGCCTCTGGGGCCCAGCTGCTGCCTTTCCTCCACGACTGATGGAGATGTTGGCCAGAGATGTCACCCCTCTGTAAATATGTTTTGAAGTTTGTTAGGTTATAGGCTCCCATGTAAATATGTTTTGAAGTTTGTTAGGTTATAGGCTCCCATGTAAATATGTTTTGAAGATTGTTGTTGTTATAAGGATTGTTTTAATAAAACATGTTTGTAAATCCAAGGTATTTTTTCCTATTATATTTACTGTCTAAAGGCAGATTGAGAGTCAAAAGACTATTAGTACCTGTCAAATGCCATTAAGTCAGAAACAAAGTGATGTTCACTAAATTATTAGTGCAATGCAACAGCTATCAGGTGATGCAGAGTTCGTGCAGCAAACAGGGGGAAGAATTTTAAAAGAAAATTTGTAGAATAAAGGACAGAAAAATAGGGGGAGAAAAAAGGCATCTTCTGCACAGAAAAACTTGTAGCTGTGAAGAACATCCAAAAGAATGTTATTCAGAATATACTTAAGAAATCTACAGCTTTGCCTCCTACAGGCTCAAGAAAATGCAGATATTTCAAAGGACTAAATGGCATTCAAAGAAGCCACGGTGCCAATTTCCTTTCGGTATCCAGGCATGAGAAGCCATGAAGGTGCCACTGAATGTGCACTCAGGGCACCTCCACTGCCACCCCAAAGGGATCACAAAGGACAGGGCTCTGCTGTCAGCGCTGCTGAGCTCCTAATCCAGCAAGCGAGTCTCAGCAAGAGGCAGTAATTGACTGCACCAGGGACACTGGCCTCTGATAAAAGGCATGAATCCCACAGCCCACCCAACCCAAAGCCTGGCATATCTATCTTTTCCTTCTTCTCTCTTCCCTCGTGTCACTTTCCCCATTTTCTCTGTCTGGGAGCTTGGCTTCTCTCTCTCCTGTCTGCAGGTTCAGCTGCACGTGTGACCCTGCAGGAAGAGCCTGAAATACCGGGAAGTGGGAGAGGACTCTTTGTCAGGAACTGCAGTGACAGGACAAGGGGAAATGGGATCAAACTGCAAGAGTTGGAAGAGACTTGATGATGGGAAGAAGTTCTTTATTGTGAGGGTGGTCATCCCTGACACAGGGATAGTGCAGAGAGGCTGTGCATGCCCTATCCCCAGGAACATCCAAGGCCAGGCTGGACAGGCTCCAGAGCAACCTGGTGTGCTGGGAGGTTGCTCAGGTTGAAACCAAGTAATCCTTAGGGGCCATTCCAAGCCAACCCATTCAAGGATTTGATCATTCCACGACCCCCATCTCTCCATGTGGCGTGGCCCTGAAACTTCTGTGACATCATGGCTCCCGGAATGCTCCAGGTGGAAGGTCCAGGACCTGGAACACAGCACAACAGACACTTCACCTGCTGCCAGCGGTCAGCGCTCACTCGCACTTCGCGCTGCCCATCAGTGTCGAGCTGTTGCTGCTGCCTGGGCTTTTCCTGCCTGAAGCCAATCCCTGCAGGATGTGCACTGCTGCCCCAGTACAGGTACACTGCCAGGCCAGGGAGGGGGCACCCTGCTTGGGCAGGCTGCAGCCATGTGGGAATGGATGGTGTGGGACAGGAACCCCACCGTGAGATTGTGCTGCTTCTTGCAGACTGCCACAGACACCGTGGAGGAGATGGAAGTGGACATGGTGCTGGATAAGGAAGAAATGATGGAGGTGGACATGGAAGAGATTGATGAGGAAATGGAAGTCGATGTGCAGGACCCCATCGAGGAAATGGAAGTTGATGTGGAGGACCAGATTGAGTACATGGAAGTCGATGGGGAGGACCAGATTGAGTACATGGAAGTCGATGGGGAGGACCAGATTGAGTACATGGAAGTGGATGAGACGGATGAGGAGGAGCCCATGATCCTTGGATAAAGATGGAGCCCCAGGAGCACTACAAGCAGATGCTTCCCATGCCCTGTCCACAGGCAGAGCGTGTCCCCTGACACCAGGCTGGGGCTGGGCTGGGCAGCCCCGCGCAGGGACACGGTGCTCACAGGGGGCCCTGGATTGTGGTGGCACAAGCAGCACCCCTGGCCTGCCCTGTGCTTGCCCAGAGCTGTGCCAGCCCTGCCAGCCTCTGGGGCCCAGCTGCTGCCTTTCCTCCAGGACTATATGGAGATGTTGGCCAGAGATGTCACCCCTCTGTAAATATGTTTTGAAGTTTGTTAGGTTATAGGCTCCCATGTAAATATGTTTTGAAGTTTGTTAGGTTATAGGCTCCCATGTAAATATGTTTTGAAGATTGTTGTTGTTATAAGGATTGTTTTAATAAAACATGTTTGTAAATCCAAGGTATTTTTTCCTATTATATTTACTGTCTAAAGGCAGATTGAGAGTCAAAAGACTATTAGTACCTGTCAAATGCCATTAAGTCAGAAACAAAGTGATGTTCACTAAATTATTAGTGCAATGCAACAGCTATCAGGTGATGCAGAGTTCGTGCAGCAAACGGGGAAGAATTTTAAAAGAAAATTTGTAGAATAAAGGACAGAAAAATAGGGGGAGAAAAAAGGCATCTTCTGCACAGAAAAACTTGTAGCTGTGAAGAACATCCAAAAGAATGTTATTCAGAATATACTTAAGAAATCTACAGCTTTGCCTCCACACGTTCAAGAAAATGCAGATATTTCAAAGGACTAAATGGCATTCAAAGAAGCCACGGTGCCAATTTCCTTTCGGTATCCAGGCATGAGAAGCCATGAAGGTGCCACTGAATGTGCACTCAGGGCACCTCCACTGCCACCCCAAAGGGATCACAAAGGACAGGGCTCTGCTGTCAGCGCTGCTGAGCTCCTAATCCAGCAAGCGAGTCTCAGCAAGAGGCAGTAATTGACTGCACCAGGGACACTGGCCTCTGATAAAAGGCATGAATCCCACAGCCCACCCAACCCAAAGCCTGGCATATCTATCTTTTCCTTCTTCTCTCTTCCCTCGTGTCACTTTCCCCATTTTCTCTGTCTGGGAGCTTGGCTTCTCTCTCTCCTGTCTGCAGGTTCAGCCGCACGTGTGACCCTGCAGGAAGAGCCTGAAATACCGGGAAGTGGGAGAGGACTCTTTGTCAGGAACTGCAGTGACAGGACAAGGGGGAATGGGATCAAACTGCAAGAGTTGGAAGAGATTTGATGATGGGAAGAAGTTCTTTATTGTGAGGGTGGTCATCCCTGACACAGGGATAGTGCAGAGAGGCTGTGCATGCCCCATCCCCAGGAACATCCAAGGCCAGGCTGGACAGGCTCCAGAGCAACCTGGTGTGCTGGGAGGTTGCTCAGGTTGAAGCCAAGTAATCCTTAGGGGCCATTCCAAGCCAACCCATTCAAGGATTTGATCATTCCACGATCCCCATCTCTCCATGTGGCGTGGCCCTGAAACTTCTGTGACATCACGGCTCCCGGAATGCTCCAGGTGGAAGGTCCAGGACCTGGAACACAGCACAACAGACACTTCACCTGCTGCCAGCGGTCAGCGCTCACTCGCACTTCGCGCTGCCCATCAGTGTCGAGCTGTTGCTGCTGCCTGGGCTTTTCCTGCCTGAAGCCAATCCCTGCAGGATGTGCACTGCTGCCCCAGTACAGGTACACTGCCAGGCCAGGGAGGGGGCACCCTGCTTGGGCAGGCTGCAGCCATGTGGGAATGGATGGTGTGGGACAGGAACCCCACCGTAAGATTGTGCTGCTTCTTGCAGACTGCCACAGACACCGTGGAGGAGATGGAAGTGGACATGGTGCTGGATAAGGAAGAAATGATGGAGGTGGACATGGAAGAGATTGATGAGGAAATGGAAGTCGATGTGCAGGACCCCATCGAGGAAATGGAAGTTGATGTGGAGGACCAGATTGAGTACATGGAAGTCGATGTGGAGGACCAGATTGAGTACATGGAAGTCGATGGGGAGGACCAGATTGAGTACATGGAAGTCGATGGGGAGGACCAGATTGAGTACATGGAAGTGGATGAGACGGATGAGGAGGAGCCCATGATCCTTGGATAAAGATGGAGCCCCAGGAGCACTACAAGCAGATGCTTCCCATGCCCTGTCCACAGGCAGAGCGTGTCCCCTGACACCAGGCTGGGGCTGGGCTGGGCAGCCCCGCGCAGGGACACGGTGCTCACAGGGGGCCCTGGATTGTGGTGGCACAAGCAGCACCCCTGGCCTGCCCTGTGCTTGCCCGGAGCTGTGCCAGCCCTGCCAGCCTCTGGGGCCCAGCTGCTGCCTTTCCTCCACGACTGATGGAGATGTTGGCCAGAGATGTCACCCCTCTGTAAATATGTTTTGAAGTTTGTTAGGTTATAGGCTCCCATGTAAATATGTTTTGAAGTTTGTTAGGTTATAGGCTCCCATGTAAATATGTTTTGAAGATTGTTGTTGTTATAAGGATTGTTTTAATAAAACATGTTTGTAAATCCAAGGTATTTTTTCCTATTATATTTACTGTCTAAAGGCAGATTGAGAGTCAAAAGACTATTAGTACCTGTCAAATGCCATTAAGTCAGAAACAAAGTGATGTTCACTAAATTATTAGTGCAATGCAACAGCTATCAGGTGATGCAGAGTTCGTGCAGCAAACAGGGAAGAATTTTAAAAGAAAATTTGTAGAATAAAGGACAGAAAAATAGGGGGAGAAAAAAGGCATCTTCTGCACAGAAAAACTTGTAGCTGTGAAGAACATCCAAAAGAATGTTATTCAGAATATACTTAAGAAATCTACAGCTTTGCCTCCACACGTTCAAGAAAATGCAGATATTTCAAAGGACTAAATGGCATTCAAAGAAGCCACGGTGCCAATTTCCTTTCGGTATCCAGGCATGAGAAGCCATGAAGGTGCCACTGAATGTGCACTCAGGGCACCTCCACTGCCACCCCAAAGGGATCACAAAGGACAGGGCTCTGCTGTCAGCGCTGCTGAGCTCCTAATCCAGCAAGCGAGTCTCAGCAAGAGGCAGTAATTGACTGCACCAGGGACACTGGCCTCTGATAAAAGGCATGAATCCCACAGCCCACCCAACCCAAAGCCTGGCATATCTATCTTTTCCTTCTTCTCTCTTCCCTCGTATCACTTTCCCCATTTTCTCTGTCTGGGAGCTTGGCTTCTCTCTCTCCTGTCTGCAGGTTCAGCCGCACGTGTGACCCTGCAGGAAGAGCCTGAAATACCGGGAAGTGGGAGAGGACTCTTTGTCAGGAACTGCAGTGACAGGACAAGGGGGAATGGGATCAAACTGCAAGAGTTGGAAGAGATTTGATGATGGGAAGAAGTTCTTTATTGTGAGGGTGGTCATCCCTGACACAGGGATAGTGCAGAGAGGCTGTGCATGCCCCATCCCCAGGAACATCCAAGGCCAGGCTGGACAGGCTCCAGAGCAACCTGGTGTGCTGGGAGGTTGCTCAGGTTGAAGCCAAGTAATCCTTAGGGGCCATTCCAAGCCAACCCATTCAAGGATTTGATCATTCCACGACCCCCATCTCTCCATGTGGCGTGGCCCTGAAACTTCTGTGACATCACGGCTCCCGGAATGCTCCAGGTGGAAGGTCCAGGACCTGGAACGCAGCACAACAGACACTTCACCTGCTGCCAGCGGTCAGCGCTCACTCGCACTTCGCGCTGCCCATCAGTGTCGAGCTGTTGCTGCTGCCTGGGCTTTTCCTGCCTGAAGCCAATCCCTGCAGGATGTGCACTGCTGCCCCAGTACAGGTACACTGCCAGGCCAGGGAGGGGGCACCCTGCTTGGGCAGGCTGCAGCCATGTGGGAATGGATGGTGTGGGACAGGAACCCCACCGTAAGATTGTGCTGCTTCTTGCAGACTGCCACAGACACCGTGGAGGAGATGGAAGTGGACATGGTGCTGGATAAGGAAGAAATGATGGAGGTGGACATGGAAGAGATTGATGAGGAAATGGAAGTCGATGTGCAGGACCCCATCGAGGAAATGGAAGTTGATGTGGAGGACCAGATTGAGTACATGGAAGTCGATGTGGAGGACCAGATTGAGTACATGGAAGTCGATGGGGAGGACCAGATTGAGTACATGGAAGTGGATGAGACGGATGAGGAGGAGCCCATGATCCTTGGATAAAGATGGAGCCCCAGGAGCACTACAAGCAGATGCTTCCCATGCCCTGTCCACAGGCAGAGCGTGTCCCCTGACACCAGGCTGGGGCTGGGCTGGGCAGCCCCGCGCAGGGACACGGTGCTCACAGGGGGCCCTGGATTGTGGTGGCACAAGCAGCACCCCTGGCCTGCCCTGTGCTTGCCCGGAGCTGTGCCAGCCCTGCCAGCCTCTGGGGCCCAGCTGCTGCCTTTCCTCCACGACTGATGGAGATGTTGGCCAGAGATGTCACCCCTCTGTAAATATGTTTTGAAGTTTGTTAGGTTATAGGCTCCCATGTAAATATGTTTTGAAGTTTGTTAGGTTATAGGCTCCCATGTAAATATGTTTTGAAGATTGTTGTTGTTATAAGGATTGTTTTAATAAAACATGTTTGTAAATCCAAGGTATTTTTTCCTATTATATTTACTGTCTAAAGGCAGATTGAGAGTCAAAAGACTATTAGTACCTGTCAAATGCCATTAAGTCAGAAACAAAGTGATGTTCACTAAATTATTAGTGCAATGCAACAGCTATCAGGTGATGCAGAGTTCGTGCAGCAAACAGGGGGAAGAATTTTAAAAGAAAATTTGTAGAATAAAGGACAGAAAAATAGGGGGAGAAAAAAGGCATCTTCTGCACAGAAAAACTTGTAGCTGTGAAGAACATCCAAAAGAATGTTATTCAGAATATACTTAAGAAATCTACAGCTTTGCCTCCTACAGGCTCAAGAAAATGCAGATATTTCAAAGGACTAAATGGCATTCAAAGAAGCCACGGTGCCAATTTCCTTTCGGTATCCAGGCATGAGAAGCCATGAAGGTGCCACTGAATGTGCACTCAGGGCACCTCCACTGCCACCCCAAAGGGATCACAAAGGACAGGGCTCTGCTGTCAGCGCTGCTGAGCTAATCCAGCAAGCGAGTCTCAGCAAGAGGCAGTAATTGACTGCACCAGGGACACTGGCCTTTGATAAAAGGCATGAATCCCACAGCCCACCCAACCCAAAGCCTGGCATATCTATCTTTTCCTTCTTCTCTCTTCCCTCGTGTCACTTTCCCCATTTTCTCTGTCTGGGAGCTTGGCTTCTCTCTCTCCTGTCTGCAGGTTCAGCTGCACGTGTGACCCTGCAGGAAGAGCCTGAAATACCGGGAAGTGGGAGAGGACTCTTTGTCAGGAACTGCAGTGACAGGACAAGGGGGAATGGGATCAAACTGCAAGAGTTGGAAGAGACTTGATGATGGGAAGAAGTTCTTTATTGTGAGGGTGGTCATCCCTGACACAGGGATAGTGCAGAGAGGCTGTGCATGCCCCATCCCCAGGAACATCCAAGGCCAGGCTGGACAGGCTCCAGAGCAACCTGGTGTGCTGGGAGGTTGCTCAGGTTGAAGCCAAGTAATCCTTAGGGGCCATTCCAAGCCAACCCATTCAAGGATTTGATCATTCCACGACCCCCATCTCTCCATGTGGCGTGGCCCTGAAACTTCTGTGACATCACGGCTCCCGGAATGCTCCAGGTGGAAGGTCCAGGACCTGGAACGCAGCACAACAGACACTTCACCTGCTGCCAGCGGTCAGCGCTCACTCGCACTTCGCGCTGCCCATCAGTGTCGAGCTGTTGCTGCTGCCTGGGCTTTTCCTGCCTGAAGCCAATCCCTGCAGGATGTGCACTGCTGCCCCAGTACAGGTACACTGCCAGGCCAGGGAGGGGGCACCCTGCTTGGGCAGGCTGCAGCCATGTGGGAATGGATGGTGTGGGACAGGAACCCCACCGTAAGATTGTGCTGCTTCTTGCAGACTGCCACAGACACCGTGGAGGAGATGGAAGTGGACATGGTGCTGGATAAGGAAGAAATGATGGACGTGGACATGGAAGAGATTGATGAGGAAATGGAAGTCGATGTGCAGGACCCCATCGAGGAAATGGAAGTTGATGTGGAGGACCAGATTGAGTACATGGAAGTCGATGTGGAGGACCAGATTGAGTACATGGAAGTCGATGGGGAGGACCAGATTGAGTACATGGAAGTGGATGAGACGGATGAGGAGGAGCCCATGATCCTTGGATAAAGATGGAGCCCCAGGAGCACTACAAGCAGATGCTTCCCATGCCCTGTCCACAGGCAGAGCGTGTCCCCTGACACCAGGCTGGGGCTGGGCTGGGCAGCCCCGCGCAGGGACACGGTGCTCACAGGGGGCCCTGGATTGTGGTGGCACAAGCAGCACCCCTGGCCTGCCCTGTGCTTGCCCGGAGCTGTGCCAGCCCTGCCAGCCTCTGGGGCCCAGCTGCTGCCTTTCCTCCACGACTGATGGAGATGTTGGCCAGAGATGTCACCCCTCTGTAAATATGTTTTGAAGTTTGTTAGGTTATAGGCTCCCATGTAAATATGTTTTGAAGTTTGTTAGGTTATAGGTTCCCATGTAAATATGTTTTGAAGATTGTTGTTGTTATAAGGATTGTTTTAATAAAACATGTTTGTAAATCCAAGGTATTTTTTCCTATTATATTTACTGTCTAAAGGCAGATTGAGAGTCAAAAGACTATTAGTACCTGTCAAATGCCATTAAGTCAGAAACAAAGTGATGTTCACTAAATTATTAGTGCAATGCAACAGCTATCAGGTGATGCAGAGTTCGTGCAGCAAACAGGGGGAAGAATTTTAAAAGAAAATTTGTAGAATAAAGGACAGAAAAATAGGGGGAGAAAAAAGGCATCTTCTGCACAGAAAAACTTGTAGCTGTGAAGAACATCCAAAAGAATGTTATTCAGAATATACTTAAGAAATCTACAGCTTTGCCTCCTACAGGCTCAAGAAAATGCAGATATTTCAAAGGACTAAATGGCATTCAAAGAAGCCACGGTGCCAATTTCCTTTCGGTATCCAGGCATGAGAAGCCATGAAGGTGCCACTGAATGTGCACTCAGGGCACCTCCACTGCCACCCCAAAGGGATCACAAAGGACAGGGCTCTGCTGTCAGCGCTGCTGAGCTCCTAATCCAGCAAGCGAGTCTCAGCAAGAGGCAGTAATTGACTGCACCAGGGACACTGGCCTCTGATAAAAGGCATGAATCCCACAGCCCACCCAACCCAAAGCCTGGCATATCTATCTTTTCCTTCTTCTCTCTTCCCTCGTGTCACTTTCCCCATTTTCTCTGTCTGGGAGCTTGGCTTCTCTCTCTCCTGTCTGCAGGTTCAGCTGCACGTGTGACCCTGCAGGAAGAGCCTGAAATACCGGGAAGGGAGAGGACTCTTTGTCAGGAACTGCAGTGACAGGACAAGGGGGAATGGGATCAAACTGCAAGAGTTGGAAGAGACTTGATGATGGGAAGAAGTTCTTTATTGTGAGGGTGGTCATCCCTGACACAGGGATAGTGCAGAGAGGCTGTGCATGCCCCATCCCCAGGAACATCCAAGGCCAGGCTGGACAGGCTCCAGAACAACCTGGTGTGCTGGGAGGTTGCTCAGGTTGAAACCAAGTAATCCTTAGGGGCCATTCCAAGCCAACCCATTCAAGGATTTGATCATTCCACGACCCCCATCTCTCCATGTGGCGTGGCCCTGAAACTTCTGTGACATCATGGCTCCCGGAATGCTCCAGGTGGAAGGTCCAGGACCTGGAACACAGCACAACAGACACTTCACCTGCTGCCAGCGGTCAGCGCTCACTCGCACTTCGCGCTGCCCATCAGTGTCGAGCTGTTGCTGCTGCCTGGGCTTTTCCTGCCTGAAGCCAATCCCTGCAGGATGTGCACTGCTGCCCCAGTACAGGTACACTGCCAGGCCAGGGAGGGGGCACCCTGCTTGGGCAGGCTGCAGCCATGTGGGAATGGATGGTGTGGGACAGGAACCCCACCGTAAGATTGTGCTGCTTCTTGCAGACTGCCACAGACACCGTGGAGGAGATGGAAGTGGACATGGTGCTGGATAAGGAAGAAATGATGGAGGTGGACATGGAAGAGATTGATGAGGAAATGGAAGTCGATGTGCAGGACCCCATCGAGGAAATGGAAGTTGATGTGGAGGACCAGATTGAGTACATGGAAGTCGATGGGGAGGACCAGATTGAGTACATGGAAGTCGATGGGGAGGACCAGATTGAGTACATGGAAGTGGATGAGACGGATGAGGAGGAGCCCATGATCCTTGGATAAAGATGGAGCCCCAGGAGCACTACAAGCAGATGCTTCCCATGCCCTGTCCACAGGCAGAGCGTGTCCCCTGACACCAGGCTGGGGCTGGGCTGGGCAGCCCCGTGCAGGGACACGGTGCTCACAGGGGGCCCTGGATTGTGGTGGCACAAGCAGCACCCCTGGCCTGCCCTGTGCTTGCCCGGAGCTGTGCCAGCCCTGCCAGCCTCTGGGGCCCAGCTGCTGCCTTTCCTCCACGACTGATGGAGATGTTGGCCAGAGATGTCACCCCTCTGTAAATATGTTTTGAAGTTTGTTAGGTTATAGGCTCCCATGTAAATATGTTTTGAAGTTTGTTAGGTTATAGGCTCCCATGTAAATATGTTTTGAAGATTGTTGTTGTTATAAGGATTGTTTTAATAAAACATGTTTGTAAATCCAAGGTATTTTTTCCTATTATATTTACTGTCTAAAGGCAGATTGAGAGTCAAAAGACTATTAGTACCTGTCAAATGCCATTAAGTCAGAAACAAAGTGATGTTCACTAAATTATTAGTGCAATGCAACAGCTATCAGGTGATGCAGAGTTCGTGCAGCAAACGGGGAAGAATTTTAAAAGAAAATTTGTAGAATAAAGGACAGAAAAATAGGGGGAGAAAAAAGGCATCTTCTGCACAGAAAAACTTGTAGCTGTGAAGAACATCCAAAAGAATGTTATTCAGAATATACTTAAGAAATCTACAGCTTTGCCTCCTACAGGCTCAAGAAAATGCAGATATTTCAAAGGACTAAATGGCATTCAAAGAAGCCACGGTGCCAATTTCCTTTCGGTATCCAGGCATGAGAAGCCATGAAGGTGCCACTGAATGTGCACTCAGGGCACCTCCACTGCCACCCCAAAGGGATCACAAAGGACAGGGCTCTGCTGTCAGCGCTGCTGAGCTCCTAATCCAGCAAGCGAGTCTCAGCAAGAGGCAGTAATTGACTGCACCAGGGACACTGGCCTCTGATAAAAGGCATGAATCCCACAGCCCACCCAACCCAAAGCCTGGCATATCTATCTTTTCCTTCTTCTCTCTTCCCTCGTGTCACTTTCCCCATTTTCTCTGTCTGGGAGCTTGGCTTCTCTCTCTCCTGTCTGCAGGTTCAGCCGCACGTGTGACCCTGCAGGAAGAGCCTGAAATACCGGGAAGTGGGAGAGGACTCTTTGTCAGGAACTGCAGTGACAGGACAAGAGGGAATGGGATCAAACTGCAAGAGTTGGAAGAGATTTGATGATGGGAAGAAGTTCTTTATTGTGAGGGTGGTCATCCCTGACACAGGGATAGTGCAGAGAGGCTGTGCATGCCCCATCCCCAGGAACATCCAAGGCCAGGCTGGACAGGCTCCAGAGCAACCTGGTGTGCTGGGAGGTTGCTCAGGTTGAAACCAAGTAATCCTTAGGGGCCATTCCAAGCCAACCCATTCAAGGATTTGATCATTCCACGACCCCCATCTCTCCATGTGGCGTGGCCCTGAAACTTCTGTGACATCATGGCTCCCGGAATGCTCCAGGTGGAAGGTCCAGGACCTGGAACACAGCACAACAGACACTTCACCTGCTGCCAGCGGTCAGCGCTCACTCGCACTTCGCGCTGCCCATCAGTGTCGAGCTGTTGCTGCTGCCTGGGCTTTTCCTGCCTGAAGCCAATCCCTGCAGGATGTGCACTGCTGCCCCAGTACAGGTACACTGCCAGGCCAGGGAGGGGGCACCCTGCTTGGGCAGGCTGCAGCCATGTGGGAATGGATGGTGTGGGACAGGAACCCCACCGTAAGATTGTGCTGCTTCTTGCAGACTGCCACAGACACCGTGGAGGAGATGGAAGTGGACATGGTGCTGGATAAGGAAGAAATGATGGAGGTGGACATGGAAGAGATTGATGAGGAAATGGAAGTCGATGTGCAGGACCCCATCGAGGAAATGGAAGTTGATGTGGAGGACCAGATTGAGTACATGGAAGTCGATGTGGAGGACCAGATTGAGTACATGGAAGTCGATGGGGAGGACCAGATTGAGTACATGGAAGTGGATGAGACGGATGAGGAGGAGCCCATGATCCTTGGATAAAGATGGAGCCCCAGGAGCACTACAAGCAGATGCTTCCCATGCCCTGTCCACAGGCAGAGCGTGTCCCCTGACACCAGGCTGGGGCTGGGCTGGGCAGCCCCACGCAGGGACACGGTGCTCACAGGGGGCCCTGGATTGTGGTGGCACAAGCAGCACCCCTGGCCTGCCCTGTGCTTGCCCGGAGCTGTGCCAGCCCTGCCAGCCTCTGGGGCCCAGCTGCTGCCTTTCCTCCACGACTGATGGAGATGTTGGCCAGAGATGTCACCCCTCTGTAAATATGTTTTGAAGTTTGTTAGATTATAGGCTCCCATGTAAATATGTTTTGAAGTTTGTTAGGTTATAGGCTCCCATGTAAATATGTTTTGAAGATTGTTGTTGTTATAAGGATTGTTTTAATAAAACATGTTTGTAAATCCAAGGTATTTTTTCCTATTATATTTACTGTCTAAAGGCAGATTGAGAGTCAAAAGACTATTAGTACCTGTCAAATGCCATTAAGTCAGAAACAAAGTGATGTTCACTAAATTATTAGTGCAATGCAACAGCTATCAGGTGATGCAGAGTTCGTGCAGCAAACAGGGGGAAGAATTTTAAAAGAAAATTTGTAGAATAAAGGACAGAAAAATAGGGGGAGAAAAAAGGCATCTTCTGCACAGAAAAACTTGTAGCTGTGAAGAACATCCAAAAGAATGTTATTCAGAATATACTTAAGAAATCTACAGCTTTGCCTCCACACGTTCAAGAAAATGCAGATATTTCAAAGGACTAAATGGCATTCAAAGAATCCACGGTGCCAATTTCCTTTCGGTATCCAGGCATGAGAAGCCATGAAGGTGCCACTGAATGTGCACTCAGGGCACCTCCACTGCCACCCCAAAGGGATCACAAAGGACAGGGCTCTGCTGTCAGCGCTGCTGAGCTCCTAATCCAGCAAGCGAGTCTCAGCAAGAGGCAGTAATTGACTGCACCAGGGACACTGGCCTCTGATAAAAGGCATGAATCCCACAGCCCACCCAACCCAAAGCCTGGCATATCTATCTTTTCCTTCTTCTCTCTTCCCTCGTGTCACTTTCCCCATTTTCTCTGTCTGGGAGCTTGGCTTCTCTCTCTCCTGTCTGCAGGTTCAGCCGCACGTGTGACCCTGCAGGAAGAGCCTGAAATACCGGGAAGTGGGAGAGGACTCTTTGTCAGGAACTGCAGTGACAGGACAAGAGGGAATGGGATCAAACTGCAAGAGTTGGAAGAGATTTGATGATGGGAAGAAGTTCTTTATTGTGAGGGTGGTCATCCCTGACACAGGGATAGTGCAGAGAGGCTGTGCATGCCCCATCCCCAGGAACATCCAAGGCCAGGCTGGACAGGCTCCAGAGCAACCTGGTGTGCTGGGAGGTTGCTCAGGTTGAAACCAAGTAATCCTTAGGGGCCATTCCAAGCCAACCCATTCAAGGATTTGATCATTCCACGACCCCCATCTCTCCATGTGGCGTGGCCCTGAAACTTCTGTGACATCATGGCTCCCGGAATGCTCCAGGTGGAAGGTCCAGGACCTGGAACGCAGCACAACAGACACTTCACCTGCTGCCAGCGGTCAGCGCTCACTCGCACTTCGCGCTGCCCATCAGTGTCGAGCTGTTGCTGCTGCCTGGGCTTTTCCTGCCTGAAGCCAATCCCTGCAGGATGTGCACTGCTGCCCCAGTACAGGTACACTGCCAGGCCAGGGAGGGGGCACCCTGCTTGGGCAGGCTGCAGCCATGTGGGAATGGATGGTGTGGGACAGGAACCCCACCGTAAGATTGTGCTGCTTCTTGCAGACTGCCACAGACACCGTGGAGGAGATGGAAGTGGACATGGTGCTGGATAAGGAAGAAATGATGGAGGTGGACATGGAAGAGATTGATGAGGAAATGGAAGTCGATGTGCAGGACCCCATCGAGGAAATGGAAGTTGATGTGGAGGACCAGATTGAGTACATGGAAGTCGATGTGGAGGACCAGATTGAGTACATGGAAGTCGATGGGGAGGACCAGATTGAGTACATGGAAGTGGATGAGACGGATGAGGAGGAGCCCATGATCCTTGGATAAAGATGGAGCCCCAGGAGCACTACAAGCAGATGCTTCCCATGCCCTGTCCACAGGCAGAGCGTGTCCCCTGACACCAGGCTGGGGCTGGGCTGGGCAGCCCCACGCAGGGACACGGTGCTCACAGGGGGCCCTGGATTGTGGTGGCACAAGCAGCACCCCTGGCCTGCCCTGTGCTTGCCCGGAGCTGTGCCAGCCCTGCCAGCCTCTGGGGCCCAGCTGCTGCCTTTCCTCCACGACTGATGGAGATGTTGGCCAGAGATGTCACCCCTCTGTAAATATGTTTTGAAGTTTGTTAGATTATAGGCTCCCATGTAAATATGTTTTGAAGTTTGTTAGGTTATAGGCTCCCATGTAAATATGTTTTGAAGATTGTTGTTGTTATAAGGATTGTTTTAATAAAACATGTTTGTAAATCCAAGGTATTTTTTCCTATTATATTTACTGTCTAAAGGCAGATTGAGAGTCAAAAGACTATTAGTACCTGTCAAATGCCATTAAGTCAGAAACAAAGTGATGTTCACTAAATTATTAGTGCAATGCAACAGCTATCAGGTGATGCAGAGTTCGTGCAGCAAACAGGGGGAAGAATTTTAAAAGAAAATTTGTAGAATAAAGGACAGAAAAATAGGGGGAGAAAAAAGGCATCTTCTGCACAGAAAAACTTGTAGCTGTGAAGAACATCCAAAAGAATGTTATTCAGAATATACTTAAGAAATCTACAGCTTTGCCTCCACACGTTCAAGAAAATGCAGATATTTCAAAGGACTAAATGGCATTCAAAGAATCCACGGTGCCAATTTCCTTTCGGTATCCAGGCATGAGAAGCCATGAAGGTGCCACTGAATGTGCACTCAGGGCACCTCCACTGCCACCCCAAAGGGATCACAAAGGACAGGGCTCTGCTGTCAGCGCTGCTGAGCTCCTAATCCAGCAAGCGAGTCTCAGCAAGAGGCAGTAATTGACTGCACCAGGGACACTGGCCTCTGATAAAAGGCATGAATCCCACAGCCCACCCAACCCAAAGCCTGGCATATCTATCTTTTCCTTCTTCTCTCTTCCCTCGTGTCACTTTCCCCATTTTCTCTGTCTGGGAGCTTGGCTTCTCTCTCTCCTGTCTGCAGGTTCAGCCGCACGTGTGACCCTGCAGGAAGAGCCTGAAATACCGGGAAGTGGGAGAGGACTCTTTGTCAGGAACTGCAGTGACAGGACAAGAGGGAATGGGATCAAACTGCAAGAGTTGGAAGAGATTTGATGATGGGAAGAAGTTCTTTATTGTGAGGGTGGTCATCCCTGACACAGGGATAGTGCAGAGAGGCTATGCATGCCCCATCCCCAGGAACATCCAAGGCCAGGCTGGACAGGCTCCAGAGCAACCTGGTGTGCTGGGAGGTTGCTCAGGTTGAAACCAAGTAATCCTTAGGGGCCATTCCAAGCCAACCCATTCAAGGATTTGATCATTCCACGACACCCATCTCTCCATGTGGCGTGGCCCTGAAACTTCTGTGACATCATGGCTCCCGGAATGCTCCAGGTGGAAGGTCCAGGACCTGGAACGCAGCACAACAGACACTTCACCTGCTGCCAGCGGTCAGCGCTCACTCGCACTTCGCGCTGCCCATCAGTGTCGAGCTGTTGCTGCTGCCTGGGCTTTTCCTGCCTGAAGCCAATCCCTGCAGGATGTGCACTGCTGCCCCAGTACAGGTACACTGCCAGGCCAGGGAGGGGGCACCCTGCTTGGGCAGGCTGCAGCCATGTGGGAATGGATGGTGTGGGACAGGAACCCCACCGTAAGATTGTGCTGCTTCTTGCAGACTGCCACAGACACCGTGGAGGAGATGGAAGTGGACATGGTGCTGGATAAGGAAGAAATGATGGAGGTGGACATGGAAGAGATTGATGAGGAAATGGAAGTCGATGTGCAGGACCCCATCGAGGAAATGGAAGTTGATGTGGAGGACCAGATTGAGTACATGGAAGTCGATGTGGAGGACCAGATTGAGTACATGGAAGTCGATGGGGAGGACCAGATTGAGTACATGGAAGTGGATGAGACGGATGAGGAGGAGCCCATGATCCTTGGATAAAGATGGAGCCCCAGGAGCACTACAAGCAGATGCTTCCCATGCCCTGTCCACAGGCAGAGCGTGTCCCCTGACACCAGGCTGGGGCTGGGCTGGGCAGCCCCGCGCAGGGACACGGTGCTCACAGGGGGCCCTGGATTGTGGTGGCACAAGCAGCACCCCTGGCCTGCCCTGTGCTTGCCCGGAGCTGTGCCAGCCCTGCCAGCCTCTGGGGCCCAGCTGCTGCCTTTCCTCCACGACTGATGGAGATGTTGGCCAGAGATGTCACCCCTCTGTAAATATGTTTTGAAGTTTGTTAGATTATAGGCTCCCATGTAAATATGTTTTGAAGTTTGTTAGGTTATAGGCTCCCATGTAAATATGTTTTGAAGATTGTTGTTGTTATAAGGATTGTTTTAATAAAACATGTTTGTAAATCCAAGGTATTTTTTCCTATTATATTTACTGTCTAAAGGCAGATTGAGAGTCAAAAGACTATTAGTACCTGTCAAATGCCATTAAGTCAGAAACAAAGTGATGTTCACTAAATTATTAGTGCAATGCAACAGCTATCAGGTGATGCAGAGTTCGTGCAGCAAACAGGGGGAAGAATTTTAAAAGAAAATTTGTAGAATAAAGGACAGAAAAATAGGGGGAGAAAAAAGGCATCTTCTGCACAGAAAAACTTGTAGCTGTGAAGAACATCCAAAAGAATGTTATTCAGAATATACTTAAGAAATCTACAGCTTTGCCTCCTACAGGCTCAAGAAAATGCAGATATTTCAAAGGACTAAATGGCATTCAAAGAAGCCACGGTGCCAATTTCCTTTCGGTATCCAGGCATGAGAAGCCATGAAGGTGCCACTGAATGTGCACTCAGGGCACCTCCACTGCCACCCCAAAGGGATCACAAAGGACAGGGCTCTGCTGTCAGCGCTGCTGAGCTCCTAATCCAGCAAGCGAGTCTCAGCAAGAGGCAGTAATTGACTGCACCAGGGACACTGGCCTCTGATAAAAGGCATGAATCCCACAGCCCACCCAACCCAAAGCCTGGCATATCTATCTTTTCCTTCTTCTCTCTTCCCTCGTGTCACTTTCCCCATTTTCTCTGTCTGGGAGCTTGGCTTCTCTCTCTCCTGTCTGCAGGTTCAGCCGCACGTGTGACCCTGCAGGAAGAGCCTGAAATACCGGGAAGTGGGAGAGGACTCTTTGTCAGGAACTGCAGTGACAGGACAAGGGGGAATGGGATCAAACTGCAAGAGTTGGAAGAGATTTGATGATGGGAAGAAGTTCTTTATTGTGAGGGTGGTCATCCCTGACACAGGGATAGTGCAGAGAGGCTGTGCATGCCCCATCCCCAGGAACATCCAAGGCCAGGCTGGACAGGCTCCAGAGCAACCTGGTGTGCTGGGAGGTTGCTCAGGTTGAAACCAAGTAATCCTTAGGGGCCATTCCAAGCCAACCCATTCAAGGATTTGATCATTCCACGACCCCCATCTCTCCATGTGGCGTGGCCCTGAAACTTCTGTGACATCATGGCTCCCGGAATGCTCCAGGTGGAAGGTCCAGGACCTGGAACGCAGCACAACAGACACTTCACCTGCTGCCAGCGGTCAGCGCTCACTCGCACTTCGCGCTGCCCATCAGTGTCGAGCTGTTGCTGCTGCCTGGGCTTTTCCTGCCTGAAGCCAATCCCTGCAGGATGTGCACTGCTGCCCCAGTACAGGTACACTGCCAGGCCAGGGAGGGGGCACCCTGCTTGGGCAGGCTGCAGCCATGTGGGAATGGATGGTGTGGGACAGGAACCCCACCGTAAGATTGTGCTGCTTCTTGCAGACTGCCACAGACACCGTGGAGGAGATGGAAGTGGACATGGTGCTGGATAAGGAAGAAATGATGGAGGTGGACATGGAAGAGATTGATGAGGAAATGGAAGTCGATGTGCAGGACCCCATCGAGGAAATGGAAGTTGATGTGGAGGACCAGATTGAGTACATGGAAGTCGATGTGGAGGACCAGATTGAGTACATGGAAGTCGATGGGGAGGACCAGATTGAGTACATGGAAGTGGATGAGACGGATGAGGAGGAGCCCATGATCCTTGGATAAAGATGGAGCCCCAGGAGCACTACAAGCAGATGCTTCCCATGCCCTGTCCACAGGCAGAGCGTGTCCCCTGACACCAGGCTGGGGCTGGGCTGGGCAGCCCCGCGCAGGGACACGGTGCTCACAGGGGGCCCTGGATTGTGGTGGCACAAGCAGCACCCCTGGCCTGCCCTGTGCTTGCCCGGAGCTGTGCCAGCCCTGCCAGCCTCTGGGGCCCAGCTGCTGCCTTTCCTCCACAACTGATGGAGATGTTGGCCAGAGATGTCACCCCTCTGTAAATATGTTTTGAAGTTTGTTAGGTTATAGGCTCCCATGTAAATATGTTTTGAAGTTTGTTAGGTTATAGGCTCCCATGTAAATATGTTTTGAAGATTGTTGTTGTTATAAGGATTGTTTTAATAAAACATGTTTGTAAATCCAAGGTATTTTTTCCTATTATATTTACTGTCTAAAGGCAGATTGAGAGTCAAAAGACTATTAGTACCTGTCAAATGCCATTAAGTCAGAAACAAAGTGATGTTCACTAAATTATTAGTGCAATGCAACAGCTATCAGGTGATGCAGAGTTCGTGCAGCAAACAGGGGGAAGAATTTTAAAAGAAAATTTGTAGAATAAAGGACAGAAAAATAGGGGGAGAAAAAAGGCATCTTCTGCACAGAAAAACTTGTAGCTGTGAAGAACATCCAAAAGAATGTTATTCAGAATATACTTAAGAAATCTACAGCTTTGCCTCCACACGTTCAAGAAAATGCAGATATTTCAAAGGACTAAATGGCATTCAAAGAAGCCACGGTGCCAATTTCCTTTCGGTATCCAGGCATGAGAAGCCATGAAGGTGCCACTGAATGTGCACTCAGGGCACCTCCACTGCCACCCCAAAGGGATCACAAAGGACAGGGCTCTGCTGTCAGCGCTGCTGAGCTCCTAATCCAGCAAGCGAGTCTCAGCAAGAGGCAGTAATTGACTGCACCAGGGACACTGGCCTCTGATAAAAGGCATGAATCCCACAGCCCACCCAACCCAAAGCCTGGCATATCTATCTTTTCCTTCTTCTCTCTTCCCTCGTGTCACTTTCCCCATTTTCTCTGTCTGGGAGCTTGGCTTCTCTCTCTCCTGTCTGCAGGTTCAGCCGCACGTGTGACCCTGCAGGAAGAGCCTGAAATACCGGGAAGTGGGAGAGGACTCTTTGTCAGGAACTGCAGTGACAGGACAAGAGGGAATGGGATCAAACTGCAAGAGTTGGAAGAGACTTGATGATGGGAAGAAGTTCTTTATTGTGAGGGTGGTCATCCCTGACACAGGGATAGTGCAGAGAGGCTGTGCATGCCCCATCCCCAGGAACATCCAAGGCCAGGCTGGACAGGCTCCAGAGCAACCTGGTGTGCTGGGAGGTTGCTCAGGTTGAAACCAAGTAATCCTTAGGGGCCATTCCAAGCCAACCCATTCAAGGATTTGATCATTCCACGACCCCCATCTCTCCATGTGGCGTGGCCCTGAAACTTCTGTGACATCATGGCTCCCGGAATGCTCCAGGTGGAAGGTCCAGGACCTGGAACGCAGCACAACAGACACTTCACCTGCTGCCAGCGGTCAGCGCTCACTCGCACTTCGCGCTGCCCATCAGTGTCGAGCTGTTGCTGCTGCCTGGGCTTTTCCTGCCTGAAGCCAATCCCTGCAGGATGTGCACTGCTGCCCCAGTACAGGTACACTGCCAGGCCAGGGAGGGGGCACCCTGCTTGGGCAGGCTGCAGCCATGTGGGAATGGATGGTGTGGGACAGGAACCCCACCGTAAGATTGTGCTGCTTCTTGCAGACTGCCACAGACACTGTGGAGGAGATGGAAGTGGACATGGTGCTGGATAAGGAAGAAATGATGGAGGTGGACATGGAAGAGATTGATGAGGAAATGGAAGTCGATGTGCAGGACCCCATCGAGGAAATGGAAGTTGATGTGGAGGACCAGATTGAGTACATGGAAGTCGATGTGGAGGACCAGATTGAGTACATGGAAGTCGATGGGGAGGACCAGATTGAGTACATGGAAGTCGATGTGGAGGACCAGATTGAGTACATGGAAGTCGATGGGGAGGACCAGATTGAGTACATGGAAGTCGATGGGGAGGACCAGATTGAGTACATGGAAGTGGATGAGACGGATGAGGAGGAGCCCATGATCCTTGGATAAAGATGGAGCCCCAGGAGCACTACAAGCAGATGCTTCCCATGCCCTGTCCACAGGCAGAGCGTGTCCCCTGACACCAGGCTGGGGCTGGGCTGGGCAGCCCCGCGCAGGGACACGGTGCTCACAGGGGGCCCTGGATTGTGGTGGCACAAGCAGCACCCCTGGCCTGCCCTGTGCTTGCCCGGAGCTGTGCCAGCCCTGCCAGCCTCTGGGGCCCAGCTGCTGCCTTTCCTCCACGACTGATGGAGATGTTGGCCAGAGATGTCACCCCTCTGTAAATATGTTTTGAAGTTTGTTAGGTTATAGGCTCCCATGTAAATATGTTTTGAAGTTTGTTAGGTTATAGGCTCCCATGTAAATATGTTTTGAAGATTGTTGTTGTTATAAGGATTGTTTTAATAAAACATGTTTGTAAATCCAAGGTATTTTTTCCTATTATATTTACTGTCTAAAGGCAGATTGAGAGTCAAAAGACTATTAGTACCTGTCAAATGCCATTAAGTCAGAAACAAAGTGATGTTCACTAAATTATTAGTGCAATGCAACAGCTATCAGGTGATGCAGAGTTCGTGCAGCAAACAGGGGGAAGAATTTTAAAAGAAAATTTGTAGAATAAAGGACAGAAAAATAGGGGGAGAAAAAAGGCATCTTCTGCACAGAAAAACTTGTAGCTGTGAAGAACATCCAAAAGAATGTTATTCAGAATATACTTAAGAAATCTACAGCTTTGCCTCCACACGTTCAAGAAAATGCAGATATTTCAAAGGACTAAATGGCATTCAAAGAAGCCACGGTGCCAATTTCCTTTCGGTATCCAGGCATGAGAAGCCATGAAGGTGCCACTGAATGTGCACTCAGGGCACCTCCACTGCCACCCCAAAGGGATCACAAAGGACAGGGCTCTGCTGTCAGCGCTGCTGAGCTCCTAATCCAGCAAGCGAGTCTCAGCAAGAGGCAGTAATTGACTGCACCAGGGACACTGGCCTCTGATAAAAGGCATGAATCCCACAGCCCACCCAACCCAAAGCCTGGCATATCTATCTTTTCCTTCTTCTCTCTTCCCTCGTGTCACTTTCCCCATTTTCTCTGTCTGGGAGCTTGGCTTCTCTCTCTCCTGTCTGCAGGTTCAGCCGCACGTGTGACCCTGCAGGAAGAGCCTGAAATACCGGGAAGTGGGAGAGGACTCTTTGTCAGGAACTGCAGTGACAGGACAAGAGGGAATGGGATCAAACTGCAAGAGTTGGAAGAGACTTGATGATGGGAAGAAGTTCTTTATTGTGAGGGTGGTCATCCCTGACACAGGGATAGTGAAGAGAGGCTGTGCATGCCCCATCCCCAGGAACATCCAAGGCCAGGCTGGACAGGCTCCAGAGCAACCTGGTGTGCTGGGAGGTTGCTCAGGTTGAAACCAAGTAATCCTTAGGGGCCATTCCAAGCCAACCCATTCAAGGATTTGATCATTCCACGACCCCCATCTCTCCATGTGGCGTGGCCCTGAAACTTCTGTGACATCACGGCTCCCGGAATGCTCCAGGTGGAAGGTCCAGGACCTGGAACGCAGCACAACAGACACTTCACCTGCTGCCAGCGGTCAGCGCTCACTCGCACTTCGCGCTGCCCATCAGTGTCGAGCTGTTGCTGCTGCCTGGGCTTTTCCTGCCTGAAGCCAATCCCTGCAGGATGTGCACTGCTGCCCCAGTACAGGTACACTGCCAGGCCAGGGAGGGGGCACCCTGCTTGGGCAGGCTGCAGCCATGTGGGAATGGATGGTGTGGGACAGGAACCCCACCGTAAGATTGTGCTGCTTCTTGCAGACTGCCACAGACACCGTGGAGGAGATGGAAGTGGACATGGTGCTGGATAAGGAAGAAATGATGGAGGTGGACATGGAAGAGATTGATGAGGAAATGGAAGTCGATGTGCAGGACCCCATCGAGGAAATGGAAGTTGATGTGGAGGACCAGATTGAGTACATGGAAGTCGATGTGGAGGACCAGATTGAGTACATGGAAGTCGATGGGGAGGACCAGATTGAGTACATGGAAGTGGATGAGACGGATGAGGAGGAGCCCATGATCCTTGGATAAAGATGGAGCCCCAGGAGCACTACAAGCAGATGCTTCCCATGCCCTGTCCACAGGCAGAGCGTGTCCCCTGACACCAGGCTGGGGCTGGGCTGGGCAGCCCCGCGCAGGGACACGGTGCTCACAGGGGGCCCTGGATTGTGGTGGCACAAGCAGCACCCCTGGCCTGCCCTGTGCTTGCCCGGAGCTGTGCCAGCCCTGCCAGCCTCTGGGGCCCAGCTGCTGCCTTTCCTCCACGACTGATGGAGATGTTGGCCAGAGATGTCACCCCTCTGTAAATATGTTTTGAAGTTTGTTAGGTTATAGGCTCCCATGTAAATATGTTTTGAAGTTTGTTAGGTTATAGGCTCCCATGTAAATATGTTTTGAAGATTGTTGTTGTTATAAGGATTGTTTTAATAAAACATGTTTGTAAATCCAAGGTATTTTTCCTATTATATTTACTGTCTAAAGGCAGATTGAGAGTCAAAAGACTATTAGTACCTGTCAAATGCCATTAAGTCAGAAACAAAGTGATGTTCACTAAATTATTAGTGCAATGCAACAGCTATCAGGTGATGCAGAGTTCGTGCAGCAAACAGGGGGAAGAATTTTAAAAGAAAATTTGTAGAATAAAGGACAGAAAAATAGGGGGAGAAAAAAGGCATCTTCTGCACAGAAAAACTTGTAGCTGTGAAGAACATCCAAAAGAATGTTATTCAGAATATACTTAAGAAATCTACAGCTTTGCCTCCTACAGGCTCAAGAAAATGCAGATATTTCAAAGGACTAAATGGCATTCAAAGAAGCCACGGTGCCAATTTCCTTTCGGTATCCAGGCATGAGAAGCCATGAAGGTGCCACTGAATGTGCACTCAGGGCACCTCCACTGCCACCCCAAAGGGATCACAAAGGACAGGGCTCTGCTGTCAGCGCTGCTGAGCTCCTAATCCAGCAAGCGAGTCTCAGCAAGAGGCAGTAATTGACTGCACCAGGGACACTGGCCTCTGATAAAAGGCATGAATCCCACAGCCCACCCAACCCAAAGCCTGGCATATCTATCTTTTCCTTCTTCTCTCTTCCCTCGTGTCACTTTCCCCATTTTCTCTGTCTGGGAGCTTGGCTTCTCTCTCTCCTGTCTGCAGGTTCAGCCGCACGTGTGACCCTGCAGGAAGAGCCTGAAATACCGGGAAGTGGGAGAGGACTCTTTGTCAGGAACTGCAGTGACAGGACAAGGGGGAATGGGATCAAACTGCAAGAGTTGGAAGAGATTTGATGATGGGAAGAAGTTCTTTATTGTGAGGGTGGTCATCCCTGACACAGGGATAGTGCAGAGAGGCTGTGCATGCCCCATCCCCAGGAACATCCAAGGCCAGGCTGGACAGGCTCCAGAGCAACCTGGTGTGCTGGGAGGTTGCTCAGGTTGAAACCAAGTAATCCTTAGGGGCCATTCCAAGCCAACCCATTCAAGGATTTGATCATTCCACGACCCCCATCTCTCCATGTGGCGTGGCCCTGAAACTTCTGTGACATCATGGCTCCCGGAATGCTCCAGGTGGAAGGTCCAGGACCTGGAACACAGCACAACAGACACTTCACCTGCTGCCAGCGGTCAGCGCTCACTCGCACTTCGCGCTGCCCATCAGTGTCGAGCTGTTGCTGCTGCCTGGGCTTTTCCTGCCTGAAGCCAATCCCTGCAGGATGTGCACTGCTGCCCCAGTACAGGTACACTGCCAGGCCAGGGAGGGGGCACCCTGCTTGGGCAGGCTGCAGCCATGTGGGAATGGATGGTGTGGGACAGGAACCCCACCGTAAGATTGTGCTGCTTCTTGCAGACTGCCACAGACACCGTGGAGGAGATGGAAGTGGACATGGTGCTGGATAAGGAAGAAATGATGGAGGTGGACATGGAAGAGATTGATGAGGAAATGGAAGTCGATGTGCAGGACCCCATCGAGGAAATGGAAGTTGATGTGGAGGACCAGATTGAGTACATGGAAGTCGATGTGGAGGACCAGATTGAGTACATGGAAGTCGATGGGGAGGACCAGATTGAGTACATGGAAGTGGATGAGACGGATGAGGAGGAGCCCATGATCCTTGGATAAAGATGGAGCCCCAGGAGCACTACAAGCAGATGCTTCCCATGCCCTGTCCACAGGCAGAGCGTGTCCCCTGACACCAGGCTGGGGCTGGGCTGGGCAGCCCCACGCAGGGACACGGTGCTCACAGGGGGCCCTGGATTGTGGTGGCACAAGCAGCACCCCTGGCCTGCCCTGTGCTTGCCCGGAGCTGTGCCAGCCCTGCCAGCCTCTGGGGCCCAGCTGCTGCCTTTCCTCCACAACTGATGGAGATGTTGGCCAGAGATGTCACCCCTCTGTAAATATGTTTTGAAGTTTGTTAGGTTATAGGCTCCCATGTAAATATGTTTTGAAGTTTGTTAGGTTATAGGCTCCCATGTAAATATGTTTTGAAGATTGTTGTTGTTATAAGGATTGTTTTAATAAAACATGTTTGTAAATCCAAGGTATTTTTTCCTATTATATTTACTGTCTAAAGGCAGATTGAGAGTCAAAAGACTATTAGTACCTGTCAAATGCCATTAAGTCAGAAACAAAGTGATGTTCACTAAATTATTAGTGCAATGCAACAGCTATCAGGTGATGCAGAGTTCGTGCAGCAAACAGGGGGAAGAATTTTAAAAGAAAATTTGTAGAATAAAGGACAGAAAAATAGGGGGAGAAAAAAGGCATCTTCTGCACAGAAAAACTTGTAGCTGTGAAGAACATCCAAAAGAATGTTATTCAGAATATACTTAAGAAATCTACAGCTTTGCCTCCACACGTTCAAGAAAATGCAGATATTTCAAAGGACTAAATGGCATTCAAAGAAGCCACGGTGCCAATTTCCTTTCGGTATCCAGGCATGAGAAGCCATGAAGGTGCCACTGAATGTGCACTCAGGGCACCTCCACTGCCACCCCAAAGGGATCACAAAGGACAGGGCTCTGCTGTCAGCGCTGCTGAGCTCCTAATCCAGCAAGCGAGTCTCAGCAAGAGGCAGTAATTGACTGCACCAGGGACACTGGCCTCTGATAAAAGGCATGAATCCCACAGCCCACCCAACCCAAAGCCTGGCATATCTATCTTTTCCTTCTTCTCTCTTCCCTCGTGTCACTTTCCCCATTTTCTCTGTCTGGGAGCTTGGCTTCTCTCTCTCCTGTCTGCAGGTTCAGCCGCACGTGTGACCCTGCAGGAAGAGCCTGAAATACCGGGAAGTGGGAGAGGACTCTTTGTCAGGAACTGCAGTGACAGGACAAGAGGGAATGGGATCAAACTGCAAGAGTTGGAAGAGACTTGATGATGGGAAGAAGTTCTTTATTGTGAGGGTGGTCATCCCTGACACAGGGATAGTGAAGAGAGGCTGTGCATGCCCCATCCCCAGGAACATCCAAGGCCAGGCTGGACAGGCTCCAGAGCAACCTGGTGTGCTGGGAGGTTGCTCAGGTTGAAACCAAGTAATCCTTAGGGGCCATTCCAAGCCAACCCATTCAAGGATTTGATCATTCCACGACCCCCATCTCTCCATGTGGCGTGGCCCTGAAACTTCTGTGACATCACGGCTCCCGGAATGCTCCAGGTGGAAGGTCCAGGACCTGGAACGCAGCACAACAGACACTTCACCTGCTGCCAGCGGTCAGCGCTCACTCGCACTTCGCGCTGCCCATCAGTGTCGAGCTGTTGCTGCTGCCTGGGCTTTTCCTGCCTGAAGCCAATCCCTGCAGGATGTGCACTGCTGCCCCAGTACAGGTACACTGCCAGGCCAGGGAGGGGGCACCCTGCTTGGGCAGGCTGCAGCCATGTGGGAATGGATGGTGTGGGACAGGAACCCCACCGTAAGATTGTGCTGCTTCTTGCAGACTGCCACAGACACTGTGGAGGAGATGGAAGTGGACATGGTGCTGGATAAGGAAGAAATGATGGAGGTGGACATGGAAGAGATTGATGAGGAAATGGAAGTCGATGTGCAGGACCCCATCGAGGAAATGGAAGTTGATGTGGAGGACCAGATTGAGTACATGGAAGTCGATGTGGAGGACCAGATTGAGTACATGGAAGTCGATGGGGAGGACCAGATTGAGTACATGGAAGTCGATGTGGAGGACCAGATTGAGTACATGGAAGTCGATGGGGAGGACCAGATTGAGTACATGGAAGTCGATGGGGAGGACCAGATTGAGTACATGGAAGTGGATGAGACGGATGAGGAGGAGCCCATGATCCTTGGATAAAGATGGAGCCCCAGGAGCACTACAAGCAGATGCTTCCCATGCCCTGTCCACAGGCAGAGCGTGTCCCCTGACACCAGGCTGGGGCTGGGCTGGGCAGCCCCGTGCAGGGACACGGTGCTCACAGGGGGCCCTGGATTGTGGTGGCACAAGCAGCACCCCTGGCCTGCCCTGTGCTTGCCCGGAGCTGTGCCAGCCCTGCCAGCCTCTGGGGCCCAGCTGCTGCCTTTCCTCCAGGACTATATGGAGATGTTGGCCAGAGATGTCACCCCTCTGTAAATATGTTTTGAAGTTTGTTAGGTTATAGGCTCCCATGTAAATATGTTTTGAAGTTTGTTAGGTTATAGGTTCCCATGTAAATATGTTTTGAAGATTGTTGTTGTTATAAGGATTGTTTTAATAAAACATGTTTTTAAATCCAAGGTATTTTTTCCTATTATATTTACTGTCTAAAGGCAGATTGAGAGTCAAAAGACTATTAGTACCTGTCAAATGCCATTAAGTCAGAAACAAAGTGATGTTCACTAAATTATTAGTGCAATGCAACAGCTATCAGGTGATGCAGAGTTCGTGCAGCAAACGGGGAAGAATTTTAAAAGAAAATTTGTAGAATAAAGGACAGAAAAATAGGGGGAGAAAAAAGGCATCTTCTGCACAGAAAAACTTGTAGCT
This sequence comes from Taeniopygia guttata, assembly GCF_048771995.1. Taxonomy (NCBI): domain Eukaryota; kingdom Metazoa; phylum Chordata; class Aves; order Passeriformes; family Estrildidae; genus Taeniopygia; species Taeniopygia guttata. Next base: position 9,739,126 of record NC_133026.1, read on the forward strand.
GTGAAGAACATCCAAAAGAATGTTATTCAGAATATACTTAAGAAATCTACAGCTTTGCCTCCACACGTTCAAGAAAATGCAGATATTTCAAAGGACTAAATGGCATTCAAAGAAGCCACGGTGCCAATTTCCTTTCGGTATCCAGGCATGAGAAGCCATGAAGGTGCCACTGAATGTGCACTCAGGGCACCTCCACTGCCACCCCAAAGGGATCACAAAGGACAGGGCTCTGCTGTCAGCGCTGCTGAGCTCCTAATCCAGCAAGCGAGTCTCAGCAAGAGGCAGTAATTGACTGCACCAGGGACACTGGCCTCTGATAAAAGGCATGAATCCCACAGCCCACCCAACCCAAAGCCTGGCATATCTATCTTTTCCTTCTTCTCTCTTCCCTCGTGTCACTTTCCCCATTTTCTCTGTCTGGGAGCTTGGCTTCTCTCTCTCCTGTCTGCAGGTTCAGCTGCACGTGTGACCCTGCAGGAAGAGCCTGAAATACCGGGAAGTGGGAGAGGACTCTTTGTCAGGAACTGCAGTGACAGGACAAGGGGGAATGGGATCAAACTGCAAGAGTTGGAAGAGACTTGATGATGGGAAGAAGTTCTTTATTGTGAGGGTGGTCATCCCTGACACAGGGATAGTGCAGAGAGGCTGTGCATGCCCCATCCCCAGGAACATCCAAGGCCAGGCTGGACAGGCTCCAGAGCAACCTGGTGTGCTGGGAGGTTGCTCAGGTTGAAACCAAGTAATCCTTAGGGGCCATTCCAAGCCAACCCATTCAAGGATTTGATCATTCCACGACCCCCATCTCTCCATGTGGCGTGGCCCTGAAACTTCTGTGACATCATGGCTCCCGGAATGCTCCAGGTGGAAGGTCCAGGACCTGGAACGCAGCACAACAGACACTTCACCTGCTGCCAGCGGTCAGCGCTCACTCGCACTTCGCGCTGCCCATCAGTGTCGAGCTGTTGCTGCTGCCTGGGCTTTTCCTGCCTGAAGCCAATCCCTGCAGGATGTGCACTGCTGCCCCAGTACAGGTACACTGCCAGGCCAGGGAGGGGGCACCCTGCTTGGGCAGGCTGCAGCCATGTGGGAATGGATGGTGTGGGACAGGAACCCCACCGTAAGATTGTGCTGCTTCTTGCAGACTGCCACAGACACCGTGGAGGAGATGGAAGTGGACATGGTGCTGGATAAGGAAGAAATGATGGAGGTGGACATGGAAGAGATTGATGAAGAAATGGAAGTCGATGTGCAGGACCCCATCGAGGAAATGGAAGTTGATGTGGAGGACCAGATTGAGTACATGGAAGTCGATGGGGAGGACCAGATTGAGTACATGGAAGTCGATGGGGAGGACCAGATTGAGTACATGGAAGTGGATGAGACGGATGAGGAGGAGCCCATGATCCTTGGATAAAGATGGAGCCCCAGGAGCACTACAAGCAGATGCTTCCCATGCCCTGTCCACAGGCAGAGCGTGTCCCCTGACACCAGGCTGGGGCTGGGCTGGGCAGCCCCGCGCAGGGACACGGTGCTCACAGGGGGCCCTGGATTGTGGTGGCACAAGCAGCACCCCTGGCCTGCCCTGTGCTTGCCCGGAGCTGTGCCAGCCCTGCCAGCCTCTGGGGCCCAGCTGCTGCCTTTCCTCCAGGACTATATGGAGATGTTGGCCAGAGATGTCACCCCTCTGTAAATATGTTTTGAAGTTTGTTAGGTTATAGGCTCCCATGTAAATATGTTTTGAAGTTTGTTAGGTTATAGGCTCCCATGTAAATATGTTTTGAAGATTGTTGTTGTTATAAGGATTGTTTTAATAAAACACGTTTGTAAATCCAAGGTTTTGCCGATCTTTGGGAAAGAAATACTGTTAATTTTTAAAATGCAGAGAGTGAACAGTCATTCATTAATATTCTTTCAAAATTGGTACATTTTGAAAATATATTTGGTTCATGACCTCTCATCTTCAGCTTATTAACTATAAGACAGGATTACTGAAGCTTTCAAAAACAAAGACACAAGCAGCATTAATATTTTAAGAAGCACCATTTTCCCAAGCAGCGGATGGGTTCAAAGTTTTCTACTCTGTCTCCTTTCAGGCATTCCTATCAATGCCTCAGTTAATTACCAAAGTACCTCAGTAATTAATCTGATTGACCCAACTAACCACTGCTACACAGAGACAACAGTCACTGATATTTAGGGTGACAAAGGCAAACACCAGTTTCCCTTCTGACAGAGGATAGATGAAGCCCAAAATAAGCAAGTAGTTGTTAAAGCACTTCATTTTTGGAATGACATATTTTTAATCAATTGGAATACTAAGCTGAAGGTGTCCTTTAACATCAGGAGAAAAAGTCCTGTCTCACTTAAATCTGGGGCTGCCCAATAATCACAATATGGTTGTGTAGCCATCACTGTCAACTCATTTCACATCTCTTCTCTTTTGATAATTTTTATTACTACCTTTTATTCATTAAAAAAAAAATGATGCTTTTTCTTTGTTAATTGGCTTTTTGTTTGTTTTCTTCTTAGTAAATGTGAACAGTTGAAGAAAAATCTACCTGCTATTCCATTTTTTCAAAAGCTGTAAACCAAACATCTTAATCATCATGAAGTGAACCATGCTCGTGAATGTCCCTTGACACGAGAAGAGGACAAACTCTGATGGATTTAGAGCAGAGGCACACTGCTGCAGTGTCACTCCAAACCAGGATTCATTTGCTTTCCACCTCATTGCCAGAACATTATCCCTTGGTGTTCTCTTCTTCTCTCCAGACCACACTGTCCTTTTCAGGCTCTCGTATTTCATCATTCATCAGGCTCAAACCTCACTGAGACTCCCTAATGCCTTTATCAAACAGGCTGTACTTTTCCATGACCTCTCAGATGTTAAAATACTTTTTTTTAGTGTAATACAATAGCGAAATAGGGAACATGTCTGAATATGCCCAAAGAATGTGCTGCTATGTAGGTTACCCAAAAAGGTGTTAACAAAAAGGTCCACCACACACTGATAAGATACGTGATAAAAACAATATCTCTAATATTGTTTAGCATGCTGATTTAACATACGTGTTCAGAATTACCCAAAATTGTATATATAATCCTACATGTCAAAAAAAAAACCAGCAGAAAAATAAGATTTGGCCATATTTTTTAAATTAACACATCTTGTAAGGATGAAGCCTTCATAGCACCTCAAATATTGTAGGGAGAAATACTGAATCTAAATAAAATAAAAGGCAACTCCATACATTTCAGAATTTTAATCCTACTTAATATCAGATCATTACATTAGATTCATCCGTCTTATCACCACAAATGTATAATTCTGAATAGAGATACCAGATATGGTCATTCTCCAGTGGTGTCCACCAGACACACCTTACATCCCCCCAAATCTGCAGGGAGGAAGGTGGAATTTTGCAATCAAAATTCTTTAATTGAACACCAAAACAACCCCAAAATCAAGCATTTTCTTACAATGCTTGCCCTGGTTCTGTGAAAGCCAAGAAAATGCATTACCACAAGTTACAACACTAAACTAAAGCTCCCTTGTGGCAACACAGCAGAATTCTTGCCTGAGCTCTGAGCAGAAGCAGATCTGTCCACATGAAATAACACTGTGCAGCACTCAGCAGCTCCAAAACTTATTTACTAGCACAGGACACAGGAATATAAAGGATTACCCATGGCTGGTGGGAGATTTATGGCTGCCTCTCACGCCTGGTGCTGAGCAGTGCACTGCCAGTGATGTCTCAGCAATGCTTTTGTGCCCTGCAGGAGCTGCACCCTGAGATTCTCCACAAAAATAACCCCCCACAAAGAAGTTTTTACAGACAGCTGGAGCAGTGGATAACCACAGTTGCACTACCATGCTAAACATCTTTTCTTAAGATCACTTGATCAATTTGATCACTGCTCCAGTTCTAAATCCAGTTGTGCTGGGCATTTCTATCCCACCATCACACAGGCAGCTGTTTTAACACCACATTGAGACAAACACAAGACACAGATGGGGCTTTTTTCAATGAGGAAAAAAAACTGACCACACTGTTTCAAAGTAAAGGAGATGAAGTCATCACTGCACTGACTTTTAACCTTAAGACTTAAATGTTAATTTTTGCACCTCCAGTACCTCAAATAGCTCAGAGGAAGTGAGAGCCAACACGCAGGAGAACATTGGCTAATGGGAAATTGAAGTCTTGCTCCCATACTAACTCCATTTCATGAAGTTCCTCCTATTTTAGAACTGTCACACAACCTAATGAAGAACAAGTGTGGAGAACTTAAAAAAAAATACAGCCAATTTCAATCCTGGTGTTTTATTTCCACAGACTTGTTTCAAAAGGTGTGAGCATTTCTTTAAAAACTATAAAATATTCCTAATAACTGAGACACCATCCTGACATCGACAGATTGTCAGGAATATTTAGGTGTTAGCTCACCCTTGATTTCAGTTGAATGGACTGTGTAAATACTTCCAAGGATGTGGATTTTCAAAATACCATTATACAATGGCAGATTTTAAGTTTTACTCCTTCTTGAGTACCACACAAGATTGAATAAGTAATGTCAGAGGAAGTCACAAAGTATATTTTAAAATAAAGTGTCAGACAAAAAAAAGTCCCATAATTTCATTGAACTGGTACAGAAGAACCACTGGAAGTAAATCCTAATATTTAATTAATTGGTCAGATTTTTACAGCAAAACATCCATGTGCAAACATACACACACAGTAATTTACTTCAGAATTCAGGCAATAAATGACATCAGGTGGTATTTGAACTTCAGCTATTTGTGAAGAATCCCCACATCTTTGTAATGCACATAAATTCTTTACAAACAATACAGCAAGTGCATGCAGAGGCATCTGAATGTCTGAATACAGTTATAACAAGCACTGATGGTCACTGAAAGGGCTCAGAAAGCTTAGGCCCAGATTTGTAGTGTCATTTGACAAAAATTCAACAGCTTTTGGAGAGCAGTGCCTTGCCAAGGCAGATGTTGCTGCAGACATCTGTTAGCTCAACAACGCCGAGGTGCATCTCCCTCTGCAATCCCACCCTACCGGGCAATGGTCTGGAAAACCTCAAAGCAGAACACATTAAGTTCAAGAAACCATTTCAGGGATCCTGACTTCTCTCCCTTATCATCTGTAGCACATGTTTACTGTTTATGGCTCATCACCAGCACACGCAATCACTTATATTCCAAATGCTCAAGGAGCTCTGTAGCTGAGGAAGAAAATGCATTAATATTCTGAGCTACCTGCAGAGATGCAGGCTTGGAAAGGTTCACGATTTTGTACTGCAATGCCTGGGTGCCTCTGACACACCGTGCTAACCTAAGTGCCTCCTAACAAGTGCAGCTTGCATACATAAAGCAATATTGATTCAGCTGTGAGCGCTGTTTGCGCAGCCTTCCAGCAGCACAGCTTCTCCAAACACCGCTGCAGACAGCGGAGCGCGGCTGCCGAGGAGCAGGGCGGTGTTTGTCAGCCAGCCTGGGCTTAATGATGCACTCTGCGCCAGCGACTGCGTTTAATTAACTTTCCTTGCTTGGCCTCACAGAGTTGTTTTCTATCTGATCTTGTCTGCATGAGCCCCATTCTGATGTCATGCAGGAAGGAGACTTTGCAGCCACAGCCTCTTTCATAAATAAAACTGCCCTGACTTAGAAAGGATGTGTTGATAGGAGCAAAGATATCATGGTATCCATGCCCGCATAAAACACAGCACAAAACTGCTTTCTGAAGCAAAATATCTGGAGATTAAAGCTAAAGGAAAGAATGCCACCCTTCTAAATGAGCAGTTCAAACAGTTTAACAAAGAGAGGACATAGGCCAATAAGGGATAGTTATTTTGAAATGAACACTTATCTGTACCACATGGTGGCTTTCCCAGTGGCACTGCTAGAATCCAATAGCACGGTTTCATGAGAAAGAATAAGAACTTGTCTTTGCTTTGCTGTTTACAGGAGCCAGTTTGTTTAAACCTTCCAACAAGGAAGATAAACGAGCTGATGTTTTACATGAACTGCTTTATCTGTCACTTAAAATGCAAAACAAAACATGACATATTCCTGCTTATCCAGCTGTACTAAATTTAGTATATAAATACAAGGGCTGTTCAAGGGTAAGCAAAGGATTTCTGTCTCAGAGATCCTCTAAAAATTCCTTCTTGATGCTTTTTTCTTTCCTTTTCATACAAACATTCTAGGCAGAGCTGTTAAGGAAAAAAAATACACTCACAGGCAAACTCTTGCTTGAACTTCTAACCCAGACAGCAAAGAGCATGTGAAGGTGTGAAAGCCATATCCCTCTTTACCCACAACTGTGTCACTACACTTACCATCACTGCAAATACTATTCCTCATCATATTTTTTTCCTTCTATATATCTTCTTTAATCAAGATGTTATTTGCTTCCTGTTGTATCTGTAGCAGCTTTTCAGCATTTATGGGGCAGGGGGGGTGGCAAGCATTTCCAAGTTTCTAGTAAGCCAGGTTACTTTCTATCAGAGTCTGCAGCTCTGATATGCCTTACTATAAGGCATATTCACCTTTCCCATCAAGTCTTTTTAGCTGCAGGCTTTCAAGATTCAAGTATTTTAGATGGGTGAAAATGTCAGTTCCCCCAGCTCTAAGAAAGAAGCAATAATGTACCAGAAGATAAATAAATGACATTTAAGTCACTTTACCTCTCAAAGTTCTGGCTTTGTAGAAGAAAAGTCCAGGAAAACTCAGTCTTTTTGCCTGGCTCATCCTTATCTCATTAAAATTAACATGAAACAATATGTTCCTTTTTAACCACTTGATGAGTCAGTGCAGCTCAGAAAACTGATAAAAGGTTTGTGGAAATAAATTAATATTGCATGAATGCTGCTGGAGCTATTAAACAAGCATAAGCAAGAACCCATCACTGAAGCCAAAAGAGACCTTTATACCATGAGGGAAAGTGGCAGAAAAGTCAACAATCATTATCACAGCAGGTCCTTTGCCCTGCAAAAATGTCCTGTGACCTAAGCAGATGTAAGCAGCCCTTATCTCTGATATAAACAGTTATTCTGCTTATCTCAGTTCTTACAATTCTATTACATTGCTTTTAACAATACAAAATCAATTCTTTGAACACCATTTTTTTCTTCATGGAAAGGAATATTTATCAAAATCTTTCAGTAAAAAGCTCTCTTCAGAAGCAATGAGAAGGGGAGAAGAGTAGGGGGGATTTTTAAGCTATGAAATAACTCAGTTATTAGTGTTTTGGTTATGCTTTCACATAGTGATTTCAAGTGTATTTCATGCATCATTCTACAGTTGATGACAGATGTGAGATAGCAAATACTGTGGCTTGTCTTCAGTAGGCAAACTTAGTTTTATTTCTGTGAATGTGGTCAGTTTTCTCTGCCTCTGCTGGAGGCAGAGAAAAATATCAGAATTATCAGCCTTCCTGCAGGAGTCAGAAGCAGATCTGCAGATCACAGATGCTACCAAAAAGCAGCTGCTGGTTCTTGCCCACTTTCACACTGTACTTCAGCAATACCCACTCATGTGACAAGAAAGGAGGCAAACCTCTCCAAAGTAAGCTCTGCTTCTGAGCACAGTGACGTCCACAAACTTCAGTTCCTGAGCTCTCAACCCCTCAAATTTAATACATCAGAATTTCTGAAAAATTTCAGAGATACAGGTGATTCAGCACCACTTTGGGCAGGAAAATTGTGAAGGATTGCTCAGAAGAAAGAGGCCCACTTCCTTTCTACTACATATAAAAAATTCTGATCATTTTTTAGTATTTCACTGCACAATCTCCCAAAGATCCTGTTTATTGTCTCAAGAATGGTTTATCTTCACTTGCATCAAGGACAGCATTTAAAATACACTCTAGATAACATTTGCTCGGTGGAACAAAAATGAATGAAATATTTTACAGTTACCTTAAACACTTTGACAGAATCTCTGCAAGTATTTTTTTAAAACAAGGTCAGACATTAGAAAATAATATTGATCAACTCTTATTCATTACTGACATTTCTTTAAGTTAGTTATGCCAAAATATGAGCAGTTCGACACAAAAGGTTCATTCAAATTCAAAGCTACAACTTCCATAATTTTTTTTTGCATGTTAATGAGTGTTTTACAAACTGCATCTTGATTTAAGAGAACAAGTAGAGCAAGAAGTTAGGAAGTTACTTTCATAGGAACAGCAAAGTCTTCAATAGACAGATCCCTAAAGTACAGAAGTTGCTATTATCTGTTGCATAAAATCACTATTATGCACTGTCTGCTGCGTATAACAGTTACCTAAGATTAAACCTGACTAAAACTGATTAAATCTGCTTGCATTGAGGAAAACTCCAGCCTAAGCACTGGAAAATATTGATAGTCAGCAAAATACAACCTGTACAAATCTGTCACTGCCCTTCCTGGTGTCAATCATGGGAATTGTCAGTACAAAAGTCTTATAAATTTGCATTTGTCTGATGTTAAACAGCACTGGAAATTAAATCTCATTTTATCTTAAATGTTCATTAGCCAAACCTTATTAATATCTTAATTTATTAATAGAACCATATTAATGATTCTGTGTTTGATGGAAAATAAACATTCTCCTTTACAATATGAAGTCGCAAAAAAAAATTCACATACAGTACTTAATTTTAAAAATTAATCCCCCTTAATACAGATATACATTTTTGCCATACATTTCCATGTCAAAAGACACTATTAAAACTACTCCCTTCCTCCTTCCATCACATATACCCATATTTTAAAACAGTTATTCTTTCAAAGATCTCTCTAAAAAACTTCTCTGTTCACTGGGAATGAAATAATTTCATATAGCACATTTCCAATCTTCAAGTATTATTAGAAAACATCTTTTGTACTATTCCATTAGCCTCATTCATATGTTGTGTTGGCTTTTTTGACTTACTGAAAATAAATTATGCAGGACAGCAGAAGAAAGCTGTTTCTGCATAATTCAAGTAAAATCATAGAAAAAGGAAGCAGTATAATCAACAACTGCAGTGTTCCTTTGAGACTTACTTTCTTATTATAAAAAATAATCTTTTGAAGAAAAGGACACTGATAATTACTCAACATCATCTTCTAAAAAGAGGAACAAACTGAAGGTAACAAAACAGTTATTTCCACCAATATTGAGACAAATTAAATGTTAGCATATTTCAGTGTGTTTAATTAAATTAAAATATATTTCACATAAAAGTAAATGGTTTTGCTCAGGGCTGAGAAAATTTTTTTTTTAATCTATTAAATTTTTCCTAACAGCTGACCAGAATAGTTATACCTGGTACTTTTCCTTTTCCCCTCCTTCTCAATCACACGTGTATTTGGTATACTGAATTAAACATGTAGCAATTACAGAGTGGAGGACAGACCAACCAGCAAACAAAACATGGAAGACTTACCATTTACACAGACTTCAAAAGACTTACAGAGGTCATCCTCAAACAGGCAGCCTAAAAACACAAAAGAAAGGTAAAAATTAATACAGGTTTCAAACTGTGGATAATTAGTGCATATTGAAGACCTGTTAAATGCTCTGAAAGAGCCAGACATTTGGTTTGCCTTGTGTGTTCAAACTGGGCTGTAGAGCAAGTCCAGAGCAGGTCTGATTGGACAGCACATCTTACTAACTGGTTATGTCTAGAGTAACCTTTCAAGTTTTCCCTCTTATTTCTCTACCGAAGGTTCAGTTTTTCCATGCATATGTCTCTCATTTAGTAATTTGAGGGACTTTATGTTCTCTTAATTTTGAGCACATTATTATACCACAGCACAGTAATGCTGCAATACACTACAAGAATACACACAGCAAGAAACCAAGAGCATCCTGACAATACTGCAACGAGACAAGCCTATAAATCAGCCTATAGATTGCTCAGATTAAGCTTGGATTTAGGAACTGCAACCACTGACCAGGACTAAGACTTCAGGAGTGCTAACTCCTTGGAGAAAGGCTTCCAAATTAAGCCAGCCCTTCCAACACCCTAGTGTGGTAGCAGCTCTCTGGCCACAGAGAGCAGGCACAGACTTTCTCCGGCGTGGGTCTGGGAAGGCTGTGAGAAGATCAGAGAAAAAAAATAAGAAACAGTTCTTATCTTCACTTGCTACACCTGGTATTGTGAACATGTGGAAGCTGTGACAAATTGGCTCACCAAAAGGTGGTTTCTTAATTAGCCAATGGTGATGGTGTTTTAATTAAAGGCCAAATCAAGTCCAGCTGTAGCAAATTAGGGTATATAAAAAAAGCAATGGGCTTCTTAATATATTTACATCAGCCTTCTGTAAATGCGTGGAGTCTATATCAATTATTACCTGGCCTGGGTCCCGCCTGTGTTGACACCCTAACACCTCACAGGCAGCTGACAAATCAGTACAGGTCCATAAAGAAATCCTTAGATTTTTTTTTTTTATTATTATTTAAAATAGGAAATTTGATCACAAAGTTGCTGCTTGATGAGCCCCTACTGCACAAGCTCCACTCTTCACCCTAGAAACTTCATCCAGGTTGGCAATCCTGCTCCTTCAGTTGTACACATCTTCATGGATAAAGCCTTCTGTTCCCTTGGTGTCACCCAACCAGGTATTGAGAAAAAAGTGATTATTGCTTTTGCTCAACCAAAATGAGTCCCTGCTGATAGTTGTGAAGGCAGCAGGGAAGTGGGCAAGATGTGCCTCTGCTCTGGTCCCTCCACACTGGAGCACAGGGACAGGTTCAATGGCACTGTGAAATATCCTGCTACTGCTAAGGGCACTTGCTTTGTTTACCCAACCAATAGTATATTTTCTGACAAAGCTAAAGACCTAGGACTGGAGCAAATCTGAGGAATGAAGCTGTATGTTGGATACAAACACTGCCCTTAAGAACACGTTTTCACAATTAAGCTCTTTAATTTTCCTGGAAAATGTCTTGTTTATTAATGGCCACCCAGAGTTATGATAGCAAGCAATATTGAACTTTTCCACACTTTGCATCAAGAAACCAGCCAGGAACTACACCAGATGCAAACAAATGAGCAAATCCTCTCTCCCCAGCCATGCCTATCTCCATGAAAGCAGAGTACAGCACCTCTCTTCACCAGGCAGTCCAGCGGATTATGTCCTGTGGACTTCACTAGAAAAAGAACTGAAAGGCTGAAAACCCTCTGACCACAAATTACCTGGCTCCTAAGCCTGCTAAAATAAAAGTTTTGGTGAGATAGAGTGATTTAGGAATTTCTTAAAAGCCTGTCAGCAGATATCACATCATTAAACCTGAACTAACACACTGTGTGTCTCAGCAGGATTTAGCAGCACGTGCTAGGCCTGAGCTAGGCCAGCCCAGCTATGTGACTTCAAGACTTGTTGGAGAACCAACAGAGCCCTTCACATCCATCCCACACCTGCCTGCAAAGACCACATACATATAATCTTACACAGATTTACAATACACACAGGAATAAATAATTTTACCCATGCCCCAGTAAACTGGTACCATTTACCCTGTAAATTTGGTACCTTTTGAAAGAGAAGTTTCAGACCAGGACAGCTTCTTCACACAGAGTGTGGCAGAATGGCATGTGCCCACACAGTACACAAAGTGTGGTTTGCAACATGTTCTTGAGATGTGGATGATTTTGCTCCAGGCAAGTCTGCTGTAAGAACCATTTGACCTGGAACAGTGTCTGGAAACTCACTGAAGATACCTGACTGCAGCCCTGCTACTGACCCAGCCAAGCAGGAGGATGCCTGAACTGCACATTGCACCAATATACACTAGATGTGAAAATGTATACTTCAGTGTTCCTGCTTCCAGAAATCTGAAGTTAACTGTTCTAAAAAAAAAAGGTTTTATGGCTAGGAAAAAAAATCAGTATTCATTTTTCTCCTGAAGAATAAAAAAAATTTAAAACCATTAAAACCAGAAGCCTGAAATATCTGTGTCCAGCAAAATGCTGCTGAATTTTCCTGCAATGGAGGGAACAGTACTTTTGTGGTTATTTCCCATCCCACAGTGCTATGGATCCAAAAGGTTCCAGATGAGAAGTTGCAGCCAGGAATATTTCTAGTGGAGTGGCACATTAAAACAGTGACAGGTTCACCTGACTCTACTGATTTGAAGCACCTGGGAGCTGGGATTACAGCCACCTGCTGTCTGTAGCCACCTGCCAAAGATAGGCCATACTATAATAACACACATATTTTCAGAAGCAGAAAAATACAGATACAAAATGTACAAAATGAACAAAATGAGCCTGCTTAGGTACAAAGAAATCAACAGTCATACTACTTCTATACAGAATTCTGATTTTGCTTTATTGACTAATAAATTTTACATGAAAAGCACAAAAGAAAACTGGCATTATCATGTTTTAGTTTCTCTTTTAATAACTGTTGTTTATTTGATGCTCACCACAGCAAAGAATCTGATGCAATCAGACTTGTAAACCAATGTCTTGGAGAGCAAATTCATGAATCAATGCATAGTAAACTATATCCATGTAGGATTACTCTAAAATAGACAAGGATCTCCAAAATGCCTTGAAAAAATATTTTGCTTCAAGGTATTAATTGCTAGAGTTGATTGTTATGCATATATTTCACTCAACCAGTCAATATGCTAATTTAGCTACTAATTTATCTCCTGCTATTTGCTGGAACACTAAGAGGTATCATATTTCATTTTAAATATCATCTACCCACTATTAGGAATGGTGGTAATAAGTCAATTCTGAAGAGTGAAGTGGTAACATCTCCAAAATATATTTAATTCAGTTCATGCCTTATGGGAACAAAATTACATTGCATTTTCTATCAAAAAAAGAATCTCCCTAGCACAAAAAAATCTCCCAGTACACATAAACTGTTGATACATTACTTTCAAACACCAAACCTAAAGCCCCAATCTCACTTCACACAGCACCCCTGAAATAACAAAGTCTCCACATAATTATCCAGCATACACTGCCTTGCCAAATGTAGAATTTAAAGAGTTTTCTTACCAAAATTGCATTGAAATTTAATTCTTTGCTAACACTTGCATGGTGTCCACATCTCAGTAGTGACAAATCAGGTTAATATACTGTATATAATGTACATTACAGTATATTTACATGGTGCATTATTAAATAGCCACAAAAAGAGATGCCATAGGGCCTTGCAAATTCTTCTGCTTCTCCTCCCCCTCTATATCTCCAGTGCTGTTTCTCAGAAAGGCAGCAAAACATAATCACAAAATACTGCTGCAAGTATAGGACCTAAGAGTTTATGTTTCTTTTTTCAACTTATTCTTCTCATGAGACACTAATAAAACTACTTCCTTCTCTTCATCATACAGCAGTTCTGCTTTCCTAAAGAAAATAACCATGAAAGCTTAAATTGCACTGGAACATTTTGTTTGTTTTGACTTATACAAGGAGCCTCTGAAGGTTAGGACAGTCAAGGCAGCAGATGAAGTCACTTGAACTTCATACAGAAAAAACTGTAAAAATTCTCTTATCAGGAAAATATTTTTTCAAAAATTGACATTGACTGATGATTCAAATAGATTATATTATGTTAATTTCTCTGTCCTCTCCCCCATTAACCAACTCACTATGATCCTAAACTAAACATCTCTCCCAAGAATGCCATCAATCCTGTAAGCATTTTTCTAAATTAAATTTTTAAAGTAGGTCATAGACCCTGTTTATCAAAAATTGTCTTATAATCATCAAAACAACAAACCAAACAACATGCAAAACCAGCTACATTTCTTCTGAAACTGGAAAAATACAAACCATTAAATCTTTTGTGTTATTGAGGGGTCCCTACCTTTTCCTTTCACTCTCTTACAAGAACTTTCATTAAAGCACTTAATGTCTCCTCACGTTTGCAGACCTTACAAACCCCTGGCATCACAACATTTTAGCCACTATATGTTCCCTTAATCAAAATATGCCAGCAATCTTTAAGCATTTTAATAGTCCAGAATGAAAGTACACCCCACATTTACCTCTTTATTTCACATTTGGCTGCAAGACAAGGTCAGGAGACCTTGCAGGATGAGCTCATCACTGCTGGTGAGGGTAAGAAACAAGGAAACACCTGGGCAGGTCAATGCCTCCTTGGGTCTTTAGCCCCAGCTGTGGAAGACTCTAAATAGTGAGTCACATGTTTATTTTCCTATTGTAGGATTAATAAATATAGTTCAACAATTACATTTTAGAAGTGCTCAACTCACACAACTGGGATAGCTTTAACTGAAAAAACCAAGATGATGCTGAACAATAATGAATGATAATCTGAACACAGTGGTAGGAAAAAATGAAACATGTTTTCTTGCAGAAAACTGATGGGAGAAGTCATCTGTTTGAGAGAAAAATATTCTGCTCACTAATAGAGGTGAGAGATAAATTTGCTCAGTCTGCTAAAATTGTGATCTATTCAACACATCCTCATCTGTCTGCCATACATGTGTGCTTAACCAGTCTAGAATTACCCAAAATTGCAAGAATGTCTGGGAAAAATGTACTTTAAGCTGATCACAGGCTTTAAACAAATTTCATCCCAGTTTCCTAAACCCTGGGGTTACATAGGTATGTGCACATGCAATGTAAGTATATACTCATTATTCAAAACTTACCAATGCGAGTGAAAAATCAACTGATTGACTGCCTTCCTTGCTTTACTTTCATTTTAGCATTCATTATGATAAAAGCACAGGATGGCCCTACCTTTTATATTTTCATTCTTATCCCCTTATTTTTCTGTTTCTAAACTCCTCCGTGCTCTTCCTGAGAAGTCTTTCTCTAACTTCTACTCTCTAAAAAAACATTGTCCCACCACCAGAATGCAGCTGCTCCTCCCTGACCCTCCCAAACACATGCATGCCATTCCCAGGCACTGCCCCTCCTACACAGTACCTGTGACAGTCACATTCTCTGGTCAGAGACATAATTCTGTCTCTCAGGAGAAGCACAGAGAGAAGAAGAGAAAACAAGCTTTATCTCTGCTCCTTTGTTTTGCCCATGTGGAATGTGGTGTGGAGATTGTTCACCTGCAGTGATGGCTGGATTGGATTCTGGTGAAGCTGTTTGGGTTCAGTGACCAATGGATCCAGCTGTGGCTCAGACTCCCAGCACAGAGTCACAAGTTTTGGTGGATAGGTAAGTAAGAAGTATGTAGAATAGGATAGTATCTCTTTAAATAGTATATTAATGTAATATAGTATAGTTTTAATAAAGCTATCCTTCAGCCTTCTGATCTGGAGCTAGACATCATTTCTTCCCTCATCCAGGGTTCACCACATTTTTACTATACCTGCAGGTGAGCAGCAAAGTCACTGTCAGGATACTGTCACCTCCTCAGTGCTGATTGCTGGCAATTTCTGGCAGTCCAGTCCCACCCATGCCCACAGGTGCCCTCCACTTCCCTTCCAGCACATTCAGCCATTCCCCACCTGCCTCCCCTCCAGTGAATGACTGGGAGAGAGCTGAGACAGGAGGTAAAAGAAGGGCAGAATTTGCTCTGTCTTGCTACATCAATTCAGAGCTCTTCCGAGCAGGAGTAGGTTTGGTGGCATTCTGATGTCTCCTCAGGATATCCAGAAGGTTCTGCACTGAAAAAGATATTTTATCAAGCCCTTGGAACCTGTGGGGGTTTGTCAACAGCTGCTTAGATAATAGTTAAGTGATGAAGGAAGTAAATCAATGCGGTCAAGAATAATATTAAAGTGGCACATAGTACTAAAGGTGGTCTTTCTCCCAAGAGGGAAAGTGACAAAAACATTTGTCAGCATAAAATACACTGAGCTTTGATCTTCTTTCTGCACTCCACCTTTTATGTTTTTTGAGTGTAATATGTGCCTGATGTTTTTGTAATACTGCAAACTCTTGAGAGAAGGGTTTTTTCCTTTTTTTTTTTTAATTATGTGCATGTACAAAGCTTCATACAAAGGAGCACTCATCCCTGGTGAAGAATCCAGGCTTTACTCTAGTCCAAATTAACAGTCAGAAAGATGACAAAAGAAATCCCTGCAGTGGTTAACAGCAGGACTGTGCAATCTCTTACATGAAAAGTTTCCGAAGTAAAGTAAGGAAAGATTTCCCATAAGTGTTGCCATATGCTGCTAACACTTCCTCATCTCAGATTTACTCCATCTTTCAATCATTTTTCATACACACTGATTTGTATATTGAAATATTCCTCCAGCCAGAATAATTCATCACAGAATAGAGTTTTCATTCATTTAGGAAAAATTAAGTACTAAACTTAATGCCAAGATTTGCTCCTGAAGCCTCAATGACATTACACAGCAGTACTTCAGCTTCCTCCTTTATATCACTTGCCCTTCAACATGTATGGATTGGTGCATGAAATAGGCAACATAGTACAGAAATGCTATGGTGTTTATTATTATTATTTCTCACTATGTAAATCATTACTTTGTTCTTTCTGCATTTAGAGGAAAAAATAGATCTTTAACTTCACATGTAAGTAGTCTGAGCATGTTCACCACTAAATAAAGGAATTGCTTTGTGGTGAGAATGCTATTAGCTTATCTGATTACTAATGCCATGATTGCAATGATGTAGGGCTTTTCTTCTGGGGAGCACTGAGAAAAGGTCACGACTAAGAATAATTGAAGATGTGAGCAGTAATAACAGGTCATGAAGAGAAGAGACACTGAAAGTCCTTCACCAAGAAAGATTTAGCATTTGCATTTGCCCAGCACTCAGAAAGTGGCTCATTCACCATTTGATGAGCCATTTTGTCATTTTTTTCACAGTAATCATTAAAAGAACTTGCATTATCTCCTCTGAAAAATTACAATTCTCTCACTGCTATATTGTCTAACTCTGTTTGTTTAGCAAGACTGCCATTCACTCAAAGGAAAATGGGGAGCACAGATATAATCTGCCAAACAAGTAGCTCCACTAATACTTAATTATACTGAAAAATAACATGCTCTCTGTTTATATTGTAAAAAAAAGGAGATGAATCCATTATTGTAGAATAAATAGAAGATAATTTTAAGACATTACAAATATTACCTTTTAGGATAATGACTGAAATATTTTACCTTTAATTGTGGCAGAAGGGGTCAAATGTGATTTATTCGAGTAACACAGCCCCAAACAAAAGATTTTTGCCATTTTGGTGTCCCATATTGGGGAAAAAATAGCATCTTTACAATACAAAATGTAGGATCTGTTCCTTCAAAATTCAAAATTGTTAATTGGAGTACTCACAAACTGTAGACAAAATGTCATAAAGGTCAGAGCAGGCATTCAGTAACTGCAATTAAACAGCTTCTGGTCACCAGTTGCTAAAATTGAATTCATTTCTGGGCAGGAACTAAAATCACCCAACGCCCACTGAAATCCCAACTGCAGCTAAGCAAAATTTTCTTTTGTGCCTGGCAGAGATTCTGAAAGCTCAACACCACTGAATCTAAATTACGCTTCACTGTTTAAATACATTAACAAGCAGCCTGATTTTTTTTTACCTGCCATTGCATGTACAATATCCTTGCCCACAAAATCTGTTGGCAGCAAAAGCTTCTGGTATTATCCATAGCCAAAAGATATAACACTGAAGCTTACATCCAGCAGAGTATGACATTACCAGCAGTGCCTTCCTCAATATCATTGCACACAAGCCAGCAGGCATTGCACTGCAGAGGCCTCTGTGATATTTATTCTGTGAAAGAACTGCTGCCATCATTATATCTATCAACCTCATTTTGCCCATCACTAACTGCCAGTCTATTCCAGCATACTTGTTTTACAAAATTGCAGTACAGGAGTGAATTCTAAATCCTAATTATAACATAATTCTAGATGTCTTCCACAGTGAGGGTTAAGACAAGCTGGGTCAAAGAAGTAATGAACCTATTAGCTAAAGGAAACAGGAACTCTGTCTGGGGGTTATGTGCTTTGGAAGATAACTCTTTCAGGTAAAATATCCAAAACACTTACATGGTTAAGGAACTTTTGTCCTGTTCTCTGTAAGTACTCAGTCTTCAATAGCCGGATTCAGTGACAGAGGGGTTTTTTAAAAATGGTTTCTTAAAGTTGTGTCTTCTGTTTTGGGAAAACTCCCATTATTTCCATAATCAAAGGAAGGAAAAGAGACATGTTTCTCATTTCCCTCTAACAAGTGCCAAAATTTTCTTTTCATTATTTGGCAGACATTCTTAATGAGTATCTTCTTGGTGCTTAAAAAAACATAACCAGAATTTACAGCAATTCTCATACACTTATATTGCCTCTAAAACTAAGCAATTACCCAAAATTTGGGGGTAATAGTCATTTCCCAACAATATATTAAGCAGACTTCAAAGGCAGAAACCATTTTTTGAAGAGAACCTCTCTGCTATTATTGGCTTTTATGTTCTGTTTTACTCAGAAAACAGCAATGCGCTAGTTCAGACTCATTTATTGCAGGGAAATAATTCTAATCTGGACAACAGCACCCATGGATGTGGGAGCTACACTTATAGAAGAGCTCCAAAAAAGGAAGGCAGGACCCAAACACTGGTCTAAATCTATTTCTCTGTATGTATATGGAGGTCTGATAGATGTAGAAAACAGTAAAAATTGCTGTTTGGAAAAACAGCTTCATGCCTTTATCGTGCATTTCTGAATCACATTAGAATGTTAATTTAGAGTGTTGAAATCACCTGTGTTCATCTAATGGAAGAAACATTATTTTATACACTTGGTAATTTCTTTAATAAAGAGTTTAAACAGTCCAGAGTAATCCACATTAATTATTCATGTACTGGAGAAGCATAATGAAAGCCAGTGAAGAAAGTCATAGTCTCTTGGAGTTCTGGAGGGAAAAATAATAATATTAGGTAAAATTCAATGAACTGTGACATCAAGATTTATCTCTACAATTTGCTCTGGGAATTTGAATTGCGAATGAAGCTGCAGAATCCTCCAGGATGGGACAGAGTTATGGGAAACAGGTCACACAAGGATATTGGTAGCACATCAGAGTTAACAGCTCTTACTAAGATGCCCAAAACTCCCTTTCCAGAGGGGAAAAAAAATCAAAAATCATAAAAGTGTTTATCTACTAGATATTTTTTAAAAGCTACCAAGAACTCAGCTGTCCCTATCTATACAAATAATTTCTTGACAAACAATCCATGTGCAGCAGCACATTGTGCCTTTGTGAAAGTCCTGTTGGGCTGTAGTGTTTATAACCACCTACATGGGCAT
This sequence comes from Taeniopygia guttata, assembly GCF_048771995.1. Lineage (NCBI taxonomy): Eukaryota > Metazoa > Chordata > Aves > Passeriformes > Estrildidae > Taeniopygia > Taeniopygia guttata. The sequence goes on from NC_133026.1 coordinate 9,758,338, forward strand.
CACAATGACAAGGGACAGAATTAGGACAATGCTTTGCTACGCTGATAAAGAATTCAATCTATTCTGTAGTGATTCAAAACTCATTGTAGACAGATGTTTAAATTTATCACAGAGTAAAATGATCTGCTTCTACTTACTTTTGTGAAAGTACACCTATTTGAAAGAACTGAGAGTGAATGGTCTTGATTTTGACCAGTAATTGAGCTCTAATTACTCCTGACTCACCCTGATGTTTCTGAGGCTGGCAGTAGAGCCAGCTGTCCTAGAATACATCCTGCTGTTGTGTCTGTGAAGCAGCTCTGCCCACTCTGTGAGACCAGTGAGATGTTTTTTTTCCCTAGGCTAGTTGTTGAGAGGCAGCCACAATAATGACACACATCAGAGATGTAGTTAAGAAAAAGCCTGATGATTAAAGCAATTTGGGGAGGAAGCCAAGGAAATTAGAGATTATTCTGAAATATGACAAATAGCGTGCATGCTGAGTAGCACCAGAATTCATCTTCTGTTTCCTTCCTAAAAAATACACAAAAGATCTGTCTGGGAAAAAAGAAACAAGATCATTAGAAGACTAGACCTGTCAGATTCTAGAAGTTCATCTCTTGCACTCCTGTAACCACCAAGGAGAAACTGCACTTAACCAAATCCATTTATGAAGGAAAAAAATCTGAAGGCTGGATGCTGTCAGGAGTTTACATAGGTGCTTTACTCATTAAGACGAGACAAAAGCCTTTGCTACTCTGTAGCCATAGAGACACCAACTCTCATTAAGTGAGCCTCCAACACCTGTTGATTTTGATGGAGTTGAAATATCTGAGCAGGGAAATAGGGTCCAAATGCCTATTTTATTTTTTCTCTTTAAGTTTTTTTGGTTTTTTTCTGTCTTTGTAAAAAAACAAGGGAGAAAGGAAAAAAGGGGAAAAAAAGTAAAATTAATTTCCACATTACAGACTTCGCTGTGCTCATTTCCTATCCTCTCCTGGATATTCTTTGCTACTGAGAGTTACCAGGTAAGAGGCACGTAATGGAAAAGAGAAAGGAATGGGAATTTTCACATCATTATTCACCAATCAGGAACTTCCTCCCAGCTTCCACCACTGCTCCAGCAAGATGCTCTGAACTCCAGAGCTGGTTCTGTCTGCTGAATCCAGCCTCTCCCTAGTAACAATAATTCGCCTAGAGCATACACAATGAAAAAAACAATGGGACCTTAATTCATAAAGGAATTACTAAGGTTTACTTCAGAGGGTTTTTTTTGTTTTGCTTTGTTTTGTTCTGGTTTTCTTTTTTTCCCTGCATGGAAATTTAGAGAATCAAGGGGGCTAACGAAACTTAGACAATTGGAAACAGTAAAAGGTACAAATTCAGAAGAAAATACTGGAGGAAGAGCAGAGGTAATAGTGAACACTTCAGTATGCAACACCTGAAGAAGAAAAATCTACAAGAAAAGAAGAAATGGGAAAAAATAAGAGGGTCTGAGAAAGGAATTGCAGAATAACCTCCACAGAAATGTCTGTAATGCATGATGTGTTAAAAGTGATAAAAAGTCCAAGGTGCAGCCATAAGCCAGTGGCAGAGATAAGAACAGCCCTGAATTTCCTTGGTAGCATCTTATACTGACTTTACAGGATGCTGTCTTGGGATTTCTGAGCATTTAGAAGAAGGGGACTCTCTCGTTTCTTGGAGGCATCCTGAGAACCGAAGTTGTTTTGCAATAATCCCATTGATAGTTTTGCAAGTTGATTCCAAAGATTCATTAATTAAAGACTTGGTTTTATTTTTTCCTCCAAAAAATTATTGATGTTAATATTTCATGAAGTTCCACACATGAGTCTTCAGTCTGCAGTTGACCAACATTTGCATAATTCTCTGAGACATGATATTCAGCAAGGTTTAGAATCAGTCTGGCACCTCATATGGGAGCCCTCTTAAAAATTCTTAAATTATTCTAATGAACCACTATTATTCAAAAAAATATTTTTTTTCCTTCAGGATTTGAACTTCATCCAAAACATTAAAACCTAATGTTTAAAACTATGCTTGGAGACTTTCTATTTGATGAATATATTACAAATCTAATTTTGTGTTGTTTCTGAATCCAATACTCTGCAGAAGGCAAGGAACAATGTGCATGCAATGCTTTCTGCATCAATGCAGTGTTTACAAAAAATCCTAATTATAAGACCTTAAAAAAACACACACCAAAAAAAACCAAATAAATCACCCTAAAAATCCAAAGTTTTTTGACCTTTATTCTCTATTCTATCATGCACCAGAATTAAAGGCAAAAGAACATTACAATTATGCCCAGGTGAGTAATTTTTTTTTTTTTACTCTGCAACCTCATTTGAGTACCCTTTTACATGGGACTGTGACAAGAATGCCTGAAAGATCTGAAATTTTTCATTAATGTTATGTCAAAAAAAACAAAGTGTGATGTGCTGTTACACACTACTCTGTACAAGGAAACAATGCCCAGCTACTTCTCTTCATTTAGCTTTGTTAAAAATAAAACTTAACTATCAGATTCACATCAAGCATTGGCCTGTTCTGAGAAGGGGACTTCAGTTTCCTGCAGGCAGTCGGAGAGTATCAGGTCAAGGACCAGAATGAGAATCTCTGTATCTACAATTCTCTTCCTTTTGTACAACTTTGTGGAACACTTTTTACAGAGGGGTACATGGGAGGAAAATGGTGCTCATGGAATATTTTTTAGGATTTTTACAGCTAAGACGTTCTGGCTATCAATTCAACTTGCCTTTAGCTATTCATGTGATGGCAGAACAACAAAATCAAAAAACTTTTTGTGCTATTTCTTGAGTAATTGACACAATAATTTTTAGCAATTTTACATAACTAAAAATATTAAGTTAACATAAAGGTTCAATGAAAAAACAGTCCTCAAGTGGCCCAAGTCTGCTGGAGTCTTGCATCAGAGCAACCCAGCTATTCATCTTCCCAGTTTAAACAAAATATGAGGACAGGGAGCAACTGTGAGGAAGGGGGAGAGAGCTGCTCATGGCTGACAGTATGTGGACATACCTGTATCCTCCCCACCTTTCAGAAAATCCTCTTACACTCAGCAGCTCTGACCATTGACATCTGATGATGTAATACACACAATTTATGTCATTTTGGTTTAAAGGTGGAACACATATAAAAGATAATTACTGCTCGGTTAGTGCTGCTTTTAATTCTAAAACTTTAATTCTATAATGGATATGAAATTGTCCGAAAGCTTTCAAGTGACTGGGATACTGGAGAAATTTATCATTCCAGATCTTCCAAGCTTTTACCTGCACTGTTGGTAAAACCTTCTCTAAAGATGCAATTCCCTTGTTGTCATTTTTTGACAACACCATGAATTTATTCTAACCCTTTCTCTATCTCTGCCACACCTGCCGAAGCCCAGACCCAAAAGGTCCTTATGGGCAGGACAGTGCCCTTATCCCACCAGCCCCTATTTCCCAGATGTGTGAACACCTTTATTACTACTACTGATAGTCCAGTGTAGAACTGCAGAATGCTACAGCCAGCCTCAGAAAAGATTACCCAGTCTTTTTTCCTCTCACAATCCACATAGCTCACTTCACAATATTTGTGTTCCCAGGTGGATAACTGATTCTTTACCCTGAAGAAGTTAAAAAGAAACATTAAAAAAAGCAACTGAAATATGTCACACAGAAAAACTTACGGGTTCATTACTTCACAGAAGCTTTTTTAATATATTTTTTATTAAAATATCCTAAGAGATTTAGGGTGACTCACAAATGCCTAAAAATATGGAAGCTATTTTCCTGCTGTGTTCTTTTTTTCCTTTATGATGAAGGGAAGCTACAAGTACTTTGCTTTTGTTTCTTGATATTTTTTGCTTGGTTTCTCCCTCCCCTTTCTGCGAGAATAATAAAGTACATTATGTTTCCACTTGCAAAGCTCCTGAGCGTGCAGCGCCTGCCCCAGCGGGAGGCACAGCACACAAAAGCACGAAGCACACAGCTGCAATTACACACCAGGAGCATTGCAGATCTCACTGACTGCTGCACCTCTGCTCTCCCACCTTCACCCAGTGCCAAGCACTCTGCAAAGCTCAGTATCACAGTTTGTCTTTGCAAACTACAGATATATGTATATCTGTATTATACCTGCATGGATACAAATATATTAAGCATGTCTATAGGATATATGCATTAAAAACATATTCATTATTGTTGTTGTTATTGCAATAAAATGGGGTTGGAATTTGTTGTCAAAATATTTTCTTCTACTGCCATCTGAGATACCACAGACTGAGATACCCACACAGCACCGAGAGATCTGGTAGGAGACTCAGTCCTTTCATGGAGTGTCAGGGACATTAGGCAGAAGTCCCACAGCCCCTGAAGCAACTCAAGGTGCCCTTTGTCATGCAACTGAGCCCAGACTTCTTTTCTAAAATAATCTAAGTGAGCCATGCTATAAAATTTCTATTTTTTTCAACTTGTCTTGCAGGTTTCTCATAGTGATCTTACAGTTACCTGAGACGAGACCTCTCTGCTCTGTTCCTTAAGATGTCAGAAAACCAAAAGTCTACTTCTTCAAAACTGGTAATTTTGGTCAAGACTCAATCATCTGAATACTTTTGAAGAATACAGATTCAGGCAATGCAAGGACTCAAGAGGAAGGAAGAACTAAAAAAGGAGGCCCTGTACATTGTACTGAACTTCTTCATGAGGTTTCAAGGTTTGCTGAGTGTCTCTGCCTGATACAAGTTCTGTGGGCACTGTAACCTTGGCTTGCCTGCTCCTCTGTGCCTGGTTTCCAGTGTTGCAGGGGGTCATATTTCCACAATATAGAGTGGAACAGTCACCAGGGAAGTATCTTGTTCCTGGTATAGGCACTGACAGGCCTTCACTGATTTTTGAAATAAGAAGTTTGGTTCCTAAATCTTCAGGACAGGAACAGGAATTAAAGCAGTCTGGGAAAATGCTTCTGCTGTATTATAGAAGAGATGCTGCTCCTCAGCTAAATTAGGAACAGAAAAGTGAATTAACCTTCCTCTCTACTTGAAAAAGGAGAAATATGCTTCCCCTTCTCTATATTTTACTCAAGTCACATAGAATTCCTTCTGTTATTAAATAAGCATCTCTGTGAATCAGAAATAATTCCAAGCTGGAAAGCACACAGTTCATCCTGGAAGTATGATGGTGGAGATGGGGGCCTAGGACAAGAGAGAGCCACATGGGCTTTTATAGGAGAAGACAGAAAACAGCTAGCTAACTTTGTATTACCTTTTTAGGATCCATTCCTAAAAATACTTGACATTATCTGCATATTGTGTGATATTTAAAAAAAAAATCTAAAATATGAAGGTTTTTCATGGAGACCTAAGTCTCAGAGATGCAGTCACCATGCCAGGTCACTATCATGGTGGGAAAAAAACAAAACTAATGGGTTTATTTTTAAATACAAGCATTTCATAATGAATATTCAGCAAGACAGCTGCAGCCTAAAAATCATCCTGGATACAGAAAAGAATGGTTTCAAATAATCATTGCACATATGAAAAAATCCAGAGCATTCCTCACAGGTTTACCTCTAGGCTAGGAATTTCAGATTATATTTTTTTGCTATGTGTGATATCTATACCTAAGCAGTATTTAAAGGCAATTTAGAAAAATGAAAAAAAAATGACACATCAGGAAGTAAGTAAGATTCTTGATTCCAGAAATAATCATTTGCCACTTGAAAATGATCATGTGTGGGAGTAAGAAGATAATTTAAAAACCTTAGCTTGGGAGTTTTTCTTCTTTCAACTCAATGAGAAGGCAGAATCTCATTCTGTACTTGTACAGTCAACATTAGAACTAAAATTGTTTTAGTGGTGTTCACCCTACCTATGCTGCCTCTTAAAGAACAGGAGAACAAAGGAAATTAACATTTCAACCTTCCCTGAATCACCACTTAGTCATTATAAAATCATGGGGTAATAAACCACAGTCAGTGGAGAAAAAGTAATGAAACTGCAAAATTCAAGCAGGACAGCACCCACCCCCCTCAAATGAGGATGGATGGCTTCATAGTTGTGTATAAGGCACTGATGTTCAATATTTCTCCCATCTAGAAAATCATGTTAACTGTATACAGAGCAATGTAATTCAGCCACCTTAAAATTAATGGCAAATTCCTGCTTGTTGCAAGTACCATTGGAACCAATAATGTTATTTTGCAGATTTATACGGCTGATACTACTGATCAAAACATGAAATTTCCTTGTTGGCTACACTGAATAAGTATGAACAACAGCATATTTTTAGACCATCATCTATGCTGGTAGCAATTAGGCTTAAAAAATGACAAAGATCTCATTCACAGAAAATTTCCAGACATTTCTCTTTTCAAATTATAAACTTGGGTATCACTTATTGAATTATTCATTCTGCACTTTCTGTGTAATACAGAAAGTAGGCATGAAACTGGGGATTCTAGTTATCCAAAGCCATCTTAGTTCAGAAGGTTAATTTTCATTTCTATAAGTGAAAGATTCATTCTCTATTTCTGTGCCCCACTGCATCTGAATCCCTGAATGATCCCTACAGAAAAAGTGTAAAGGAGCAAAGCTGTAAGGCTATTTCAAGTCTATTTCAAGTACTGTAGGAGTTTGACAGTATTTCATTTTTCAGCATATGCTAAAACACTGTGGGATGACTTTTAGTTTCTGCAGCTTCATGCAGATAAATATGGCTAGATAGGATCTGGATGTTTCCTGCAGTCAGAGAGATGTAAGCACAGCACCAGCAGGTTCCTTTCTGCAGTGAGGTCCTAATAGAGAACAGCCATGCAGGAGCCCTCCATAACCAGTCACAGCAGCTGGAATCCAAGCACAAAGAAACAGAGACCACATCCAAGCTCATTTGCCCGGTTCACAAAGAAAGGCTATGCAGGAGCTGAATTATACTTTACTACAGCAGCCTAGTTCACTTGGGGCTATACCTCAAACACTGGTGGATCACTAATTTATGATGACTAACTGAAGATGTCTCATTTTTAAAAGAAATGGTTCAAAGCGAGAAGAAATAATGAGAAAGGGGGAAAAAAATCCTGTTATGTGACCCATTTCAAGCTTAACTCTATATATGCTATTCCTGCACAGTGAACTTTTTGGTCCCATTTTATTTTCTGTTCTCCTATTCTGTTGGAGGTAGTGCTGTCAACCATTTCCAGCTGAGACCTTTTCAATTCTGATACTCCAAGGGCTCTTTTATATCTCCTCAGCTCAGCAGAAGGAAGCCGAGGCAACAGAAGATAAAATGTTTTTCTTCCCCTTTTATGACTGTTGCCATTCAGTCAACTGAGGTGGCACTGATGGCACAATAAAACCACCACCATGAAGCTTAACGAGTCCCACAGTAGTGTGCAAATTTTAAGAACATCAGGCTGGCCATTTGCAACAGGGGAGTTCTGTCTGGACCTGGATTCTGGTTATGAAAGTGGCCATCAGCAGATGTTCAGGGACAGAGCATCAGAAGACTGTTCCAGTGAGAGGCAAGACACTGTTTAGAAACCTAGAGTTAAAGGCTGTGTCTGGACTGTGGTGTCTGAAAAGCTCAATTCACCTCCAGGGCTCATTTATTCCTTTGGTTTCCATGCGGCTCTTCAAAGCCCTAGTGACAGGCAGGTAAATAAATATTATATGCTTTTAACAGGCAGAAGAAAATGTGTTCTATAATGTGTGCCAGATGTTGTGAAAAACTAAGCAATTAACAGTCCTAGCAGTGGTCCATGTGCCACTTGTGTATCTCATTTTGCCTTAAAGATCTTACAGTCTAGACAGATGGCATAAAATACTCCAACAGAACAAAAAAATGTCCAGCCTAACACTTGGAAAAGTTTTTGGTTTTGGTTTTGTTGGGCTCTTTTTTTTTTTTTATACAGGATTACTGACTGTTTTTTTCTTCTCTTTTAATGCATTAGGCCTTCTGGTTCCCAATATCTGTTACAACCCTATTAGATCAAAATGTTTCCCTGTTCTTCTCTTACTTTCTCTGTACATTTGCTTTCCACCATAAAACAGTGGACAATTTTTTAATCCATGAGCAGAAGATGAAGTATTTTACACACCAGAAAGCATGGCCATCTTCACTACACTCCAATTACTTCATCAGTAAAATGAATTTATTATTTTCTTATTCTCCAGTCATAAGTAAGTTCTGAGGTATAAAAGAGACAAATACTAGAATTCTGGCTAGGCTGGAACTCAGGTTTCAGTGTATTTATCTTTCTAACTTTGAACAGCAATTTTTACTTTCAGCTAATTCAAAGGCAGACTTCTGGGATCTAAAAGCCAAGGAGATTTTGGTAGGGTAGGGTATTTTGTGCTCAAATGGGGAAAGTATTGCAAACATGTATAGGTTATATCCAACCAGCAGCATTTTTCATGCTTATGATATTTTCTTACTTTATGCACAAACAACATTTTCAAGCTGAGTATGTAATAAAATCCACAAAGTTTTACTTTTCTTTGAATGATTGTAAAATTTCTGGCTTTTGCTTTCCAATGGGCAAACATGACATAACTCTAATTTAAACATATGAAAGAACTTGCCAACTCAGTTTTTCCAAGCAGATGAATCTTCTTGAAAGGAAAAAACTTTTAGTTAAAGCTTCAGAAATGAAACATTTGGAAATGTATTAGCATGTGATAAAACAGATTAAGAACACACCATTTTACTCCCTACATAACCTGTGTCATCAGTTCTCCCATAAAAGTGCTCACTTTTCTTCTGCATTGTTTCTCAAGTTCTAGGTGAGTAGAATCTTTTCAATACACCTGAGGATTAATTAATACAGCCAGTACAGTATAACTTCTAATGTTTATAACATAAAGCATAACTTCTAGTGTATATAATTGTGCACCACAGGTCTATCACTTTGTGGAAAGACAATTTATTCTTGATAAATTTATCCTTGATATTTATCCTTGATAAAAGAGCATAGAGCACCCAACTGTAGCAGTACTCATGAAAAATGTCAAGGGGTATGAGGGTTGCCTGAAGTTGCTTGTATTCAGCTTTCCATGTGACAATAATAACCATAATTAAACTTCATTGCATGAATAATTACAACTTACATACAGATTGAGGAAAAAAAATAAGCATCTGAAGGTGTATTTCCAGCTAAGCAATAAAATAATGACTGGCATCTTCATCACACCTATGATTGCTGTATAGATTTCAGAATTTCAAAAATTTCAAATTCAAGCAAAACCTATTATATTCAGTTAAACAAGGACACAAGACTCCCACTTTGAAAAGGGATAAAAGATATTTGTCACATGCTCTTCACAACATTCTCAACAGCCTCCCTCAGCAGAAGCCTCTCATCCATGGGAAAAAAAAAACCAAACTGTAGATAACATTTAAACTGATTAACAAGCTTGTGCCTTCTGTTTTGCTCAAAAGAAATTTACATTCTGCAGAATTATACATGTTCCATTATACATCAGTTCCTTCATTTTGTGAGCAGTCATGGCCATTCTGTCACCTGATTAGAATCACATTTGAGAACCCTGGATAAATAGCATAACGTTTTATTATCAGCAAATGTCTCCTGCTTGAACTCCACCTATTTTTAGCCACTTGTGCTATTAATCAGCAGCATGGATCCCCACCAGGGTAACAAGCCCAAGCTCCTGACACTGGCCAAACAAGAAATGGAACAGAAAGCACAGCATGAGCAAAGTGAAGGTGGCAGCCGTAACACAGGAAACAAAACAGAACACGAGAGAACCCTGCTCTGCGGAATAAGCAGGACTCCAACCCTTCACATTCACCTTTCCTGTAATAACTGTGCACAAGAGACCAGAAACAAAGCAGAAATGTTTGTACAAAAGTAAAAATTAGCCAATCCACAAAGAGTAGTCTGGAGGAGTGCTAAATCAAAGCAGGAGTATTATTCACTCTTTGGGAGAAAGCACCCAGGAATTTGAAACCAAGAATCAAATTGCCAATCTGTAAGAAACCTAAGTACTACAGCAGATTTTTAAGAAATGCTTAAGAATTACTTTGCTTTTATTTCTTAGTGAATGAAAAAAATATTCAAAACTCATTTTAGTATCAGGTAAAAAACTTCATTGAAGATCTTGTCTCCATTTTGCAGCTCTGCTACCTCCAGACTTTCCTGCACACTGAATGCATTTCATGGCACACATCATCTGTGCAAACTGAGATAAACACACAACAGGAAAATGGAAGATTTTAACCTGACCTCTTATTTCTAGTAATTATTTTCTTCATTAATGCATAACTGAAATGCAAGCAATCTTGTACTGGTATTGTTTGCACCTTGTAATTTTCCTTATGAACTTCTAAAATAAAAATTAAAAGAGATTTTCATTGCCTTGTACAGTTTGCTCCTAACCAGTCCTCACAGTCAGTATATTGCTTGAATGAAACAAAGCCACATGCTAAGAATAGTAGAAACAGAACACTGAGGATGATAAATAATACACAAAGTAGGAGTACAAGTCAGGAAGAGCCCTTCCATAGGCTTCTGTCTTAAACTGAATTTACACTATTCATTTCCCAGTCATCCTGACATGAAAGGAGACTTCTGAAAGAAAAAAATTTGCAGTGTAAACTTATTTGTAAACAACATGTTTAAAGTTCATCTTGATTAAATTATTCCATATAATTTTCTAGTGTGCAAGAAATTAGGTACCATAGATTCAGCTACTTTTTCATGCCAAGAGGAAAAATTACTATATAAATAAATAAAGAGATAAGTTCTCTGCTCTGCCAGAGAAAGAAATGCTTAATGAATCCAAGGCTATTTAAAATATTTACACCCTAAGTAAAACTTCACCAGTCACCCTAGCAAGTTCTTAAATTACCAGGTGGCAGTGCCTCTGACTGCATACATCTTTTCCTCTAGAAAAAAAGTACATAGGGGCATGTTTGCCACGTGTCATTTAACACCACCATCATAATTTGTTAGGAATGTCTTTATGGGTTCTTTGTGTATTGGAATTCTGATAAATTACCCCAACTTCTGCATTTTATTAGCATGTAGTTGTGCTGTTCCCAAATCCCAAGCTGGGCAGTAATATCTGCATTTGATTATAACAGTTTTTAGCTATAAGAAGGAGGGTCAGCATGTCATCTGAGAGGATAACAGGGTATCCAAGTCTGAGAGGCCTCCGGGGTCCATGGCTGCTGTATCACTGAGCACCAATCGGGGAAAGCCAGAGAGGCAAATTGCACTGAATTTTCAGATGACTGCAATAGCTTCAGTTCTCCTCCTGTTCTCACAACCTGGCTGAAGTCAGCACTGGGTCAAAGACCAGGTGGCTAATCCCAAAGCCAGAAATTATTAAGGAAATGTTGTGAAAAACACGGAATAATTTCCATTAATGTGTAGAAATTCCAATACAGAGAAGGACACAGTTAGCAGTGAGCTCCTTCCTAGCATGTCTCAGAGAATATATATATTAATTATACATTAGCATTTCTGTAAATTTAATTTCCAGGTATTTATAAAATCAAACTTCTAAAAGCTAGAGTGGTAGATGTGACCATATAATCTTAAATAAAGTCTTACTCACTGAAGAAATGTCAAGAGAGAGAAAGCTGTGGGAAAATGGGCCTAAAGTACATAATTTAAAAATTATCCCAGTGTATGAGTCAAAGAGAGCAATTTAAAAAGAGGTGTTTTCCATCCTTAAGTGCCAAAGGCTGCCATGAAGATTTGGTCCATATCACAAAGGAGGTTCATGTCCTGTGCTTCCCTTGAGGAGTGTTTCAAAGCAGTGATTCAAGGGTGAGACCACACCCAGACTGCTGCAGATGGACAGAGCCCAAGGAAGGGCCACAGGGATGATTAAGGCCCTGGAGAATCTCTCCTGTGAGGAAAACTGAGACAGCCGAGACTGACACGCCTGGAGAAGGCTTGGAGGAGATCTTATGCATGAATATCTGAAGGGAGAGTGCAAAGATGGAGCCAGGCTCTTCTCACCAGTGCCCAGTGATGCACCAGAGGCAAAGGGGACGAGCTGAAACCCTGGAGGCTCCCCCTGAGCATCAGGAAACACCACAAGGACAGCAGCACCAGCACAGGGGGACAGAGAGACTGGGGCATCTCCTCTGTCAGAGGTGCTCCAAAGCCAGCTGGACACAATCCTGGGCTTGGGAAGCCCTCCCTGAGCCTCTGCATTGGATGTGAGCACCTCCAGAGCTCCCCGCCAACCTCAACCATACTGTGAAGAAAAGGCTAAGTCAGCAGTCAAGCTGAACTCAAAGAGCATCACTTTACTTCTGAGTGCCCACACAGAGTGTGGGTGTTTAACAAATGTGGCACAACAAATCCTCTTTAATTTCACACTTTTAATAATTCAGGTTATCTTGTTTATGTAGGCACAAGAAGAAAACTCCCTAAGCAGTGATATTTTCATATCACGTGTTTTCTTTACTTTTTGGGGGTTTTTTTTAAGGAAAAAAAATCAATTTATCTGCAACTGCTGCATATCCTGTGCATCAGCAGCTGAAGAGGCCCTTACCACTTAATCTATTGGACTATACCCTTTGCTAAGACCAGTAGAAGATTGAGAGTCTGGCACTGCTTCAACCTGACCTTGAGCTGGGAATTAATTTTTAAGAGTCCCTTCTTTCCTCTCATTGCTCTTTAATAAATTTTAAGCTTTACTTCTTCAAGGATTGTTATTACAAAGCTGGTGTGCAGTTACACTAGGGTGGTTCATTGTGTTATTCCATATTAGAGATAAAAGTGCAAAGAACACTTCCTGAACAAAACATCTGTGTAAAAGTTTAATTAGATTTCTAACTGCATCACAATAATTATTCCACAAATTGGGGGAGCAGAGCAGTTCTGTACTTTTATTTTAAAAATACCAAATAATGCATGATTGCATGCATTCCTTAAAAACAGTTTCTGCCTGAAGCTATAAGTTACAAGAATTTAACTAAAGCAAAATGAAAGCCATGTGCCAGCTAGTGCAAGAGATCATCATCAAAGACATTAACCAGGTAAATATTGCAACAAGAATAAAACAAAATCACAATAAATACTCCTTGTTTGCTAATCTATTTTATTTTAAATGGGTATACCTGTCAGTAAAAGACCATTATTTATAAATAACTTTCCCACTGAAAGCAATTCTTCAGCCTTTCTTTATCTCAATTAATATAAATTTTCCTAACTTTCAGTAATGAGAAGGCAGATGCACATAACTAAAAGCCTGTCACTATTTCAATTTTAAGACTGCTCAAGGGGAAGGGACATCACACTTAGGGGGATTCCAAGTTGTCAGCAGTGCCTTTTTTCACAGCTAAGTCCTTGCCAAGCCATTTAAAGGCAAGCTTGCTATTTTGCATATCACTAACACCCGCCCATCCTTCACATTTCCCTCCACTACTGCCCTTTTGTATTATACATCAAAGCACAGACCTCTTAAGTAGCATGATGGGAAAAAAAAAAAAAAGAGAGACACTAATGTTACTTACATTCCATCACACTGTTACTCCTTGCTTTTACTTGTCATTCCCTTTGAATCCCCTATTGATGTGACACACTGGGACGTGGATGTATTACAGATGCAGCATGATTCATCAGGAGTACATGGCTCCGCTTGCAGCACAAAAATGTTCTTAGGAGGTACCCGAGTTCATTGACTCCGTGTTTCTCACTAGGAGGTCATTTTAATCTTTTTCTTGGCTTTCCCAGACCACTTTCCCTGCATCCCTGCTCTGCAGTCAAGGACTGTGCTCTTAAAGAGCTGTGGGCAGTGGGCTGAAGTAATGCATGCTGGATTGTGCCCTTCATTCTGCCTTCAAATACCCTGAGCTGGAAGGGACACACAAGAATCACAGAAGTCCAGTTCCTGGCCCCATGTATCACACTGTGTGCCTGAGAGTATTGTCCAAATAACTGAATCCAACCTTCTAGGTGGGAGAAACCAGAGCAACCTAACCAGGATAACACAGCAACAAGAGATAAAAGGACAGAGGGCAAAATAAAATAATCCTAATCATTTGAGACAATAATAATACATAATTAAAGATTTTAAAAACACACTGTTGGCAGAAAATGTTCAGACCTGGTAGAAATTGTGACTAGATCTGATGATCTCCTGAGCTCCTGACACCTGACAAGTTAATAGAGTCATTTGTGCCCCTTTACCAGCTCCAGATACTTTCATTTTCTAAGAAAAAATACCTTTCCTGAATCAAATCTTTCTATGACACAAAAATATAATATCTCCTTAATGATGAGTAGCCTTGAGGAGCTTATACTGTGGCTCTGTCTCAGGAAAAAAGAAGATATAATTATCTGCAGAGATAGAGAGAAGAAAAAAACCACTGGAAAATAACAACTTCATGAGCATTTAATCCTGGCATAGAGTGGCATGGTCACAGCCCTGACTGTTCATTCCTGCCTCTTTCATCTCTGGCTGGTTTTAGGTGGGTTTAGTTCTCCCAGCCTGCAGAGGAGGGGGCAGCTCGAGGACAGCACAGAGCAGAACTGCCCAGGAGAAGGCAGATCCATCAGGCAGCTTTTTCAGCACCAGGGGAACTTTGTGTTACCTTAAAATGTGCATGAAACTGCACTGTTAATACTTGTGTTGCCAGAACTGAAGAGTGCTATTTTGTTCTGTAGTCCATTTCCTATAAAACCATGGAATTCCACAGGATGAGTACTCAGATGTACTATTCCAAGTGCTTGACTGCAGATTGTGGCCAAACTAAAACTGAAGCCAGCTGTATTCCTTGCAAATTACCACTGCAAGCCCTGTGCCTTCCTGCTGCTTTGCAATTCCATTACTCTCTGTAGTTTTGCCAAGTTTGCTACTGCATATAAACAATATAGGCTTTCATTTTAAAGGAAACATACATATACTCAATAATCTTATATGAATTTTGTTGTTTCAAATAACTGAGGACTGATGCTGTTGAGGCAGGACGAGAATGAATAGACTTTTTTCAGAAGGCAGCAAGTATAACTCTGGTTTATTTTAAAATACATCACTTTTTTATACAGAGCTCTGTTCAGACCAACTCCATTGGTCCTGAAGTGGAAACAAGTCACACTACTGGTCTACAGTGCATGACACAAAGTGGCAGAACTTAATTATAAACAATGTGAACAGCAAGAAAGATAAAGAACTTATTTACATTCTTCTCAGCAGTTTCTCAGGCTTCTGCCTGGTTAGAAATTTTCCGTTTCTCTCTTAGACTGAATCTGAGACCGACAGAGGACAAATCTGGCTTCCAATTTCTTTAGAAGTTTGTCAAACACTCCCTGCAAACCCCTCAAACAGTAACTTGTCAAAAGTTTCACTACTGAAAACTTTTAGAGACATAAAAATCTTTTAAGCTACACTACACAGGCAAAAACTCACAGTTATCCAAGGAGGCTTTGGGACAAACCAGAAGATGGAAAGATTTCTTACAAGGACATGCAGTGACAAGACAAGGAGGAATGATTTTAAATTGAAAGGGCAGGTTTAGATTAAATATTACAAAGAAATTCTGCACTGTGAGGGTGGTGAGACACAGGATCAGGTTGCCCAGAGGAGCTGTGGGTGCCCCATCCCTGGAAGTGTCCAAGGCCAGGCTGGATGAGGCTTTGAGAAAACTGGACAAGTTAAAGATGTTTCTCCCCATGGCAGGAGGGTTGGAACTACATGATCCTTAAGGTCCCCTCCAATACAAACCATTCCACAACTCTAGCACAATAACTAGTGCTGCCAACTTATTAAACTTAATTGCTAGCAATGAAATACAACATAACATAAAATAACACAGTATTAGTTCCCAACAATAAGCTTCCACTGCTCAAAATTATGGAAGAAATCCATAAAACATGATTTAGATTACATTACAAAATTGATCCTGATGTAGGAAGCATCTCATAATATTTCCAACTTTTGCAATACTGAATCTATAATACTTGCAATCTTATTTAAGTATTTTAAGATGTTACCTCATTTTATTTCTGTTTTTATTAGAATGAAATTTCTAAATTCCTAACAGAGCATGGAATTTGTTTGAAATTTATTGAATTTGTTTGAAATTTATGATTAAAAATTATTTCACAAAAAAATAGGTTTTAACAGAAAAAATGTATTTGAATGGCATTCTAAAATTTAAAAACTAAAAGTTGTATGAGCAATGGGAAAAGTAACTGGACATTGAATAACTACAGTAACATAAAAAGAATTCAATATTAGAGGGACAAGCATTGAATGAAATGGAATGAAAGAATTAATTACAGCCTAGGTTTCCGTTTTTACTAAAATGCTAAATCAAATTTTAAAAACATCCCACAGTTTCTGTCAAAATTAAACACTACTCCAATTTTAGAAACCTAAGTAAACAAGTGAGAATGGCAGTACTAGCACATTTATAAACCTCAAAAATTTCAGGGTGCAGACAGAAGAAGTTACTTCTTGTCCCCTCTGATTCACCTCAGTAGAAGTCTGGAACAGTTTGCTTTAAAAGCTGTTCAGTAACCAAATGTGACAGTCCCAAACTGCAAGATGAATGAAAGCTGCTTCCTGCAGGAGGTCAGTGGTTTAGCTCATCCCTGTATTTCCCTTAAATTCAACAACTAAATATCACACATCCACAGGACAGATTTAAAGGGAAGAGAAACATGTCACCTGATTTGAGATATAGCCAAACAGAAGACAGAGATGGCTTCAAGCTGTGATTCTGGGAGATACTAAATAGCACTGTGTCATAATACCTTTAGTAAGTGATGATACAAGACACAGAAAGGATGTTCAGAGAATGAAGAATACATTTTTCTCCTGGGATGCTTGTAAATATTTAAAATTGGGGAAAAGACAGAGTAATTTATTGGTGATTGTCAGAGGAACAGAGGAAGAAATTCTCACCAGTAAATCACTGTTCTTTCTGCCAAGAAGTAATCAGTTATTCCACACTATTACATCTCAGCTGCTCTTACTTGTCACTGTGATGTATCTCCACTTTGAAAAAAAGTTTCTAAATACAAAATTTATAATACTTTGTAATTAGTGCAGTTTTTTCCTCAAGCTCTCATGCAGAGTTACTATTGTAGCTCAGTGGAAAAAAATATAATTGGCCAAATTCAATCCCAACATACTTTGTGCAGAATGCAAATCAAAGCTGTCACTGGCCCTGTGATGATGAAAGGGAACAGTGCAAACCACAAAACTGAATCCTTTGGGGTGGAACAGGTAAGGAGGACTGCAAGCATCTGGTATCCTGAGCTTCATCCAGAGCTCAAAATGAGAGGTGAGAAATCCCAGATGACCTCACTTCAGAAGCAACTGGTATATGTCATCTTACTTAAAACCTTTGTTTTCAAAGCTGGCAGCTCTGCTCCAGGCTATATGCAAAAATAAAATTAAGAAAAAAAATTAAAGGGAAAAAAAAAAAAGACCTAAAAAAATCCCAAAAAACAAAAGAAACCATGAATTAAACCTGACATACCATCATGAAAAGAGAAGTAAAATATCCTGGCAAAGCAATCAAGAAGAAAGATCTTACATTTCTGGTCAAAAACTCTTCTAGATTTTTTTACATTTTTAAGTAGAAAAATAAAGTTATAATCGAGGTTCACTTAATATAAATGAAAATTTATTATTCATATTAATAAATCTAATCATAAGCATGTCAAAACAAATGAATTATCATCTTCAAAGGAAAATTTCCCTTCAAGATGACAGAATTTCTTTACAGTTAAAACCCCAGCTTTTTCAATTTCAAACTTTTGCCAGAGCTATATTCCAACTCACTTCATTCAAAAGCTTCACTGATTATATGAGCCTTTTTTACCTCCACCATTTTGTTTGTACCAAGCTTTTCCAACCTACATCAATTAATATAATTCCACTCAAATATTACACACTTACTGTTTTCTACTTTTTGCAGTTATCAGGAAATTTGGAGATTTAGAACTACACTATTTCAGGGCAGAGCATCATCTCATTAATTTAGAATTTAATTTTTCTAAGTATGTCCCATTCATCGCTCTTTAGTTACCATTAATATCTATGTCTAATCTCAAGAAAAACTGATCTTTTGTTTTTACTATAATACAGAAATTAAAAAAAAATATAGACTAACATGCTCAATTTGTATAAATGGTCTTTAAAAGTCTTCCCAGTGTTGAAATGAGTTTAAATTTTCCACTTGTCTTGTTGCCTATGAAATTGGATTTGAGTAAAACTGCCCTCCAAGCTCAGTTAATCAATGTCCTCTGCCCCACAGCACTATTTATTTTAGAGCTGATTTACTTAAACGTTATAAACAAGCTAATAAAGAAGCCTCAATGCAGGAGTTTTCATGGGAGTCACATCTGTTTCCTATGAATTTAGAAAATTTTCATTGCCCTTAATTTTCTTCCCCTCAGAAAAGATAAAATTACAAAATATTTCTCAGTATCAGTAAAGTCCAAAAGGTAAAATTATCACTATTGTGAAAAAATCCTTTTACTAACATGTTTCTTATGAAATTTTTTTGTCATTATTTCAAACTAAGATTAGAATAACAAAATTTAGGAAGTAAATTATATTTGCCAACATAGAGATTAGACGAACAGAAATTCACCTCTCCTTTTAGAATTATTACTAGGGAACAAAATCTTAGACTTATGCTGCTAGGTTCCAAAATAACATGTCATGGACAAATAAGTAAATCCAGAAAAAAACAGTGAAAGGATTCAGCTTGTTTTCCAGCTGGAGGAGTGAGTGTGTAAAACAGAAGGATTGAAAATTCCTATATAGCATGGAAAAGATAAACATGAAGAGCTAAGTTCACCGTCCTGTCAACACACAGAACAGTTTTTTAAAGAACGACTCATAAAATTCTAGAAATCAATAAGCAAGACTGTGATATAATTTTTGATTTAGCACCTTCTGAGCTGAAAATTTCTGAAGGCTGGAAAAATAAAATAGAGAAATGTGAATATGTGTTTGCCCTATTCTTTTCTACTCTTTTAGGTAAATGCAACAGGCCACCAATGCTACAGGTAAATGCAAAATGCAACAGACAATGTATAGGTTGTGTGTGTCCTGCTCTTATCAGGGTCACTGCTAAGCACTGACATTCCACAGCTAAAAATAGGACCAAAGTTAAACTGAAAAAAATATAAGCCAAAAATAGCTGTAGGAGTTTTATGGGATATTCAATTCCAAATCCTATTTCTAAGAGCACATGGATACAGATGATCAACTGCCTATAGATCTTGTAGTCAAGGGATTTGTATTTTAATTAGAAGAAATAGTCAATAGGGTAACCAAGGTATGCTAGAGATCATTTTTAATCCTTTGCTTAAAATACAAGTGTTGCAGAAGTTTCTTGTGATGAATTTGACCAAGAAAAAAAAAAAAAAAAAGGCATATTCTCACAAAGAATGAAGCAGCTGTGATGGGTGACCAGCAGACACAGCAGTCACAGAAGTCCAAAGCTGTCCAGCCCACTCTAAGTGAACTCCCCACATCTGATCAGCTGAAAAGGCCTCTGACCTTGACAGACCATAATGACTATAATGGGAGCTTAGGTAATTAATTCATTATAGGCACCTACATGGACTCATCTAAACATGGGTGTCACAATCTGAACCTCAAAACAGCCACACTTAATTCAAATGTGCCTTGACTATTCACATTTAAGTAATGCATATTATGATGCTTTTATAACTTTATTATCTTCCAGCCAGACTTGAATTGCTGACCCCATTTAGCTTTCCAGTTAATAGCTGTTTGATGATTTGCCAAAACTAAAATCATGTGTACAGATTGTTCTTTGCTGAATTGATTGATTCAGGACTTATTTTCAAGATCACGTCTGCCCCATTTGCAGATGTTCTGTTCTCCTTAATAAGGACAGGAAAACTGACAAGACTTGTAAGAAAATTCATATCACTTCTCTTCTGTTATTCCAGTCTGCAGCTTGTCTGAAAACTTGCTGTTTCTAATTATTTTTTTTTTTTTTTTTTTTTTTTTTTTTTGTCAGAACCACTAAATCCTACACTTCATCCAATTTTTATTTTCACATAAGATTTTCAAAGAGACCTAAGGGATTCTCAGGTCTTATTAGAAGTCCTTGGGAACTGGGCTTTTAACTTTTTGAAACTTCTTATCTTGCTCCTGTAAGCTTTCACATTCTGCAGCCCTGACTCAGCACAGACAGAAGGTACTCACTGACACAAAGCAAGGCTTAAAGAATGGGTTTTAAATCAAGGAGCTGCTTACCTGACCACAACCAAAGCTAGTGCCTGTACCATTGCAATCTTGCTATCAAGTCTTATGATTCCTTAATACATGACTTCAAATGCCAAGATAACTCTGGGATGCTGCTACCTGTCCTTTCAGGCTGCTCCTAAAAATAAATTAAATGGGCCAGCAACACTTTTCTGACCCTGGTATTTATCAGCACAGCATGGCTCACATGCATTTGGATGACTTCTCTCACTCTATCTCCTTTTTCTCCAAAATAAAAGAGCTGCATCCTGCCTCCCTGGATCCTGGGCCCATAGTAGACTCCCAGACTTTGCCTAGGTATTGTCTGCAAATGTGCTTATTTAACACTCCAAATTGCACCATGGACATGACCATGCTGGCAGTTCAGGAGTTTGGATTATCTCATATCTGTGCTCAGGCCCAAAGCGTATCCAGGATTAGTTTATTAACAAAGATATAACCTCATTCTCCTAGAGGATGATCCAGTTTAGGTGACAGTTAGATTTATTTTTTTTTTTGCCTGGAACTGTACAGAGAAGTAGACTTCTTGATGGGTGCATTTCACTGAAGTTTGGTTTGTTTGTTTTTATATAAAGCAATTGTATTCTTCCCTGGAGAAGTAGCTTTCTCTGTCCTTTCTTAGCCTGAAGACGTAATGACATTATGGAGAAATCACTCAAAAATTACTTAGTCATCTCTTCAGTGTGGTGGGCTCCCTCTGCCAAGGGTTGGCAGTGTGAGTTCCACAAAACAGCCTTAACAAACCCCTTAACAAAAATATTTTGAGATATGTCTGTTTCATTCACCATCACAGTGTGTCAAAGTAAAAAGGTGAAGGCTTGCAGTCTCAACGTGAAAGTTTAACAACAACTGAGACAGGTGCCAAATCCAGATGATAGTTTAGAGTCTGCTTCATTTCAGCCCCCAGTTACTGATGTGGATTTCCATTCTTAAGAACCCCATTTCTATCAGGTGCTTCACTTCCTGTTCCTTGTTTGGAAAACTCTGTTGCCTAAACCAAAATTGCTTAGCCAAACAATTTATATGCATGTCTGGAATAGGTGGTCCTAAGAGTGACCAAATTCTTTGGATCTGGACCTCAACATTTTTGCTGCCTTTTCTTGCCTAGTCCAGATATCACTTTCAACTTTTCCTGTGCTATTGTCATTCTCAGCCTCTTCTTATTTCTCTGGTTTTAGTTCTCTCATTTTGAAACCAACAATCATTCTTTAAACAAAGACTATGTTATTCCACATCCTTCCTTTCCTCTCTTCTGCAACTTTTCTGGGAGAAGGTATTCCATGTCTCAGGTCTGCTATCTGTTTCTCCTGCCATACATTAACAAAAAATTAATCTGAAATTAATCTGTTATCTTATTATATTCTGATTTTATCAATCACTCAATCTTCTTCTAGATATCCAAATAATATCTTTTATATCTGAGTTTTTCTTTATGCAAACCACCATTTTACTGTTATGCCCTCAGGGCTCTGAGTTCTCTCCCCTCCTAGAAGCAGCTCGAGGCCAGTTCACTGCTTTCAGCTGTTATAAAAAAGAAGCTGGAATTGGGGACTCCCCACTCCATCTCTTGGGAGCTGCTGTTAAGTTCAGACTGTGTCTCTCTGGGTCTGTGGTGTTGAACAGACTTGTTCTCCCAGTCTGTGCAGACAAAGAAGAAGCTTGAAATCCATAGGATGAGCTTCTCAAGGTTGTTTATTTTTCCTTATCTAGAACATTCTTTCTCTGACCTGCTGAGCTCTGTCTAGCAGGTCGGCCGTGGCATTCTGTCTGCCCTCAGGGCGGTGTCTACATTTTATACTAAAAATTGCGTTTACTATGTTTACAATAATGTGCCAATATCTGTCATTTACATTTGACAGCGTGTGTCTACCTTCAACCAATAGAAAAGTGTCACCATCACACCAAGACAAGGAGGATAAGGAGGAGAAGAAAGTCAGGGCACACCCAAATCCCTCCATCTTGTCCCTTTGAACCCCATTCTAAAAACCCCAAAATTCTATTTTTTCACCCTGTGTTAATTCAACTATCACACTACTCAAAGACTTGTGGCTTGTAATTCCTCATACAAAGTTGGCAGTTTTTCCACAGGCTAAAATCAAAGCCACAGGTGTTTTTGACTTCATGCCAAGGTCTCTGAGCCCCCTGCCAGGGTCTCGAGACAGCCAGAGGGATGTCCTGGACTCTGACATGTGTCCCCTGGTCTGAACTCCACTGCAGTTCTTCTGCCACCACATCAGTGCCTTGGCATGCCCCCTGTTGATCCAGACCCTGATCCAGACCTTCAGATTCAATGTCTCAGCCTGGTCTCATCACCATGGGCTTGCTGTGGCCCAGAGTCTCACCTAAACCTGGGTGGGGTCATCAGTCTGTCCTGCTTGCCCTGCTCAGGTGTGGTGGGACTGGCTCCCTGTCCGTGAGGCTCCTGCCTGTGCCAGCCCTGCTCCCATCCTCAGCTGCCCAGGGAGCAGCTGCCTCTGCTGTTCCTGGCAGAGTCTTCTGGGCCATTCTTCATTCAGACTTTTACTTCTGCTGAAATAGCACTTGGCAGCTACTGTGTGAGAGATAAATACATACAAAAAGCTCTTGCTTCTTTCATTAGTCTTGATTTAAATACTTTATTTAGATAGTGTGTATTGATGACAGAAGGCTTGGTTTTTCTCTTTAAGTAATCCTTCAGGAAATAAAATGGAGATTTTATTCTCTTTTTAATAGGCATCTCCCCTGAGTCTAGCAATTTCCTTTTTAGCACTTTCTAGTGCTTTCCTTCTTTCACATGCCTTTCCTAAAGTGGCTTTCCTCCTCAAAGTTACAGCTTCTATTCTTAAATCAAAAACATGCCTTTCCAGTCATTCAATACTACCTTTACTACTACTTCCTTGCTTACTGGTATTGACTCCCTGGAGAGAAATAGTTGAACACAAACATAAACTAGAAAAGCCTAGTTTTCTTCAGTTGTCACCTGTATTTACAACTACTTAAAAGTTACTTTTAAGTTACTGCACTCCTATAATTGAAATGTGAAGATGTACTATAAGATCTGGTCTTGCTAGGAACTCTTCAGTTATTTAATATTGTTATAGATACTTTTCTATCATTTGTTTTTTACTTTTTTCATATTTTTACAATTTTGATTCTATTTCAACAACTTCTATTCCCTTTAATATCCATACAAAAACTATATGCTCACCAACTTACTTTGTTGCAAAAGCTATTCACTGTCACACCCTCCTATTTTTTTTAGCTATCTTTTAATTTCAGATTAAGGACTCACAGAATCACTGAATGGTTTGGGTTGGATGAGACCTTAAATATCATCTAGCTCCAATCCCCCTGCCATGGGCAGGGAAATCTTGCACTAGACCAGGTTGCTCAAAGCCCCATCCAGTCTGACTTTGAAAACTTCCAAGGATGGAGCATCCACAGCTTCTCTGAGAAACTTGTGCCAGCACTTCACCGCCCTCAGAGTAAGTAATTTCTTCCTAGTATCTAATCTAAACCTGACCCCCTTCATCTTAAGGCCATTCCCCCTTGTCCTATCACCCCATACCCTTGAAAAAGTCCCTGTCCAGCTCTCTGGCAGCCCCTTTAGGTACTGGAAGGTGCTATAAAGTCACCCCAGAGCCTTCTCCAGTATGAACAGCCTGTCTCCATAGCAGAGGTGCTCCAGCCCTCTGAGCATCTTTGTGGCCTCCTCTGGACTCATTCCAGCAGGTCCTTATGCTGGGGGCCCCAGAGCTGGATCAATATTCCAGGTGGGGTCTCACCAGAGCAGAACAGAGGGGCAGAATCCCCTCCCTCACCTGCTGCCCACGGGGTTTGGATGCAGCCCAGGATGTGGTTGGGAATCAGGCACAAGCATTTCGCTGTTTACTCCACCCAAAAGCCTCAATGGCTCTCTAAAGCCTCTTCTGTCCTTTAGTGTCCAGGAACACATTATTCTCCTTCATAAGTTTATTATGGAGAATGCAGGATACTTATGCAAAACATGAGACTAAATTAGAAAGTACATGTGATTTTAGGTTTTTTAAAACAAGTTCTTTGTTTCGCAACACAAAGGTTGCATAAAAAAAGACTGTGTTAATTGGGCCCATGGAACACATCTTTATTAAGAACATTTACTGTCACTGATTCAATCTTTTTATGAAAGAATTGATACCATCATAATCTGCATTTGTGTAAAACCCTTTGCTCTGAGTCATTCAGTTGATGGCTACTTTCCAAAATGCTGAAATTACTCACCACAAATCTACTGCAGTGACAGAAATGTAAGTTTTGAATAATGGATTTAAGAAGCCTGTATTACATTTTGGTTCATAATCTGTATTACCATAAAAGGGACATTAAATATATATGTGCAGTACAGCAAGCTCTCAAAACTCATCAGTAGGGTGACAAATTACATGAGAAATTTAAGGTTTTGAGTTTCAGAAGTCAGTTGGGACCCAGTTTAGAAAACATTAGTCCTATGATCACAGAAAGAAATCTGAATGATTATTACATTCAAAGGAGATGTTATTTGAAAGCCTTCATCTACTTTTCAGAGCAATGAATAAACCTGGTGACAAATTTGAGGTTTTCTTCATGAGCAAAAGTAACAGAGGATGCAGTAGCTTCTTTCCACTTTCTACCCTTCTTCTTCCTCCTTATTCTGATATTCCAACCTCCCACCACATTCTCCATATTAAATACAGGCCAAAGAAAGGCAAAAGAGGACAATCCTTAATAAAACCCAGCAAGTTTCCTCACCTTCCTGTGCTCTAGACAGGGATTATATATTGTTTTCTGAGTACAAGGAGGGCAAAAGGAACTGGAAGAAATTTTGACAGGCCAGCAGCAAAAGGGTCATTGAGGGTCTCATGAGCAAAGCAGCCCTGGGGGAGTGGAACAGGGTTAAGGTTAATGTTCTTATTGCTCTTGGTGTTCAGGATGCAGTTGGGCATTAGTAGGCAGGACTCTTGAGTTTACTTAATTCTGTCAATAATTCACTGTAAAGCACAGAGAAATGTTCATCATGAGAATTAGTGGCCTCACCACACTGATGAATCAGCCTCTCAAATGTTTTAATATGTACTGACATAGGGGTGGTGGGGGCTGAGGGGAAACACAGAGAGTGGAAAAACAGAATAACAAAACAATAAGTTTTTTTTTCCAAGAGTGAAGAAAGCTATAAAACCCATTGGCAAAATATTAATCCTTTTAAAAAGCCTTAAATAAGTAGCCATGGACCTCAGTAGCAAATCATGTGGTGAGAATCATGAAGAGAATCATGGCTCTGGCTGCCAACTTCACAGCATTTTGTTTTATTAACATAATGGCAAATGCATGTTCCTGGCAACATAAGTGGTGAAATATATTCTGAACCAGAACATTACTGCCAATCTGACCAGTATAATTAGTATTATGTCCTATTTTTATTGTATTTGGGCAGTAAGAAATGTAGAAATTTATAATGCTAGACTCTCCATTCTAGAATGAGATTAAAATATCCTAGCTGTCTTGGGAAGAGTAGGCGCTTCTGCCCATATTGGGATTTTTTTGGACACTTTGTTGAAGTTTTCATGGAAACAGTCCATTTCAATCCACATATGCCAATAACAATAAGAAAACATCTGGAATGCCATTGGTCTTAGTCAAAGATTATGATAAAATCACGAAAAAATCATATGAAGGTTTTAAAACAGGGGTTTGGCATTTTATTATTTTAAAAAGTAATTTCTATCATTTCAAGTCATGAATAGTCTCTCACTATACACTGAAGAACCTGTCTACACTGCAGAAATAAGACAAATACAAACTCATTACTCTTTTCTGGCCTTTGGAGGACTTATGCATTTGAAAAGTTTTTTAATATAGGCTTACAAGCACTGTCATAAATTATTCAGAGTTTGATTTTATATTAGATTTGTTCCACAATGTAGTGATCAATCTGGGCTACTTTCAGAAATGAGAATGGCAGTTTCTGAGAAATACAGAAGTTAATAAATCCTGTTTTATTGTCTATAGTGTGTCACTGTGGGTCAGACAATGGGTCAGATATTTGGTTTATTAGTGCAGATTCTGATCACTGTGTTCTGCCACATAATCAAGAACGAGTTTCTCAGTTCAATTCCAGTTTTTCACTTAATGAGATAGAGAAGAGACCTTTCATGAGTGTTGGCTTTTCTATAACTCTGCTGGCTTGCAGGTTTTGCACAGGATTTCATCATTAGCAGATAATTACCATTAACACTTTATGTATATTGCTCTCCTGTTCTCAGTGTAGTCATAGGCACTTCATTTGACACCTACTTCACTTCCACAACTATTTTAATATCAAAAACTTTGCTCATTTTCTGTGGATTAGGAATTGTCTATTTTACTCAGGAGATAGCTTGCCTACAGAGCAGTATGGTCGAAGAAAATAAATTACTATGCCTTCCAGCTAAGGATAGATGGCCTCTCATGTATCTGAAGGAAATGTGTCAGTAATACATTACTGATAAAATAAGCAACACATAGGCAAAAATGCTCCTTATCAACTTTGATGAGATGTGACAAAATACATCAACATTTCTCTTCCTAAACACTTGTAGATTTTCCTACATGTTTTCCAATATTGTCATAATCTTAATATTTTTTAGTAGATTATTATCAATCTTTCTAATTTTCCTCTATCCCTCACTCCTCTTCTTACTGTTGGTGATCTGGGTTTGCTCTCTCTCATGATTTCTTCATTGATCCTTTCAAAACTTGTTTTACTTGACATTGATGATAACGCTCTCAAAAAATATATTCAGCAGTCATATAGAATAGAATAGAATACTTCAGTTAGTAGGGACCAACAAAAATGTTCTAGTCAAAATAAATGACACAGAAAGTTACCAGTTAACCTTCTAAAATCTCAAAATATGAGATAAAATTACAGTCAATATCCACATTAACAACTGCAAGTAAACACTTCTTCTTTCCTTCACTGTAAATTAAATTTTTAATAGCAATAGAGCAACATAAGAGCTCTATTCTTTTCAGACATAACATATTCTTTTCAGATTCAGGAACAAATACAGCCCATCTGAATGAGGAAGCTGTACATCTGGGTGTGTATGACATGGAAGTGGCTGGATTTAGCAGCAGGTATAGATTCCTTCATCCCTTCAAGTAACCTGTACCTGATAGTGGTGACAAAATCCTGAACAGAAAAACAGATGTAATATAATAAAAACAACAGAACAAAAGCATAAAGAAAACAAGCAACGATCTCCTTAAAAATAATAAATTTGGGTAAAACCAAATGAAACTCTAAACCAGTCCAGTTTTACTGTGGAGACGTGGCTCATTTTACCCATATTGAACCATGTACAAGTTAGATCAGCAGTATATGATCTCCCTGTGGTACACAAGCACTTCAGAGAAATATTCATCAAGACAAGCAGCAACAAAATTGTGTTTATGAGCTGCCTTCCATCCAGCATTGACACATAATCTTTTTGCAGAAATCATCTCCATGATTTGTGCAACTATACAGCATATATATACCTATAAATCTTATCTTTTCCTCAAGGTCTCCAAGCACTCCAGGCTGCCTGGAAAAGGTATGGGATTCCCAAGATTTTTTTATTAGTTTTGCAGTTGTTTGTTTCTTGTTTTTTGAAGTGGAAGATTACTGACAAAACCTCCAGCCACTCACGCTTGATTATGGATACAACATTTATCTGCCTTATCCTCAAATCCTATTTACCTTGAACTATAAGAAAAATGTTGACCAAGCAAAGATACCAAGCCTGTGGTATATTTCTCTTTTAGGTATATTTGTAATTGATTTTTATACAGCCATGCAAACATACTTCAAAGCTTCCACCTGACTTTAAAGTGTAAAGTTACAGATATGGGCCAATCCTCAGCTGTTTATTCCAAAAGAAGTCAGACCCTCTCAGAAAAAAAGAATCTCTCACAAGAAGACTGCTGCACTTCTATCAGATGCTCTGGCCTTTTGCTCAAGTCCTGGTATGTAAGATAAGCTTTTCATTAATGCTCCAGTTTTCCAGAAAGCTTCCCTATACGCCTGAGCCAACAGGACTCTGGTCTTCTGCCTTGGATATCATCCAAAGCATTAACAATGACTGCTGAAATTTGCTTAATACCTCAGTAAATAAACGGGTTTTATGTTCTGCCTCCCATGGCTGTCAGCCATCACCTGTGTTACTGCTGCAGCAATGGGCCAGCAGTAGGATTTAGCTGCTACCTTGGAAGAAATGGATCTGTGAATATCTCTTCAGAAAAACAGTTCATCAGGCTGTCCTCACTTGCATGGCAGTCTTAACACTGGTTTTACTCTGGGTTTCACTGTGAACTCTCTATTTCCATAGCAAAACAGATTACATTAATTCTAATAAATGATTTTATTATCTTCTGTTCTTTTACTAAACCATATATTAACTCCATGAGTTAATATAAATTAACTCATGAACAGCATTTTTTCTTATTAGCAGTAGTGGGTAAGAAAGACAAACTGTTTAGGATTCCAAAGGAGAACCACAGGATGATTTATTCACACTGATTAAATTAAACCCTGAATCTTGAGTATCTTTTATAATTAACTGTGTGATTTATCCACACTGGTCTATTGGGTTGGTTTTACTGCATTCATTTTTTTCACTTGTATACACTTTAGGTCTAACACAATATGTACATTTTAACAGATCAGACAAGCCTAATGTCTCTTTTTAGTTCAGCTTTTCTTTTTCACTTTAAATTGTGTGGTTTTTCTCAGTTGCTATGTGATGTTTGAAAATCAATTCATTAAAATGCACACTTTTCTCATGCAACTGCTGCTTCATATTTGAGTGGACATATTTGAAGGGCTTTTTCAGCTGAATAGAGCTGTGCCTCCCCAGCAAAGAAGCTAGAAATGGTTTCCAGCTTGGAATCACAGACACGTCACGTCTGTCAATGTTGATCTTTTCAACTCACTGCTAATAAAGCCTGAAACAAAAAAAAAAAAAAAAAAAAAATTAAAGCTAAGATATGGAAAATCCTACATCTGTGGGAAAATAAACCTTTTCTATCTGCCCAGCCAGATCTGCATCTTCATTACTACTGCATCACTGAGAACAGACATTAAATCATAAACTGGCTCTAGTAAGATGCTCAGCATTTTCTGTCC
The DNA here is from genome assembly GCF_048771995.1 of Taeniopygia guttata. Classification (NCBI taxonomy): domain Eukaryota; kingdom Metazoa; phylum Chordata; class Aves; order Passeriformes; family Estrildidae; genus Taeniopygia; species Taeniopygia guttata. Next base: position 9,787,719 of record NC_133026.1, read on the forward strand.
AAAGATAAATGTAATTTCCCAGTAATTTTAGAAAGGGTGGGAATTGTGAGGGTACTAAGATCTAGCTGGATGAAGAGAAATAGAGAAGGCTGAAACAGAGACAGTAGTCTTGCTATTTTTAATATAATCACTAAAGACATATTTTTCATTAAAATCCCCAATAAGGATGGACATTTAGCTCTCTTACATTCCTTAGAGAACCAGTCCAATCTTACTGTTCTCCTAATCCATTTTACAGGTAATAAAGGAAGACTGACAAATCCCCTATTACAGAGATTATAAACAGTCAGTCTGCTACATATTTAGTGTGGAATAGCAAGACAGCTCCTGAGATCATTCAACATCTGCCAACTAGTTAAAACTAAATCACAGGAGACTTTCTGGGTATTTTAGCCTTTCAAGTGGGAATCTAAATTCTATGCAAAGAAGTCTGTCTCACATTGCTTTTGTATTAGGTCTCACACCTCAACAAGATGTATTTTGCACTTCTTTTCTATTCTTAAAAGAAAAAATCAACACACAAAGCTGTATCAAAATCTAAAGATTTCCTTCCTTAAGCAAGAGAGAATGGATAGTCCAAACTGCCAGTTCTGGCTTTCTACATTTTTCAGTGTCCCTCACTCCAAGATAAAAGGAAATATTTGAATCAAGAGTGTGTTTCCTGTAGGAAGAGGAAGGCAGAGGAAACCACATTGTACATGGCCACTTGCAATTTTATACAAACCAGAACAACTGACAAGTACACACTGCCTGAACAAAGATATGCAGCAGAAATAAAATATAGCTGTTGACACTTATTACAACACTTTCAGATGGTCAGAAACACCATGTTCAGTCCTCAGCCAGTAAGGTGTTTCTGGCTACATGTGTCATCTCTTACAAATCACTAATTCAGACTGCCACATATTAAATTCTTTCAGTATATGTTCATGAATCAGTCAACCTGATATAACTGCTCCAGCCAGGCTCTGTACATCTATTTGTCTCCTTCATATGTGTCTCCTTCCGGGCTGCTTACACTTGGAAAATTGACATCTGTTGGAGCCAGGGATGGTAAATCATTATTAACACTGCAGCTGAGCAGGAATATGGATTTGTAAGAGTAGTAAAATCTTGCTTGGAAGCTAAATGAGCTCTGTTTCATGGGGGAAAATGTGTATACTACTTTCATACAATTAAACTCTTGCTCTATATTAAATCTATTATCAACCAAATATACTTAGTCTTTGACATCATGCTCAAAATGATATGTCCACACTACCAGCTCATCAAGGAATTGCATGGATCTACAGAAGGTGGAATTTGTTCTGTAAGGCCAGCTAATACAACCCCTTATAAAAAGCTTTGGAAAAATAAAAAAAAAATAAAAATAATAAAAAAAAAACCAAACTAAAGCCTTAGACATTTACTATTCCAGTCTGTAAAATAAATAGATACAGAGTTTTCATCTAAGTATAAAAATCTCATTCCGCTTTTTTTCTTACTGTCCTAGAGATCAGCCAGTGGAACTCAATGTCTCTTTTAATCTTCTCTTTCTTCATCCTGTTCTGCAGGTAGGTTCCTCCTCATTAAATAAACTCAACAATAGTCTGTGAAAAATTGTATTTGACAGCTCATTCCAATCTGTGCCTCTAGGACTGCATAAAGCAGCAATTCTCAAACTTTTTGGAAATGCATCCCTCCTTTGGTAGCCTGTCTTGGGTATGATAGCTCCTCTTCTTGACAGCTACTTAGGTTTAACCTAATATGCAGCCTGATCCAGGAGTGTCAGATTTCATAATTGTTAGCTAAGGAGAGGATCCTTCAAGACTGCAGGGTGAGAAGCTGTAATTACTAGCTATAGGTTTTTTCCATTTCCCATGGTGTTGTTAACTATCAGCAATTAAAAATAGGTACTGCTACTACTGTGAAAAAATAGAAATATCTGCTTCTAGAAATGATAGCTGCTTGTAGTTCTCTTTCCTGGAAAAAAATGAGCTGCTCCTGTCTTACATGAGTAGTACCCCTATGCCATACTCCTAGAATCTCATCATAGTGGTGTATGGCAGATTTGCTGCCTGAATGAAAAACATGGATTTATTCCTCAATCTAAAAGTAAGAAGTTTTTAAAAAAACAAAAACAAACTAACAATCTCCACATTGTTTTCAAATACTAGCTAATCTAGCTAATTGTTTCACTGAAGATTGATTCACCTAAGACATTATTTCAAGCCAGTCTCAGCTCCATGAGACCAGCTCTAGTTTCTGTAATTTCAGAACATTGCAAAGAGTCCTGATGGAGAAATCACAATGTGGATGGGGTTTTCTGCTATGTTGCACCTTACCAGTGAGGTCTATCAAGAAAATGTGAGGATTTTGAGAAAAAAAATGTCCTTGCAGCCTCACTGAAACAAACAACCTGCACCCCAGTTCCACTGACAGCCCAAAGCACCCAAACCAGCAGCAGTTCCACTGGTTAACCCCTGGCTGGTGCATGCACACCACAGGAACAGATCCAAGAGGACCAGCTCAGCTTTGAGTATCTTTAGACCTCAGAATGAAATAGATCAGCTGAAGAGTCTGGTGAGAGAAGCAGAAAGCACCATCTTTACCATCTTTTCTCTTTTTGAAATTAAACCTAAAGCCTCTTGATAGTCCAGCTCTTAATTTCTTTTTGTTCTTGTAAAATCTTTGATTTTTTTTCTCAAAGTGCATCTAACAAAGCAGGTTTAAAAATCAAACTATTTGATTTCAGATGACATAAATTTGTCACGATTCAGTCCCCAACAATTTATGTTGTTGTGGCCATGCTGCCTTTTACTATGCTTCAGCTAAAACAATTTATATCTCAAATTTATGGATTCTATTCAAACAGTGTCCCACCCTCACATTTTACTTTGTATCTCCAGTGATCTCATGTTCTAAATAAAGTGATATAACTTGCAATTGTGTTAAGTCACTCAAATTTTGATTACCAGAAGCAGAAATGTATCCTCTAGAAATAAGTGGCACCTCTGTCAAGAACATAGGCTTTCCCTCACAGGTAGTTGCACAGGGTCATTCTATTCTGGAAGTAGGTGAACAAATCTTGTAAGAATTTAGATTTAATTCACTGGTGTTAATTAAACCAATAGGCATGGAAAGTTTTCAAATGTCCATAATTATGTACATAGAACCACACGTAAGTGCTTTAAAATTTAGGTTTTTCTGTAATTCATATTTTTTTAAAATTCTCTCTTTTCCTACACAAAACTGCCCTCCATAATGTTTTAAACCTTCATTTGGTGAGCTCTGAGAGTGTGTTGTGTCACAGCAAAAATTTCAGTAAAACTACCCCATGATTCTGAGGGGAAATCTCCCAGCTCCAGAATCATCTCACTCCTAGCAAGGCAATTCCCTCACTCTTTTAAGTAACTCAGATTCAGAATCAACACACATTTCCAGTGAATCTGGCTTCATATGCCTGTGTTGCACCAAGTACTCAGATGTGTGATAATTTCTAAAACAGGAGACTCTCTAAAAGGCATGCAACCATTCCTAAATATTGGTATTTCTAATGTTGCTAGGAAAATTTAATAAAATAAACATTATAGATTAAAGAATAGGTCTTACTAGGTGAAATAAAAAATCTTCCCTATGAAGCAACCGGCAAGTTGTGTGACCAAGAGTAGCAGAGGTAGGTCAGTGCATGGGTGACATGGGGCCATCACCAAGAGCGTCACCAGCCACACAAAGCATTCCTTGCAGCTCCAGTCATGCACCCACAGATATCAGCAACATGGTGATCACTGAATATATTCTCCCTTTGCTGCCTTCACCGTCCAAACATTTTCTGGCTCTCTTTTTCCTGCAGCTGTGACACTTTTGCACCATGAGCTCACCCCAGCTGGAGCTGCCCATACATTAAGACTGAGTCTATAAGGATATGCCTTTCTTTAGGACAATGTGCTAGCACAGCACACTATTTGGAAGCACCTCCTAACTCTGACACTTATCTCTAATAATTTTGAAAGGACAGAAATATTTCAGTAGCTTCATTACTTCAACAGCTATAACATAAAAATTTAAATAGCTAGAAAAAATACGTGCAGGAATATGAAATAAATGTCTGCTGCTTCAAAATAGCTGTTCTTGTCTTACTTTTTAACAGCTGTATCTTTTGGCATAATAAAAATCATACTATTATTTTTTCACAATGAAAGCCAGCAATTTATCTCCTTATTGACATTTTAAGTCACACAAATTTCTACACCATAAAATGGAAGCAAAATACAGTGAAATTGTTTTATATCTCCAGTTTTATTATCCAAGTTGCAATTGCTCCTGCTCTCAACAAGAAAAGTTTAAGTTTAGTGCTACTGAAAATGTGCAATCTATTTTTGCAAAACACACCATGATCTGAGTGTCAATCAGACCACAGCTCCTAATGACTCACATTCCATTTGTCTCTACAACAACTGTATTTTCAAGGAAAATGTTTTTTATAACACACTTTTTTTTTTCCTAGGTGTGTTTTTGTTGTTAGACATAAGATTCTATTTCAAACAAGGTAAGGCAGGTGATCCTTTCATGCTTCTGTGGTCACGGCCTTTTTTTTTTTTTTTTTGCTATTAATGTATTGCCTACCAGTTATTTTTCATGTAAATTGTATTAAAGCCAGCAACAGGAGGTGAGTCATTAGGAGTGATTTTGAAAAATAAGAAAATTTTATTGTCTAATCATAAAAAAAAAAACAGAGGACAAATTACTGTCTGAAAAACTTTCTGTTCATTTCTGAAAGATGACTATATTTCAGCCTCTTCTTTCTCCCTAAAAATCTCTGCAGCAGTTGCACAGTGTGAGCAGACATAAGCTCAGATACATTTCTCCCCATGCAATATGGGAACCTGCTGCTTTTTCTCTTTGATGTAGAGTTTGGCAGGGAGTAAGAAGACTGAAGCTCTATATGAGCCAGTGATACAGTGCCCTTTGGGGCATGATCCTGTACTGACCTGAAGTCACAGGACTCATTCTCTCATTCTCTTTCTTCAGTGAGGAACACCACAGAAAATGCAGAAGAAGGCATAGAAATCTGCACTGCAGCAAAATACCAGGCCAAAACCAATAACAACCCCTTTTCCATCAAAATAATAAAAATTCATACAGTGCTTTGGGGTCAAAAGCTATTATTGCTACATTTTAAATTCAGATTCGTCAGCTTTTTCCGTGTGTAACCTCCTTCCTAATTACCATAAAATCAGCTGGGCTGATTTGGACTGTCTGACCTCAAACACTGCAGAGGGAACTTAGCAGGCAAGTGCCGAGGAATCCAGAGGTAACTCTGATGCTTTGTAATGCTGGTGGTGAATTGCAACCAGAACTCTGAAGAAGAATTCAGCGTGGAGGTGTCTGTAATGCAGTGGGTATCTAAGGACAGTGAGCATTGCTGAAGCAGAACATGAAAACATGAGAACTCTGGGCTTGATTTAAGATTAATAATATATACATGTACATACACACACATCTGTGGAAAATTGCCACTCCTTGAGAATTTCACTCTCCCAAAATGTATCAGCTTAGACTGAGCACTACAAGTGAGATGTGATATGGGGCTACAAGGTGATATTCATTCATCCTGATTTTCAATATAAAACAACTAGATGCTCTCACTTGAGTATCTTGATAGGAAATAACTCAGAATAGTTTTGTTCTGTTGAAACTCCACTAGAAATGCCACTACATTACTGAGACAGAACAAAAATAAAAGACTAAGTAACCTCATAAAGTTCTGGTGGAGCTGAAAACCACTGTTCTCAAGGGCAAAGTTGTCCTTGGAAAAATGAACTCCTTTCCAAGACTTGCTCATGTGAAAAGCAAGAACTAGAAAAATGTCTTATGGTAGGTTATTTAAGAAATAATTTCCCTGGTCTACTACTCAGGGATTTGATTTTGTTCCTTGAGTACCTCAGTGTTTCACAAACAAGCCTTCAAAATCAATTTTAAAATAGCACAAAAGGTAAAAAAATATTTTCCACTTCGCTTTTGTTATTATATAAAAGGACCTCCATCCTTTCCTTCTGCAGTTGATATGAAAATAATAAGAAACATTTAGCTATATTTTCTTATATGACTACAGGCCATAAATGACAAAAGGATGAATACAAAATTACCATCCACACCAACTTCTACAGTCAACCTGTTACAAAATGCATTCAATAAAACAACGCTTTGCAATCAAATGAGATTTTAACTTAAGCTGATAAGCATTTTTGGCTTTGAATGCTGGTAAGATGGGCAAGATTTTCTTAGAACTTATTATTTAACATCATTTAAAATTGCTTTCTTTTTATAATAAAACCACCATAAAATCATTTTACTCCAGAATTAATAGGTATCACCATTCACACTGTGTGAATAGTAGAGGAACAGTGAGGAAGAAAAAATCTGTACAGCACATTTCACAGTAATGCACTCTGTCATATGAGAGTGATTGATGGATTTCAAGGTCAGAAAAGACCATGGTGAGCACATTCTACACTGAAAACAACAGAGAATGTCATCACCATCATCAGGTGGTCACTGCTATTAGTCCACAACTTCTGTTTGAATTAAAGTATTTATTGTATGCCCCAGTTGAATAATTTTGATAGCTTATCATCCCACTGATTAAAAAACCCCTCATCTTTTAGCAATAATTTATTCAGTTTCAGGTTAAATTTTCCACCATTTCTTATGACTTTATTCTTGAAAAATTAAATTAAGTTTTTCCTTTACCAGAACTACAAAGCTGTCAAGGAAATTTCCCAAAGTCTTCTTAGTCCAAGTCTCCTTGTTTCAAAACCAACTTTTTGTGTGAGTACAGATTGTATTACGCTGGACATTGTAAGTATGTTTTGGGTCATAAAATCACAGAATAATTGAATATTTTGGGTGGGAAGGGACCTTAAATATCACCCGCTTTCAATCTCCCTGGTGTGGGCAGGGACTTTTAGGACTTTTCCCTCAATCAGCTTGCTCAAAGCCCTATCCAGCCTGGCCTTGAACACTTCCAGGGATGGGACATCCACAACCTCTTTGGACAGCCTGATCCCTGTCTCAACATCCTGATAGTAAAGAATTTTTTCCTAATATCTAATATCAGCCTACTCTTCTTCATCTTAAGGCCATTCCCCCTTCTGCTGTCACTACATGACCTTGTAAAAAGTCCCTCTCCAGCTTCCTTACAGGCCCTGCTTCAGGTACTGGAAGGCCCCTATAAAGTCACCCCAAAGCTGAACACTTCCAACTTTTTTAGGCTTTCCTCATAGGAGAACCGTTCCAGCCCTCTGATGATCTTTCTGGTTCTCTGGACTCTCTCCAACAGTTCCATGTCTTTATTTTGGGGACCCAAAGCTGGATGCAATATTCCAGGTGGGGTCTCACTGGAGAGGAGCTGAGGGACAGAATCCCCTCCCTGCCCTGCTGCCCACGGGCTTTGGATGCAGCCCAGGACACGTTTGGGTCTCTGGGCTGGGAGTGCCATGGCTGGGTCATGCCCAGCCTCTCCCCCACCAGCACCCCCAAATCCTTCTGGGCAGGGCTGCTCTCAGTCTGCTCATCCCACAGCCTGTGTTGATAACAGGGGTTGTCCTGACCCAGGTGCAGCACCTTGCCCTTGATCTTATTAAACCTCAGGAGATTCCCATGGGCCACTTCTTGAGCTTTTTTAAGTCCCTCTGGATGGATCCCATCCCTCAGGCAGTCAAGCACACCACTCAGCTTGGTGCCATCTGTACACGTTTACACTCTGTACAAGTGCTGAGGGTGCATTCAGTCTCACTGTCTGTGGCATCGGTGAAGACATCAAATAACACTGGCCCAGCAGAGACCCCTGAGGGCACCACTTGTCACTGATCTCCATCAGGATCTCAACCATCCACCACTGCTCTCTGGATGCAACCATCACCGGACAGTGCACACATCACTGGAGAGAGAAATCCTTCTCTCTCCAGTTTAGAGAGAAGGGTGTCATGAGGGACAGTGTCAAAGGCTTTATGGAAGTCAGATGAATGACATCTGCAGCCCTTCCCTTGCCCACTGATGGAGTCACCCCATCATTGAAGGCCACTAGATTGGTCAGGTGGGACTTGCCCTTGGTACAGCCATGCTGGTTATGTCAAATCACCTCCCTGTCCCCCATGTGCCTTAGCACATCTGCTAGGAGGATCCGTTCCATGATCTTCCCAGGCACAGGCTGAGAGTCCCCAGGGTCCCCCTTTTTATTCTTTTTTAACATGGGTGCAACATTTCCCTTTTTCCAGTCACCTGGGACTTCACCTGACTGCCATGACTCTTCAAATATCACAGAGAGTGGCTTGGCAACTACATCACCCAAATCCCTCAGGACTCGGGGATGCATCTCATCAGGTCCCATCAACTTATGTGTATTCAGACTCCCTAGGTGGTCACAAACTTGGTCTTAACTTACAGTGGGAAACACTTTGCTTCCCCCACTCATAATCAGAAGTATAATTTCAATAAAAATACAAGTAATATTAGCAGCAAATTGTTTACTTACTGCAGATGAGGGAAATATCCAAATACCAACAGAAAGAAAAACTGTTTTCATTTTAATTTACCTAAACCACCAACTGAGTCAACAACCCACAAACTGACTCATTTACATATAGGTTTTCACCAGATCTCTCAATCATTTTGCATAAAATGTTAAATTCTGAAAAGATAAGTTTTCTCAAATGTCAATAAAATTATTACCATCTTCAAACATGAAATCCATGGTATTTTTATAAAGAACTTCTTGTCATTATGTGGTTTTGGATTGCTGTCATATCCAACTGTTTTCCAGTGCATTGACATGTGGAATTGACATGACTAATATGTAACTTCATAAAGTTTTCTCTCTATTGCTCTCCTTCTGTGTAAATTTCTCTCAGTGTTGCCCATTCAGTTCCAGTTCCAGCTTACACAACGGGGTGTAGGCTTTGAGCTTGATCTGTAGGAAACCACTGTTCAAAGCAGAATCCAACTCACCTGTGCCTGTGCTGCTGAATTCATCCAGTGCCTTTTTCTGGATTAGCAACCCTTTACTAAAGAAGGGTAACTTTAAACCACAGAGTATTATCCTAGTGAAATCCAGATGAGAGGCAGTGAAAGGATGTAAAATCCAGCTTTGGTCATCATCTACCAGCATGAAACATGGTATTATAGCCAGCTGAACATGGAAGACAGGAATTCTTACAGATAATAATGTGTGAGAACATCATGGATATAACAACAATTCTTGAACTTCAAATAGATTAAATTCTTTGTATTTTTTAACCTCCAAAAAAAGGGAATACCTGTGTAAAACCAAGTATTCCTCCAGAATGTTGTAGTTTCTCTGCAGTACTGCGTTTTACTTTTACAAACTGTAGCATTCTGAGCATCTTATGTGGCAGATTCTTATTTGGAAAATAAAATCAATACATGCAGGGATTGCTTCTGAAGCTGGCAATGGTATTGCACATGTTTCTCTTACATAATGAATAGGGACACTAAATTTAACACAATAGAATCTCCTAACTATGTATTTAAAAAAAAATTTTAGGATCATGAAGTGCAAAGAGAAGGATACTTCTTCATTAGCTATTCAATATGGCTACAGATTAGAAAGAAAATCACCTATTAGAAACTTGCTTTCCATAAATAAAAAGCCTTGTATACAGAAATCAAGCTCTGCAGAAATCTTGATTACAGAAAAATATGTTAATAAGTACTACAAAAAGTAAGTTCAAGGAAAGTGTGAATCTAATGCTTTTACATCACCATGTTCATTTAGGAATTTTCAAAATTAGTAAATTAACTATCTCATTTACATTGCACCAAGATCAGAGCTGCCACCACAGTTTGCTACTTGGCATGCAAGCATTATCCACATTTTCTACTCATAAAAACCAGATAAATGTCATTATTTGCCTAATGTCACATAGCAGGAAATGGGAATCAAATCCTGTTGTATGGCCACTTGACATTCAAAGCCCTTCACAACCTGCTTCCTAATATTTCTCTCTTCTCCCATCACCCCCACCTCTCCAGTCAAATAACTTGAGTCCTCCAACTCATTTGACGTTTATTTGCTGTTGCCTTCCCGTCAATACATTTGGAGCTCCATTTCTGAACCAAGTTACAGCTTCTCCTCTATTCATTACAGCTCATCTTAAAACCCAGTCCTTCAGGACTATCATGGGCCAGCACAGAAGATGTCCCTGTGTGTGACCAGTTCCCAATCCCTCCTTACCCATATCCACCGACTTTTCAGCCCCTCAGACCTGGTGCAGGTGGGTTTTCAGCCCACAGTGGCTACAGTATTGCTCTTTCTTCATTGAGTTAAATATTTCTCTTCTTACTACAGTGCAGAAAAGGATTCAGTCAAACTAAGTTAATGTAACCAGCATATTTTTAACCATCTTTACACTGCTATTAATTTATGCAACTTTTAAATCCTTGCATTACTTATATATCCTACCTAATTTACCAACCCATTCAGGCTGGAAGTGCATCTTTTCAAAGAGCTTTAAAATTTCCAGCATGTTAGGTGGTAACATAAAATAAATAAGCACTATATAGTTCACTATAGATATTTGAAAAAAATGCAGTATTTCTATATAAAAAGCAGTCTGCATCAGATTTAAGATGGATTTATTTTCTAATAAACACAGGTGAAAGAAAAATCCCTAAAACATATCTCTGAACATTTCACAGTAACCCAGGATAAGTTAGTACTGGAAAAAAAAAACTATGCTGAACATGAGCAATGCATGATAAAGTAAATAATCATCAAAAATTATGAAACTTGTTATACTGTAGAAGAAGAAGTAAGGAATGTATTTGCAGCCAAGTGTGTCTGTGTTGGTGCATTTACATGATTATATACCACAGCCAAAAATTTTTTGAGCTTAGAAACAAACTGGAATTTAACTCCATCTTTTCAGTTTAAAGTTAGTGATTGCTTATTGCTTATTATATTTTCATTGCTTATTTCAAACTAAGAATTTATTTACAAACAAGATTACTTTTTTTAAAAATGTCAATATAACTGACTTTTCAAAAATATAATTTAATGCCAAGTCATAAGATACTCCATTACTGTAGAGCCAAAATGCACTTCAAGAGAAGGTAGACAGTGCTATCCTCCTACAGAGCTCCTGTTACTGTGGTTTTCTTAGTTTTAAAATCTTTGCATTAGAATGTATTTACCTTCTATGTGATATGTTTTAGGAGTAAAAAAGGCACCACTAAAGATTATAAACCTTAGGACTACAAAGTACTCTTAAGACAGAGGATTTGGAAACTATTCTATTTGAAGTTAAGATGCAGACCTGAAGTTTGAAAAAATTCATGGAGATATTTTGGAAAGTTTGGATGGGAGCTCATACTCCTCTACATTTCTCTCATACAGCCTTTGCTCACACTTTGGTGCTTCTACAGTTGAAGGAATTTAGCCAGTTTGTCAAAGGTTCCTGGAGTACCACTCATCTCCTCCTGATGCAGACACGTAAAATAGGTCAGATCAGACATGTCCCATAGTACCTCTTCCCCTTCAGTGACCATAAATGGGACAGAGGGACTGACTCAGCTGCAGAGATCTGATGTAAGATAAATCCCACACCACAGAACTAACAACCCAGCAAGTTTTCTCAAAAGAAAAAACTTGAAATGTTTCTTATCAAAAGCAATTTTACAAAAATAAAAACAACAGACTTTTAAATATCTAATCTAACAGTCTTACTTCTGAGAGAGTACTAAATTGCTAGAGTTGAAAAGGAATTTGGAGCATGTTGATATTTCTCATGAGGTTTGTCAATAGGTGTAGCTTCCAGCCTGTCTGGGATTAGAAAATAATTGAAAAATTGTGCAGAACCCATTTTGCTGTAATTCTCACTAGAGCACAGATACCTACACATGTTGTAATATTTTGTAAAAGCTGGAGCTTTTGAAAGCATTTAAAAACACACATTGTTTTTAGTGAAATCAAAATATTCTTTGAAGGCAGCTGAGAAACAGGATTTCTTTTCCTGGTATTAAAAAAAAAAAAAAAAAAAAAAAAACAGTCCATGTAGCAGTCACCTCAAGAAGCAGAAGTAAAAAAAAAAAAAAAAAACAACAACCATTTTCACGAAAATTTCACTCACATTCCGCTCTTGTGTAAGAAAAAATAAAAGACTGCTTTATTTTGGGTTGTTTGGGGTTTTTTAAGAAAATCAGTTGGCTTCTCTGAACATTCTGATCCTTATATTAACCGAGGCCGATGGAGACTGTCAACAGAGCTTTCAAAGAAAAATGTAGTTTTGAGAAAATAGAAATTCTACCAGATAGTTCTAATAAAAAAAAATAGAATCATCAAAAATATTTCATTTGAGGTAAATTTAACACTACAATGCATCTGAGCCAGATGTGAATGGGGGGACCTTAGATAAAAGAAAGAAGTTGGACGGGACTCTGAGCAACCTGATATGGTTGAAGATGTCCCTGCTCATTGCAGGGAGATTGGACCAGGTCACCTTTAAAAAGTCTCTCTCAACCCAAGCCATTCTGTGATTCTATTCTGATTTTGTGACATTTTGGGTCACAAATTCCCCTTCCAGAGCGTGGCCTCCTGGATCAGGTGAGCAGGGGAGCCTGGCCCAGTGGCAAGATTGGGTTCTCCTGCCCATGGTGGACACACGAGATCTGAGGATACAACTTTTAGGATGAGGACTGGCAAATCCTTCACTCTGTCCTTGGGCTGACAAACCTTTCAGCTCGGGCTGAAAAGCTTCAGTGTTAACATAAAACCCCCAAATTTTAAAAATTTAAATATTTTACCTACTGTAAAAATAAGATTTTAAAGTGGTTTATTCCATTAACATATTTTAATTTTCTATTCTATTTTTGCTCTGAGATGGAGCAAACACAAATGTTAAAACATGAGAGGCTCCTATAAAGAAAAATTCCACATGTTGAGCAGATAAACTAAAACCTCTTCAAGGAATACTCTCTGCTGCAATTAAGGAATGAAAGCAAAAAACCACAAAAACTATCCAGGCAAAACCATCCCAAAATATAATTATTTCCTTGTTCTGTTAGGTCATGTAAAACATAACTTTAGTATCTGTACTACACTGAAGAGTTTTAATCTAATGATCACACAAAACCAGTGGCTCAAGAACTTAAATACAGCAGCTCTACACAGCCACACTGCACTTGGGAGCAATTTCAGATCTCTTGCTCTTCAAGCAAAAACTCACAATCATTGCTCAAATAACCTATATACAACAGCCAGATTTAGAGGAACTGCCATTTTATGTCACTGTAGTAATTTTTGAGGAAGAGTCAAATGTTTCCTGCAATATTTTAATTTTTTAAAAAGTGATAAACACATTCCTATAAGCTTGTTTTAGAACAAGCCTGTTCTGACAGCTGGAAGATTCAAGGAACCGTTCTGTTTTAAATTGCATATTCAAATAACTAGAAGTGCTATTAAAAGAAGCAAATTTTAATTTTTTAAAAAATCTTTCACCTTCCTCCTTTAAAGAAGCCTTCAAAAGTTATGCTTCTTTAAACTCTCTGACTTCAAGGTTACAAAATAGTAACAGATCTTCTTGAATGTGAAGTGCCTTTCTCATTAATATCATCATCCTTGGTTTGCTCGTCTCCACACTTATTTTTTAAGACTTTGTTCATTTGTGAAAGTAAACCAAGTCAATGAAAAAAAATTGGTTCAGCTGTGGTTATAATATCCACAAATTTGATATAAGACCATGATAAATCAGCACAGTTACTGTAGCTCTTTCTACTTTATTCAATTGCCTATTTTCTGAGTTCCCTATTGAGCTATTTTCTCCTAAAATTCAGCGCACTTGCAATTGAATCTTCCCTCTCACACAGATCCTATGCACAAAGATGCACTTTTATTATTTCACAGCCAAGAAGTTCTGTTCCTTCCCATCACCTAGAGCACAGAAATGAGCTGAAGGCCACATTGAAATCCCACCTGCACACTCCAAAGCCCATTTTTTTCAGCTCTCACACGCTGGTGGATCCAGAGCTGCCGCCCAGTCTGAAAGCAGGGGCAGAAGGATGCAGGGGAAGCTGGCTTAGCTGGGTAGAATGATCCAGCTCAGCAGACCATAATAGTCTGTGACATTTTCCTATCACACTTTCTTACCTGGACTGATACCCCGCTTACAATGCAAATACAGGGCTTTTCCTCTCACCCAAGTTAGTTACAGACTTTCCATGGCTACAGGAACCCAGTGGGGCACTTTAATATAGAGACTTCTGGCCAGAACACAGTTACAAAAAACTCAATAAAATACTGTATTTTCTGCCCACACTTAGCACTGCATTAGCAGCTCAGTAGCAAAAATCCATGGAATTTTGTTTCTCATGAAATATTTCTTATTCAGGGCCTGATGAGCAAATACCAGCATAAATTTTGATTCACAATTACTGTGACTATATCTATTTATTTTTCTTCTAAAGAAAAGGTTCTGAATTCCTGCACCTAGAATATTTGTCCACATCAGAATTGTCCTAGCATTCCCCAGAATACCCTCAGCACTGCAGCCTCCTGGCCCCTTCAGTCTGTAAGGGAACCCAGGCATTATTCAGGGCTGCTATTTGTGCTCACTCAGTTTGCTCTTGTCAAAAGGGGCAAACAATACCAAGAACCAAATCAGATTAAACCAAAATCATTCTCTGACAGAAACCAGTAGCATTTGCTGAGGGAAAGAAGGGACAAGAATGGGGCAATAGATCATAACAAGCACATTGGTGTGGCCTTCCCAGCTGCCAGCCATCCATCACTGTGGAATATCCTCAGATCTGCCAGGCTTCATACCAGCCTGGAGAGCTGATCCACCAACAGAGGGTTCCTCAGCAGATCCAAGAAAAAACAGAAATCATCACTTTATTAATATTTTAAAGCCTCATATAATGAAATGGCAACATATTACAGTAGGTAAGATTATTTTAAAAAATCATCCTTTTTGTCTTTGCACCACTTGACTTTTTCTTGATAATTCATCCAAAAAATACCATATGTGACTTTGAAAAAAAGTCATACTGTGAAATCTGGAAGATACAGTCAAGAAGGACATTAAAGCTTTTTGTCAAATATGAAAAATATTACTTTCCTGTTGCTACAGTAACATCTTCCTAACAAGCCCTTTAAATTTAAACACTGTCTTAAGAGACTGCTAGGTCAAGTTAAAAAGCACAGTCAAGCTCCTCAGAGGAATCCAGTTCATATTCAGCATGGGGAAGGATGGAACAGAAAAGGTGAACTGAAGTTTTAATCTATTTCCATAATGACTTCTCACTTGCTGTGGTCTGTCCTACTTTCTTTCCCCTTAGCCACCCAGTAGTCTCTCTTGTGAGGAGAGAATTCTCAATGGTCTCTCAGGAAAATTCCCTAATAATTTTTTATCCTAGAGCAACTTATCATCTTCATTAATAAAAAAAAATAAAAAAAATAAAAAAAAGCTTACATTTGCAAAAAGATATATTTGCAGAAATAAGTTTTCACCTCCTGAGATGAAACCAAGACTAAAAAGCTGTTTCTAATTTGTCACTTATGGAGAATAACTACACACAGATAATATATGAACTGAGAAATTGCAGAGTGAATTCAAAATTCATTCATGAGGCACCTGGGGATTCTGACAGGAATTTATATTTATTTTTTCTGCAACTATGCAATTATCTCACTGGTCTGTAAGGTAAGGTCCAGAGCTCAAGTAATTCTTCTGGGGAAGCATTGGTAATATGCGTACTGAGGATCATCTTTGGAAAAGGAGGAATAACCTCTTTCAGTTTTCATGCATGTATGAAAACCTAC
This sequence comes from Taeniopygia guttata, assembly GCF_048771995.1. Taxonomy (NCBI): domain Eukaryota; kingdom Metazoa; phylum Chordata; class Aves; order Passeriformes; family Estrildidae; genus Taeniopygia; species Taeniopygia guttata. The sequence continues at coordinate 9,803,536 of NC_133026.1, forward strand.
ATTTCCCAAATGTAGGTTTTACAGTCCTTCCTGGGTGTCAGCAGACATCCTACTCATTGGAGAAGAATAAAATCAAACCTTCTAGCTCATCTAAATTTGTGCCATATCAAATTTTTAAGTTAAATACACAAAGTCTTCTTTACTGCACAAGGCACTACAAACAGCAGATTCAAGGCAATTTTAGGAATGTTTATCTAGTCTTATTTTAGAAGCCTTGTTAAAACTATCTTACTTGGAAATGCAATGAATTCTTTGAGTAACCTTGAACATGTATGCAAGTGACAGCACTATGAAGTTGGAATTACAAGTTTTTCTAGTGTGCAAAATTTTGATGTGATCTAAGTGCTCAATTACCAGCTAAATGAGTGGAACAAAGGTCAAGATTCTACAAAAATTCAAAGAACAAAACTGCTGTAACCTGTATTTTTCCATGTTGAAAGCATAAGGGGTGAACACTCATGTTTACTAAGTGACAAAATCATTTACTTATAGTTGGGCACATGCTTAACTCTTTGCATTGGCAGTCAGTACCAAAATTAAACAGACAGACTTAATCACAGCTTTCAGGTAATAAATTATAACAGAAATAGCTCTTCTTTGATTTATGTAGTGAAAAAATATCATCATAATAATTGATAACACATTATTCACAAATGAAATGTGACTAAAAATAAATTATGAATAAATATAATGTAAAATACTGTGATAGGAAGAAGTGTTAAGAAACTACTGAAATTAATCTATTTCCAACAGAACTGCCAGTTCAACTTTTACTTACAAAAACTAGGAAAAAGAGCTGTTGCATACTGACTCCAACGTAACAGATTAATATTAGAGTACTCTGACTGCCAGCTTAATAATGTGTGTTCAGGAAGAGCTGTATTGGTAATGTGTAAATGGTTTGGGAGATTTTTTTGGTTTTGGGGTTTTTTTGGTTTTTTTTTTGTTTTTTGTTTTTTTTTGGTTTTTTTTTTTTTTTCTCAAAGTAGTGTTCAGTTGACATCTATACAACTGGGAAGGACTTTCCAGAAGTTCCATGGCAATGACGAAGCTGGTCAAACATAGTTCTGTTAGCACAGCTGAAGGGCTGGAAGGTGGGGAGAAATCCCAGGTATGAATGAGCCTTCTCCCAAGACAAACCACAGCAGAAAGGCAGGTTCTTCCTGTAAAATCAGTATGCATTTTGGAGGATGAGACTTGACCAAAAATAATCTGTCCCTGGGAAATGTAATTAAGCATTCTGACACTTACTTTACTCTGGCAGTCTGGTAAAGATTACAGATTATGGAATGTTATGTGGTCTTTCTCCACACCTATTCTTTTGTACCATAGCTGTTTTACTGAACTCTGCATAGAGTAGAACACTTGCTTTTCATTTAAACATGAACATTGTCCAGGCTTGGGGAGTGACTTAGGTGTGGCCAGCTAAGGGAACACTGTCCTCTGTTTCCCAGAGTGACATTCCCATACAAGGTAACACTCACACCCCATTCTATGGGACCAGGGGTGGAAAATGGAGCTCCATCAAATCACCAAAGCCCATCATCTGGCAAGAAGGATTCCCCACACTGAGAAGAATTAAGCAGAGTATCTTGGTCAAATAGAAGGAAAACATGGGAGCTCCAGAGCCAAGTCTGTCTTCCACACTACAACAGAGACAATGGAAAACTGACTCAAAAGAAAATGTCCAAATATTTATTTGGTAATGCTTTGTCTTAAATAGAGCTAAACATATTCTATAAAATCAAGCAAGCCCTGTTTAAATATTTGGTGTCTTAAATCCAGGAACCTTGGACTAGTGGCATCAAAAGGAACTGAACCTGCAGCCTCTCTAATTTACACCAAACACAGAAACAAAGTCAGGAAAACTGGTGAAACTACTCATTAAAAGTTGTATTTTACATTACTTTCTTGATAGCAGAGTCTCCTTGTGCAGGGATGAACTGATCTGAGAGCAAGTTGCCTTTATTCTAATTCCAGATGGTGAAAAAGAAAGACTCTGAATAACAAGAGTGTCAGCTGGCCAAACATATGTAACATAAATTCAGATTCTGGCAGTTTCATGAAGACTTAGGTGATGCTCATCCCTTTACTGCACTACTATTTAATTTAGTCTCTCTGGCATGAGTCTCCCTAACTGCAAGAGAAAGAAGTACAACCACACTCCTTTTACAACCTGTGTGGCCACCCCACCAGTGGGTAACTGATCCTTTCAGAGCACTTCCCTACCTGCTAAACTGTTAAAATAGTTCCATAACCTGAAGAGGATAACAAATTGTTCTAGAATTCTCTCAAGTTAGTCTTCAATTAGGAAAGTTTGACAACTGGGTGTGATCAGTTCCTTCATTCAAGCTGAATCCAAACTGTGTGTTCCACTCTCTGAAACAGCAGCCATTTGACAGCTGTTTATTCTCAAGCCTGTGTGTTGTGCCCATTTCCTCCTCCCTGCTCAGTTATTTACTTTCAGATTACAAACTCATTAGAGCAGGTGTTACTCAGAGAAACAAAAGCAAATGGACAGAAAATAACCCGCCCTCATCCCTAGGTCTTTGTTGGGCAGCATAAAATCCAGCACACATAGTACTAAAACAACCTTCCCATTCTGCTTTTCAAATGTCACTTGATTATAGCATTATAAATTTTATATTGTCTGAAAGTGTGACTGGTTACTTCCAAAGAACATGACTGTTTTATTTTCCTGCAGTTCCTACAATGGATAGCATAAGTTAACTTCGGAATTTCCTTAAAAAATTCTGTTTTAATTCTTGTCACATTTATTCTGAATGCACATTTTTTTATTGCCTCTTTTTGTCCTTGGAATTTATCCCCTGCATCTAACATATGTTGGTAAACTGTATTTATGAGCTGACCTAGTTAACTAAAATAAATTTCCAGGTAGGTAGTACTAACAAGAATATTTTAACAACTTTAAAACTGAGGTAGACAAATTTGCAGAACCAGACCCCAGTTTTCAAGAGGAATAAAAAATAGGAGCAAAATAAAACAAATACAGCCAAAATGATACTTTTTTAAATACAGACCAAACAAAAATCAAAATTTAACAAATAATCTGCACTGAAAAATATTTGGGGTGGAGTTATGTTTGTCAACTGTGTCACTACCTCCAAGGTGACCTACCTAAATGCTTGATGATATTTAGCTTGGTATCTTGTTTTCATTAATATTCAGCTATCTCCAAATAGACTAATTCCAAAATTTCCTTTTCCCCTTCTTTTTTTCTTCTTTTAGGATGTCAAAGTAAGAACTGGGATAGTCACCAGTGAGTACAGCCATCTCCAACAAACAGATTGATGCCATGAAGAGAAGAGGCAGCTGAGCTGAGCTGGGCTGGGAAGTGTGGCCAGCCCTCAGAAGAGGCTTGGTGGAAGATTTTGCTACTTTGAGTAAGGCATTGACTGACTACATACTGAGACTACTGAGCTTTGCTGAAATCTAAACCGGGAAGGAGGATTTCATAACAGCTCACTAAATGTATTTGATAGTTAATATCTATCACATCAGATATCAAATAAAGCTGAAACGTAAGTATTTTATATATAAAGTATTCCATACTACAAATTAAAATTATAACAAACCATTTTTTTCAAGAGAAATAAACAATAATGTATACATTCTTAAAAGAAATACAATAGGCTATTTTTTAAAATCAGCACTAAAGTGCAAATGCAATTGCATTTTATAATGTCTGACTTATAAATCTACCCCTTTTGAGTGGCCAAGCTAATAGGAGACTATCTCTTACACAGACACAGTTAAAGATTTCATGCTTTTGAGACCTTAAGAGAAATAGTGGCATAAACTAATCCTACCCTCAAAACCCATTTCCCTGTTGCCATGTCATGGACACCAGCACAAATACCAGCACTGATTTCACTGCTTGTGAGCAAGGCTGTGGTTTATATCCATTTTTTTTTTATTTAATCTAAACCAATATCCCTTACAAAAGCAAGATCAACAGTCACTGTCAGGAATAGCATAAAATTTTGTTACTGCCCTTCTGTACTGCAAAGCTGCAGGCTGGCAGTAGTTTAAAAAAACACAGACAATTGCTTGGCACACAAACTCTTCCTCAGGCCTGAATATGAGGCATGACCTTCCAGTGAAGTAAAGTGGTTGCCTGAAACAACTGCTCTGAGCTTAACTGAATTGTATCAACCAACTAAAAAGTTGTAGAGAAAAGACAACTTCTGCTCTTGGTGCAGAGCAGAATAATAAGATTATACGGTTATAAGGTTATAACATCTTTACGCCTTTTAGGGCAGCAACACACAGACAGGTAATCATCTCCTGCAGAATAATGTGAGCAGAAGATTTCTGAGCACCAAAAATTCAAAACACCTCATTCAGCATCCATAACTGATTTTCATAAGGTATCTTGTAGAATATTGAGGTTCAGACTTGAGAGATCAAAGATTAATTGGGGAAGAGGGAGTAAAAAAGGGAGACTTACATGTATCTGGATATTTCCTGAGGTTTGCTGAACTTGTTAAGTTCATTGCAGTACATAATGTATGTTTGGTCCCTACTGCATTGTTTTCTATGAGGATATTTGGAAGTCTGTGACATTTTGGGAGACACAACCTTCCCTGCACATTACCTTGTTCTCTCTGGCTGTGATTTCAAGCTTATGTAACCATCATTGCATGCTGCTAAGCTATGACTGAAAGAAGAGACCTTACACCCACTACAACCAGCTGTACTTCCCATAAAACTTCTAGTTACTCATTTTACATGTAAAAACAGCTTGTTTAATCAATATGTTACTTGGAAGCAAAATAGACAGCATTGTAAGCACTAACTCTCTGTCCAGAGAGACTGTGTATCAACAAACTATTTGGTTTGGTTTGGTATTTAAGTACCATTTGCTGAAACAAACTATAGGGGGGAAAAACACAGTAAGATGTGATCATTTACTAATCTACTTCTCAAGAAACTCCTCAAAAAAGAATAAAATCTATAAAGTTTAGTTCCTCTAATCTTCAGAAATAAAACTCCCTAATTGTTGGATGAGTATGGCTGTTCTGAATGGCAAACTCTTACTGGGAATGCAGGAATGCATTGACACTGTGGGATGGTTGAGGTAGATATAGAACCCTTCCACCACCTCACAAATAAAGGCCTTAAAACTCACATAAGAAAGATCATTAATGTATGTACACATTGACATCCATTCCCTTCACGCTTTCCCTTGACTGTCCATAACTGATGTCTTCATGGTCCTCTTCCTCCAGCCCTCTAATACCAGACACCCCTGCCTTTTCCTCTGCCTTGCCTGCAGAGCTCCTGCACATTTACCTGCTTTTTCCCCTTGGCTTGCTCATTCTGTTATGCCCATTTCTCCTCTCTGTCATTTGGAGGTCCCCTTCACTTGTTTGCAATTACCAGAGGCTGATTTTCTCAGAGAAATTTCTTTCAAATATTACTATTATCCATTAATCATCTCACTTCAGTCCCTTATGTGACAAACCCGCTTGGCTACTCATAAAACCTCCCTAAACAGCTCACTGGCAAGACCTACAGATCTCAGAAAGGTTTTGAAGAAATGTAGCTGGTGAGCCTCAAGCAACCTAACTTTAGTTTAAGCTCCTTCATTAGTCTCACCTAGTGGGGAAAGACATGTGAATCACTCTCCAAATGTGTTTAACTCTCCCCCAGTTTAACCTGAGCAACGATTTTTGAAGAGCTGAAGTGCAGTACCTACCATGTAGATATTTACAGATATTTGCCCTAGCCTGGGAAATGTATTTAAGATAATGCTAAGTGGAAAGCAATAGCTGCACTCAGGGAGACATTTATCTGACCCGTGTTAGATATGTACAGTTGGGTAAAATTAATTGAAATTTATAAACTAGAAATAGGTTAAAAGGAGCCTAGAGTGATTAGCTCAATTAATTACATTTAGTTAGATGATTCCCAACCCTTACATGAAGAGAAATAAATCCTTTCTATTCCCAGAGCAGTTTCTCACAGTGTATATGCATTTCTCAACTCCACTTTTTGCCACAGCTTGGGTCTGAAATAATGAATTAATAGTTTTATTTTGCAAATCTCTTATCCTTCTAGTCACCTTCCTTCATGTTCTCATGCCTCAGACTTACACACTGAACATCTCAGGTTTGCTGCTGCAATTGACTGTTTCTTCCAAGAGAAAAGGTAACTCCATTTAATCTTAAATTTACATCTTTACAGATCATATATAACTCACTAATCTCCATTTCTGATTATTCTAAATAATTAATTTCTCATTCTGTCCTTTAAACATCCACATTCCAACATGCTTCTCTCTATTCCTTGGCTTCTCTTCTGCTTGCTTTCCTTCTTCATCTGCATCTTCACCTGCTTACTCCTCATTTGCAAATATAAAACTCTTTGACAAACAACAATATTACTCACTGCCTTCCTAGATTATTAATAATGACCATGCTGAGCCCAAACAAATACACATCCAGCTCAGCACTTCTGTGATGGAAGCTAGCAGTGAACTTTGCCTCTTGGAGACTTTCCTCCTCTGCCAAAATTATGCTCAAAACCAAGTCAATCTTTCCTCCAGTACTGAATTTCCTCCCAAATTTGCCTGCTTTGCCTAAACACCAACACAGGTTTTAGCAATACAGTACATACAATGATTTTGTAAGAATAACTGCATAAATTTTAGCTAAATTTTAGGCTACATTGTCAGTGGGATGAGACCAAAATATGTATCATTCTCAGGCAGCTGGAATATACCTTGTCTTTTGACTTGCACAAGTCTCCTTACGGATTTGGACACATACGAATGATGGCAACCACCTACAGCTGAGCTCATGTTCTCGTGCTCTTTCCAGGCAGTGGCAATCTGACTGACACAGGGGACCTCAGCTCCTCTCCGTCATGAGCTCAGCACCCCCAGGGACTGCAGCTGCCCTTTCCTCCCCGTGGCAGTCCCAGCACAGTGCTGTCTATAACCCACCCTGCTCACAAAGTACACAGGCCACTGCCTGCCTGTCAGCAGTGTGTCAACGTGAGCTGCCCTGGGCTGTGTCAGCAGAGCTGCCCAAATGTTCCGGGATCTCTCTGCCAGGAGGAAGGCAATTCCCCCCAGAAGGCTGCCTGACGTCATGGAACCATGGTGGTGTGCTCTGGTGAGGTTTAGAAGGGCTGGGGCACACTCAGGTAGGAAGCAGAGATAAGATTGTCTTGCCAAAACCTTCTCTGTTTTCTCTTAGTCAATAAAACAAACAAGAACACACAAAAAAAAAATCTCCCAGGAAATCCCATCCTATGAGCAATCTTAAGAGCACCATGCAACTGCTTCCTTTTACTGATAGAGAAATAATTCACTTCCTGTCCACTTGCAACTTTGAACACAAACAAGTTACAGTAAAAAAGCTATTGTAGAACAGTCGTGGCATGATGCCAACAATATTAATGCATGTTCTTACCTGTAATTCAGTGGAACTGACAGATAGACATGCCTTGATATCAATCTACCTTAAAGCTGCTTTTTAATGTAACTGATAACTTAAGAAACATTTCTAGGATATGCAAAAATATTTTTGATGAAGGGAAGAATGCAGTTTCCTACACTGAATCCTTCACACTCTGAGCACACAACCTTGTCTCAATTAAATTATTTTGTTGTTATTTTTATTTTCTAGTATATCATACATTACACTCCACCATCAATAATTACATCAAATAAATACATTATTAAAAAAACAGAGTGCCTGTGAGAAGTTCCAAATTAATGCAACTGGAAAGTCAGTCAATTGTTTTTTGTACTGAACAGATGGTAAAACTCTATTTCTCCTACTTTCTCAGCCAGTCTGCTGCAAGCCCCAAACCAGAACTTTGGTGCAAATGCTACTGAAGTCAATGGGAAGGTTGACATGGACTTCAGTGAGCTTCAGCTCAATTGCTGCAAGAAGCAAAACTTCTGTCCTCATGGATCTTCAAAGCAGTGAACAATGATGGCTGAGAAGAGCTGTGGTAGTTCTGTTGAGGTAACATCCACCCAACAAGAACTAAACCAAGATACATGTTTTTAATTCTTTGCCATTCCTCATGCAACACCCATAGATTAAAGCTCTCTGTCACTGCCTCCTTTGCATAGCATTCAAAACACTGAATGAAATGTAAACAATCTAAATAATTTTTTCATCTGTCCTACTCTGTATTTCACTCTTGCAATTTAAGAATCAATACTAGAGAAACACTTTTCACCAATAGAAACTGAAGTCCCTGCTGTTGCAGTTTCTTAATTCTGATCAACTTTAGCCACTTGCTACTCCTAACCCACCTCTAAAATATTTTTTCAGTGGTTAAATATGCACACAGTACTTTGTGAAAGTACTAAACTTAACATGCAACATTTTTTAAGTCTTTAAGTTTCTATCATTTAAATTTAAATCCCAGAGAAATGTAAGACACTGTCTTTGCTCACTGTATGTGTCAGTAACTCACAACTAATGGTTTAGGAGTATATTTCATATTTATAAGCTTAAATGTGACTTGTTTTTTTGTTAGTGAGTTAAAAACTAAATTCACACACTCATTTGACTGACATAAATTCTGCCTGTGGTTAGTTAATACAACTCTGAAGAAACTTTTACACAGTGTATGGAACAAATTTACGTAGAGTGTGGAACAAATGTTTCTGGAAATTTCCACAGCATATCAATGTACTCATTTAAGAGGAAAAACGCATACTGAAAAATGGGATGTCACACAGTACAAAAGATCAAATTATATTGCAAAATCATATTTGGTGAAGGTTATAAGCATCATTTTACACTTTAAAGGTCAATGTAAAGGCACTGCAGCATGCACATTTACTCTTTTCTGGAACACATGAGGACAACTTCTGCTCAGGTACCGGTGTTTTAGTACTAATGGAAGAATGTGATTAAAAATGTTCACAGCTTACTTTGTTATCAAGTTCTCTATCTCACCCAGCCTACCTAAAATGAAAGTAAAGTACCACTGCAACTTTCTGAATCAATTACTCTACTTAAAAGGCTGTACAATAAAAGTGTTTTAGTAGTTGAAGCTCCAGTTTTTACTGAAGGTATTGTTTAGTGTTGCGACCATCGACACAAGAATGGAATAACCCAAACGTTTGGAATTGAGCAAACATGGTGAGGATGTATTTTTCCACAGATGATTACTTTGTAAAACACTTAAAAAGAAGTTCCATTATCTTAAATGAACTGTGTCTTATAATGAATAAAAATTTCTTTAGAATATTAAACACCCAACCACAGTGTTTCATTAAAGACTAATGAATACTACGATTTTTTTTTTCTGTGAAAAAGAGAAGAATATCTCTCCTGGCCAAGACCTAGACAACAAAAAGACAGAGGGAAAAGACTTTGCTTTTCCTTATTTGTTCACATTTAAAATGCTACTATAAATCATCACAGAATGATGAATGATGAAAGGTAAATGTCAAGAAATGAAAGAATGTGTGCTTCTGTTGATAATTGCACCTTAACACCTCACCACAGGAAGGATCTACAAAGCTTCATGAATTATTGAGGCAGAAGAAGCAGGAGTCCAAATTGTGTATCTCAGTTAACTCCAACTTTAAATCTTCTAATTTCTTAAATAAGTTTGTAATTATGTTGCAAAATAAAGGTCAACATTTAAAGACGCTCACTATACTGGAAAGTGCAGACAAAAGTTGACCATAAAAAAGAGGGAAAGAATGAAATTGGATTAATCCATTCCATGAAATGGTAAAGGTCATGAACTTCTGCTTCTCAAACAACTTTTAGGAAGATTTCCTGAAATAATGGGGGGAAAAACACAATAAAAATATGTTTCTATGATTATTTTGCTTTTAAGGCAGTTTTCAGCACACATTCTGGAGGTCTCATAATGCATCTGTCTTCATTTTCAATTAAAGAAGATGGGACTGCACACAAGAAGAAACCAAATTGGTATCTTTCACCTATAACTACAAATAATCCTAAAACTCAGATACCTTGAACAATTACAGTTATGTCCCCTGATTGTGTCTAAGAATTGTACTCCAAAATTGAACAGAATCTACAATAATAAATAGTTTGAAGTCAAGATTAATGAGACCTGAAACACTGGTCAATAAAAGAAATAAAGGAGCTCTAATGGAAGAGACAGGCTAAAACTGTTTCACTTTGAACAATGCAAACATTTTCCTGCATCTTGTCAAACACAATCAATCCCTTCCCATCTTTCACAGAGATGCCTGACATGTCAGTGAGGTCCCTATCCCAGCAAGAAGTAAGGAGGCTCAGCTTGTTTTGCTGCCATTGAAATGCCTCCAAATTATGCCTCCAGAGCAGTGGATTCACTGAGTAAAATCAAGGCTGCTCTTCCCCCAGTGCCTTCCATGCAAGGACAGCCTTAACTGGCAGGCAGGGATCCTTGCCGAGGCAGGAGCACAGGGAAGCTGGAGGGAAGTAACGAACACACACATTGTTTCTGTGTTTCAGCTACAACAAACTGAAAAATACTCTGTGACCCAAACTGATTTGCAGGTTTTGTATAGGGAGAGAGAATCAAAATCTGACTATCTGAAAGCACAGTGCAGGCTATTGCATTATTAGAGGTAAAAATTACAGCTATTACTTGCAATATTTTTATGCAAGCTTTCTCTTCAGCAGATTAGGAGAAACAGTCTATATCTATAGCAACCAGGAGAGAGGAGAGATGGATAAATCCAGTCCAAGCCATTTCTCCTTAAAACCTTGCATCACTACCTTCACTATAGCAAGCATAATAGTTCATTTTTATTGCCACTTGGCTGAAGCCTCATTATAAACATGGTCAGCTGATTTTAATTCCTTCTTAATAAACAGGATGTGCATGAGGAAAACTGCAGCAATATTCCTCCGGAAGGCTTTCTTTGTTTCTTAAAGGAATTTAATTTTTTTGTCTTAGAAAAAGATTTCTTAAGGATAGTTTGTTTAGCTTTCACTCTGATCTCCATAACCATCATAGGTAGATATTAAAATGCGAAAAAATACAAAATTCTCCTAGTCATGACATTCTTGACTTAAAGTGAGCTTTGGGAAGATACTGTAAGTGAACTGAGACTGGCTCTATTAATAGATATTAGCAGACAATTCAGGTGAGCATACAGTGCTGAATGTCTCAATGCAAGGAAAGAACTGCCAGGGACAGTGTCACAGGAGAATTGCATCGATTTGAAACAGAGTTTGTTTTCAGGATCCCTTCATGCCGGTGTGGGTCCCTTCCCAGGTGGGGATGCTTAGTGCAGATGACACCTTCTAAATGAAGAAGGGGTGAGACGACAATGTTGAGACAACAATGTCTCAACAGAAAGCGGCTGTTTAATGGTCTGCACCGGGGGTTTTCTGACAGCTCTGAAAGAGCCTTAACCCGCAGCCAGTGCTGACTTCCACCTCCAGCAGCACGAGTTGGAGGGGGGACTCCACCAGAGGCAGCATCTGGGGGATTGTGGCCCGGAGATTTCCTGTCTCCTTGAAATATACGGGCAGTTCAGTGGGCTGAATCCAGCAAACCGGGAGAAGGGTTAAATATGTGCAGGCTGCAAGCATTTTCGGGGACTCACCACTGGCGCACATCGATTTTAGGGGCCTCGTGTGCCCTGGCGGAAGTTTTCAGCGTGCGGGGACAGCGGGCGAGAGCCGCCCGCAGAGGGGTCCCCCGAGACGGGACACGGGACACGGCCGGGGCAGGGCAGGAGGTGTGAGGGGCCCGGAGCGGGTGCGGGGGACGGGCACGGGCAGCGGCGGACGGGGCCGGCGGTGAGGGACAGAGGACGGGGCCGCTTATCCGGAGCCGGCGGTGAGGGACAGAGGACGGGGCCCCGGAGCCGGCGGTGAGGGACAGAGGACGGGGCCCCGGAGCCGGCGGTGAGGGACAGAGGACGGGGCCCCGGAGCCGGCGGTGAGGGACAGAGGACGGGGCCCCGGAGCCGGCGGTGAGGGACAGAGGACGGAGCTGCGGAGCCGGCGGTGAGGGACAGAGGACGGGGCCCCGGAGCCGGGGTGAGGGACGGGCCGCTCAACGGCCGCCGTGCGGGCGCGGCCGCGGGGCCCTGCCGCGCTGCCTGCGGGAGGTTCCCGGGCAGCAGCGCGGGCTGCGCTCCCCGCCAGCCCCGCTCCCCCCGGGCCCGGCCCCACTCACCGATCCGCGCCTCGGCGGCGGCCCCCGCGGCCGGCGGCTGGATACGCGGGGCGGCGGCGAGCACCTGCGGCGGCGGCGGCAGCAGCAGCAGCAGCAGAAGGACGGAGCCGAGCGTCCCCATCATGCCTGGCCCATCGCATGCCCCGCTCCCCTGCCCGCCGCCGCCAGCCCTCACTCCATGCCGCCCGCCCGCCCTGTGCCTCCCGCGGCCGCTCCCCGGCTCCGGCAGCCGCAGCAGATTCAACACCCAGGACAGCGACCAGCGCCGCCCGCCCCCGGCCCCGCCCCGGCCCGCCCGGCAGCCGCGATGGGGGGAGCGCTCCGCTCCGCCCTGCCCGCCCCGCCGGGACCGCGGGGAAGCGGCTCCCCCGGGCACGGGCAGCGCCGGGGCTCCTCCGGGCAATGGCAGCGCCGGGGACTCCCCCGGGCAGGGGCAGCGCCGGGACTCCCCCGGGCACGGGCAGCGCCGGGGCTCCCCCGGGCACGGGCAGCCCCGGGGACTCCCCCGGGCACGGGCAGCCCCGGGGACTCCGCCGGGCACGGGCAGCCCCGGGGACTCCGCCGGGCACGGGCAGCGCCGGGGACTCCTCCGGGCAGGGGCAGCGCCGGGGACTCCTCCGGGACACGGGCAGCACCGGGACTCCTCCGGGACACGGGCAGCACCGGGACTCCCCCGGGCACGGGCAGCGCCGGGACTCCCCCGGGCACGGGCAGCGCCGGGACTCCTCCGGGCAATGGCAGCGCCGGGGCTCCCCCGGGCACGGGCAGCGCCGGGACTCCTCCGGGGCACGGGCAGCGCCGGGGCTCCCCCACCCACCTCACTCTCACCGACCCTGGCGGACGCCGGGGTCCTGCCCGCCTCCGCCGGCAGCCCCCGTAAAGATGGCTGGGCATGGGAATTGAGTTAATGTGCTTGTTTCACGCACCTGTACAAGGAGACAATGGAGCCGTACAGGGGCAATGGCCATGAACAGAAACACAAGAAGTTTCACCTCAACGAGAGGGAGAACTTCTTTGCGCTGAGGGTGTCAGAGCACTGGAGCACGCTGCCCACGGAGGTCGTAGAGCCTCCCCCTCTGGAGACGTTCCAAACCCTCCAGGACACGTTCCGGTGTCACCTGCTCCGGGTGACTCTGCTTTGGCAGAGAGGTTGGACAAGGTGATCTCATGTCCCTTCCAACCCTAAAGATTCTGGGATTCTGTGAAAGCAGTCCACCCTATCAAAGTTTTGTCCTGAAACATGTGCCAGCTGAGTGGATCCTCCCTGTGGTCTCCTCAGCAGCTGCTTGTGTACCAGTGCTTTCTCCGCAGAAAATTACTGGCTATTCCAAAGGATTTAAAGAGCCTTCAGGTAAACACCTCTGTGAGTTTGCCTGGGAGACATCCACATGCGTGACATGTTCATCCTCCCCCTCCTGTCCCCAAATCACTCCGTGCAAGTGGAAGCATCTGTCCAGGCTGCCAGGAGGGATAGGGAGGCTCAAGCTCATGGGGTCCCTCCTGGTTCACAGGCTCTCCTTCTCTCACAAATTCACTGTAGCAATACTCAGCCTTTAAAAGAGCAGTCACAGCCACCAAGGTGACACAGCACAGGTGCCATGTCTCCATTCAGGGGGATGTGTTTTTGGCCAGGACAACCAGCTCCATGACTGACCTTATGATGTTGGTCCCAGCCCCCTCTGTCACCTAAACATCTACTTTATTGCTCCCTGAAGTTTAAGATTCCCACGACCTTCTTCATACTTCAGGTAAACAGCTCTAATTATACCTGACATGCTTCATCTCTGGCTTTAACCAGACTGAGACATGCTCAAGGTATTTTAAAAAAGTAAAAATTTTAGTACATGAAGTGGCTTTGCCATAGAGCAGAAAAGCAAATAACCAAAGTCCACAGAACAGATTAACCCTGGAAGAGCAGAGACCTTCCTCCTTGCTCACTTCCAAGGCTTGGGGCAGGGGGGCTGGGTGGGAGCTCATGGGGAGAACTTACAGACAGCTGCTGACAACTCTTGTCCTCTCAGTTTTGCTCTGTGGGAAAACCATGAACCTCTGCGCTGGAAAAAAACCTTCATTGCTTCTAGAACTGGTGCAAAGTCACCTCCTTTCCTTTGTGGTTAAGGTTGGTGACTCAGATGCAAAAAAGGGCAATACCTGATTCAGAAAACAGTATTGCAAAAAAGGGCAATACTTGAATCAGAAAACAGAAATTTCAAAAAAATGTATTGATACTGGATGGTCTTTTCGAACAGTTCTGCTCTTGAGGTCTGTAACATGACTGTTTATGTCTTGCAGGAGAGTGGTTTCGCTAAGCCAAAAGTCCCTTTGCCTCAGAAAAATCAATTTTGACGACACTGAGAAATTTGAGCACTAAAAAAGGAGAAACAAAAAAGGAGGGAAAAGCATTCTGTGGAAAGGACAAGATGAGAAATGAAAGTGCTGAAACATAAATTAGTATATTCTCATGGGTTATGCAAACCATCTGGCTTTAAAAGCTAGTAGTGGGAACAAGGAAAAAGGTCATCAGAATTAGCAGAGAACTGCAAAACAGCTGAAGGTAAGAAAGCAGCAAATGGCAGGCACAGCGAGAGAACAAGTTGTACGTCAAAATACAAAATAGCAGTGATATTACTGGGAACCGGTGCAGCTCTGCAAGGAATGATTTGCATAGTTCCTGTGAATTTATGATCAAATACTATGCAGATTTTAAAAGGAAATTAAAATTCTCATAGCCACTCTGTGCAGAGGATTAGCAAAATAACATTTGTTCAAAAGCATTTGAAGCAATGTGAAAAATGAAGACAAGAAAGGGCATTCATCGAGGACAGGAAGGAATCCTTGAATATACAAATCCAGTAAAAACAGGAGTCAGGCGTCAAGGAAAGACTAAAGAGTCAATCAGTAGGTGAATTAGGCATTTAGAGATAACTCAAGTAGCACTTCTCAGGACTGGGAAGTGCAAGGCTGTATTTTACAGTTTTGTAGTAGGCTTCACCTAACAAAGATATACAGATCTGTCTTAAAGCCCCAGGAGCAGACAGATTGAAGTAATGGGTATTAGGTATAATGAATTTTGTTAATGAAGTGTAAAAACTGCAAGGCTTGAGTCTGTGTGCAAATTAGATGAAAAACAGCATCACAGTGTAAATAACATGTCACATGCATCTTCCTTGCTGGTTCACAGTCATTTTATCAAGACAATTATCAGTGCCAGGGTTTTCAATAGTTCATATAACAAAATAAGCATCCATGTTTAGGTCTATCAACGGTGTGAGGTTGTTTTGATTGTGGTTTTTCTTATCATGTTTTCAATGAGGTTCTGGACTCTGGAAAAAGAAATCCTAAATTGTGCAAGTCATTTGTGAAAACTTCTGGAAAGACTAGAGAAATTACTCCATTCCTGAAGTCAGGGATGTTATGGGGCTCAAACAGAGCGGTAGGACTTGATAATTTTGTAAGAACTGTATCAGCAAATTATTTCTGTAAGGGCATATTTAAATATTTTTGGTAAGGGATTCTAAAGCTATTGAATGGTAGGGTAGAATATCAGCTCTCCCTTGCTAGTGTGTCTGGAGGTGAGTGTGAGGCTTCATGAAAGAATGACAGAACTGAACAAAAAATTCAGCCCAGTGAAAATCCAGTCCAACACATTGAGGTTTAGCATGTCCTTAATTGCTGGAGCTAAGTCTTTTTATGATGCCCATTTAGATGTGAAAAACATGCTAGGCAAAGTAAAAGGAGAGCTGGATAATCTATATGATTTTATGCATGTGAAAGATTTACATCCTTATCCATGGCAACCACAGCTGAACAGGAGTTTTTCAAGGGAACACTTTTCTGTTCGAAAATGCTGTGTTGTCTGACTAAGGTTTTTCATACTTGAGAAATATACTTGTTTTAATCAAAAATCCACTAGTAAAGGCTAGAAAAAGAGATCCAGAGGGGACCAGAAATGGTCCCAGGATGGCTAATTAGCCCAGTAGTCAGGACACTTGTGTTGCCTGGTATTTTAAAGGTTCGAATTTTTGCTCTGGTTGATTCAAAGACATGAACTAACCACTGGATATTTAGGTCAGCCTCTCTCAATTTCACTGGGCCATTCAAGATCATATTAAGAGCAAATGTCCATGCTAGAAAAGACCTTGTAGGTAGTAGTTTAGCATGGGAGAGGCAAGATCATTATAGGATTTATTTTGTTGATTTATTACTGTTTAGAATGAAATATTAGGAGTAGTGAATTAATCAGCTGGGAGTTAATGGTAGAATTTTTTAGAGATGTAAGAACAAAAAGTGTCAAAATTACACAAACCAGACATTGTTTGGGTGTAAAAAAGAAACACAGGATTTAGAGTAGAACATTGCCAGAGAATAAGTTAGGCATAAAGATACACAAAGGGAAAATACTCTTAATACTTATCAATTTGTAAATAATTGTGATATTAATAGAAATACAAGAATTTAAATACAGGGTAGTTAGAGGCTAAGTATTAGAACTTACACACAAAGGTAACCTCTGAGTTTTACTGTTCTGTGTACTTAGTTACTGAGGCTGTCTTTGAAAGCCTTTGCAAGTCTGTTTTCTAATTTCAAATAGGACTTATAAGCATAGGTACACCTGTATGATTGTAGAAATTGCATCTTTTACTGTGCATGTTTCATCCAAGGATCATGGAACTATTTGTCAGTTTATTCAAGTATAAAGAGCCTGAACAAAAGGTCAGTTCCAGCTACGCTAAATACACTGTACCTGCACAGACAAACAAGCCCTTAGAGAAAGAAAAAGCATTAAAATTACCTTCTTCATTTTATTTCTTCCTCTCATCCCCCTGTCCCCTCCACCCTCCCCTCCCCAAATCAAGACTTCTGAACACGTTAATTGCAGATCATTTGTCCTGCTAATGGCCCCAAAGTCCACAGGGAACAATACCTATCAGGCAGTTTATCTCTCAGATTCAGTAACCTAGATATCTTGGCAGAGATTTAAGATGTATTGGGGGGTTAAGGGTGAAAGAATACACCTCTGTGAGTTTGCCTGGGAGACATCCACATGTGTGACATGTTCATCCTCCCCCTCCTGTCCCCAAGGGTTAGAAAGAGAGAGAGAGGCTTGTGCTGTATCTGTGCCCAGAAAAGACAGAATTTGTACTGTTTCATTATTTCCATGTTCTGGATTGAGAGGATGTAGGTAAAATATTCAAAGACTCTAGTCTCTGATGCATGTGTGAGATCCACTACACCTTTCTGAGAGCAGAAAGAGCTGCTTGAGCAGCAGTGATCCTCCTGCACCTTGTGTGTCATTTGAGGACTTCTTTCACAAGACTGTGAAAAATGAGGCCACAAAACCCATCTCTAGAGCCACGTCTTGGGGTGCCATGGTTACAAGAGGAGCAGCACCAATTGCCACTTTGCAGGCTGTTGGTGTGAGCAGTCATAAACTCTGCTCTGGCAGCTGACATGCACCGGGCACTCTTCAGGGTGATCTTGCAGAGACACTCAAACAGTGACTGCAGAACTGTTCACACGTTCATATCCTGGCATATTTTTGTTACATTTACTTGCTATTGTTGAAAAAAAGTTTAAAGTCACAAGATTTATATTCAAATTATTTGAAGGGTGGGTATTGCAACTGTATTGCAGAGGCTGTAATAGCCCTTGGTATTAAAAATATCAAGAAAGTTTAATAAAAATGTTGTATTATGCACTTAACCAGTAACTTCTTTTACTCATGTATGTTGAAAAAGTACAGGTGTGTATAGCTCTGTGTATTTGATCCTTTCAGTAAAAAAAATGTATAACTTATTCCATGTACACAATTTTTAAAACATAGAATTTAAATAGTTAATATAGTAAAGCAATTAAGAAGGAAGGACTTTACTCTGCAATAGTTATAAACAATATGTCTAAAAAGCCATCTAGTGCCTGAGACAGTAAGAGTGTTTACAGCATGAGAAGCTCTACAGAAACCTGGATTACTGAGACCTAAAGACATACCACTCTCTCCTTAGCAGTACAAATACTCACTTAAATCTCTAAAGTTTGGTGGTTGTATTCTGAATTCAGGGACAAAGTTTTAGGAAAAGAAATAGAAAGATCCTAAAGGGAAAAGTATTTAATTGGTGTGGAAATGTATACTCTAAGGTCACATCAGCAGTGATCGTGGTCTTTTTCAATTGTTGAATGATTCATAGTGTAACTAAAAGTATTTGAGAGGATTTTAGCATTGGATACAGAAATTACCGATTTTCAGTATTTTTTATTTAATGTCTATAAAACTAGCAGAGCCTTAGAAATTTTTAATTAGTTCATACTGAATACAGTTTAGCATGAAAATAAATATTTGCAGGGTCTAGAAAATATCAGACTGCTTGATGGAAGATAGTGGTATGATTAACTTTATGAATATCATAGCAATTCTGTTATATCTAAGAATGACGTGTGGCTGTTGTCAGCTATTTTAAAGCCTTTTTTCTTGTTTCCAAAATTTTATGAGAAAATACCTCTGCTCTGGTGCACACTAAAAGTTTTACTCTAGATATTTCAGCATCACTGAGGAACGGGAGTTCAATACAGAGCCAGAAGGAAAAATTCTAGAGAACTGTGCAAGTGCATGACTGATGAAGTTTAAAAAGTGGGAAAAAAAAAAAAAAAAGTAGGTTGATTTTAGTTATGACTGCTGAGATATGAGCCCGTGTTTTATTCCCTGTGCTGTAACTGAATGATAATGGTTTTTATGTGTTTCTGGAAATGAGCCTAAAGTGGAATGTACAAGGCCTAAGAGATGAAATGCAGCTAGAGAAAATTACCAGTGAGAATAGCAAGAGATGTGACTTACATTAACTGAAGACCTAAACATCTTTGTATATGAGTGCTCAGGGCTGACTTCCAAGGCTGTAAGAAGCCTTGGTAACAGACCAGCCACTTCAGTGTGCATGTGTGAGGAAAATTTCCATAATCTCTCCTGCTGGTTTGCTAGGGATGCTGGAGAAGCATCTTCTGTTAATGTAGGCATTTGCAGGTCTGGATTGAACCCAAATTCATTTAATGCTCATCTAAAATTCTAGCTGACTTGTTCAAATACCACTGATGGTAATACCTACAGGAAAAAGTTTGCTGAAGCTGCTGGTATGAAGTTGTTGGAAGAAAAGGCAAAGGTGGAGTGAAGTAACAATGTGTGGATGTCCGGAACCTGTGAAGAACAGACCCCTGGTGTCCCAAGGCAGGGCTACAGTAACTGATGAATCCAACTCTGAGGCCATTCTGGCATCTTTATATTGGTGTCAAGCTATAAAAGGGAATTTGGGCTTCCCTGGGAGAGGGATGGCCTGTGTGAGAACAAGCACAGGTGACTGAGGTGCTCTGGAGCTGGTCCCTTCTGACTGAGAAAGGCTGTATCTCCTGCTAACACCCACTGTCACCTCAGCCCAGCACAGGCTGAACTGGGACTTGCCTGTTTTGTAGTCTCTGGAGACAGATTTTAAAACAAAACCACATGAATCTCTGCTGATTTTCATGGGCATTTAGAGGTCTCAGCACAGCTTAAAAAATTGCTGTCTGAGCACACTATGATGGGATATCCAAGTGAAAGGATTAGACAATTGTAATTTTTTTTAATAACATGTTTTTGTTCTTCAAAACCATCTTGAAACCCTTAGGTGTGCAATGAATAATTAGATTTGGTTGCCATTGATCAAAATTGATTTGAAATGTCAATAGGGAGACAATTTTTTAAATTAATTAGGTTCTTTTAATGGGAGAGAGTTCAAGAACAGTTTAAAAATTCTTTTTTCATCCAGCTTTGCTAATCTGTAAAACCTGATACTTGGTGAATGGATTTTACAAGCAACTATCCCCTGGGATACCCACTCCTCTTGTACTCAATTAAAGGATGAATGAGATTACTGCACTTTGCCATTCTGAAAGAATTGGCCTGTAGTTGATTGAAGCTGGTTATGTGTCCCCCACTTGCTGTACCCGACTCAGAACCTGCAGCCTGGTTCCACTGCTGAGCACCCACAGCTGGAGATGGGTGTCTCGAGGAAACAAGTGTTATAACCTGGCAAACATGAAAATCCATGGAAATTTTTACCTTAATGTCACTGCATTTTTAAGATGGTGATAAGTAAACCTACAGGGAGCCGGAAAGAGACATGAATCACTGTGAAATTCAGGGAGTGCTGTGAGCAGTGCCACAGTAATGCCATTGCAGGAGGTGGGTGTGCACAGCAGGCAGCAGGCTCAGTGTGGAGCTGTGTGCTGAACCATGAGGGGATAAAAGCACTGACCATTTGCTGTGTCATCAACAGCAAGGGCTTTGCATGATCCATGGAGCAGGTACAGGGAGCAGTTCGTGTGGAATGAGTAACTTCTCTTAATGTGATTGAAGATGTGTCACTTGACACATAATCACAGGAGAGATTTAAGCTGTGCACGCCTTCACTTGACTTTTGAGTGCCTGAAATTTCAGCTCTAATAACACTCTTAAACCATGTCCTCATGTGTTTCAAAGAATCATAGAACCTTTAAGGTTGGAAAAGACCTCCAAGATCATTGAATCCAACTGACAACCCAGCAACCCTGTGTTTGCCACAAAACCATATCCCCAAGTGACACATCCACACATGTTTTGAACTTTCAGAGATGGTGATTTTATCCCTTCCCTGGGCAGACTATTCTAATGCTTAACCACCCTTTCAGTGAAGAGAGTGATCCTAACATCCAATCTAAACCTCACCTGGCACAATTTGAGCCATTCCTCTCATCCTGAAGACATACAAGGGAGGATCTGGTTTCACAAAGCACAAAGTGCAGATTCTTGCATTTTTCAGCCCCTTGCTGTGCTGGTGAAAGGAAGTGTGGGACAGCAAATTTTCAAGAAGTCGCCTGAGCTCCCCTTCATTCTTTTCTCCAGCATCTCTCCCTCACTTTGGCTGCCTGTTACTGGAGACAATCTGCCTTGGGGGTAAGCTCATCCTCAATGTTCTATCCAGGAAACATTGTCCTGCTTACTGTAAAACACAGAAGCAAACCTGGTGATTGCCCAGAGGTTAGAATATTTGTTATAGCTGCTGTGTCTCTATAAGGTTCAGGGTATTTTCCTCCTGGTACACTGTAAAGGAAATGTAGAATTGACCAATATGTTAGATAGCAACCCAGAATGGAGCAGGAGCAACTGAGCTCAGACCCTTTTCACTGCAATTTTATAACAATGCTTATTGACATGGGTTATTTAGAATAGAAAAAAATGAATAAAAAACAAAGAAAGCACATAATTTCCAGTTAAAAAAATTAGAAAGTCTTGCTGAAAGCATTCTGGTATCTCAGAGAACAAGACTGCTTTGGCCTACGATGCATTTCTTTTAAAGGAAGGTCACTTTTTGAGAATATGCTGTGATCTGGGGAAAAAAAAAGGTAGGGAAAGTTCATGGTAATGACAGCTGGGGAGAGGAACATTGTTTAGACTACAGTGAAATTACATTATGTGTCTCTGCAAGTACAAGATTATGTTGAGAACAATCATTGTTTTGGAGAAAGTATTAAAAGTTAAATAATAGAAAAGACAAGGCTCTTATTCTGTTCTGAATCACTACTTTAAAAGCCCACCTGTTGCTCCCTGTTGTAGTTCAGAGTGTTCCAATGGAGCATCAAAAACCAAACAAAAATACCTGCTTTGCTTCTCTAGGCAATCTCCCTCCTAGGCTGGGCATTTCTCATTAACTTTTCTGCTCTGTAAAAGAGAGTTTCTACTGTGCATGATGAAGAGGTATGCAAACAGATGAACAAGAGGCTTGCTTTGAGGTGTGTGATATTCTATCATTTCATCTCCTAGGCTGCCAATGAAAAAAGGAAAATCATGGTGAAAAAATGGTAAAGGCGCAAAATTCTACTGGCAGGAATTACATTAAACACAATTAGAAAAAAATCCAAGACAAAAATAAACTTGTAACTGGCATTTGCTTTCATAAGCAGATTAATGTAATTAGAGATAAAAGAGCTGTCCTAAACTGGAACTGCAACAGGAAGCTTGAGAGCCAAGAGAACAAAGATGGTCTTCACAAATAGGTTTATGAAAAAAAAAAAAAATCTGATCCCCTCTCACTATAATTAAAACAAACAAAAAAAGGGAAAAAAAACAACAAAAAAACCCCAACCAACCAAAAAGTGGTTCCATGTATTTTTTTCCACACTCAGTTTATTTCCAGAGTCAAAAGCATCACACCTGCTCAGATGTGCTAATTGCCCAGGAGAGTCTCATCAGATAGCACAGAGTGCTTTCTAATATTAGATCACCCTGGAACAGGCCTGCCTGCTTTTAAGCATTCAATCAATGCATCATGATCCACTGATAAATTAAAATCTGCAGGCAAGGTTCCCTGATCTCTATGTGCTACTCAGGCAGTTTGAGGCTCTGTGATCTCAACTAGGAAGATAAGAATCCCCCAGAGGCTGGCTGACCTGTGATGGATGGCTTAGGAACCAAAGTTTGCTGTCAATTCCAGTGTAGATCAAATCAGGGAACCAGGAGGCTGTAATCAGATCCTTGAGCTCTTTCTTGCATCAAACATTTCTCAATTTCATGGCACGTAAACAGGTTTTGTTTTCTTTTTGAGCTCTAGCATAACATTAACTTTTAAAATTCTGACAATAGGAGTCACAATAGGAGACACAAAAGGAAAAAAAATCTGATCTGGAATATGGTAAACCCACCTTTAAGTTTTTCATTTCAAAATCAGATTCTTGGGACATAGAGGGCACCATGCAAATCTCAGACATTTTTGCTGCGGTCTTTCAGTTTGAATATAGGTTGTTGTGGTCATTGCACATTTCCCAGCAGCTCTTGTACACAAGGCAAAGTCATCTGCTGACCAGCTCAGGCACTGGCAAAGAAGTGATTTACACATCGTGGGGGGACAGACCCATGAAAACCACTGTCCTGCAGACCTAGAGAGCAATCCATGAGAGGGAAACTGGGGACAGAAGAGAAGGCAATGATTTTTGTCAGGAAGAATGATCCCCGTTAAAAAATGACCACTTTTAAATACAGAACAAGCCTTAGAACTTCTCTTTGTGCAGAACTGAGAAAATACTGAGAGTAAAAGCCTTTTCTGTATCCTGTGTATTGGTAGTGTCCACCATGGAGGCTGGTGTAAGAAAGGACAGTTTTTGTCAGTGATCAGTAAAAGGAGCCCATCCTTTCAAAGGAGCTTTTCCTTCAATGCAGGACAGTCACACTGTCCCTAAATAGCCAAAATTAGAGTTACTTTGGGTTTTCATTTTTGTTTTGTTTTGTTTTGTTTCCTAAGTACTGACCTAGACTGGTCTAATTGAATTCGTAGGCTCTTACAGACGCTGTATTTTTCCTTTAGAGGCTGTTCTGAGAAAATAAAGTTGCAAACACCTATTTTTAATAACCATGGCAAGATTTCAGAAAGGCCTGTGCATGAAACCTGAATTTCTCACTAAGAAGCTTGTGCTCAGGTACAATTTTAGGCAGTGGGTAAGTAAGGATGTTAACAGTAGGAAACAACGACAAAAAGAAAAAAAAAAGGGCCAAATCAATATTCTTTTATTCAGATGGAAGCTGAGCTAACACAAACAGTTTATCTAAATGTTTAATAATTACCCCAAAAGGCAGGAAGCACACGTCATTACACATTGCAGAGAACTCTGAAGGAGGCTGGGCTGGCTTTATCCTCTATGTCCTTTGATGTGGGCATGGGGTCACACAGGATTCAGGCACCTCTCCAGCAAGAACTACTAAAATGTACCTGCTTAAAATGTAAGGCTTTACAGCAGAGCATCTGCTACTGCAGCATAATAAAAATGTATTAACCCAAGACAAGGATTTATTGTAGGTGTAGTAAGATGGGTAAGCAACCAACTGAACGGAAGAGGGAACTAGATTAGGCTGAAAAGTAATTACTAATTATGTTTTGGAAAAGCATCTTATTTAATATTTTCATTAATGACAGTACAAAAAATCAGCATGAACTAATGAAATTTTAACATATATTTGAAACTGAGGCAAGCTGACAGAGTATAAAACAAAATGCTAGAATTTTACATAGGAAGAATACAGAAAATTGTCATTTTAAGTAATGTAAGCACCATGAAAAAAACAATTGCCACATTATGTATTTGAGAACCAAGTTATTTTTCTAAGAAAAAGGTGATCCTCTGGTTAAAACGAATGACACAAGAAAAAGATTGGTAACAGTTTCTGCTTACTAGAGTCATGAACAGTAACAAAATAAAAGTAACAACTCCTGCTGCCAAACTGTTTTCAAACACTGGTGACAGATACAACCAAGAGTGAAATTCCCTCTGTGACACAGGATATAATTTTTGCTAGGACCATGATACAGAACTAGAGAGACAAAAGACTGATGAGAGAAGACCCAGAACACATCTATGCTGGACACCCTAACCAAGCGAAAATTCCCCAGTGACTGCTGAGCAAATTAAAGCCAAAGCTACAGCACTGCTGGAAACCTCAGGCTCTGGCTTAGGTCATGCTCAGACAAGCAGCCACACCGAGGCCAGGACCAAGAATTCTTATCCAGAGCAATTAGGCAAGATCTGTGCCTATTTACAAGGGCTTAATGAACCTGAAGAACTGCTGGAAAGCTCTGCAGCTGTTCCTGAAAGCTGCCCTTGGCCAGCTGCTTGTCTGGGTGCCAGTACTAAGCCATGCTCTTCTCAGACATGGGCAGCTGCCACAACGGGGCCTCCTGGCACAGGCACAGCTGGACGCTGCAATGGTCTTGGTCTGCAAGACACTGGAGAGGATCAGCAAAGAATATGGAAAGGTCACTGCTGTGGGTCATGGTTTCACATCACAGTCATTATGGAGGGTCTGTAACTAGGAATCCTTCAGGTAAGGTGAAAGATTTGGTCAAAATTAGTCTGATTTCCCTCTGAAAGTCAAAAGACCTCAGAATACTTGAGAGCAGCACATGGGAGTTTAAATATAAAGTGAGTTGCAGCTCTCATGAAGTAAACAACAGGTGCAAGGTGGAATTTTTTTAACTTCCCTGGCTATTCTGAAGGTTTGTGTGCTTGGATCCATACCTGAAGACATTTATTTGCTAAGGAAGAAGCTTGAGAATTTCTCCTGGTTTTCCTTAGCTCACAAGTTGAAGCTGTGATAGGTGGCAGATACAGGGCTTTGTTTCCCATCCAGACAACAAAGCAAATGAACATTGTCATTACAAAAAAGGCCCCAGTCCTTACAAACAATGTTGATTACTGAAAGTAGTTCAAAGTTATTACTTTTTTCAGTCTCATTGATCCTGAATGCATATGCACAAAGAGAAGAGCTCCTGACATGGCTCTCACAGGTACAATTGTGTCCAGAACGTTTCCTCTGCGGGCAGCTCTTCATCACCAGCATCTTCCAGTGCCAGTGCCCAAAGGAGTGTTTTTTTCTTGCTCATTTTTCAAGCAATTTTATTAATCAAAGTCAGGTTCAACTTCTTCAAAAAGATGAACAGATCCCTAAGATTAAGGGAAGTTTTCAAACATATCCAAAGAACAACAATTCTTCCCCAACAGCACTTTTGATTAATAAGATGAAACAAGTCTGTTTTACAGGTTTACAAAAGATAACAGCTTAAGAAATGTCCTATTTATTTGTCTCTTCCAAACAGAAGGAGAATGTAGATTTAAAGTTTTGCAAGATTAAGGTTTACAATGAGAACAGCAAGTGAAACATAGAACTCCTCCAATATTCTTGTGAAATTTGCCACAAAGGCTTAAGGACAAAGCCCTGACAGACCATGACTCAAGGAATGCCACCACCATTATTTGTGTTGAAGAAATCCAATGATTTTTCATGGCAGAGCAGTTTAGTAGAGCTGGACTAGAAAGTGAGCTGAAATACATTCACCAGCTACAGGACTAACACAAAATTATTTCAACCCTCTTAAGAATCACTTGAGTACCAGCCATCAGGAAGACAAAGGTTTATCTTTAAATATTTTACCCTACCTAGCAGTATCACCTCTGAGTTCTTCAAAGGAAATCCACACATTTCTTATGTTGATGGAATAGCCTTTATTTCCTTCCTAGCTGACAGGGCTATTGCATCTGTACCATGAATTCCAGGAAAAAACCAAAGCTATACACTGAGGAAAAACAAGGCAGTAAATTTGGATTATTTTCTAATCTAATGATATGAGCAAATACTGAGAGAATGAGAAGCAGAAAAAAGAAACTTATTTACATATTCATTGAGTAATTTGTATAATCAGAAGATTTAAAAGGTCATTACCGGAACACCTGCCTGTTAACAGATGTAGAAGAATGAAGGCCAAAGAACACAGTTTTTATAAAGATGCTGATAGATAAACAGTTGGCAGATTTGCAGCTACCTGCTGGGGCAGCATTAGTTCCTTTGGTCAGGCCACTGTTGTGGATGAGGTAAATCTGGAACTCATGAATCCATGCACACACTGACAATCCTGTTGCAAAGCTTGCCAGTTTATTAAGAACTCTTTGCTTTTAAATATCAACATTCCAGGTAAAACAGCGTTTATCCAGTAAGAAAGTTTTATATATCAACTCAGGTATGGGTCTGATGTTTGCACTGACAGCAGATATTGAAAAAACCTTACAGTCTCTTACCACAGAAAGAAAACCAGCAGAGT
Source organism: Taeniopygia guttata (assembly GCF_048771995.1). Taxonomy (NCBI): domain Eukaryota; kingdom Metazoa; phylum Chordata; class Aves; order Passeriformes; family Estrildidae; genus Taeniopygia; species Taeniopygia guttata. Next base: position 9,830,334 of record NC_133026.1, read on the forward strand.
AGATGCTTGTTTAGACAGATGGGAGGTACAGCTTTGCACAAATCTTAATCAAGAATGAAGAGCCTGTCTTAATTTGGCCAGATTGGTTAACTTCAGTGTCAGTGCCACTCAGTAACACTGGAGACTCAATATTCATTGGCACAGGCCCACAGGTCAAGCCTATGTTTAATAATTAACACACTTCTCCCCAGCATACTGGGCACTGAATCACCTGAATGTTCAAGTTATGAGGAAGCTCAGGGGAGAATCTGGTCCAATCCCTAGCTCAGTAGGGTTAAATCCAAAGCTATAACACCATGGATGGTCATAGCCCTCCCTCCTTGTCAGCCAAGTTCTGCACATCTCCAAGGATGGGTATTCCACAGGCTTTCTGAGCAACCTCTTCCAGTTTCATTTCCCTCTCATAATGATTGTTTTTCATGTCCAATAAGAAATTCTCTTGCTCAAGTTATTTCTGCAGCCCCACATTCTCATTCATTCATCTCTGGGGAAAGTCTTTCCTTTACTCTCCTGCAGGCAGGTGCGGGCAGCAAGAAGCTGCCCTCATGCAGGTGCCTGTGTGGGTGGTGCAGGATTTGTCCCATCAGCTCCAGGTCTTTGCTGAACATCAGGAGATGCCCCTCGGTGTCAGCTGTGGCTCCCAGCTGCTGTCATCTGCCATCAGTCCGAGGTTGCTGCTCACCCTGTCACCAACCTGCCCTGGCAGCAGGGCCTGCCCTCAGTAGTGCCCCAGCCACAGCTGCCAGTCTCACTCCTTAGCAGATTATTCCTCCACTCTGATGGTCCAGCCAGTTTTCCACTCATCTTCCAAGTCTATCCATCCATCCCATCTCTCTCCAGTTTGGCTGTAAGGATACTGTGCAAGACTGTGTAAAAGTCTTTGCCAAGGATAGGAAACAGGACACGCTGTGCTCTCTCTTCTTCTACAAAAGGCTGGGAAGTCAGATCGGTTAGGCAGAGTTTGCCCCTGGTAAAGCCATGATGGCTATGCTCAATCACCATTTTGACCCTCACATATATCAAAATAAGATTCATTTCCATAACGTCTAAGAAATATGCTCTAGTCCTCCCAGGAACTGAGGTTACATGCAACTTCAGTCTCAGGAGTATATATGATACAATTATTATTTGTTTTACAAAAACAAAGATACAAAAATACTGATTTTGCACTCCCCTCAAGAAGATATTTGTATACAGAACAACCCCTTTGCAGCTGTTAAAAAATCTTTACTATTACAAAATGTCTATACACACTTTTATACATTTGCTTACTTTAAATGTACAGAGTAACAGAAAATAATCTTAAGCAATTCAGAAGTTTACAAGGTAACTTTTTTACAAAGCAATACATCTTCTCTTAATTTTCATGACAAAAGCTTCTGTGTGGTCAAGGATTCAAAAACTCATCCAAAATTTTCAGAGATGATTCATACAGGAATCTGAAATGCCATAAAACAATGCATAACAGAATTAGAAATGCTAAACGCCAAATCAATCCTCAACTATTTGATTCTCAGAGTACAGCTACCACATGATTTCTTTGACCAGTTAGTCCATATTAGTTTATTAAAATGCCTTTACAAATTACTTTTGAAATAGCTGGATTCTTTTTCTTTCAACTTTTCCATTTTCTCCTGGTCATCTCTGTCATTAGAATAACCAACAGCAAACCAGTTTAAATTACTATGTCAATTCAAGCACATTTTCTAATATTTCATCATCTAGTTAACGAACCCACTCGTTTTCTGCACAGCATTGTTCTTCCTTTGTTCAAACAAAACAGTGAAATCCTTTACAGGTAATTCATTCTAAGACCATTTTTCATTCTTTTACTTTCCTGATTTCTCCCTCACTCTTCAGCCTTTATAATTTTTCTTCTCACCCGTGACAACTGTTTTCCAAGCCTGAGCTTTTGCTGTTATCCTTACTAGCAGTTGCCTCCTCAAGCTGCCCTCACACTCCTCTCAGTCCTGCTCTGACTCTGATCTCTAATCTCATGCTCCTCTCTGCAGTGCCACAGCCTTTAAACCAGGATGAAACTCCAATGTCAACTGAAGGTAGTGTTACAAGGTACTACAGAATTAGTTCTTTGTTAAGTTAAGTTCTGTGGCTTCAGGCACAATGCTGCTTTGTAGAAATTTTATTTCCTTACAGTTCAAGGCTAAAAAACCCAATGGATTTGTCATGTGGAACCATTGGCATGTTGGCCAAAGGCCATCACTTGGGATAACTCTGCTCCTCCCAGACAAGCTGAAGTCAGTTTTACCAAGTACCTTTCTAGGGAATTTAAAGATGAGAGGCAGAGAATGCACACCCAGGGTTATACACCAAAACAATTCAAGAGCCATAATTTACAGACGCAATGAGAGTGCAATTATGAATTTGGGAACTAGCTAATTGATAATACTAAAAAAAAAAAAAAATTCTGCACAGCCATTAACTAAACTTAAATTCTAATATTCATATATCAAAATTCTAAATAAAGTAAATACACAGTATTATGTAAAAGTTACTATCCTATAGCACATTAGGTTTTACAGAATGTGAGATATTTTTCTCTAGCCTCCAAATGGTTTATCTGCATTTTTTTGTTAGGCATAAATATTTGCATTTTATAAACTAATATGTGTCCCATTGCTCTTGCGGAAATTCTCTCAATACACAGTATGCTGTCCAGAATTTTTAAATGCACTGAACAGCATTTTTAAAATAAAGACCCACAGGACTATCTGAAACCACTAGCTCAGCTGAAGAGGAAAAAGTAAATTGCAGTGAAAAGTTTTGCTTCTGAATTAGTGCACCAATTCCTTGTATAAGGGCAGCACCTTAATTACCACACCAGACAGCTTTTTTACTTTTTTCTTTCATTGCTAATATGTAAGAGATTACTCCTAAGTCTGAAGTTAAGATGCTGGCACAGAATACCAGTTCTCTTGGGAAATTAAAGAATGTCACCATTTCCTGGTATACCTGGGTATTGAATAAAATAATCCCTCAAGGAGTTATTAGGAGATAATGCATTCAGAAGCAAAAAATAGTAATATTATTAAGAATCAGTTAAAACCCAGTATTTTAGCCAGCAGCAGCACAGTAATGTGTGTTAGAGGACTGCTTTCAAATTAATGGCCAGAGATCTAGCTTGCAGCATACCATAACTAAAATTTGGTAAGCAGAACAGGATGATAAAATAGTTTACAAACAATAGGATATGCTTTAGAACATGTGTAATCACATTTTAGCTACATTAGCACACAAGCAGCAGAACACTACAAATGGCACATCAGAAGCCACCAGAGGCCCAGCCCAGTCTGACGTTCTGTCTTGGCTGTGAGACTGCAAACACACTTCAATTCATCATGCAAAACCTGATCACTGCAGAACTTCCTCCAAACCTCTTTCCAGAATCAATTATTTTACCCTTCTGGAGGTAAAAATTCCCCAGCATAACTGTACAAATATTAAATCCCCTCAAATTCTGCAAAGCTGTATGATAGCTTCTGAATTTTATCATGGTGTGCAATTCTGATTCATAGAAAAAAAATCTCCCATTATCATATTCATATCCCTAACCCTTGAATTTTGTCTGCACCTGCCTCCTGGGTTGCTATTATACAAAGGTAGCCACTCATATATCACAAAATTAAAACACTGTGTAGCATCTTATACTCTTCATCTGCCCAAACACGCAGGTTGATTTGTCCCAGTTCACTGGGCAGAGACAATCATATAGATTCATAAAGCAATTATCTGTGTTCTCACTGAAATTTATAGTCACTAGTGCTCTCAAGTGGCAGCAATTATTCACTTTAATGTGCCTATTTATTTAATCATGTTAAGATTCACTTTAATTTCACAGCGTTTTCTACTGTCTTGATTAGAAGAAGTGCAAACTGAAACACAATACCCCGCCACTCTCCTTCTTTTCCAGATAATTATTATTATTATTGTTAAAAATATTCTAGTAGGACACTTGGTAACCCATTGTAAAGTAATTTCATGAGGATAAGAATGGCGTTTTGTTTATTTGTGTTTGATTTAGTTTCTAAGCTAGCTCTTGACCTAAGCAACTCTCCAGCTTTCCTGCAGGCTCCTTTCAGGTACTGGAAGGGACCCAGAGCACCTTCCTCTGGATGGAGGCACAGCTCAGCCACCAATGTGTATGTCAAGTCACTAAAATGCCAGGGAACAACGTGTCTCAGGCCAAGGATCCATAAGAAGAGCACAATGGGGATGTGTGCTCAGGCTAGGAGAGCTGTGCAAGAAACTATTGAGTAAATGAAGCTCCTATACAATGAGGTTCCTACACAATGGGCTTTTTGGCTTGTTTGGGAGTCTCTGGTTTGGTTTCTTATTTTAAAGTCTGTCCACATCCATTGCTTGATTCAATGTAAGGATCACTAGTTTGAAGAATGAAAGATTGCCAGGAGCTCTACATGTTCAGGCCTCTGTGGTGCATCGCAAACTTTCTCAGTAATTTTGGATTAATGACCATAACTCCAGTCTGGTTTCTTCACATTCTGTATTTGTGGTTATAATATCTCCTTTGCACACTTTTTGATTCCAGGGGCAGTTCAATAACTAGGCAGACGTCAGGTGCTCACAAATTTTAAAACTTAAGCAAGTTTGAGACACTAAAGGCTAAAGCATTCATCATCATTCTCTCGACAGGCCTGAGATAACTGATTGCAAATACAATGCAGCCAATCACTTTCAAAAAACTTTTCACAAAAGATACATAAGATATAACACTTGAAATCCCCCGTCAACAAAAAGAGCAAAATAAAATCACCTGTGGAAAGGTCTCAAAGACATCATTATATTCAGTTAAATTTTTACTGCCTGCATGGATTTGGATTCCTATGCCTAATGCCAAAGTGGGAGAAAAATCTTCTAGTAATAAGAAATAGGAACTGGACTATTTGCTTTGTTCTACCCCTGCTAAAAACAGACCTGGATTTCAGAAGTGAATCCTGCAATACACAGGATCAAGTGATAACACATTCAAATTAAATGAAAAAAGCCCGAAGCTAAATATGTAAAGATTGCAATCACAGCAGATACAAGGGCAGGAAATTTAATACTGTGATGGGCTCAATACCTCCCACTTTCCCCCCCAGTATTTTAAACCTTGCCATCAATCACTCAGAACACTCCAACAGTGTTATGTAAGTACAGAACACAGCTAATCATTGCAGAGAGGGGACAGGAGAGCTCAGTGCTCTTTTCCTACAGTACACCCACCTTTCAGTGCTGCTGGATTCTCCTGTGGCAGTATCCTTGCATATTATTAGCTTCGTTTGAATGGCAGGTGCAATATCCTTTAGAAGTGAAGTTTTGTGCTTACCTATTTGAAATGAGTTGAAATGTTGGACAAAATAATAATTTATCAAAAAACAATCCCACCCTTCCATATTTTCAGATGATAACCTTAAACATAAAAGATTCCTTAATGAAAGATTAGATATTAAATTGGATTTTCACTGTCCTGGATTAATTACTGTGTACTTCAATGTAGTACATAAAAAGAAAGATGGAAAAAGTACAAAGATGCTTTAACTGACCTTTAATTATAATCACAATGCAGACAGCAGCAGTTAGACTAAAAATCCCTTCAATTTCTTTAGAGAGAATGCACTCCATTAATTCATTTAAAATTGACCTAAGGAAAAAAATAAAGAAAAAATATGTCATAAACCACATTTCTTTCAAAATAGAACTGAACAGAATATGTTTGTAATTATGCTAGTTTGCCACCACAGCTTCAAAGATACTATGCAGGACAAAGCAGTGTGACTGCATAACTGAAAACTATGTGCTGCCCCTGGATCTGAGAATATCAAAGCATGGTAAATTGCATGAGAAGAAAATAAAGAAGTCTGCAAACAGAAAAAGTGGCTGTTGAGAGCAGTGAAGAGCTTGGGGTATATTTTAGCAAAGTCAATCCATGAAAAAACTACCAGTTCTACTGGAATTTAATTAATAGAATTTGTACTGAAATTTCTAACTCAAATTTCTACCCAAGTTTGAAAAAATATATTCTATGACTCTATTGGTTTGCTAGTACCTACTAAGGCTTAATTAACATTTTGACCTTAAATGTGTTTCTCATAAATATTAAAATAGATGTTTTTCCAATTACAACCCAGTGAAGATAATTTATAACTAAACAATGCTCTGAAACACTTCCAGCAACATCTTAGTTACTGAAACTATGGACAGAATAACAGAACCATGACAGCACCTCCTTGTAAAATACTAACTCAATATGTAGCTTAAGAGATTTTGTGACTTCTAGCAAGAGATGTAAGTATTACCAGCAAACTCTAGTGGTGTTTTGGGATATATGTCAAGGTAAGAAAAATAAAATTAGAGTCTCAGACAGGGTCCAGCAACCAAACTAAACTGCAGTAGGGAATAAGTCAATACCACAGAATGGAAACTAACTGGTCATCAGTGTTTGTGGTAAAAATCCCAAATTTAACTCAGAAGAAATTCTCAAAACCAGAGACAAATAAAAGAAAAAGAGGAATAAAACAGGAGATGGAAGAGATCCATAATCTTGATACTCCTCAGAGCACAAAGCAAAATGCTCTGTGAAGAACTGAAGGGAAAACTGAGAGCAGAATGTTACTGAAACCTTCCCTAACATATTTCAAAAAAGCTTTAGCAATACTATTATCTGTTATGAAAACTGAACATCATACATTGCCAGTTCTGACTTCAATTGTTCTTCAGGCTTTTATTGTACTAAGATATCAAAATGAAATATGCAGTTAAGAACCAGTTCAGTAAAAACGTTTTGCAGAAATTCAAATATTGCTTCTAAGAGCTGAAAAAGATGAAAAATCTTTAGCTTCAGAAATAAGCATTATGAAGTTGCTCATGCATTGCTTCAGTTTCATTGTATTATTGTGGACTAATGTGACAAGCATTGATTCTATTTCACCTTGCTCTTAAATTGCTAATGGACAGTACTGGGATCAGAGTCCTGACTTCGCTGTTATCATTGTTTGGGTCACTAAGCACACGCTTAACCTCCATGAAGGAACACTGAAATTCTATTAACTTGTAACAAGACTCACTGAAGCTGCCTTTCCCCACCTCCTTCTGAGAAAGGGTCACATGAGCCTGCAGGCAAAGATAAAATAGAGCAGAACGATAAGCTATTTAAAAATACATACAAGGCTCAGAGGTAAGGAATTGGTTCCTATACAGATAGTTCCCTAATAAAATGAAAGATACTCACACAATTAGACAGATATTGCCAAGCCTCCCAGTACTATCACTTCTAAGGGGATTGAAATTCAGTGCTAGAGACTGACTGGTTAGTATTGAAAATAAAACAGATTCTGCAGACCTCAGAGCAAGATGATTCTGAGCTCACAGACCAGAACCTCACATTAGATTTTGTAACGTCAAAGGCTTTCATGTTGACATAAATATTTCTGAAATACTGACCATTCATTACTGAACTCTGATTATGGCCTATCAATACAGATTTATAAAAGAGCCTTATAAGTAGTCTTAATTCTGAGGCACCAGTAGAACCAGATGGAAATTATCTCAAAATCTTTGCCCTAAAAGGATAACTACTAGACGATACATTTTTCCCAAGTACTCAGAAACAATTTGGCCCAAACTTGCAGTTTTCTCCACCAAGAATGGACAAGATTCACCTAGATTACTACAAGAAAAAGTTGCACAAGAATTAACTGATTTTCTTAATCTCTTTTGAAAAGAGATGTGTAAAATAATTGTTTCACTAGAAGAGAACACCTTGAGATGCTGCCTCATGGAAGAGCAAGATTTGGATTAGTTGGACTATTGCTGGAGTCTCTGGAGTCTTTTGTTTTGCAAGTTCAACTAGAATTAGAGAGGGGTTGAGAAGAAAAAAAAGACATCATGACAGCAGAGACAGGGATATTCAGTGCCTGTCAGATGAAGAAATTAAGAAGAGGAATTAGTAGTGATAAGTCAGGGAAAGCAATAGAATTTCTAAGGCCCTTTTAGAAGATATTTAGGGCCTCCACTAAATAGAGCAAATACCCTCCCCCCTCCAGTTTAAGTATTAAAAGATAAATAACGTAAGCTCACTTTTGGAGGCTTTTAACACTTAGATACTTTCTATTTTGATGTTGTGACTTTAATACAGCCATAGGTACATGTCACCTTGTTAGAGATGTTCAACTAAAGGATTAATTCTATTTCTGGCAACTATTTTATCTCATCCTAATATCTCTGTTGAGGGGACTCAGCTTTGTAAGTATCTCATGAAAGAAGCAAGCCAAGATGTATAATTAAAAAACTCATCATGATTAACAGTCTTGTAAATAAGAAGCACTCTTGGTTAAAAAAATGGAATCAACCCCAGAAATCAATCCTGACAGGCAATATGTCAAGAAAAAGGGATTATTAAGTAGTCCAGATAAATTTAGAAAGTAATTAGTTCTTCAAAATTAATTTGAATTTAGAAATTAAAATTTTATTGACAACATATAAACTGCTCTATACTAACAAAAACCTTGGAAAAATTAATATAGAAACATTTACCTGACAACATTAACTGACTTCATAATGACAGCCATTAAACTGCTTGAAAGAGGGGGAAGATCTGAAATAGTCTTTGGTATAATCAAGTCTTTTTCACTGGAAGCCTAAAAAAGAAAAAAGTCAACAACCGTTGTAACTCAAGAAAGATATGTATGCAGAATATTGTATTTCAATAATTACATTAACCAGGACCTATCCTTAAACAATTAGAACATACACAAGTATTCTTTGAATAGCTTTAATCTAACTGTGTTGTGTCCAAATAAACAAAACTAATTTAAATTAGAAAGACTAAAACTAAACCACATAAACAGCATTTGTACAAAGGCAAAAATTCTCTACAGTTGCTTTCACCAGAAGTTTCATTAAATTACACTGGTGGTCGCTCTTTATAAGGCACAGCCTATTAAACACAAAAGAGTCCCCTCTGTGGCTCCAAGTTGAAGTGTGTATCCATGATTTCTAAATGTAACTTCAGTGACAGTGATTTTCTGGACACCTGCTCTTTTTGGTATAAAGTTCTGAATAGATGACAAATATTTAGTTAGAACTGAATTTTGATTTACAACAGCCTGGGGGCAGGGAAAACCCCAGCTCAGATAAGTGACTGGAATGAACACTCAATCTCTGAGTGTGAATCTCCAGTATTTCAAGCCCAGAAATGTTTACTCTGCATCATCTGTAAAGGGCAGCTGTCACCCCACAGCATCTCAGCTGATACATCAATACCTGCAGGCAAACAGCTGGGTCTCCTTCAGTGCTTCCTGTAACAGAACCTTGGAAGCTGCTCTGTGGTTCCTTCTGGCAACTCTTTCTTGCTCTGTTTCTGACACATGCAGAACCCACAGCAAAAGTACAGCCTCTACTCTTCCTTTTCAGGTCTAAAAGCTTCCAATCTTACTAATCATATTCGCTCCTAACACTATCCGCATTAGAAAAATGGGGTGGGAATGTTGCCCTTCTCCTTCAAGGACAGTTGTGGTTCCTGAGACTTTCAGAACATGAAATAACCTCTGTCTACACATTCTTTTCAGCATTAGAGACTTTTTCTTTACTTTCCAAAGCAACATAGATCAGATATTTGGAAATCCTCTGCACAAAAACCAAAGGAACCAAAAAAAAGATGCAGCAGGTGAAATGTCTCTGTATGGAAGTAGAGAGTACACAAGTGATCAGTGCTAAGCGGGGCATCAGCCTGCTTTGAAACAGGACCACAGAACCTTCTGGGACCATTTAGGGAATGGGAATCTGTCACACATCAGTGGTTCACTTCCGAAATTCCCTAATGCTGGGTGGGATGAAGTGAGGTAGGTTTAGAACAAGCCCCTGTCCTCCTCCTTCCCCTGAGCTCTAATTGCTGAACACAACATTTCAAGCCTTTGATCAGTTTGGGTCCATGGTCTCAGCTGTGTTCCCTCTCAGCCTCTTGCCCACCAACAGCCTTACTTTTTTTTTACAGTGAAGGTGAAGGAACCAGGGAAACATTGACACTGCAAAGCACTCTCAGCAGCAGCCAAAACAAACTGGTGCGTCCTCAACAATGTCTTGGCCATAAATGCCAACCACAGCAGCACAGGGACTGCAGAGAGAAAAGCTGACTCCTTCCCAGCCAGACCCAGCACAAAAACACAGAGGGAATATTCCGGAACCCACATTATTAAACCCCAACATTGCCTAACTGCTCAGCTCTCCTGTCAGGGGCAGATACTGAAATAGGTATCAGGACAAGTCTGTTCCTCCACAGCTGCAGTCAGAAATCTGAGAGATGAACTCTAATATGAAATTATAGCAAATAAAATTTCCTGTTTGTTCCATGCCAACACACACAAAATCCTCATCTGCAGTACCAAGATCAATTTTCCGAATGCAGATCTGTCGTTCCAACGTAACACTTAAAAAGCAAAAAGGCATTAAATAGAAAAAAGAAAATCAGGATTAACTTTACCTTCTGTAGCATACAATTTATCTCTGCTACTATTGCAGCCAGGAGAGTGGAGAGTATACCCCGGTGAACTGCTGGGAATGAGGAATGCCAGCACTGCAGTGCATGGATGAATTCTCCAAGAGGCACCTGAATAGAGTGAATCAACTAAAACCAAAAAGAAAAACACACCTGTTTTTTCACACTGCTTGAGTATAACTGAAATATACTAGCAAGTCTCTCTGTCAAGTGCAGATCACACCTTGAAAGCTTTAGAGGTATTCTAGTCACTTGGGATCAGAGGGGGAATCAGCAACACATGGGAAGTCTACTCATAAATTTGAGAAACAAACAAAGCAGTGGTTCTTACAAAAAAGAACTGAATGTTTTTCGGAAGTCCTGAAAAGTAGATGACTAAATTTCTCAGAGTGATCCACCCATTTCACTGCTACTTTAGATCTGCGTTAGTAGACAAGAAGTTTACTTTTCTGTGAAGAGGTGAGATTTTCAAGAATTTTAGAACATCACACCTATTTTGAAGTTGTTATCATTCAGGCTAAAATAAATAAATAATAACGAAAATTTCTCCTCCCTCCAAGATCATAATATATATAAACAAATCCTTTGCTCTGGATTGAGGAAGTTCATCTAATTGCAGGTGAGATTAACAATCCAGAAGTACCAGCATGGTCCAGAATCATTGGCAACAGAATGCATTTGTTCTGCAATTTACTGGTCCTTCTGTCATGATGAGACCAAAATGGACAAAAAAAATTGGTAGCAAGAAAACTTAGAAAATTTAACTGAAAATTTTGTCATGTCTACCCAAACAGTTGGTAATAGAGGTAACAACCTCAGAGTGTCCAAGTATACCCTTTTGCATAAAAATTATGGAGTCATCTACACATTAGCAATTACATAACATTTTGAACTGTAATATGATACCTGAATTCCTTCTTCCCGTTCTTTCTTAAGTCTATGTGCCACACATTCTAAAATTTTCTGAAAGACATTCTGTAGAGTGTGGAAAAGATTTGTCACTTCCTCTGTCTCAGTATTCTGATTTAAAGAAGCTTCAATAATTTCTTTTAGAGTACACAGCAACACTGGAGCACAAGAGCCACCTCTCTCTAGAGAAAGAGATAAATACCATAATATAAAAGTTGTAATATTCATCAGGTACAAGCTTAGCATGAAACTCAGATACAACAAATAGCGATAGTTTACAAGTGTAGACAATACATTTCCTTTCTGAGCAACCTTAGCTGAAATTTTCATACAGTCCAATTAACATTTTAAGTATGAATCCAATGTTCCCTCCAACTCTTAGAAGTAAGGGATTAACTAACTTGCTAATACAAGAGAAGTCAGCAAAGTATAAATGCAGATGTCGTTATTAGTACAAAACAGGGTACCTGTTTGCATAATCTGAAGGGCCAATTCTAAAACGTGTGCTTGAAACGTGACATTTCCCAGGCCCACCATTATGACATCTTTACACACTGTCAGGTAGACCTAGAAGAGAGGCACATAATTATAGGAAACTCAAACTTTATGTAAAGTAACCATTCTAAAACTCAAAATAATAAAATCACGAACTCTTAGCCAAGGTGTGAACTGAGAGCTGGTGTACCAAACTGGAGTTACTCATTCACACCTGTTGAAAAGCACGAATTTCAATCAGTCCTTCAAATGCTTCAATTGCCCTTTCCCAACAGTAAGTAGTTTCTCAAAAGGCAGTAAGTCCTCTCTTTTTCACTCAGGCTCAGATCAAAGGCATTGACACTTATCATTTACTGAGGCAAAATATGACATCTCTATCTGCCTTTAATAGCAAAATTAAAACCAGCTGACAAAAAGAGCTTTTCCCTACAGACACACTGGTTGTTACATAGTAAATAGATTATGAGATGGAAATATAGACAGAGTGAGAACTTTTAATCAGTCTGTGTATATATGAGCTAGGTTGTTCAAAGACACTGACTGGGAGCAAAGTTAGCCAAATCTTTCACCAAAACCTGGTAAAAGCTCAGTGCTAAAATCCACCTTGGGTTAAATGAAATGTCAGAGAAATGCAACAGAAAACAATTCTGAACTAGCTAAAACATTTCCCACATTATATCATCAAATGCTTTCTTTGAAGGCAAATCAAGATCAGGGACACTGTGTGTCAAGTGATGACACAAATGCCAATGTAGTTTGTCTGCAAATTGCTACACCTACAGCTTTTCAAATTGAAACCAGCTTGATATATATTATAAGAATCCTCTAACCTGGATAATTAATTCAGAAACATCGCTGTGTTTTGCAATACCATCCTCTTGACCACTTGCTAGTATAAAAGGTACAACTTCACTTCTTATCCAAGCACCTGTCTCCTTCAGAAGTGAAAGGTGATCTTTTCCTTCTTCAGAAAACTGAAAAAAAAACCCCAAAGGGAAGTTTACCAATTGTCTCTCCAGTTGTTTTGGAAATTCCTTGTACTGTCAACTGTAACTCCAGCTTATTTTGGAAAGCTATAATCATACCTTCTGCTGAAGATGAATAGTCAATCTGCAAAAGAGGCTGAAGGCTCTTAGGCTGGTTGCTTGATTCCAGCCACCAGAATCTGTTCCCTTCAGAATTGAGCAGAGAATCCTCTGAAATATCAAGGTTTACATTTATATTTTTCAGAAACACCTGTCAAATGTTTCTTTACTCAACAGCTTTAAACAAAAGGTTAAAAAAAAACCCAAACCCATAAAAACAGCAAAGCACCAACCCCAAATAAGCAACAAGCATACTCTAATTACTTCAATTTTTCAATGCCATAACTGATTTTCAGACTATTCCTTATTCACATATTCTAAAAGTCAGGTCCCTTAAAAACACTCAAAACTAGATCACAAAAATTTTGAGACACCTAAAACTGAGAAGCTGGTAAAAATCTGCCATCTATAAACAAATCTGAACTACTTTACTTCAAGTTTAGAGTATTGGAAATACAAATCAAAAGGAAAATCTTTTTACAAAGGGAAAGGGGATCGTGAACTTCATTTATTTGTTCTTGCAGGCATTTTAGTTTTGCCTCAGGCAATATATGATGTTAAGCACTGATTTTATAAGCAGTTTATGATAAGGAGAAAACTACCTTTGCAGTACCGAGGATTTTCAAAAGCTTCTTCAGTCTATTTTTAGGAACAGAAAGGAGGAAACCACAATTGACAGGATTGGTCAATAAATACTCAATGTAATCAATTGCCAAGTCTGGCTTTGATTCATGTGTTACATGGATACGAACTCGACGCCCAGATGTTTTAGTATTCTGAATTGGAAGAAAGAACAAAACCAGTACAACTCTGTTATTATCTGACTTTAGAACTGATTTCAAAGCAGAATAGTACAGCATTTAAAAGTCTTATTTTATTTAAAAAAAGCAAGATGCCTTAAAGCAATCTGGCAATTCCCAGATTCCCTGTCACATGCATAGGCACACCTTTGTTGGGGTGAGTGAGTCAGACAGCCAATCGCAGGCTAATTCCATAATGTGCCCCACTTGACCCCAGTGGCACAGGCAGTCGATCAGCATAGAATATTTGCTTTGGTCAGCTCCACTGTCAATATTTCTGAGTCTGGAAACCACACTACAGCTTAAAAGAAAACAGACAGACAGATACATTACCTCCACACGCGTAAGTGCAGAAAACATTTAGTATAATACAAAAAAAGGATTCACCAACGACTTAGGCAGACTTGATCATCACACATTTTACTGACTTATCACAGTTTCAGTGTCTTAATTTACCCAAAATATATCAGTGTCTTAATTTACCCAAAATATATCAGATTGTGAAAAATGAACAAATACAGCCAACAAGAAACTTCTTGTCATTTGCATTTTGGATTTCTAAACAGTACCTGAATGTAGGAATAGCACCAGGGGGCATAAAGGATGCCAGAATAATCAAGGGAGCCATGCACCGCTCATCCTAGGATAAAAGAATTACACTGTATGACGTAAAGGTGCACACATACAAGCAAAACTAAAGACATTACTGAAAAATTGTAATTACATTTCCTCAAATTCAGGATTTCCCTTTTCCACTACAAATGGAGCTGAAAGAAACTCAAAACAATATGTGGCTTGCAATTGGAAATGTCTGATTCCTGTTTTTGGAGGTCAATTACCAATTATCATATCCTTCACTTTCTGACAAACTGCCAGAATAACTACCATGAATAGTCATGGCTCCATTAGGTTAATACTCATTGCAAAAGAAATAGCAGCTCCACATCACTTTTTTTTTCCACCAGAGACTAAGGTTTAATTGCACAACCATGACACCATCTAACTCTTCTCAATCAGTGCCTTAAATTAATTCACAAGACAAACTTATTAAAAGGACTCTGAAGAAAAGGGTTCTTATATACGGATGGTAATGTTTAACATGACATAATACATGGTCTAGGCCACAACATAATCTCACTCAGGTTATACAGAAACCAACCTATGTTAAGAACTCTTTAAAAATTATTTATCTCTATGTACAAGCTTCATGGAAACAGCCAAATGAAATTATCATCTACTTAGCCATTCCAAGATCTAAAACCTTTTTTTAAAGCTCTTATTTTTAAAAGAACTTTTAAAATATATTTGTAGCTTTTTCAGGAAAGAGACAGTCTGCTTCACTACTTTTAGGAACTAAGCCTCTGATGACAGGTCCTTTTAGATCCAAGCTGCATATTCACTATATAAGAATATCAAAGTCAAAGAGGTTGCTTGCTAAAGCTGGATATCTTGTCTGCTCACCAGACCCTTTCAGAAACAATAATACATCCTCTACTAAAAAAGATTTGAACGTCTTTGACAACTTCCAAATACTTTCAGGGTACAGAGCACTTGTGTATCTGTGCTGTAGAATAATATGTAGCTATGAGCTGCTTTTCACTCCCTGATTATCTAAAGCAACGTTGCAGTTGCAGGAACACTATATTTCAGGATACCTCAGCATAAAAGCAATCAACTAAGAAAAAGATATCCATATATAATACGTCCAAATTCACTGTGGGTGCAGCAGCCACTGTTGGCCACCCTCAGGATGGCATCGTTCTCAAGAATAACACTAAAAGAATTAGAGCAAGGAGACTGACAATTTGAAAATGACTGATTTTAATTAACTGCCTATATTGGACAAAAGCAATAAATAAATCATTAGAGCATAGATTCAAATTAGCAGAAACTTCAGAATCACAGAACGGTTTGGGTTCAAAGGGACCTTAGATATCATCTTGCTCCAACCACCCTGCCATGGGTGGGGACACCTTCCACTTAACCAGGTTGTTCCAAACTCTATCCAACCTGGCCTTGAACACTACCAGGGATGGGGCAGCCACAGCTTCTCTGGGCAACCTGTGCCAGTGCCTCACCACCCTCACAAAAAATAATTTCTTCTTATATTTAATCTAAACCTACTTTCTTTTAATTTGAATACATTCCCCCTTGTCCTGTCATTGCACTCCCTTGTAAAAAGTTCCTCTCTGTCTTTCTTGCAGGCTCCCTTCAAGCACTGGAAGGCTGCAATTAGGACACCTTAAAGCTTTCTCTTTTTCAGGCTTAATCCAAATTCTTTTAGCCTTTCCATTTAGGAGAGGTGCTCTATCCCTCTCATCATCTTGGGGACCATCCTTTGGACCCACTCCAGCATGTCAGCAGGACATGTTTGGTTTTCTGGGCTGCAAGTGCACTCTGCCAGCTCATATTCAGTGAAAAAAGAGACTCAGCTCCTTCAGTTGCAGCTGAATCATAAGAAGTGGCTCTGGTGGAAGAGTCTGGGGGACAGTGGGTAAGGAAAGCAGGTGGACTCTAATGTACACTGAGTATTTATTCTGCAATGGCACATTTGTATTTACTGTTTTCCAAAAGTTCTAAAACATTCAAAATAATAAAACCCTAGGAAAACCTTACAAGGAGAGAAATTTATTGCATAAGTATTTTGAGCTGACTATTTAGGTAATGGTTCATCAGACAGACACAGCAGTTGGAGAACAGTTTCTTCCCATTTGTGGGAGTCTAAGAAAATTGCTGCTGTCTATAGCTTAGAGCAACAATGAAAAAGAATACTTAATGCCATAAAAATAGATAAAAGACATAAAACATGAAGGCATCTGAAGAAAATACTGAAAAAATAGAGGAAAATCTAGGCTTTCATTACCTGAAATACTTTAAAATATTCAGGAAGTACAGAAGCAAACTTCCTGATAGCATAATCCTTGGCATCTTCATTGTGATCTAGTGCTTTGCGGATGCTTCTCCAGAGTATTACAGTGATCTCCAACAAACTTGCCATGCTGGCCACATCATTTACTGACAACACATTATCCAGCACCTGAAATACAAACATTTAGAGGATATTACCCATTATATTTTCAAATAAAAATTTAAATTAAAATAAGGCTTTAAAGACACTAGAAGAAGTCCTTCTAGACACTTTACAAAGACCCTGTGGTTGCTGTAGAACAGGAACTCCACAATTCAGTCTTAATCTCTCTTAACTTCACATATCTTGCAATGGTAATTTTTAAAATAATTTAACTGCAAAATCAAACCAGTTTATAATCAGCACTGGAATTAAGCAACTATTAATTTAAAATATCCTTCATATTCCTTCTATCTTATTCTAGCTACTTAACCAGATTTATGCTACTGCAGGACATGAAAATCCAATAATGGCAGTTCTCCTCTTCCAATTCCAAAGATGCCCAAGGGCATTTCTGTTATATTCTCTCTCACATTAAGCACCACTGAAAAGAAGTTACCAGAATTTAGAATAGAGTGGACTTTCTTACACTGGTGTTCTCCTTTTCATTTCCATCTTCATCATCATCATCATCATCATCATCCCCGCTATCATTAGGACTCTCTTTCCTTGCTTTCTGGATGCAGGCATTCAAGCAGCGCCGAATAGTGAGCATCAATTTAGCTACATTTAAATAGAGTAAGAATAAATGAGACATTTACTATTTGCTAAGAATGTTGGAAATAAGTGCTTCTAATTACAATGCTAAAAAGCCAGTATTAAAAAGTAAGCAACAGAACCAGAAACAGCTACAAAAAAATGGAGAAAAATTCCTCGTAAAGGAAACAGAAAAAAATGTGAATACGCTTTATATCCTCAAGTATGAAGAAGAAATGAAAACATTATCATCAGGCTCTAATTTTATTGTTAAAACAGTATACTAAAAAAGCTCCAAATAACCACCACCTTATCAAATGAGAATCAGAGGAAGCTCCCACAACTCCTACATCTAATCTGGCATAGCTGTTAATTGAATGACCCACATTCAAGAACACGCTCCCTCCGATGTCAATGTTTATTCCGATGTCAATTCCCATTCTTTGGCAAAGATGCCATAGCCCAACCATTGCACTCCCAAACGAGGAGCTCAGCTCTAGAAAAAGTGAAAGGGTTATGCCACTCTGGTGGAAGTACAAAAACCTGATTTCATAATTGTGATTTCATAACCTTATGAAGATAATCAGTGAGAGGCAATGGTTTAGGAATTTTACCCAAATCACTCCAAGCTGATTACTTGAGTTTTAACAGAATTCCTCTGAAACAAAATTTTCCTGATTTTACTTGTTCCAATAGGACTGTTCTAAAAAGCAGTGACATTCTGGGCAGTACATGCCCTTTTCACTGAAACTTTCAGAAGCTTTCTGAAGGAGGACTTTTTAGATTTTCTCTGAGCAACTTGAAAATACTGATCCACAAACCCCAGATACGCAGATTATCAGATGTAAACACTTTTTCAGTTTCTATATAATCTTTCACATGAAGATCTCAAATCACTTAAGGCATCAGGGTATTTGCTACCCTATTTCTACATGAGAAAGAGGTATCAACTGAGATCATTTTAAGGTATGTGTAGGGAGAAAAGGGGAAAAGAAGGACCAGGCATCACCATGGGCTGGAATGTACAGTACAGCATCTAAGAACAGAGATGAAAAGCTTTGATCTGATTGTTGAAAAGGCTGATGACTCTGTCTGCTGTGCTTATTGCTGGTGTCAAGAATTTCCAAAACTAGAAGCTAATATTATACTAAATCCCCCAAAAAACTAGCAACAATGCACCACTGTTACAGAAATAAGAAGAAAAAAGCATTTACATAGCATGACATCAATAATTCCAAACGCTCAGAAAGTTTTGTGCTTCACCTATATTGGTGGGGGCAGTGAATTCATAGGCATATTGATAGAACTTCCTGGCTGCTGCTGGATTCATCTGGATCAGAGTGACACAGCGCTCACACCACACATCCTCGGGCTGGGCACTGGGGAAGAAGGAGTTCAGCAGGAGGTTCACAATGCGCCGCGACACCGGCCGAGAGTCAGATTCAAGGCGAGACAGGAGATGCTCCATGGGAGAGATATTCCAGAACTTTTGTGAAGTGAGAAAAAGATATTCGAAACAGTTAAACAAAAATAGAGGAAAAACCTATCTCCTTCATTAAGTGATTTCCATGTAAATAGTCTAATCAGATATAAAGAATATCAACCTGGAAAACATGAGCATTTTTTATTCTTACACCAACTTGTACTGGAGGTCAAATTATGTTGCAATAATGTTATTTTGCTGTGCTGATGTTTTAAATCTCCTGGTATCTCTGACTCACTGCTAAAACTGTGGTTCAAGTAATTCCAGTTCAATACACCTGCAATACCAATGCAATCCCACAGATACAGGGAAGAACTATTTACTCTACAAGGATATCACCATAAAATATGAAGTATGGCACATAATGACAATAACTGTATTCTCCTCACAGGACAAAGTAGGACCAAACTACCTACAAGAATTGTCTACACCTTAAAACCCTGTATGGATCAACACCCTTTACAAAACCATCCCAAACCTTACATTACTAAATATTGAATGCATCCCATTCTTAGCAGAGCTCTCATTTACTTGTACCACAGAAATCAAATGCTATGAAATTCAGAAAGACTACACAGCTGTTTTCCAGCTGTAACACTATATTTGTAGTTTTTGTGAGAAGATTCTGAATTAATTATGCTGGACAATTTCAAATTAAAAAAAAAAAATTTCAATGCTAAGGAACCTATTTTACCCTTGAGTAGAAATATTTGCACCAATAATTACCCTGTGAATTCAAGCTATGGATGTTCCTATTAAAACTGTCATGAAAAATAAGTTTAAAGTGATCCCAGGACTTACCAGAGATACACATTACAGTTCCTAAATCAATAGGGAGTTACTGAAAAACATCTAACACTTACTAGGATTTTTTTTCTTTATATAAACCTGATCTTTCCTTTCCCTAAAAAAATCCCTGACATTGAGAATTATCTTTTTTCTCTGTCTTTAATGGCAGCAAACTCAGAATAATTCACAAAGTGACCTCAGTCACTCCTTGTATGGATTCCCTTCTACACCCTTCACCACCTTCAGAGGCTCCTCTGGATGCTTTCTTATAGTTTTATGTCTTTATTAGACATAAACAAAAGAGACAAAACCATTGTTAAATTAAAATATAAAATTGAGAGTAAGGAACTATTAACATTAGAGAGTGGAATAAGAGCTCAAAGATGCAATAAGGCCTGTGGATGGACAGTATTGCCCCAAATAAGAGTCCACAGCAGAACACAAAATACATTACAAATTATTATAAAAAGACACCAAAATCCAAAAGATGTGCTCACAAAATAGAAACAGGCATTATAAAAATAGGAGAATCAAAGCAAAAAATGTACTGGGTTAAGGCATTAGGCATTTAGAAGAGCTGAGTAGCTGAGGGAAGTGTGGCTATAACCCGCTGCTCTCCCCTGCCCATCCAGAGAGAACAAGGACCCAGAGAGCACTCAGGATACCACAGATGCTAAGGGTATTACCATAGCAAAGGAGGTTATTTCTTTTTTAGGAACACTGCAGCAGTCTCAAAATGTATTTTTCTTTTTTTTAAATAAATGCCTTGATTTTGTCTCGTTGCTACTTAATCAAGTGTCATTATCCTACCTTAGCAGCCTTGGTAGCCTTCACTTTGAGCAGCATATCCACAAAAGCCACTCGAACCTTCTCAGAACTGTCATGAAGACTGTGTTTGGTTGCAGGCAGGAGCTGTTCCAAGAGTGGGTGACTTAGTTTGTTGTCCAAAATTATTGGTAGGCACTAAAATAAAAAAAACCAAATCCAGAAAGAGTAGAGCTGAAAAATCTGTAGCTAAAAATTGTTGAGGAGGACTACGAAATATCTCATTTTAAATAAAGCAGGGGCAGACACTGTGCATGCTTACGTTTCTTGTAATATTCTTTGGTAAAACCTGCTTTGATTACTTCAAATTTACAGTGAACAGTGTTCAGTGAACTCACTTCAGCTGAATCAGCTTCAGAGCTACACTAAGACCATGGTCTTGCCCTCTGCCTGAGGATACACCAGTTCTCTAAAATATGCTGATTTCAAATTAAAAATACATGTTTCTTCCTAATTCATTTTTAAATCAGTACTTTCTGCTTATCCAGGATAGCCTCACCATGAAGCAGTAGTGCAGCAAGTGAGGATTAACAGGATGACAGCTTCAATTTAAGGCTGAACTGACACAGACACAAAATCTTCAAGTGAAAATGGTGCTTAGGGAGTTCATTTTTCTGTCCAAGCTATCAGTTACTTCTCACATGCCAGAAAGATGTAGATGAACTATTTCTAACATAGTGAGCAATGCATGGGAGGAGGCATCACCAGACTGTGGAATTATTTTCATCCATTCAAATCTCAGACACACAAAGTGGGATACAAAATCCTTATTATGCATGTCTTGGGATGCCTTCAAGCCAGCGATGTAAGAAATCCTGGAACTACATATAGCTTCAAGTCTAATCATTTCTAATAGCTAAAAAAATTTAATTATTGGGTCAAAACAGTGTGTGTACAACTGGAATTGAAAAATCTTAGAGTCAGAAAGCCAATCAGTTACTATTTCAAGATATTTGTATTTTCCAAACATGTGGATTTTACGAAATGTGCAAAACCTTTATTTATTAGGAATTCCATGGCCTAAGACATTTTGAAGAACAAGTAACTTCCTTGATTTTAAGTGGCCTATACTAGAAAGCTGCACATCGAGTAAAATAGAAAAATGACAATCATGATAAAAAACATTTACTTTAAAAACAGAGCATCGAACATCAGCAGATGTTATATCACATGCCAGATCTCCTGTTATCTTTTTTAAAAGATCAGCAAGAACTGTTGGAGGAATCATCTCCCAGTATTTGGATATGATCTGAGTAACTCCAAGTATCCCTGTAGAGCGGACAACTGGATGAGGATCTTCTAAGAGATTCTAAAGCAAACAGAAAAATAATACTGTGAGCATATGGGTTATTATGACTCTACTGCTGTTTGACCTGAGCCTATCATAAACCAAATGCATTCCATTACCTTTCAATCATTAAGAAAACTGTCATACAATAAAAGAACTGTAAAATTAATAGTCCCTCAATGCATTTTACTATGAAGAAAACATGGAAATTTAAATCAGAAGCAAAATTAAGATAACTATTGGCCAACTTTTTTCATTGGACTTTTGAATTTTTTTTTAAATAAATCAAGTCTTGCATTTGTGACTTAATTAAGAATATTTGGACTTCTATTTATATGAGTCTACACTCATCACTGTTCCTATGGAACAACATAACAAGTTTGAAATTCATTCAATTATCTGATGTCTACTCAGGAATTCCCCAACATTTTCTTAATGAAAATACTATGTCCATTTTCACCCATCTGGACTGGTAAGGAGATTTTTAGGTTCTCTCCATTATATTCAGTTTCAGAAGTATTTAGTAATACAGTACTGAACTTTCATTGAGTGCTTCCATAGTAACTGTGAAGCTTTCCCCCACAATCCTAGGTTAAGTAAGGATCAAGATCATTACTCATGCATTTAATCTTTGAAAGGCATCTTTCATTCACAGATTAATGAATAACAAACCAAAACAGTTCCTTTTTAAAGTTTAAAGTGCTGTACAGCATCTGAAGAAAACATACTATAGAAATTTAAAATATTAGTTTATTTTTATATTTTCTGTGCCACAGACCTTTATTTCCCTACAATTATCCAGAAACTCCATAAATTTTAATTGCATCAACATGTTTTTCTTGAGCTAGTTCTGACAAAAGTTTCATGTTTAACATTTTACTTTCATTAAAACTTACAAAAAGTTCTTCAAACTGTTTCTGAATTTCAATGTCCATCTCGTCAGCAGTAAAACTGGGATCACGAACAGGAAAAGCATCAACAAACAAAAATGCTGCATTTGCTCGAACTTCTGAGTTTCTGGCCTGTTAAAATGGAGGAAAAGATATTTTTTCCATAAGGACCAACTGTTAATACCCAAAGGTGTATCCTGCCAAATACTGTTTTCCAAACATTTAAACAAGTGTTTTTAATTAAGTAGATGGAAGAGATGAATCTATAAATGGACGGAAGAACTTAAATTCACATATGAGTTTTATTGTTTTATCTTAGATTTCTGCCCATTCAATAAAACCTGAGTTACTGTTACAATCAGCTTTCAAAGCACATTATCTTCAATGACCCTGAGGAATCAAGAGTCAGGGCCCTTCTGCTTTCTGTAATGCTGAATAAATTAAAAGCACTTGGGATTTCTCTTGGTGGCCTTAAAGCTTCTCTTCAGGACAGAAGACTCCTGAATTCAATCAGACTGGATTAATTAACTTGCTTGTCAAGAGACAGGTGATTTAATTGAAAAGGTCAGGTCTATTTCTTCAAGAAAATAGTATTTAGTAACTAAGTACCAGAAAGCTTGGAGCGTAACTTATCCAGCAAAAACATATTCAGTTCTGCATCTGTGCACATAAGTATTAGGACCATGTTCTGAGCTCCAGGCAGCTCATCAAGTATCTATGGGAAGCCTCACAACATTTTCCCATGTTTAACAATTTTCAGTGTACCATATATTTTACTGGTTGTAGAGCCACAAATGCAGAAAAGGAAAAAGGTGCAAAAAGGGTGCAAATTTAGACACTTATTCAGTGAAAGATAATTGATCCTGTGGACTCTTAAAGGACAGAAAAAGAGAGCAGGCAATGAAACCATGAAGAAATTCAAGGCATCTCAAGGAGAACGCTGAAATCTAACCACCTAACTATATTTTATTTATCAAAGATAGCAATGTGGTGATTAAGAGCCTCTACTGGCTTCTCTTGGAAAGAAGACTTGGAAGGAAGAATCTGGTCCAGATTTTGGATCCAATTTAAAAAAAAAGTCTCTCAATATAACAAGCAAAGTAGGCCTAATTTTAGCAGCAAGTCAGAACAGTTCAGGGAAATTCCTGATTATGCTAATAATTTAATTTTCTTTTTCCCTTGTCATAAATCACATTGAGATCAAAGGCAGGGAAAAGAAACATGGCAATAACCATGTAATATTTAGGCTTAAATTAATGACAAATAAAACCAGAAAAGCACAAAAGAAATGAACAACAGTTACTTCATTTACAATCTGTCTTGGGTTTCTCTTCTTGTCCAAACCTGATATGGTGGACTAGGACCATAACATTCCAAATTCTTCAAGTCAACAAAATGACTAGGAATTTTAAATTGAATACTACAGAAGTAAATAAAGCACATACATACATTCTTTAGTTAGGGACTTGTGTTCTTCTTTATTTATTAGAGATAATGCAAACATTTTAAAGGTGAAAATATCGTAATTCTTAATTGTATCCTATAAAGTTGTAGAAAAATCTTTTAACTCTGAGCTTGTCTATATTTAAGAACTAACACATAACAAGATAATATGTGACTTCAGGGTGAAATAGCTCTTCTGCACTAACATTGCATGTGAAAATTAATTCAAATGTGGTTTTGTGCAATAACCTAGACCTTGTCTACCATAGCCATTCCAGAAAGTTAATTTCCATAAACTTTTTAAGTGCATTACACTGAATTCCATTAAGCTCACTTTTAATTCTGCACTTAGTACCCACAGTTCAAATTCCTGCCTTTAATTAACTGGAATTTATCCCAAATGTATTTGCATATTCAGGCTTGTACAATGTCTTCACAGAGGTAGAACCTAAGACTTTAAATTCATGGACTGTTTTAATCCATACTGACTTTTCCATGCCAGAGCCTGCAGTAATTTAAATTACTAATATTTCTTTACCATTATGCTTGTATTATTTTGAGAAACTTTCAGAATCTTTTGAAACAATATTTTAAGTTTTCCTTCAGTTAATTTTCACAGCTTTCTTTTAAATTTAATGGTCTGAGGCATCAGACCATTAACGTCAAATTATTTAAAACAGTGCATCCCCAGAACATGTTCATTTAAACATGTGGGATGTTAAAAAATTTTTAAAAGACAACTAAACACTTTAAAGGAGTCACTTCCTTCAAAAGCTTGAATTCCTGGAGGAGTGGTTCTTGACTTTTTCAGCTTGATAAGAAATAGCTTAATCACTACTTATACTAAATAATAATGTTTTTATAACCATATATCTTCTCATACTAACAACCAATCACTGTACATCTCTTTTATGTTTGTATGACACTTGCTTTTCATAATAAGAACATGAAAAAAATATTAAGAAGATACATATGGGCTTATATTATAAAAACTTAAAGAGGTTCATAAAGGGTTTTATAAAAGATGTGCTGGTAAAAGCCCCAACAGAAGCTCATGCAATATAAGTACTTGCAAGACAAGGAACTGAAGAAAAAACAGAGATCTGCATTACAAATATGCATTCCCAGTTTAAAGATTTCTGAGATGAAATCAAGTAGTTTTAGCATCAACAGCTCTGGAATTCATTGTATTCTTACAACTGAAGTATTTTTGCTCTCTGCAAGAAGGAGGAGTAAAGAGGCCTGATGTGTCCTTTCTGTTTCACAAGCAGTGTTCAAGAACAGAATTTTTTCTTCACTATATTAAATTAGGAATTTGGCTAAATTAGCAGCATCAAACTGGTTATCTAAAATTAAACTGACGTTTCAAGCTTTGGAGTTGAATCCATAACAGTAGAACACTTATAAACTTCCCTTCTTAGTTCTGCATCTTAAACTACTGGTGATTC
The DNA here is from genome assembly GCF_048771995.1 of Taeniopygia guttata. Taxonomy (NCBI): domain Eukaryota; kingdom Metazoa; phylum Chordata; class Aves; order Passeriformes; family Estrildidae; genus Taeniopygia; species Taeniopygia guttata. The sequence continues at coordinate 9,855,903 of NC_133026.1, forward strand.
TGAGTCACAGCAACAGCACAAAACCCCAAATATTTCATGCAGTACTCTATGATTTGCTCCAGCAATGCAACCACTAGTGATGTGAAAATTGTGAATAGCAGGTGTACAAAATTTCAACAATTTCTGGAATTCTCCCATTGTCTTGCTGCAAATCAATCAGTACCCTTTTTTTCCCCACCCGCCACACCTTCTGTTGTATTTCTCCAAATAAATGTATGCAGATTTCATAAGGTTTGACAGAATCTTCCTCCAAAAAGTAGTCCAGTCTCACATTTGAGTCCTGGGCTTTGGCAAGTGACTATGACTCTCCACTGACAGGCAGCAATTCCCTTAAAAACGGAATACTGTATTTTGTTAACTTACAAAAATGTCCATACAATCCAACTAGAAAAAATGATTTCCTAAATTAATACTCTAATAAATTCATTGAGCTGTATTCTAAGGTAATTAATCAACAGGTGAGACTAAACCATCCTCTGAACTTTGCTGATTTTGATCAATAAAACACTGATAATTCCCTAAAGATCTTGGAAAAGATAATACAAGGTTACACAGAATTTTCACATTGAAAAGATAAGAATACCACCTGCAATCCTGGAAAGCACTCTAGGTACCTGTAAACAAAAGTGCATTTTACAAGTAAATTATATTAACAAATTAGAACATTATTGTGCATGCTATGCCTAATGACAACTTGCAAAGTTACTCAGCTACATCTGTTATGTTAAATACTCATTTTGGTTTTTGTGGCCATTTCATTTTAAAAGCAAATAATAAAAACAGAAGATGTGGAAGGGACCCAAAATTTAATAGCTGGAGAAAGACAGTTGTATTTCTAAAAAGGATAATTACCTTCAGTGCTCTCCAGAGGATGGGCTGATACAATCTATAGAGCATTTCTTCAACTCCTTGACGGACTTTACTTTGTTTATGAAAATAACTCAGCATCTAAGAAAAGACAAATAAAACAGGCCCCAAAGCCATTTTAACATTCTACACTCAGGAAGTGGTAAGGGGCTGTTACATTTCATAATTATCTAAGACCAGAGTTCTCATGCTATGGAAATGATAAAATAAAACATATTAATTGACCCTCTATCTTATTAGGAAGTCTCAAAAATAGTAAAATTTTTAAAAATCTAATAAATATAATATTTAATAACTTTATAGAGTCAATAAGTTTATATAAAGATCAACAACTAAGAAAAAAACATGGCTAGAGAAGTTCACAGAAACATCTAATTTTTTGGTACTGTAAAAAATTATTTTTAACGTAATTGGCAAAAATACTTTGAAACCATGAAATTATGAACTGCAGATAAATAAGCTTTTTCTCTGTTAAGAACAAAGGAACTTATCTGGTAAGTGGAGTTATCCAAATATACATGTACAAACCTAATACATTTTTTATGCATAGATGAAAAGCAAGTATCAGCACACTTTGGGACTCAAACCAGTGCTTAATTAGCTAAAAATCCTGTTATTTTCTGTATCTGAATTATGCAGGAAAAAAAGAGAAAGTTGAAGACTAGAGCAGAGTAAGAAAAAGGACATAATGTAACTTGATATGAATTCCTTCACTTTGAAACACTGAGTAGTGTGAGCTGTGTTCTAAGGTTGGTAATTAATCAGAAAGTGAGAAGAGATCATCCTCTGAACATTTCTGGCCTTGATCAATACAGCACTGATAATTCCCTGAAGATCTTGGAAAACAGAATACAAGATTACACAAAATTTGCAAAGAAGCTGACCCTCTAGTGGTCAGTTCAAATTTATTCCAAGACCTACTCCTCTTGCAGCCCAAAGACATATTTTTTCACTGTCCTCTTTCAAGACCATAAGCCCCAGAGTCTGAAAAACATGAAATGCCCTATCAAAAGCCTGTTCCATCCATCAGGAATCACAGGACAAGGAAATCCTATAGCTATGAGAAAACAAAACAGAACAAACCCCCTTAAAAAACCAACCCAAAAAAATCCAAACCAAAGGTTAAGACTTCTCATCCCTGTGATCATCTATGGGAAGGTCAATTCTACAGGTAAAGAAAGTTTAGATAACAGACTGTAAAATCTATTTCTGGCACTCTGGAAAATCCCCTTCTACATTTGGGCAGCAAAGACAAATCTGGTGCAAAACTATAAGCAGGCTCCTCCTAAAATTCTTCTAACACTGTATCTCAGAATATGCTATTTTTTTAAGTATTTGTGTTGGGTTGACCCTAGTCACCAGCTAAGAACCCACAGCCATGCACACACTCCCTGCTCAGTGGGGAAGAAAAAGAATTGGAAGAGAAAAGCAGTTCATGGGTCAAGATAAGGAGAGTTTAATAAATGAAGCAAAGAGGACCAAAAAATCCCCAAAGGAATGATGCAAATGCAACCATTCACCGCCTGCCACAAACAGACCAATACTCAGCCAGCCTCCCAGCAATGGCTGCCTCTCCAAAACCCACCTTCCCTCAGTTTGCTGAGGGAATGATGGTTGTATGGCATGCAATATCCTTCTGGTCAATTTGGGTCAGCTTACGCCCACCCCACTCCCAAGGGAAAATGTGGGGAGGAGAAAGCCTTGAGACCACACAGGCACTGCTCAGCAGCAGCCAGAACATTGCTGTGCCACCAGCGCACCACAAACAGCCCCACACAGGCTGCTATGAAGGAAAGTATTTCCATTCCAGCCACACTTGGTATGGTATTTTAGTATGAAATGGAAATTTTCCACTGTATAGCAACTGATCTCATTTTGATGCTACTAGTTCATGTCATGCTTTCCTGGAACTTACCTCTCTAACTTTTGAATGAACAGGAGAACTTCTGGGAAGATGAATTCCATGATGCATGAAATCCTGAATGCAGTTGTATTCAATACCCTACAGTAAAACACACACATGTTCCTGTTAACACAATAAAACAATAATAAGTACTGTAGCTGTTCAGCAACTATATCTTTCCCTAAAACAAGCAACTGAAAATAGTACCTGCTATGATTTCTTACTTGGCTTCTGCTTTGCCCAAATTTTTCTATGCTGCGGGCCTCAGTTTGTCTCAACTGATTTTCAAAATTTCAGAATTTCAGAATATACATAAATATATATGTGTGTGTATCCAATTGTCAGAAGCTAAAAGCAAGGTAAATAAGAGTATTTTGGTATCTGAAATTTTGCTCTAGCATTGTTGTGATCTGTAATTATGCCTTTAATAATTTCCATGGAAATCCACAAAAAGTAGATACATACTTGAGCTATCAACTATACAGACTTGCACACAGTGAATAAAAGCTTAAGTAATTCAGCTAACAGGTATGTTTATGAAAAACGTGTATATGCATATTTGTGTGAACCAATATTTCAGCAGCAGAATTGAAGTTGTTTAACTGCAGCCAAGCTGATCTCAGTTGGGAAAACATTCAAAGCATGACATATAGTTACTCCTTGACACTGCTGAAGAGGCCCTTTCCTTAGGGGAAAAAAACTCCTTAAGGCTTGTTAAAGGAGCCTCTCTGGTGGAAAATCATGAGTCTTTCCCACCTTGAAATTCAAAACTATCCAAATGAAATTTCAAGTATAGTGTTACCTCTATGAATTCTACTGACACCTTCTTCCAGGCCCTGAAGTAAACTTCTGCAATGTATTCCATCAAGGCTCTATTAACATATAGGAAACACTGTCAAGAAAGCATACTAACCATATCTGTAAAATTCATAAAGGTGAAACATTAAGTTTTGTATAAGAACCAATATTGTTCTTAATTCTGTGCATCAAATTGGTTTTTAGAAGAAATTATCTTGATTTCAAGTCGACACCCATAATTACCAAGTAAACTCTTAATTAATGAACCCAAGCACTATTACATTATACTTGAAATATCTCTTATGATGGGAGAGTCAAAATATTTAGAGAAATACTTGACCAGTTATGTCATGAAGAATGCCTTAAATTCTTTATAGACATGTACAGGAATATATTATTCTTCATGAACGCATTATAAAGCCTCTGATTTTAATACATAGAATTACTTCAGCAATATTTCACTGAATAAACAGAGAAAAAAAAATCCATATTTTTTATCCATCAGCCAAGTTCTCAGGCTATGATTTATCCTGCAAGCCACTTCTTATTAGAATGCTTTATATAGAAACCTAGAAAATTAAATTAGAGATTACTCATAGGAAAAATAGAAACCCTTTACAAAAGGAGAAATGGTCCTGAACCCTCACACAAGCACAGCAAATAATGCAGATCAATTTCTATCCAAAGTCATTTGCTTTAGCGAATGGCAAATAAACATTTACTGCTCCTATAACTGTACACCCAGGCATGTCAGAGCTATTATTAAATAAAGTTGTTGAAACAATATAGTAATATTCAGAAGATTTGTGGGTTTCTGAATACTGATTTTTTTTTTCAATACACTAGGTATTTTTAGAGTAAGATAAGATTTTAGACAAGCTCTTACTAATTAAGTACTCTAACTGGGATGCATACCTTGGAAAGAATTGTAATTGGTTTTTAACAGTCCCATGTATCATTTTAATGAAGTTTACATTCCAGGTAAACAAAAAACTTAAGAGTCTTCTTCCCTGTGGGGAGGGAAAAAGAGGAAAAATCAAACAGAACTCAAAGCTCAGAAGAATACCCAATTTAAGAGCTACCGCAAAAATCAGCAAATACAAAGGAAATCACATCTCTAATTTTAAAATGCATAGGTGAAATGGAAGAAACTATTTAAGATTCTTAATTATTAAACAGAATTCAAGCACTAATTTATTCATACTGTAGAAAAAACACAAAACAAATGAACATGTGGATCATGTATCTGCCTCCACTCTTTCCATGTCCTTTCTGTTTTGGTGTGCCTTCAAGCAGCAGTCCGGAATGACAGCAGACTGTGCAATCAGCACCCTCATCAAGGCTGGATCAGCGAGCTCTGCCAAGTGCAATATCATCCCTGCATGACACTGGAATGACAGTGAAGGCATAAATAAAACACCACAACTCTACCAGCACTGGACACAGACGTATTTTTAACAAAGCCACAGAGAACAGCTGGGCCACTGAAGAAATTTAATGTTCTGGTCAGCAAGGACAATTCCTTTCCTCTTGCCACATGAAAGGTAATGTTGTGAACCTCCTGGAGCTGCTTTCATGAAATTAGAAACTATTTTTCCTAAATTAACTTTCTTCCATTTTAACAAGTCAGGAACAATGATGACAAATCTGATGTGCAATAGAATTTTGTAACAAAAGGCACTGGAAGGCTCTGGATGAAGGAAATAAGCCAATGCTCTTCCAGAACCAGCAAGATCTGTCCAAGGAATTGGAGCCTTATACAGTATGTGTACAGGCAGCTTCACTCTGCCTTGTCTTACAGGTGAGGGTAAGACTTCAAAATGTCAGATCACACATAAGGGTGAGTCAGCCAGTTGTAAGGATCCTTTTTATCTCTCAGCTTTCTAGCTAAAAATAAATTAGAAATATTAATAAAGGAAGTGCAGTAGTAAAGAGCACATTGGCAGAAGTGCAAAAGTGTCACTGAATAAACAGCAGAGGTCCAGAGGCACTTCAATCGAGAGCTGACCCAAGAGTTGTGTTCACACTTAAGACCAAACAGAGAAAATAGAATGCCAGATACACTTGGAGTTGGGGAGGGAGATGGAAGTCACAGACTAGGGGAGGGAGATGGAAGCACACAGACAGAAACTGCACAATTATAGCTGAAATGCCTTTGGGTGAAGAAGTAACTCAGAAGCTCATAAAAATCAAGACTTAAAGGCTAAATACAATGTCAAGGTTTTTGGCTTCAAGTCTGATGGAATCCTTCCTGTTGTCAATGAGAGTTGTCTCTATCTCCAACTTTGGTGGCCCAATATAAACATAGAGGAGTCCCACTTGGCATGTCACACATCAACATCCCTGACAAAATAAAAGGTCAATGGAGTTTTGACCTACAGTTCTTCCCTCCACAAGGCAAGGATGAGGACAAACTCATCTCATTTTCTACAACCTCAGCAGCAGGATAGATGATAAAAAGTCAAAAAATAGCTTCCAATGAATTCTTTTTAGCCTTAGGTTTTAAAAGATTGAGCCTGCTCCTGAAAATGATAAGTGCCTCTAGCTTAATCTGCTGCTTGTGATTAATGGATCTGAAATAATTATTGGTAACAACATTCTCATTATTGTGAGAGATAATTTGGTGATAGGTGAATCTGTCATCTGTGAACTTATCATCTTTGGGACTAATGCAGTATCAGAGTGTTGAGTGTCTGGTACTGCTGTGCTTGTGGACACAGAGCAGGTGACTTTGCTCTGCACACACAGTAGAAGGTGAGCAAGGAACGAGTACAACAGACCCACCTCTAAAACACAGTAGCGTGCTCTGCAGCTGTTTGACTGGAAACCCCACGTGAATAAGAATGCTTTCATAAATCACAGAGAGATGAATTCAGAGGATCACTCCACTAATGCAGCCTGATGATAAGCCTCTGAGAAATATTACTGTGTGTTGAACAGCACAGCCTGGGAAGGAAGAAACACTGAACTCCCAGATCTTGCAATGAATTATAAATGTGCAGTTCTCTATCAGTTTGATCTGATTTAGAACAGATAGACTGCATTCCTGACTCTTCCCTTCCTTCAGCCTTGCATATAATGAACCATTCCAGACAGTTAAGCTGTCTGAAAAATAATCTTACTAGGAGAAAGCAGCTACCTCCTTCAATCAAACCATGACATTGCTGCTCGAACATTACACTATGAAAAGGAAAAGAGGAATGCTAGTCCATGGCAACACAGGATCATTGCAACCTGGAGTTACAGTAGCTTAAGCTACTATTGTGCTGCGCTCTGGGATACTCTATAACAACTAGGATTACTTTTCTTACCAACTGCAGAACAAGTCTGCAGGCACTAAAGGGAGTATTAGGCCTGATACACAGAAGCTCACTTTCAACTCAAAAGCAATTAATACATCACATTGATACTTGGTATTACTACAAGCATTTTAGAAGCAATACAGAATGCAAAAAAAAGAGGTCCAGCAGAGATACTGGGGGAGTTGGTTGGTTTCTTGCTGCTACAAGAAATCTATCATTAGTGAAATGAGCCAGGAAGGGAAATTAGAGAACATACATGAGGTGCATTACCACTGCAACTGAACTCCCACAGCATGCAAATCCCAAACAAAACTACTTGCAACTGAAGTACAATGGCCTCACAGCAACAGGAAAATGCTTTGAGCACTCTGAATCTCCTGTCTTGCAGAGCTAGGAAAATCCAAGTCAGTTCCCATTCTGGGTAAGTACTGAAGGTTCATATAGTGAGGTTGGATTTCTGCTCACAAATCTGAGACATGTGAATTTGGATGTTTAAGTCCCTGAAATGTTATTTGTCTGAAGAGTGATTTATGTGATCAGCTGTTTAGTTACTGTTTTATGGAGCTGAATTGTTCTGTTGACTCTGCTGACTAGGGTTAATATGGCACACCCTAAACAGAGAGCAATTTTACATGCCCAGATGGTTTTCCAGAAGGCAGAGATCTATGACAGTGTTTAACGTGCCAGCCCCACATGGATGTCTGAGGCAACTTAGGTCATTTAATGTAGCATGGGTCATTCATTAGGCAATCAAATCCTTCCCAGGACCTGTACTGATTATGCTCCTGCACAGATGTCTAAATTTATTTCAGACACTTAATTTAACTGAACCCTGTCCTGGGATCTTTCCAGAATGGGTTATGCTTCTCCTTTTATTTTGAACTGCTATCCTCCAGGATGCAAAGTGAGTTGTGTTTTGGGCTGGCATGGCAAGGGTTTGGTGGTGGAGGCCTGCAGAGGTGGTTTCTGTGCCAGAAGCTTTCCCTGTGTCAATAGACCCGATACCAGTGGGCTCCAAGGCAGACCCACCACTGGCCAAGGCTGAGCCCTTTGGCTACAGCTGGGAGCTGCAGCTTTCAGCCAGTCCTTCCAGACAGAAAGCAAAGAATCCAGAATTAAGGATTCAAACCACTAATGATCAGACAGAGCAGAGAGTGCAGCAAGGTGCTCTCTATATCCACCCAGAAAGAGATGGGCCTGGGAAAATGCAAAGGCAATAAAATGTCAAGAACCAGAAATCCCTGGGAGAGTGAAGAGAAAAATGTGCAGGAAAACAAAATGTGCAAAGTCTGACCAAATCCGCACATTCTTGTGGAGCAAAGTGGATGAGTTTTAATATGCCAGGAAAAATTTTCATTACTGATTACCACTGCTTTCCCCCATCATATTTAAAAAAATACCCACAACAAACCCACAACTTTTATACTCTTTCACTCAAAGATTCAAGGTGCAAGCTTCCTTTGGAAAAGCTGTGTATTAATTAGCACATTATAGTAAAAGTCTCACACGATGTGGAAGAAAAAAAGAACTACAAGAATTTGCTTCTGAAGCCTAGATAGCAAGTGTATTTTACATACATTTACCAATTATTTACTGTGCCTATATGAAGATGAAATATTAATACAGTGGATTCAAATATTACAGAAGGAAAAACACAGAATCAAATACAGCTAATGCATTTTAAGTACTGTGACAAAGAACACACACAAGTACACACTTTTTCCAGATGACAAAAAATGGCTTAAAATTAAATACACCAAGGACACAAAATTAATTGTAAACTCTGTCAATAAAGCCTTTCCTGTCTTTCCTCTTTTCACCCACATTTTCTCTTCTTCCATTCTCACCTCTCATATTGCCTTGGTACATCATAGTTTTAGTCAAAACTAAAACAGCTTAAAGTATCGTATGCAAGTAACAAAAACCCCACCGACTTCATGGCAGGTATCCAAACATTTGGATGTTGGATCACTGTCAAACACTTCACCTAATTCCTTTGCTATCTCCATTTTTAAAATTACATAGCCTTACACTGCCACAATTATGCAGCAACCTCAGGGCTCATTTTATGACAGAAGTTCATATATTCCACAGGAAAAGGAATATATCTATTTTACACATGCAGGGAAGAGTCAGAATTTCAGAGACAAAGTCTGGTGGTCTGGTCACCTAACCAGAAAAAAGGCTTGGACACCACAATTCTGGTGCACAGGCACAATCTAAAAACAACAAAACAGCAACTGTTCACTGAGAGAAATCTAGATAGTTAAATAAAGTAATTCTCATTTTTCTGTAAAGTTGGGTTCTTTTTATGGCAACACAATCTTCTAGATGGAGTCATTTAGAAGGAAAATTATTTTGCTACAGTTACTTGTCTTGAATAAAACAAAAACTGCTCTAAAAGAAGATAATTACACCAGGGAATGATTTTAAGTATCGAGAGAAAGACACTAGAAGCAAAGCACTTGATTCTTACTGCCTCAGGATAAAAGAACTGGACTGAAGATTTAGACATAAATTTTCACACTTTAGTCTGGAATAGAAACAAGTTTTCCAAATGAAACAGAGTGTCACCATTTATAGCTTGGAGTCAGAGCTGATTTGTCTCACGTTGCTATCTACTGTACCATAAAAAAGACAAACTGCAAAACTATTAAAAGCAACCAAAGCTCACTGGCACAAAACCACAGTAAGATAAAAGCTGGCTTACCTCTTCTTTCTTAATGTGTTTTACACTCATAAAACACTGAAGCAACAAGTCCTTGACTTCATTACTCTCATCTGAATCATAATCAAAACAAAGTAATGCCTGATGTAGATTCCATACACGAACTATATCTGCACCCTGACAGGAAAGAAGAAGCCCACATTAGAGTGGAGTAGCTTTGCTTTAATGCAAAGCAGCATTGAAAAGATTTTAAATAATGAACTTGAAATGCATTGTTACAGACTGTGAAATTATGGATATTCATTTCATCACATTACTGGGAAAAATATTTGTAACTGTAGAAATTCTGACTTCAACAAATGAAGATCTGCTCAAGTACAGAAAATTGGCATTCTGTGCAAAATATGTAAAAATCACATCATTTCACCTTTTAAACTGCATACAATATATGCAGTTAACAGGAAAAAAACAGGGAAAAGACATAAGGATACATCCACTGGGTTAGTGCAAAAGATGTGTCTCACAATACTCCAAGTAACTCACACATTTTGAAAAATGAAAGAAAAATTATTTGTAGAAAGATAAAAAGCAAGAGAAAATGAAGCTTCCCACAAAAGCTGTTTCTACGCTTAGCTGAACGCAGTACTTAAAATTTGAGCTGACAAAAAGTTATTTGCAATAAAAAACCTGGTCATTGGACTGGACAAAAGAGCGAAAAGATGAAGAGGAATGCAAAAAAAATTAAAATCCAGTTCACTTGTGAAACTGATGCCAAAAACCTTTAAAACTTGTTCTAGAGAAGGCAGCGTTTTATTGGAGGGATTATCTTTCTTGAAATATTCAACAATAACCTGAAAGTCAACACAGCCTCAGCCTACCGTAGCAACTTTATTGAGGCTTTTTCTCAGCAGAATGACAAACAGAGTCTTCCCCAGCTGCTCCTTCCCCTCCAGTCCCTTCTCCCACCACATTTCACACACACGTTGGATGGCATCCTGTAGGATTTTTTCAGATGCAGATAATGCAGGAAGAATACCTACAAGAGTAATGAAATACTTATTTACTGCAATGAACCAAGTCATTCCTGTAAAACAGTAGTCTGTCAGCACACTAACTCCACCTCACGGTGTCAGCTACCTCCTGCCACATTTACACATTTCATGGCTTATGCTCACTGCAGTATTTAGGCAACTCTAAGGTTTGGCCCGACTCTTTGGATCAGTGACAATGGAATATTGAGTTTCCCTTAAAAGTATTATAAATCACAGGATAATCAAAGTTTCCTTCCACTGGGTGAACAGCTGGGAGAAAGAAAACTATTTACATTCCAACTTTGAAATTGTGTAGCTGATTTTTAGGTAAACACTCCCTTAATTTTGTCTCATAAATATGAACTCAAACCAGTACCAACTTTTCTCCTGTGAATTCTGTTTCATAGGCCAGCTGGATTTCAGTCAGATCAAACAGCCTCTGTAAAATGCTGCATTCTGTACAGAGAAGCACTCACCATTTAGTATAAAAACACATTCTACAAGAGCTTTGTAGTTTATATTTTCATCCACTGCAGGTATGGAAGCAGTAACGACAGCTGCCACTCCTTGGATCACTGCTACAGTCTGTTTCTGAAAGAAAGCACTGCTGAGGAAACACTTCTGCAGTTTGTTTTGGACTCAGAAAATAATTCAAACAAGAAATGAACCTTAGCAACAGAGAGCAAAGTTGAATTGTTATTATGCTTCCATTTTGAAGAAGGAGTATACTGGCACCCAAAACCTATCAAATAAGAGGCAAAAGAATGGATTTTTAAAGTACATAGTTTCAAAAAGTTTGAAAAGGGTTTTCAGCTCCAGCTAGTAGATAACTTTGTGACTGCACATGTGCATCCATTCCTGCACTAAAACCCTCATCTGCAACAAACCCACTCAAACACACATCCACTTCAGAGCTGAAAAGGCCCTAACTAGCAGGGTCTTGTGTAGCTCAGGGATGTGTATATCTGGTGACTTTCACTCCAAGTGTAATTCTACAGGCTTCTGAACAGATGACTGATTTTTCTACTAGCCTCTAGGCTTCTCTAATGATTTTCCCACTGCATTTATTTTCTTTCCCCCCAAAATTAAATAACCTTTTCCCCCAGTATTCTCAGGGCTACATAGAATACAGCACAGAAGGCAGTACATAAGGGTCTGAGTCAGAAAAATTCTATATATTCTAAATTTGTGGAAGAAGCAGTCAAATCTAGATTTCATGATGTTCATTAAATAAAATGACATTACAAATCAGGTAGTGAATTTCTTATACTATATGCCAGCTACTTAAACTTAACATCTACAACATTAACATTTGTTTACTAACATGAGACATAGAAAAAGCCCATTCAACTCTAAGAAAACTAAGTCACATCTTAATTAAAATTATGAGCACATCTAGTCTTTTAGAGCATAGACCAATCATAAGTTCAGCTTAACCTGAGCATAAATTAACTCATTTAAAAAAATGGGCAGGAAGGTGATATTTGGAAGTGATTTTATTGATAACCCTTGCATGTTTTCAGATGTTATGGAAATATTCCATTTTATTTCCCAAAAAACACAAAACACTCATCATATTTTCATTTTACAAGATTCTTACCATTTCTGGAACTATCTCAACTTCCATGTCATCATCACTGTTACCATCTCCAGTCCTGTGCCATGTTTCCACAGGGTTCTCCATCAAGATCTCTGTCAATAGCTGTGTCAACCTCTGCCATAGCACTTCTTTTTGCTTTCTTGGCAGTTCTTGAAGTAGCTCATTCAAGTCAAAATGATCAAATTTGTTTTTCTATAAATCATCAGAAGATACCACACAATCTCATATCAGCAAAGTGGCTTATATTTCACCATCATATTTTCTACATTTCATCTGGGTTTTTACATTAATGATTAACTTATATTCCTCTGCAGTTATAGAGATAAAATACCTTCTAAATTTTTTATTTTTTCAAAATAGCAAAAGAAATCCCTGCTAATTAACTCTTTATCATGAAGCAAGAGTGCTGCTTTTAAGACAAAGTCTTTAGCCCTTGATAACAATGAAGACAATTCCATACTCTCAGAAGCTCAAAACTGCACAGAATTTACATCCCTGATTATGTCTTTGCCCTCTTAAATATCAATTGATGATGGCTGTTGAAAGAAAATCCTTAGGCAAGGACTGGAACTGTAGCAGTCAGTAGAGCCATAGGAACAGCATTAATATGGGATATGATCTGCCCACATCAGAGCTCTTCACCCTGCCCTGTGTTAAAGCCCCACATCAAACCCAGCTCCTGAGCCCGCTGACCCCACACCTCTGACAGTAGAGACTGCACCACGAGGCTGAGCTGAACTCTTTCCTAGTAAGAATTCTGCTAGAAGAATTTACCTTAGAGACACAAGGAATCTGAGCTCCAAAGAAGGAGCTAGGACAGGGAATATGCAGAGAGAAAAGAAGGAAGACCAAGCCCAGTCAAGAGAAAGAACAGATAATTTCTGAGATGTGATTTCCAATACAGAAGTGAAGATTTACTGGGTCAAAAACACTTCAGAGCAAAGAGGGAGAACATCCATGATCTCAAAATAAATATATTTTTAGCTTGCAGATACACTGCAAGACATCAAAAAGAGAAAGTCAAAGGTAAAAACTGAAGAGAATGAAAGAAGCAGCAGTAAGTATCAGAAAGTTCTCAGAAGGGTATGAGAAGAAAGATCCTGTTACATATTTATAAGAGAATTTCTATCCTATCCTACACCTGAAAACAAATACAATAAACCAAAGGCCTCACAGGGAGTTCTGCAGCCCTGTGCTTCAAACAAACCCAAAAGACAGGATATTAAGATTGCACCATTTTGAACAGAAAGAATCAACTCATAATAAGATCAGAGCTTTTAGATTTTTCTTTGGGATGATATGAGACAGAATTATTCCAAAATCTATGAGGAGAAAGGATGACAGTGAATGATAATCATATCTGATTCCTATTTTTCTGTCTAAGAAATTATTCTTATATTCTTATTCTAAGAAATTATTCATATATTTTCTTGAATTGGAATAGGATTTAGTGGAAAAAACTAACAGCACCTGCTGAAGACCTCAATGAAGAGCACCACAATATGACCTTTTTAAAATATTACAAAGGAAAAAATGGAAAGCCCATGAGAAACCTTGATAGAAAATTAGCAAAGCCCTGGAAATCTAGAAGACACAGATTAATCTAAATATTTATAGAATGTGGAAAAGAAAAGTTCAAGGAGAAGTAAAAAGGGGGTTGGGGCGTGGGTAGAAAACAGACACTGAAAGAAGAAGTGATGCTAAAATCTGAACTTTGGAGAGTTTAAAAGGTAAATTCTAAGGCTATAGCACCAACTAAGTACCAAATACAATACAAAATCAAAGGGAAGCAGTGAAGCTTTAATGATGATTTATTTAACCACAACCTCCTCCAGAAAAGCAATCAAGAATTTTTCAAGGGAGATCCAAAAAAGAGGATCCTCATATTAAGACAAGACATGGTCACACATCCTCCATTGTTGGAGGTTTCAAAAGGAAATTAATAAAATAATTGGAGTAGCTTGGACAGTGAAAAAGTCATGTGAATATTTGTGCTCCCTTATGCTACAAAGACATGAAGACAATTTTAATCAGCATACTCATTTTAGCCGGTGACATAAAATTTCCAGAGATATTGGCAACAGCTGAAAACTGTTGCAAGAGAACTCCTGTGAATTGGTGGTGAAAAACTAAAGGATGAGAGAAACCCCAACCATTTTAAATCCAAATAGCTCATGACACATTAAAATAAATTACTGATTGCAGATGGCAGAATCAACACAACCAAATCAACTGAAAAGGAAACTCAGCAAGTGAATACTAAAGTGAATAATTTTTTGTTAAAGTGTTCAGATTTAAGGAAAAATGGGAAGGAGACTTTAATCAGAGGCAATCTGGTAAAGTTGTCATCCATACAGGAACACAAATGAAAGGAATAGCAAATTTCTTGGGGAAAGATTCAAGGATGTTTTGCAGACAAACTCTGTAAGCTTATTATATAGAACATGATTGTGGGTTTAATAGTTGCAACATTACATCAGTTCATGCCTCTGTGCACACAGAGGTCAACTGATCCACTTTATCCCGGCACAGGTACTACCAGGAAAATACCCATTAGAAAGCTTAAGAAATAACTTGACAGTTCCATTTATGGCAGCAAGCAAAAGATGTTGAGAAGAGCTCAGCTATATCTTAACACCAGACAGATTGAAGGTGAATGGAAAACCCCTCAATGCAAATTATTATTTCTATTATTATGCAATATATACATAATATGAAAATGAGCTTTCAATACTAGATATCAGGGGATTTGTTTTGTTGTTCCTCCCTGTTCTCTCCACACTTCCTTTCAAGAGAGCAATCTACCCCTATTCTAAAGCATTCAGTGATAGAAAGAACAATCAAGTAAAATTAAACATGGACCAAAGAACAAGTGGACAGCCCAAACTTTTAAACGGATGAAGAAATACTAGTGAAACACAATTCTGCTACGTTTGTACATCAACTCTTATTCATCATATACCAATACTCTTTCATGGGTTGAAATTTAACAATGTAATATTTCAGCAGCACGAAATTAGTATTTGTTTAGAATTACACAAATACTAATAATTTATTTTTTAAAAATGGTATGTGGAACAACCAAATATCAAAAAATCAGTTGGCTTATAAACATTCATATTTCAGATTCCACAACTTTTTCAGCCTATATTCCTTCAAGTGCCACTTGAACTTATTTTCTACAGCAATTACTCCCACACATCGGACAAATAGTTTCGTTTCTGTCCCTCTGTCACATGATTTCTGCACTTGTAAGAGACTTACGACTTCAGGAGTGATAAACGTATACACTGGCTCACTTACAGGATTCTGAGTGTAGCGCAGGAAGTCTTCAATTGACTCTTTAGACACAACTTGCAAAAATGCTTCGCGTTTCATCCTGGAATTGGTCTTCCCTACTTTATAACCAAAACATAATGTTAGAGAAGGTACTGTATACCAAAACAAGATCATTTTGGTCTGTTGTAGTCACTTATCAGTTGTATACATAGCATTAATATATATATATTATATATTACAGTAGTTATACATGCACTACATAGTTAAAGTAGTTTTCCCCTCCAACATATTTTAGTTATCTGAATCAGGATTTAGATTCACAACATCACTAGGCTGCAGGGCTTGTTTTCTTTTTCGTGGGTTTGTTTTTGTTTTTTTTTAGTAAATAAGTCTTAAAGCAGAATAAATTGCTAATGTATACTCTGATTTTTAAAAAGCACAATGCATTCTTAAGCAGATAACCGATATTTAAGCTGGTTATCATCCCCAACAACAGTTTTTATTTATATCAGAAGCACTGAGGGGTAGTAAAGAGAAAGAGAAGTAATTTCGTCTATCAAGAGAAAACCATGGGACATGGACAAGGCCACCAAGAGCCTTATTTGCTGACGTTAACATTGCCTCCATGCTAGGTGTCTCCCGACGTGCTTTCCCAGGTGGGAAAGTGACTTACACAGCATTTAGTGCGCGTCAAGTCACTTCACAGAACGGGGCGGGGGCCGCTCCTGGGCCCCGTCCCGAGGCACCGGGGGCTCGGCCAGGCCGCGGCAGAGCAGGCAGCGGGGAGCCGGACGTGCCGCTTACCTGGGCTTCCCTCAGAGCGGCCGAACCCTCACGGACCCGCGGGACGCCTCAGCGGAGCGGAACGGAGCCGGCGGACACGCGCCTAGGAGAGCCCGCGGCGCACGGCAGCACCGCCGGAGGAGACACCGGCCCCGGGAGCCGCTCGGAGGGGACACCCGGGGACACCCCGAGGCACCTGAGGACGTTCGGAACCGCCGCTGGACACCCCGAGGCACCGGGGACGCTCCGGGCCCCGCCCGGCCCCTCCCTCACCCGCCACTTTTCGAATCCTCCCGCGGCCGGCGTTGAGCGCGCGCCGCGGAACTCCCGTCCGGTCTCGCGAGAACTCGGCCACAGCCCCCGCCCCTTCCCGCGCTGAGGGCGGCTGGGGGAAAGGAGGCCGTGAGGGGGACAGGGTCACTGCTTGGAAAAGGTTTCTGAAGTCACCTAGTCCAGCCTATGAGCCAACATCACCAGGTCAACTAGACCATGGCACTGAGTGCCACGTCCAGTCTTTCCTAGACACCTTCAGGGAGGGCGCCTCCAGCACGTCCCTGCGCAGCCCATTCCAATCGGCCTTTCTGTGAAGAAATTCCTCCTAATGTTCGACCTGGACCTCGTCTGGCGCAGCTTCAGGCTGTGTCCTGTCGTCTGTCGCTGGTTACTTGGGGGAAGAGCCCGACCCCCACCTGGCTGCAGCTTTCAGAGCGATAAAGTCGTTCCTGAGCCTCCTCCGGGCTGGGCCGCCCTTCCCCAGCCCCTTCCCTGGCTCCACGCCCGAGCAGCTTCTCCCTGTAAAAAAACGCCAATCGCTTAGTTTTTAAAATTTTAATAATAATAAAATGGTTATAAAAATAGTAATATAATTAGAGTAATAAAGTTTAGAGTTATGATAATTATAAGACAATAAAAAGCAAATAATTACGGATGTTTGGATGCTCTTGGACACTTAAGTCGCAAAAAGCATACCTTGTGAACAAAGGAATAACCTTAAAAGCAATAGCCTGTTGCATATTCATATATCTCATACATGATGCATAAATTCTTTGCAAATTAAGAACTTTTCTGATTTTTGTCAACAACTTCTCCTTAATCTTGGTGGTTTGAAAAAGACAGAGAGAAGGTGGAAGAATGTTTCTCTTTTCTGATAAGAAGGCAGTAACTTTTTATGGGCCCTGTTCGCTGACATCTCTGTGTGAAGAGTTTCTTGATTATCTCATCTTCCTGCTCTCTTATATCGCAGAGTTTCTATTTTAAGATTATGTTGTAACTTAAAACTACATTTAACACACTACATAAGAGAAGCATAACTTTCTAACATTACACATATTTATTGTAACGTTTGCGAAAAGCCAATCATAAAATTTTTTCACATCCCAGCAGCTTCGGCCACACTGAAAGGCTCCTTCCTCTGCTGCTTTCTAACCCAGGCTGGCTGGAGGCACGGTGACATCCCTCACTCACCCAGAGGCAGCTGCCAGGGTTCAAACCCACCGCCCCGCTCACTGTTGCCTTTCTGTACCTGCCTGCAAAGTGTAAGTGCTTCCAAATGTGGGGGTAAGACATGCTCAGTTAAATTCATTTTCATGCTTAGAAAACAGAATTCCTTCCTCCATGGATCTCTGGTAACGTGGACATAACTGCTTTTACAGAACATCATGCATATGATTACACTGGTGGCTTTTTTCTCCAATAATGTTATTGTTGCTATTGCTGACAGCTATGCTTTTCCTCACAGTCCTGGTGAACAATATGAGTACTTTGCACTCTTCATCCAAAAGCAATCAAGAGTTAAACAGCCTATATGCGAAAATGTACAGAATATATGCCAGATTATGTAAATCAGATAATATTTAGAGTTTGATAACTGAGTATTTTTTTAATATATCAGGAAATTATATCTTCTGTTTCTTCTTTGCAGTGTTTGGAAATAGTTAGAGTTAGATTTTGAATTCTATAATATTCCCCATTCCATTTGTTTGAGATCTTCTGCAAACCAAAACCAGTCAAAGTGCTGCAAAGTTAAGGGCTTCGTTTGTATCTTTCCATTTGGCATTTTCAGTAGTGTTGGCTGTTCAGAAGAGAGCAGTGCATAACTGAAGCAATTTACTTCCAGTCTGTAGAAGCAGTACAGAATGTGCTGCTCTACTGTGCAAACAAACAGAAACCCAACTATAATTTCCATAGAAGTTATCATATCTGGTTGGATTTTTCAGGACTGTAATTTTTAAATATATTATGTAATTCAGAATTTATTTCATATTAAATGTAAAAATTCACTCCTTTAAAAGTAGCATTTACATATTCTGCTGTTTTAATTTTTAACATAGACTCTTCCTTAATGATCCTGCCTTTCACAGTTTTAGTTTACATTAAAAAATAAGATTTTTTGCATTTTCTGCCACATTTGTTTGATAAAATAAATTTATTTGATTTATTTGTTTCACATCCTGTGGACCTGGCTTTATATCCCAAGTCACATATTCAGCTAAGTGCAAGGAGCCTGTGAAACAGTTTGCTTGCAATAGGTTGGATGGGCAATCAGCATACCTGTAGAATTGTAAAAACAAATAAAAGAGTATAACCCCTGAAATTTATACATTATGCTAATCTATGCTTATATTAAAAATTTTCTGCATATATTAAAAATCTTTGCCATTTTAGATACAAACTGATGGATTTATTATCATGACTCATGTAGGCTGCATATTTCATTAATACCTTGATTTGTCTTTTAATTAGATGCTACCTTAGTCACCTGGTTACTATTTATTTAGTTGGGCACGTATCATTTTAGCAAACAAAATAAAACATATTTTAGTTTTTCATTTCTGTTGCATAGCAACCACAGAATGGTTTGTTTCATAGTATTGAAACTAGAAGTTGACACAGATAACAACAGGCTGAATAACAGCAAGTGATTCATTTTAATGGACCATATAGAGAAACGAGAGAGACAGAATAATGTTTTCTAGGTTTTTTTCAAGAACTGTGCATGAACTGCAAGCCAGTAATAAACCTACAACTTTATTTTCAGTTTCTCTAATATTCCCTCTTTCAAGAGTACCAAATTACATACCTCTCTTTGACATATCTGTTCATCTGTTCAAAATAATCTATACCCTGTGATAATAATCTCATATTTATTATCATTTTCCTGTCAAGTTAAGGCAAAAATGAAAAATGGGCCTTTCACACATGGTTGCTGAGCAACAGCAAATAAAGATTTGCTTTTGTGCTACTGCTTCATGAACCAGTCTTTATTCTTGTTGGTGGCCTGCATTACAGATCTCAGTTACAGACGGCTCACACCAGAATGTCGTTGTTTGGACTAGAGCAAGCATTCCATTTCAACCTATAAGAGTCAACAATATAAATAAAAAATAAACAAGTAGTTCCCTGTAAGTCAGCTACTTTCTTTACAATATTTTCTTATATTTACAATGTTATTTTGTAGATAATATTTTCTTATGAGATTATTTCACCCGTTATCTACTACCATGATGGAGTTGTAACTTCTATTTCTTTTTCTTTGAATATGTAATAAAATTTGTTATAGTTAATACAGTATGAACAAAATCTGCTCATCCTCTGAGGCAGGCTGTTAATAATTTACATGCATGCATTTCCCTTGATTTTTTTTTTTTTTTGATCTTCACATACTTTGATAAATAATCTGAACAGCATGGGAGAGAGATGAAGTTTCACACTATTCCACTTCTCTCCAGATCTCTCCTTGCCTGAAGGTAATCCTGCCAATCATGCCATCCTTTATTCAGAGGCAACTGTCACTTCTCAATGCTGGTGTGATTAGACCGTGAAAAGGCTTATTTCCCTTAAATTATTAATATTAACATGAATCAATTTTAGAGTTTAAGAGATTAAGTAGGAAAAAAAAAATCACTGCAGAAAAAAAAAAAAAGTATCCTTGTTAACTCGCACAAAAATAAGGAAACAAAATGCGCAGAGGGAAAGCAAAAGCTGCTGGGGAGAGCCACTCCCTGGAGCCGCTGCCGACGGTGCCGCAGTCCTGAGCTGCCGCCCCGCGGGAGCTCCCCGCTTCTGCCGGGCTCTGCCGGGGCCACACCCAGCTCAGCTTCAGCCGGGAAAACACTGCAACTTCATTTTCGCTGCTTTGTTGTGATGCTTTAGGACAAAATACTTAGTTATTATATCTTGAAGAGGGCTGGAGGATGGAGACAGGCTGAGAGAGCTGGGGGTGTTCAGCCCGGAGACCTGAAGCCTCTGGAGAAACTTTAGAGCACCTTTCAGTGCCTAAAGGGTTTACAAGCGAGGAGAGGGAATTTTTGTAAGAGCATGGAGAGACAGGACAAGGTGGAATAGCTTTAAACTGACAGAGGGCAGGTTTATATTAAATACTGAGAAGAAATACTTTATTGTGAGGGTGGTGAGGCACTGGCACAGGTGGTCTGCAGAAGCTGTGGATGCCTCAGCCCTGGCAGTGTTCAACGCAAAGTTGGCTGGGGCTCTGAGCAACCTGGTCTAGTTGCAGGCGTCCCTGCCCAGGAAATAGATAATTTTTAGGGTCTCTTCCAACCCAAACCATTCTATTGGCCCTATAATTACTATTTACTATATTATTATGCCTTTACCGTTATCATTTGTTCCTTATAAACAATGTTATATGTCACTGTAATTTTTCTCTGTTCGCTATTAGTACCATGAAAATGGAAAGATTTCTGAAATGTTATGAGATACTCACAAAAAGAAATTACAATAACAGTATTTGCATAGCTGAATCCACCCCACTGTAAAAAAAAAGGAAGTGGAATTTTTCATTACAACAACAGCAAACATTTTCTAGCATAAAGTCATTGTCATCTTTCAGAATACTATGTATCATTTAGTAAATTTATAGTACTAGTTTGTCAGTTAATTTGTTTCAGATATAAAAAACTCCAGTTACAAATGCTATGTCTGTATTACTTTAACCCTATTAAATTACATTCTGATAGAGATTTACTGCTCTTATGTGTCCTGTCTCCTTGCAGCTCTCATTCTATTTTAGTCTTTAAGAGAAAAATTGCTTCTAAGGTACAAAATCACTGTTATTATTAATTTCACAAGTGCTCTTAGAGGTTTCATTGTGATAGACATGCATCATTTAGATATGACACCATCTCTTTTCCATCTGTCTAGTACAAAACATGAAAATACAGTAAAAATATCAGAATGGTCATGATTTGCTCATCCATATTAGTTTATACATATATAAACATACACAAACACACAACAAACAAAGCTTTACATTGCTTGGGCATTATAAGAATTAACTTGTCTCTCACATCTGTGTTGACTTTGCCAGCAGGGGTGTTCCCCATGTCCTTGATCCAGACCAGGCACCTGACCAAAGCCCACTGGGGTTTTTTACAGGCTGCACGTCCTGCTGCCTTCATGCAGAACTGACAGCAGTGTAGTATCAGCCTGGGGGGAAATGTGGAGCCAGGCACTCGTGAGGGCTTCCATATCCACTAAGTTTAGACATACTTGTCATTTATTCTTGTTCTGGGCATCAGTTTTATCATCACAACATCTGTGTTTTAGCAAACTTTCTTATCCTTAAACAAAGGAAAATTGATTCTTAATTTATTTTTTCCAGTAGAATTTTATCTATCTTCCCTTTACCCCCATGTTGATTGTACTGCTCCATGATGGATTTCATTGTTAGCTATCCTGATTTCCTAGCCATGTACTTGAATCAACAATTAATACTTAAATCATAGTGATGTTTCAAATGTGCTGGCCATTTTCCTCGTCCTGAACTGTAATTTCACTTCTGCCTGCTTCTGATTAATTTCAACTTTTTGCACTTAATCTCATTAAAGTTCTGTCAGCGACTCAAGGGAGTTCTAGAATCAAATCTAATTTGGTATCTAAGGCATGAAACACCTACAGTGAATTGCTGACAGATGCATGCAGAATTTCTGGTGAACTGAGAACCTTAATCTTCCAGAATTTTCATGTTTCCTCACATCATGGACCATTTTTAAAATTTCCCTGTGCCTCATGAACTAAATACCTCTAAAAAACCATTTTGGCAAATCAAATCCCCCATTATGAAACTCAATTCTTTTAGGATCGCTGATGCCTCAGAGGAAAAGGGGAGAGCAGAGCACGGTGAGGACCATACCTGTTCACTGCTTTTAAGCCAGGGTGACTTGAGGCTGCACTTTCAAATATGCCTCTCACCCAGACCACTTCCTTATTGTACAAGCAAGTGCACAGGCAGCAGGAAAGGATTCTGAGAATAGGGTCTGCACTACCATCTAGTGGAATATAATAGTACCTTCAGAAATAAACACTGGGCATTAATGACTATACATGGAAAAACTTTAATGTCTCAATGTGAAAAGCAAGATAAGCAAAATTGTTTTTATAAAAAATTAGAAATGAAGCAGTTTTTATGTCTCAATCTGAACTTGGAAAAGCATATTGAATAAAAAATACGGTATAGAACAAAGTTGCCTAAAACTAAGATTGAAACTTGTCAGAAAGCTAATCTTAGCATTTTAAACTTTTGATTCCAACTTATTTTACATGCAAATTAATTAATGATTTACCAAATAAAACAAAGAACCAGCATTGATACCAATACCATTCATGAGTCATGAATATCCATTTCCATTAACCCATGTTTACCCTTTATTTCATTATCATCCCAATGATAAATGACAGGTCTAGAGACATTCCACATCCTTTATTTGGATGCTGTTGTCAATTCATCAAATGTACCCAGTGGAACTCTGAGCTGAAAGTTACAACAGAGCACTCATTCCGTGGCTATCATAGTTACTTGAGCTCAGAGAATTTCATGATTCATGCGAAACTAGATTAACTTTCCTATAAATTGTAGGTGGAAAACATTGCAACACAGTAACTTCAGCTTAACCCAAGAGATAGCAACAACAATAATGCAAAATACATCAGGGATTTCAGCCTATCAGTTGAAGTTTTTCTCCCATGGGAAGTCTGCATGAAACTGTCTTGCAAAATATTCTGTATTAAATTATTAATCATTGTGACTTGCTTAGTAAGCTCTTGTTGTCAGAGTCTCAGAGTTTGTATAACAACACACTAGCTTGCAAATTCAACTAGAATAAAAGAACAAAAAAACTCGTTTGAAATTTCATGCTGGAAACAGCTCTGTTAAATGTATGCACCCTTTTGGGGTTTGGGGATCTTGTCCCAGTTATCGAGTAAAATTACGGACCTTCATTCAGTACCTACAATTACCATTTTGCTGGCATTATCTATGTTACAACTCAAGTTCTATAAACAGATTAATGTCTTTTTAATTTCTATCAAATTTTTGCATCCTGATTCAGCAAAGCTTGCAGCTCCCAGCTTTGTGACTCCTTGTGCCTGCCCAGCTGGAGTAGCTACATACCCATCCTGAGAGCTTGGGCTCAGGAAGAAGAATGCCCAGGAAGTTCTACAGCACAGGCCAGGAGTACACAGAGCTCCAGCACATTTACTGAGTTTACCTTAATGTTTAAAAAAACATACTTGAGAGACATAGAATTGAGGTTGGAATGGACCTCACCAGTTCATCTAGTGCAACATCCTGTAGAAAGGAGATACTTTGCTTAAATAATTAATAAATAAAATTGATCAGTTAAATCCTTACCACACAGCTGATGAGTGAATTCACAGGACACAGCTGGGTGCAGGGACATCACAACTTCCTTCTGTCATTTCTTGCACAGAGGCTGAGGTGCTGGATGTCCAGCTCTGAGGGTTGGGTTACCAAGTCCTGCAGGAATTGCCCACGTGTCTCCAGGCCACAAACCACCCTGGCCTGCCTGGGTGTGAAAGGCAGGAATCTTGCCTAGCTTTGGGCTGTCCTTGGACATGTTCCTATATGGATCTTAAAGGGAAGAATGATCACTGTTAGGCCTTAATTCCCTTGCTATGAAGTTTACAGCTCCTGAGAACTCAAAGATTAGCATGAAGGACAGGCTGGCTTCACTTTGGTGGTGTCTGAGGAAACAGAGATACAGGAGCCTGCTCAAACTGGATTCCACTGTAGATGACTGGCATGCAGCAATATTCCCTGCAGACAGTGAGAACAGAGAGTATCACCTCTATCACATGAATACAGATTAGAAAACTTTCCTCCCAGAGCTGCCATCTACTCTGGCAGCTAAATTTACTGCATAACACTGAAAGAAATACAAGTGAATTTTTGCATTTCTCATAAAACATATTTCAGAAGGTGACTGAGAATATTGTTGAGAGCCTGACTGCCTTAGAAATCAGTAGGAAAGCATATGTTGAACACTTTAGAATATACAAAGCCACCATTTGGGATTAAATAACCTGACTGCTTCAGCAGCCAGCTACAACCACAAATCTGTCCAGGACAATCTGCAGTTTTGGTTTTTTCTACCAAAGGTGCCATCCAACATTCAGAGTTTGTTGGGGAGGGAATATAAACAATTAAATTCATTAAAAGAGGTACTTCATAGGACACAAATTTTGTATTCAGCTCTTAGCTGAGAAAATACTGAAAATAGCCACATTGGTAACCTTATTGGCATACATTGCTCCTAGGTGGAGGCTGGGTGAACTAAAAGCCCAAACCAGTTTAAACAGCAGAGCAAATACTAAGAAGAATCCTGGGCTGGGGTGAGCCCATCAAATTAATACCAAAGCCATTTGCAGAAGTGTCTTGTATAGTTATTTCTGCTGTCTAGTAAGATCTGTGAATAGACAGGCAGTGCTGATCCAGCTACCACCTGTCCTGCAGGACTGAATGGAAGGTCTGATCTTGACCCAAGTCAGGAAAATGCTGACACCTGACAGGGAGTGCGCAATCCAGAACCACCTTGCCATGAGGGAAATGTGGAGACAGCCATACTTTTCCTAGGCTTTAGCTGCCTTCCCATTGATTAGCAGGCACTTTCTATTCTGCTAAAAAAGGGACGTATCTTCTTCTAAGGAAAAAGCCTCAAACCAAAGTGGAACAATTTTGTAGTTAGTAACACTGAAGATTATCCAGTGGGGCCCATTCTAAATGCGATAGTGACTGGTTGATGAAGTTTTGCACCTTTTATTTATGGCTGATTAAAACTGATTGAATATTATTAATTCAGACAAGGTGTAGCTGTTTATGGGAAGAGGTATCAATTAATTGCAGAATTATAACTAATTATAAATTAATGTTTAATGGCTAGAGGATACAACACCCTTTTTATTATTTATGCAGTACATCATTATATTTTCCATCAATATTTGCCTCACCAAGCAAATGAAAGAATAGGAATGAATGCCACAGGTAGAAATATGCTGATTCTAAATCTAAGGCCATTAAATACAATTTGAGGTCCTTTTGAAAGCATAATTAAAGATAATTAATTAATAAGTGCTAGAATTATGACAATTTGTTCAATTGATCAATTTGAGAGAAAAAAGAATTTAGACACTGAAGTTGAACAAAGGACCTACTAATTCTTATGTGTGAATCTGTTCCAGAACAACAAGCACAGAAATCCCCATGAAGTGTCCTGCACTTCTCACTTCATTTTTTCTCATATAAGACCCAAAAATCTGCCTACAGACCTTACACAAGGCTCCCCAGGTTACAGGAGTCTGGATACAGGACTATTTTAAAAATTCACTTCACTGAATAGTTAGAGAGGGATGTGCAAGAGAGGAGAAGGAGGGTTTGTGTGTAGAGGGAAGCAACACACCGACTTCCATACGAACCATTTATTGAATAAATACATGCATCATAATGTAGAATTACATGAGCAAAAAAGGCAATCTGTACAAAATTGATTACCCTTTGTTCTCATTTTAACTCTCACCATTTGCTGCAGCTCTGATAAAGGATTCAAGACAGAAAATTAAAACTCTTTTAGTCCACCTCCAAGTGATATGCATGCTGATTTGAGTTTGAGTTATACCACTGCTATAGTTAAGAAAGCTGGTTTTCTTGTCAGTGAAGCAGAGTAATTCTAGAAACAGTTTCAATAGTACAGAACATGTGTTGGTACATACAGGTAACAAAGCTTGGTTTTTAACCATTTTTTAAACATCTTCATATGTTCATATTTTAAGGCACAGGATAAACAAGAACTACATGAAAAGCTATCAGTTGACATTGAATAAATGACTTGATAATGAGGTGCAATTTTTGCCCAGAGGCAAAATTGTCCTTTCTGCTTTCATATAAATGGAACAACTAGAATTTGGTAATACAGAAGTTGCATCCACTATCCAAAGAATCCATCTCACCTAGGCACTCACAGTCTGATCCAAATTCACTCAGGAGAATGTTTCTGAAGATCTGGCATCCAGAACTGATTACATACTATGGGAATTCCAGTTGCTGAATTGCAATGACAGTTCAATCTCTTCATTTCAGATTCCTAAATGGAAAATGGGATCTCTAAAAACCAATCCCTAATTTTAGGTAGTGAGCTATTTTGAAAACCTGCCCTATATTCTTTATTCAATTACTCACTTTGTGCTATTCTTTCACATTTGCCTGAATATGGCATTATTTTCCACCTTAGAAGACAGATTTTTTTTTTTTTGTTCAAATGCAGTTTTCTGTCTCCAGACTTCACTTAAGACTTGGAGCACTGAATCAGTTTAACACCCTGTTTGTTGGCTACAGATCAAACTGTGCAGTCACTGGCCAAGACGTAAAGCAAAAATCCTTCCACTTCAGACTGAACAAAGGCAAAAGACAATTATGTTGAACTGCCATGCTTAGACCTGATTTATTCAGATCAGCATTTGGTTTCTTCATTTTCATTGCATTAAGAATAATTCTGTCTTTCCATTCTTAACATCTTAATGGAGAACTAGCAAAGAAAATAACTATTTCATAATATATTTTACATTAATAGATGAGTGAATCTATGGCTACACATACATTCCAGTATACAGTAAAGCCTTCAAATGGAAATGTTTTCCTACAAAGAATCTCTATTGCCCAGCCCAGTAACAGCAGTTAAAGTACAATTTACAATGAAAGATTGTTTGATAAAATTGTTGTATAAAACATGGAAATGAGAAGGCCATCACTGTATAGAGGTGTATGGTGCAGGTCACACATATCCACAACAAATGTTCATATTAAATTGAATTTAGATAACTGAAATTTTTAGACTTGAAAAAGACAAAAAAAGCTACATCTATGGTAGGCACTTTGGTACATCTAGTAATGTAGGCAAATTCTACATCTAGAGTTAAGGTTCTGTCAGTTTTCTTACAATAAAGCTAATTTCAGGAGTTTATCATTCTGCATTAAAATTCTTTCTTGGCTGAGATACCATTCTAGAATCTTAGCTAAATAATATACTTTGTCTAATTGCATACTTCTCCAAGGATGAGGACACTGGCTTTGCAAAAGCCAAGCTGTTCTCTTGGATTCTTAATGCACATTTTTCTAACAGTCTGAAAAAACTTTCCAGAAAAAGAAAGATCAGTTCTGAGTACAAAAAAATAGTCCCATAATTCAAAAAATTAGAGTTATGAGCTCAGCTGTTGGGGCTGATAGTCTCCCTTCAGATCCTGCCTGCCTGGATCAGTCTGTGCTGACGGTGTTCCTCCTGCCCAGCCCACAGCAATGCTCCAGGAGAAGGACAGCATTGCTCAAAACCTGCCTGGACTACTGATGTGCATGTTGCTCATGCACCAAACATCCCAAGCAGCAATGAAGCAACTGTCAAAGACAGTCTATTTCATCTCAGTTCCCCACTTTCTTACCTACTGGTGTTCATGTGAGGATTACAGAAGGTATCACATAAGATACTATTTTAGCACAGTACTGTATAATAAAAATAACATATGTCTTGTACATATGCCTACTATGTGAACTTAACTTGCAAGCTGATTTGTCTACTTATAAGTGAAACATGGTGGTAAGGAAAGTTTAAAGTGGTTAGACATCTTCTTTATAATACAGAAAAATCCATGTCCTCATACCTTCAAAAGATCACGTCTAGTACTCCAGAGTACAGGAATAAATAACAAAATCCAACCAAACCTGTATAATAAAACTGTACTGTTTGTTATGTTTATGCCATTAAATGAAAACTCAGATGTAGAAACTGTTATTTGTGGACCTCATCCTCTATTTATACAATATTTATAGATTTCTCATTTTATTTATAATATTCTATAACATGATTTCCCAATAATACATTTATATATAAATATTAAAATGTTAATGTTTTATACATTTTAAGCTAGCCCCACTGGGCCAGAAACACAATAAAGTAAAAATGTTTTTCTGCAGTTTCTTTTTGCAGAGTATCACAAAATGATTAAGACCATTGTGCTGCAAAGACAAAAGAGATTCACCTGAAGAAATTAACATGCATTTAGAAGAAAATATCTGTATCCTTTATCTAATTTTCTTCTGAATTCAAACCAGCATGAAAGAATTATAAAAAAATAGTATATATTTACATGGTACAGTATACCTTGGTGAGATATAAAACAAGGCAGGAAAACAGCAGAACATGTTCTTTTCACTTTCTAATAGGTACAGCCATAATAAAGATCAATTTAAACACAAAAGGTTACTTTACTGTACTATTGCACATTACAGTAACACATAGAACTGTTTAGCAAAATAAAATATAAAGTTTAACAATGAGGAAAGCTATGTCTACATAAAATGACCAAGTGTTATAAAATTATTGGGGATGTGTCTAAGAACTAAATCAGCAAAGCTATAAAAATAACATTGGTACATCTCTGAAAACAATGCATTAAAAATATATAAAGGTTGGCAAAATTATGCGTGAGGAAGTCCTGGTGTCCATGGGCCTAACTTGCACCATTTGGTTTTGTACCATCTTCTGTCAAATCATACCTGAAAAAGAAAAAACCAAAGGATTGTTTTTTATATTTAGCATGTATTATTAAAACTGTTATTAATACAATAGTTGTTACTATGTAATATTATTATTAATAAAGGAAATGTTATACTTACCACTGGGTCCAGCCTTTAGCAAGTTCTTCAGATGCCAGAGGTATTAATAACTGTGGAAAGTTAAATTACCAGTCAATGCACTGTATGTGCCTTTCATTCTATTTCTATTAAAGATCAAATCTGACAATCCTGTAAACTACAGGGTAAGCAATGCCATTGGTAAATGATGTATTTTATATCCTTGTCATCACAGCTCTCTGCCATCTGCCCAAAGTTCCAAGTTGCTGATTTTGACCTTAAAACCCACACCCTTCTGTGGTACAGTCCCAGAGCACGTCACAGCAAGGCAGTGGCAATCAGCAGATGTGTTCCTACCAACAGCCTTCCAGATGAACAGGAAAATTGAGGACACTGTTACCATGAACTGACCACAATTCTGTATCTCTCATCTTCTTCAAGAGCTCAAATATGGCAATTTGAAAAGGTGTAGGAATTTACTATTCCTTTTTCATGCTCCAGTCACGTGTGTAACAAATTGGGTGATTTAATGTGTGCCTATAGAACACTGAAGTTACAAACACAACAGCTGGTGTTGGCATTGGGAATGTCTCCAGTAGCAGCTCTTTCTCATGGATTTTACAAACTGGGAATTTAATTACTTCTGTGTTTCCCTGAGTACTCGTTTGTCTTTCCAGTTTTGTCTGAACATTTTCTGCAATATTGCCTAGTTTCTACATATTCTTTCCTTTCTCTGACGGCATGATTCATAAGTCTGACAAGCACATTTCTTTTATTGCTGTGAACTTACCATTGTCTAGAGAAGATTACTGCCTCATCTTTCTAAGTCTCACTCTGCAGTTTGTTCATTCCCTTATTGAAGCCTGACATCTAAGGCACCTATAATTTTTGATAGCTTCATACCTGAACCAGGCTTCAGTCAACACTAATTCATATGTCAAGAGGATTTTTGCTTTATATAATAAACTGTATTAACAGAATTTGCTTATTGCCAACTTACTTTGCCAAGCAGCCCTTTATCTTTGGACAAGAATCCACCACTGTTCTTCACTGCTACATCTAGTGTTCTTCTCTGTACTTCAGGCAGGGAAACACTGAAATCAAACCTGATAGGCAAAGAGGTGCTTTAGAGGGAATTCTGTACTAGAGGTCCAAGTTCAGTTCCTACAGCTAAACTGCCACTCCAATCAAAACCAAACCATCTCCCTCCCCAGATTAAAAAATGAGGTCTGAGACAAATGAAGAAAAAAACCCCAATGTTTTGCCTAACTTTTTTCTTGAAAACTGTCATCAATATCAACATCAAATGTTTGAGACTTCTGTTACCTTTGGCCTCTAGAGGCCACTAGTAAAACCAAACAAACACATGAACAAAACAAAAGGAGACAAAGATCAAGCAATGAGTCTAGAGGAAAGAGACTGTGGAATCCTACTGTGCTGACAGCTCAGTATTAGCATTTTCCAAAAGGAAAAGATTGGTCAGTCTTATTGATCCTTGGTACTTGATAACCAGAGCTCCTTTTCTTTCCTGGCTGGCTAAAAAAAACTATCAAAGATAGTTCTTTGCTAGAGCTGAAACTTAGACAAAGTCAGGACAAGGTTATACCACAACTTACATCTATTTGTCACTACAGTTCTTAAACAGCTTTATTGCTTTGCAATACATTTTCCTTGGAAAGGCACAGTGAAATAAATCTATTACCTGGAATGAACAGGAGAAAGCTGCACTACCGAGAAAATCTGCTAGAGCCTCTAGCTAATGATTTACAGATTTGCCTTGGACAAAAAGGACTGGGTTGGTGTTTTCTGAGTTCATTTTCTGTCAGTTGAGAAAGGTCTTTATGGAAAAGCAATGGGTGGCAGAGTAAGAGGCAGACATGTTAGGGAAACTACTATCAAAAAGATGAGTGCAAGGATAAGGATTTTTATGCAATATAATATTGCACAAGTTGGTACAACTTCCAACATGTGGGCCAGGATATAACCTACAAGGAAATTTCCTGACTCCCTGGATGCTGAGAAGTACCACCGAGTGACTGAGCAATGTGACCATGCACAGGCACTCAGCCAGCCAAGCTTCCTGGCAGGAAGGGAGATCAGCAGCACTGGCCAGCTAAAGGCACTCGTGTTCTCACCACCTGCCAGGAGAGCAAATCCTGCAGCTGAGCTACCAGCATGGAACTGGTGTAGGAAGGCAGCAAAGACAGAAGTGGCTGCTAACAGCAAGAAGGGCTGTAGTGATAACAGGGAATAGAAGGAGAGAAGAACTGTTACAGCAGAAGAGAAAGGCATGATCAAGTCTAGTGGTGACAACCAGGAACTTCAAGTAAGCACAGAAATCTTGATTTGACAGCCTTGTAATTACATGATACAAAACTACTGCACGTAGTTTAGAACCTACATTTGATCAAACACTGGGTTTAATGTCTTCTTTGATACATGTGTTTTTCTTCTTCCTGATCGTCTCTTATCAGGTAATAAATACATTCGCACATAGGGATCAGATCCTTCTTCGGAAAACGCTATTAGATTTCTGTGGAAGGGAAGAACAAGGAAAAGCACTTAGAAAACCAACAAGACATTGTTGAATGTAAGTGTCCACACTACCATCACTTAATTTAGTACATGAAGCAGTTCCCCTGCACAAAATATGATGTGGAGTGACTTGCACAAGAGCAGATGACCAGTAAGCAGAGAGCAGAGATGGAAATGCAATGTTCCCTAAATTCGAATTTGAAGTTTAGATATGGTTTTTTAGAAATCACGTGTTTTGGTCATTCTGTAAAAAATTCAGTCTCTTAGAAACAGTTTTCAGATACTACTGATAAAAATCTAAATGTCATTTTCGTTTAAAATCTGACCGAGGCATAATAGACAAATATAAAATCAGAGCCAAATCTTCCACAAAGTTCTTACTATTCTGAGTATAGTGCTGTATATTTTTTTATTTATGCATGTGTTATTTTAAAAGTAAGAAAGATTAATCAATCCACTTAAGAGTAAGTCAGGATATGTATTATAAACTTTATAAAGAAATATGCCCAAATATGAAATTGTGTATAGTATGCTCACCTGCAGGAATGCACCACCACAATCAGTTTGTTTCTTTGTGAACTATGACGAATTGTTAGCTGAATCTGTCCTAATGGAGACTGCCCCAGAGTTGTTCCACTGCAGGAAAAAGCAGAACAATATGCTTAATTTTTAAAATGCACATTAGAAGTAAGACTTAACTGAGCAGTTTTTCCAGAAATCATGTATTATCCATTTAACTTCTCTAGACCAATGTGAAAGAAGAGAACATATGTAAGTGTGTGAGCATATCCTCATCAGATTCTTGTACTTCAATTCCTTAGCAGGCAACTCTGCTCTTCAAAATAGGCCAGGTATTCTTGTCATTATGAATATGGGACTTTACTCATTACAAGTAAAAAACTTGCTTGCCCTAAAATAAACATCAAAGCAGCATCTAGGAAATTGGAAAGAATAATAGTGCTAACTGCAATGAAAACCTCAAGCATGGGCCACTCTTACCTAAGGCTAGAAGCCAATTAGAAGACCAGCTCATTCTTTTCTAAATTCTCTTATCATAGAAATGTAGATATTCTTGGGATTCAAATAGTGATAATTTAAATCTACTTTCTGTCATAAAAGCTCAGTACAACCACAACCATTTTACTTTTCTATAGTTTATATCACCATGAAAACAAGATTAAAATAAATTTACACTTACAGGTCATGTTTAAATAAAAAGCAAGCACCATGCTTAAGAACTTGTGTTTTACAGAATGGCCAGCATATGCAGTTCCCTCATCTCCGTGAAATGCTCATTTTAGTTTGTGTGAACTAAGTATTTTCCATATCATACAGGACAGTATATGCCATGTTTGCCATTTCTCAGTCACTTGAAAGGTATCTTATCTTCAAGGGAGAAGAGTGCCTGTTTTGTGACTATCTACTACAAAGTGATTGACCCATTAAAATCCCCAAGTCATTCACTTTAAAAAAATAGAATGAAGATTTAATTTCAGTATTTTCTTAGTTAAAATTAAAAAAAAAAATAATCAAAGTACCTAGAAGCATTTGGTCTGCAATAAAGGACCTCATTACCTGTAGCTTTACCACTCTTACCAAATGACAAAATATGACATTTGTGCATTACGTGAGGAGTAGTATTTCAATCTTTATCACAATTAACAAACTAACTCAGTTTTGGACCAGGAGAGAGCCTGACAAAATCAAAACAAGTTAGCATGTGACTATGAAGATAAATGGGGGTCTGGAGCACATAAGCAGGTGGTGTATTTGTACAAATTAAAGAGAGAGCCAACAGCAGACTCAACTGCAGCCCTTCCACTACTTAAAGCAGACATTTTAGAGAAGACCAAGTCAGAATCCTCATGGCTGTACACAGTAAAATAATAAGAGGCCATAGTCAAGCTGCAGCAAGATAAATTTCAACAGAAATAAGAAAGAATGTTTTAAAAGTGGAGTGGCTAAGCACTGGAGTTGCTGAACAAGTTATGGCATCTCAATCCTTAGAGATAACCAAAAGTTGTTTGGACAAGGCCCAAGAAACCTGATCTAACTTTGAAGAGGGATTTGCTTTGAGCAGAGGGATAATCAACCAGAGATTCTGTCCAACATCTATGACTCAGTTGATTCTATGAACTCTGACAGAGAAAAAGATGAATTGGTTCAATCCCTTGCAAATAAAAAAAATAAAATCTTTCTACTTAGATTCACAGAGAAGCTCAATGAATAGGGAATGAATAGTTTCCAGTCTCCTATTCAGAGCAGAATGGCTGCTCAGCTGTCTGTACTTGGTAAGTACAGCTGCTCACTGAGGCAAGTAAAAAAAAATTCAAGAATTTAAGAAAGCATGTCTGCAGCAATCTTCAGTGGCTGCATAGTAACTGACTACCCATTTAACGTTCTTTATAGTCTAATATCCCTCTGAGTTATTTAAAAAGATCAACCATTTCTAGCTTAAATGGCTTAATTAATGCTAATAGGATTCAGTGGTGAAACAGGCAAATACTGCCATGAAACTACAAAGTGCAGCTATGAGAAGAAGTGGGACTTTATCTAGCAGACGATCACAGTGGCAAGGAACTTCTAATTGCAGCTTCTGTCTGAGATACCAGGAAGAAGCAAAAAAATCCCAATGACTGAACAGTAAAGAACATTTCTGGAATGTGAACTGAGCACTCCTGCTTTGGTGACACTCTTTGTGACTCAGCTGGGATGTGCTGCAGCAGCCATCAGTGCTCAGTGCAGGCCGTACTTCTCGAGCTGGCGGAGCCTCTGGCGCAGCTCCTGCGTGGCGATGGGCAGGGAGATGTCCGAGGCGATGCTGGGCGTGGGCTCCTTCACCGACAGGTGGCTGGGCGAGCAGGAGAAGTTGGAGGCGTGCAGGCTGGAGGAGCTGCGGCTGAGATCTGTTGGCCACTGTGGGCTGGCATTGGGAGGCTGATTCTTATCAGCTGTGTCAGTCTTTTTATCACTGTCAGTCACTGGGGATGCTGGAACAGGCTTGTTGGGATCAGATGTTGGCGAGACAGGAACCTGAGGCTTAAAAGATGATTTTCTTGCATCTTTGGAAAGAGACGGCCTTTTTACTTGGGCTGAGTGTTGATGATCTGGAGATCTTGTCGGCTTTTCAAGAGAAAGGACCTGAATACAGGAAAATACACATAATGTTACTATTTTGCAGTTTAAGAAACAGGAACAAATTACAATACTGGTTGTTGACAAGTTGCAAAGTTAAGAGACTAAAACAGGACCAAAACCATTCACAATTGCTAACTCTACAATATGAAATGCTTTACATGACAAAACACAACTCCACCTTCTTCATGGCAACTGCAGTAACTATAAAACAATGTGAAATTCTCCATTCATTAAGAATCATTCTCCTCATTATTCCCTTCCTGCATTCTATGCACTTCTGGTGTAAATGCTATTCACTTTGCAGTTCTAGCCATCTGGAAAGACATTCTGTAATTTTTTCTTCCACTCTCTTGAAATTCAATTTTACATCACAATATTTTCTCATTAATTGTTCTTACTTTCTTTTTTATATGTTGAATTTATTAATCAAACATAAGCAATAAATTGCTTTAGAAAGAAAAATAACAGAAGCGTAACAGTGTTTGCAAAGAGATATAATACCTTATTAAAACAATTTAGATGGAGAAAATAGACAAACCAACTTTCAGGTATGCAAGTTTTGTTTTCAAAACTCCAACATCCTTGAAAGCTGGTTTGAATTTTTCCAGTACTATGCAGGTACTTCCTTTCCTTATACACTTTATTTTTTAAAACCATCAAAACCTCACCTCCATTTCTAGATAGAGGCTTTTTCACTGATCTGTAGCTCACTGGGTTCAAAAGATATTTGAAGGAATTCAAATTCCAAACATGATTTCCAAATCTAAAACCACAGGGGACCTCGGTTTTAATGCAGACGACAATTGTTTAACTTTGAGCACTGTACAGTTTTCAAATGGAGTATATTTAAATTAGAGGCTATCTCTGTGTACTGATAGCTCTGCACAACCAAGGACACTTGGCAGGTGACATCAAAGGAAATGTACTGGCTGCTTCAAAAGCTGGCAGACCAGGAGTCACCACAGCCCTAAACATGCTTTCAGATGTTTACAAAGGGAAAGGTTTTAGAGTACCCTGAGTGCAATCTTCATGTTTATAGTGCTGTTGGGACCAGAGTTGCTCAGGTGGAATCGCTGATGCATAGTTAAATCTTCACTCTCTAGCAACTGGCTTAGAGGCAGCTTGAAGTTCCCCAAAGAACACTGGTGCTGTTCATCCCTCACCTGAAGGAACACAGAAATTAAGTCACTTTGTATCGTCTGCTTTGTAAGAATTCAAAGAAAGAAACTACATTTTTATTTAAAAATAAAAAATACAAACAATATTGAAAGTAGTTTGTTCTTAAACCAAGTTTTCCTGATTTTAAGATAACTTTACACTGAAGGAGGAAAAAACAAATATACTCAAAGCCTCGTTTCTTCAACCTTACCATCTAAAGCAAAAGTAAGACAGAAAAGTAACCACCACATCTACATCTACCAGACCTTTGAACAAATAACTTCCTTTATATGAAAGAGGAAATATTCCTAGTTCCAAACTGGTATACCAAATTTACTTTTGGATTTTTTTTTAATTAGACAACCATTAACTATGTTATTCATGTGAGAGCCTGGTTATAGTCTTTCTTCCTTTTAGTAGTAAATAGAAGTAAACATTTCATTGCCTGGTATAAAAAAATACTTTAAGCATAATTTTAATAATGCTCACATTATATTTAGTCTCATTTCATACCAGCCTTTAATGTGTGACTTTTACTGCTACAACATCTTAGAAAAGAAAGGTGTCTAAAGAGAATGAGACACATACCTCAACTTCAAGATCTTGTCTTTTGGGATTGTGTACAAAGAAAGTAAAGTTTTCTTCCCATACAGGTTCATTGGTCTTGTATCTAATCTGAAGTTAAGAAAAAAGGAAGCACACGAATTATCAAACAGTTTGTCTAACAGAGGTGGTGTCAAGAGATGAGCACATTTTTCATTTTGCCATTTTTCATGTTTTGTTTGGTGTGTTCAGAGAAGGGCAGCAAGGCTCGGGAAGGGTCTAGAAAACAAGTCTGATGAGGAACAGCTGGGGGAACTGGGGTTGCTTAGTCTGGAGGAGGCTCAGGGGAACCTTATTGCTCTCTACACCTCCCTGGCAGGAAGCTGCCTGAAAGGAGGCTGTGGTCAGGTGGGGGTCAGCCTCTTCTCCCAGGCAACCAGCGACAGGACAAGACAACACAGTCTTAAACTGCACCAGGGCAAGTTTAGGCTAGACATTAGAAAAAAATTCTTCACAGAAATAGTGATTGGGCACTGGAATGTGCTGCCCAGGAAGGTGGTGGAGCCACCATCCCTGGAGGTGTTTAAGAAAAGACTGGATGTGACCCTTTGTGCCATGGTTTAGTTGGTAAGGTGGTTTTAGGCCATAGGTTGTAATCCTTGGCTGCTCGTTGCCAATTTCAGTTCTGGTGGCAACTTAATGTGTGCATATGCTCCATGCTTTGGTAGCCAAATGCCAAGCTCACAGACATACCAAATATGTGAAGACAAAGCCAAGTCTAAAGGGTGGGAACTTACCTTACTCTCCTGTGCCTTGTGTCCAACTGACAGCAAAACAAGTGGGTTGGGATTGCTGTTTATTTTCTTTCCTGACTGGTAAAGAAAAAAACAAAAACTTTGCTTTCAGAATAAAGCAAAACCTCTCCCCTCTGAAACTTAAATGTTTGCATCTTAAAAATACAAATCATATGCATTCTACTACATGCTTCTCTATTATTCTCAGTATTTTACTCAGCCGGCTGGAATGGAAGACTGGCGAGTAGCTGGTGAACACATCAGCATGAAGGCATCCAACTACCTGAATGTGCTGAAGCAAAATGCTACTAATAAGCAGAAGTTTTAGACTCATTTCCATTTTCTTTAAATGAAACTGGTAAGATGCAAATTCTTATCTTTTAATGAGGATTACAATCCCCAAAGCTAATGAAGCATAGTTAAATCTGCAAAATGAATATTGCATGCAGATGGAAGATATGAAGGAAGCACAAACTCAGGAACTGCATATACAGTGCTGTAGAACTATTAAATTGGATGTGGTATCCAACACTGATGTTCCCTACTTTTCAGTTTGGGGGAGAAAGAATATGCACTACAATGTATGTGAGGGATATTTCTACAGTTTACCAAATACTCTTTATTAGAGAATCAACCATCTGCCATATCTGAGCCTTGCTCACCAGCTGTATAGCATTACATCAAACTGTGAAAACAAACATCAGTTTAGAAACAAATTATATATGCAAAGGAACATTCCAACTATATGTTTCTTTCATGAATTTCAATTTAAACTAACAAAAATTCAATTCAGAAAGAAAATTTAGACATGAAAGTTAATCATCTCAAGCAGGTGTTAATTCAGTTTAAAAAGCCTAGAAAATGTAGGATACATGGTTACTTTGAGTTCTACCCTGTAGGAAAATCAGATATATCAACAGATAGTTAAAATCTTCTTAATGCATGTAAGGTCACAATTACAACCAAGTCATTAAAATGTTTTATATTTTTAAATTAAGAAAGTGCATTATTTAGATATATTTTTTCACTAATAATTCTCAACTTTAATGTCACATACTGCTTAGAATCCTACTTTCCTTTAGAAATAAAGCTGTTAAGAAAGCACTCCTTTCTTGGATGAATGCTGCCTTTCTTTTTTTGTCATTTCTACTTAAAAAAATATTTAGCTCTCAAATAAAACTGAATACAAAGGTTTACAGAACAGAAAGAAAGCCATATTACACTGCAACTGATGGTGTTTTAAAATGGCAGGTGACGTTGTCTTCATTTTTTTTTTTTTGTCCACAAAAAGGTGCCTGAAACTTTCTTCATAAAATGATGAAAATACAGGAGCTGACAAAAGACTCTGTCACTTATGCTGGTATGTAAATAGGAATAATTTTAATTCAAATTAAGCAGGTAGCAATGTGCACACACACATATAATGGACCTCTAACACCAGGTAGTGACAGACTTGCTGTTCACAGCCTATTAAAGTCTGTCCCTTGGTCAAGTTTCTCCAGCTGAGCATCAGCCCTTTCGAAGTCTGCCTACCAAAAAGCTGGCCTAAATTTCTTTAGCACTCATATAAAGATGTAAAACCTACTAAAAACATCTAGTAGGAACAAGATTATTCCAAACCAATCATTCAGAGCTGAGTGATAAGGTAGCACTCAGTATGGGAAAGATGTCTTAGCTTTCATGTCAGCCTCATTCTTTAGTTACTACTACAAATTAGTTCTCAGCACTTTTCCCCAGTCTTCTCAAGCAGCCTGTACTCCACTGATCTGATCTAGAGTTCAAATTAGCACAGAGCACAGTATTTTAACAACATCCTGACACTGGCTTCTTGAAATCAAATTCAAGTGAAACAGAATCACACTGACTATGTATCTGGCAATAGAAATCCCATCCACTGCTGGAAGCAGAGTGTTGCAGGCATTCGTGCATTTCCAATTACTTTTGTGACCTTAAATGGACAACTATATTAATGTTACCTTTAGGGCTTTCTGAACAGCAGCCTTCTTCAAGCCATCAGGGTTAAATTCTAATGGATTATTCTTTTAAGTCAGGAGAGAATGAACATAGGAAGGGTTAATAAGACATGCAATGGAGCAATTCACTAGGTTAATTAATTATGACATGACAACATAGGACAAAGCAGGTGAAAACAAATCAACCTAAAAATAACCCCAAAAAACCACATCTGTCAAATAAAACAAAACAATGAAAGACCACCACAATAACAAGAAAGTCGGACAAATTTTTTTTTCCTCTTCTCCTCTGGATAATTTTATTCTGTTTAAAAACTAATATACCCAATTTCCGTCTGCTTGTATTTCTCTGCTCGGTTTTTTTACCCTAATAGAGATAATTCACAACATATTTTTATTTAATGCCTGATGCCCTATGAACTGCCTTCTGAACGATCCTTTTTAGAATTTGTTTGAGCATATTTTCACAAGCCAGAAGTTTCTCTGATGATAAGTCAAGTAATTATGCAAAAGAGTCCTTTTATGGGAGAAATTACAACATCTAATTGATAGGGATTTATATCATTATAAAAGTCAAAGTTCTTTAGAGCCTCTTCTGAAAAGTGATGCAAACACTGCATGTTAACTAGAATGAAGGTCTGCTACTTCACTCAGTTGAATGAAGACACACAAATACACTAAAAATAGGAATTTAAACTGGCTAAGCAGGACAAAACCTCTGACTGCTTTCCATTAAATATGGAAATTCTAGAATTTTATTTTAAGATTAATATATTGTTCTTTAAGTGAGAAAAATTTGCATTCAATTAACAAGAAATCATTTCAGAAAATGAGATTTGGAAATAAAACAGACTTAAAATTAGTGTACTTATGGCTGGCTTTTTCTTTAGGGGCACATTTTTGTTTCAAGGAATAATTCTTTTTTAGAAGCTGTAGCTGGTGACAATAAAAAAATTGCATAGTGGCCTTTTAAAATATTCTGGTTTATGAACAGGAACTGGTATTAATGATTTGCCAAAAGAAATGCCTTTCGGAAATGAAAATCTAAGTGACTAAAATTCGAAGAGATTTAACCTTTATGCAGAAATATTATTTTGCAGATTCTTTTGGGATGTCATATACACCAGTTGGCTAAACATTCCAAAGATTCTTGGCATCTCACTTGAAAATTTCTATTTCAGAATGAACATATAATATCCAGGAAAAATTACAGAATATTTTGAGTTGGAAGGAACATCAAGTCCAACTCTTAAACTTGAGAGAATCCAGAAATAAGTTTGACTACTTTTGTGGGGTATTTTTTTTAACATTATATTTCTTACAATAAAATCAAGGAATTGTCCACAGTTATTTATCTGATACATTAGGAACTTAGTATTGTACTTGCAGAACTTCAAAGATGAAGACTGCACATTATCCCTAGTTGAAACTAATTGAAACTAACTATTGCTTATTGAAATTAATTTTTGCTGAAGATTGAGAACATTCTTTGCTGGAGTTTAAGCACCATTCCCTGTTTTCTGACAAGGCAAAAGAATTGTGGATTCTCCATCCCTGGAAATGTTCAAGGCCAAGTTGAATGGGGCTTTTGAGGAACCTGATTTAGTGCAAAGTGTCCCATGGCAGAGGGCTTGGAAGGAGATGATCTTTAAGGTCCCTTCCAACCCAAACCCTTCTGTGGTTCCATGATTTATTTCCTAAGGCTGAAGTCCCTTTCTCTGCTAGCCAAGGTTCCTGTCTCATCATCAGTGCTGTGCTCCAGACCTTACATTGCTACAGCCAAGATCAGGGCCTTGGTAATGGCCAAGCAGAACAAAAGGATTAGGCCATGCTTCTCACAGGCTGCATTCCTCTTTCATACATAGAGCACAGTGTTTTCTTTCATGACAATATGACACAGCATGACTACAAATCTCTTTCTGTAGAAAGATCTCTTTTCAAATCTCTTTCTATTTCCATCCCATATTTATAAGGATGTAATGACTTCCCTCTACAGAGAAGTACCCGATTTATTCAAGTGGCATCTACAATTCACCAATATTATTTTGAATCTTAAACTGCCACTCAACTTACTGGACTTTTTTCCTTCCTATTTGCACCTGCATATTCAATAAGAATCTTTCCCCTCTTATATTATTATTTCAAGGAATTTTAGAAATCAAAACCAAACCTATGCGCTCATACAACCACTGACTCCTGGATATTGAGCATATCTCAATTCCTCTGGAATCATAGCAAGGATAGGCCAGGAGGGATATCAGCTGGGGCAAATATGTTTAAGCCAGGCCTCAGGTTTCAAGGGAAGAAGCTGCAGGTTCATGAAGATGGTGGCTGAAAGGCTGGGAGGAAGGAGACTCAGAGGAGAAAAGGGGATACTCAATATAAAAAGGGAAGGTCTTGCTTTGCGTGACAAAATAATCTTGCTATGGTTCTGAATGTCTCTGCAGTACAGGAAAAGAGGATGGGTTATCCAAGAAATACACTGAAAATGACACAGTGGAATTCTCTAACAGCTAGTGACATTTGCAGTAAATCCTAATAACAAACCCATAAATTACAAAAGTAACAAATTGGTTTGTTATTCAGCCAGCTCCTGATTCAATATGCTTTGGAGAATGACTCATTACTTTTGACTCACTGAGTGTTGCTTGGGATATCTCTGAGTGCATCCTCACCAGATAACCAGAAGACACTACCTTTAAGAGCTCATTTAAAATATGGATAATTTATATATTACACAGACACCAAGACTGTTATGAATTACTGATTATCATAAAACTCATGTCACTTTTGGAAATTTAACTAACACAATTCTTATACCTTAACTTCAACTAAATCAGATTTAAATGGGTGAACGTCTTGGTGTCACAAACCTAGGTCTGCAGCAGTGAATAAACTATCCAAAAAGGAACAGAGATCACTCAGAATTTTCCTCTCCCCATAGGATGTGAGCTCCCTTTTCAACACTTCCCCAGTAACTCATGTTACACGTTAGAGACTGAGCTTGCAGGTGTGAATGTTTGTGTAACAGCCCATGTTTAAGGATGCCCTGGGAACAAGTGCAGTTCTAGGGCTGCTGGAGCTGTTTTTATCCCTGGGCCACTACAGAACTCTCCTCTCCCCTGGCCTTCAGCCACAACCTTCCTCCTCTTGCAGCAAGATCAGGACACTGCAGAGCCAGGCAGCTCCCAGTGCTGCAGAAGGGAATCCAGACCCAGCTTTCTTTGAACAGCTGCTGCTCCACTCTGCCTCACAAATCAGTTCAGGGATTTGGAATTTTTTTTCTGATTTCTAAATAAATGCTCTATACAGGCAACCTGTCTTAACACAAAGATCCTAAGATCCATAAAAAACATCAGGCATCAGGGCTGCATCCTTAATCCAGCTTTTTTTTTTTTTTAATAATAATTACTTTAAAGATATATCTGGTATCTGTATAACTAAAAGAAACAGCAACTCCTTAATAGTTTTAATACCAAGATGATGGAACTGTAGGTTATAAATTGTCTATCTCATTCATTACTTTTAACAAGATTATAGAATGGTTATAACTTTTTAGATACTTTAAAATTAACCTCTACAGAGAAACTAACAGAAAGGATTTTGCTGGGCTTTGGAAGGGTGTTTTAAAATCAAGGGTTATGATGTAGCCAGCCAGTTACAAATTGATCTACACAATCTTTAAAGACAAACCCATCTCCTTCTGCGAAAAGATACTTATTCTGAACAGATACTCAATTTTTGAAGATTCCAAGGCTGTACTTCCAGATTTAAGTGTAAGATACTCAGAGGCTCATCAGTTTTTAATAGTTTTGTAACATTAAATTCAAGCAAAAAATATTACTTGGTAGTTCACCCTAGCCTGGATTCTCCCAACTACAGACTAATTTCCAAAAAAGAAAAGGAGCTTGGGAATTTGCAAAACAAGGAGCACCATGGAGTGAGATAGAATTTACAAGGGAATTCATAGTCTGGGAAGCACCAAGAACTGCGCCCATTTTTAAAACAACTTGAACCAGTGTGGAGAGGTTGCAAGTTCTTACAAACATTGAGTGTGTCGCCTTTTGAAGAACTATTGGCTGCAATAATAATTATTTTTATTTATTTACAAAAAAAAGCCAACGATTAACCAGCACACAGTGTGCTAGTACAGTATTCATTTTATTTCTCAATGAATCAGCAATTTAAGTTAAATGTAAAGAGCTTTTACAATAAACTTATCTTGGGTTTTTATCATAAAAGGTTAATTACTTACCCAATGATATGCTGATCAATGAAATTTAAGTAGCCTTTAAAATGCAATAAAAATAGCACAAAAACAATGCACACTTGTTGAAACCATGCAGGAAAACAAATTGCATGCTCTCATTCCACTAGAGTGAGTGGCTTTAGTAGCACTAATCCACACTCTGGCAGAGAAAAGGTACAATACAAACAATACCAGAGAACTCACAAATAGTGCTCTATAGAGTGAGGTAGTGTTTTCACAAAAGACTAGTCCCGATGCTCTCCTCTCTTTTAAGTATCCACACCCAAAGTTTCCCTCGTAGATACTCTTAGGAAGATGGAAATGGAAGGAGAAAGCAGAGTGATGGGATTGTGGCAGAATGAATGCATAAGCAGCTTTACTACACAGAAAAGTTAAGGAAAATAGTCAAAGGATTCCAGAGAAAACAGCAGGTAACAAAAAGTAAATATTTGTCATTACAAATAGTTTCATCCATTAAATGACTTTCTGTAGCACAGCAAGGTGGAATGCTTTTTGAATTTTATTTTGTTATTAATTACTCAAATATATTAACCCACTTTCCAGGCTCACTCTTGGTAGCTCAGATTTATATGGCAGATCCAACTAACTTAGACACCAGTCTTCTACACCATTTCTATTTCTTTTCCAGATCAATCATCCCACAACTATGATGCAAAAGAAAGGCCTGTGTTGTGGTAACTCAACACTACAGCTTGAACAAAACAAGGTTATAGGCATGACCTAAAATGTACAGTGATAAGCATTCACTTAAGGCAATTTTCAAGGTAATAAAAGGTAATTATTCATGTAGAAAACATTTCACTGTAACATTAAAGTGGTGCACAAAAGTCTTCAAACTATTAATGAGTCAGTGTAATTTTAACCATTCTCTTTGATTTCTCTCTTCTCCATAAATACAAGCAATCTAAGAGATTAATTTGCTATTTCTCTACATAACCCCTACCACTGAACTTGAGCTAAACATGAGAAACCAACAAATGTCATGTTTAATCTTGTAAATGTTGCTCCGTATTAGAATCCTATGGCTATAAAAAAGCTCTATTTACTACAATTAACTGCAGTTCTTGTAGAAGCTCCATGGCATTGTCTTTCTGGCATGTACAGGAACATTTTCAGTTCTCCTGCATAAAAAAAAGTATTCCCATGGCATTTCCCCTGTTTGACAAAACTGTGAAGCCTTTAGGTCTCTGGTTTTGGAAAATTTGATTTAACACAATATCATATTATTATTTTGTAGTAAAGTTGTACAACAATTATTCCACGTTATTTTCTATTATATTCTTTACAACACTGGAAAGAAAATGACTTGAAGTTAAATATTGAGTCATTTGTTGCAACTGCTT
Organism: Taeniopygia guttata; assembly: GCF_048771995.1. NCBI lineage: Eukaryota > Metazoa > Chordata > Aves > Passeriformes > Estrildidae > Taeniopygia > Taeniopygia guttata. The sequence goes on from NC_133026.1 coordinate 9,900,822, forward strand.
TTGTGGGCTGGTAGAGGAAGAAAAAAGTAAGAGGATTAAACAGGTCCCACACTATGACCATCATTCTCAGCCCACCCAGGCAATTCTTTACCGTAGACAGAATATCAAATGCAGCAATAGGAAATTCAGAATGCTGTTCCCAATTTCCTAACTGGTCTGCTTTGTGCAAAGAACTCCCCCTTTCTGTGCCCTAGAATTTAGAGATCTACTGATTAAATGAACTGAAATTAAAATCCTGTCTGCAAAAATAGGTAGAACTTGAGACCTGCAACCTCATCTTCCCAAAAGAAGGAGACAATGTTAGAGAATGCTTGTTTAAAAGGAAAAATTTAATTTATGACAGAGCCTCAGAGTATTTGCTGGAGAATGTAACATAGAGAATCAGAGCTATGTGGGAAAGACTGGAATTGGTGTATCAGAGAAATTTACACTATTTATTTTAAGTAAGAGGCTTTAGTGTGTTTTACCAGACATTAACTTTGTAGCTATTTCAGTAAAATTCAGTAGTTGAACAAGAAGACATATAAATTGGTTCAATTGAATCTAGTACACAAAACAGATGGCAAACAGACTTTTTCTATCTGTTGCAGTTCTCTGGAACTGATGCTAAACACACCATAATTCTATTCTGTTCTGTTCCTGCTTACTCTATACTGTAGTAATTCTATTTTTTTTTTTTTCTAAGTTTCAGTTTTTGCCCAAATTCAATATACAGTGAGGTTAAAAAGGAAATGTGAGGATCTATTCCAAATGAGTCTTTTTAGCTTTTAAAATAGCCTAGAAATACTACCTCCAACCTCTGCTCTATACACCCTGGAACAGACATGAAATCACTAGTCAGTCATGTAAATTGTTTGGGCTACTAAGGTTTCATTTTTTACCTCTCTGATTTAACTTAATTATAACTTGAATTTCAGCAGACAAATCTGCAAAATGCACGCAAAAAATCCAAAGCTTGAAAACCGTATTCTCTGATTAATATTTTAGTTGTCACTTACAGAACTTCTCATCTAATAGCAATGCTGAAAACCAGCAAACTCAGTTAAGTTTCACGTATCTCTTTGTGGCAGAGTTAACTTTATTACTGCTATCAATTACAACCAGAACAGTACTTTACTAACCTGAAATAAACTCTAAAACAAGTTATTTCACAGTCCAATAGGATAAATCCACAGAGAGAGAGAACATTATTTATTTCTATGTTTTGCACAAGCAAATAATCCACCCTGCAAAAAACAATCTGATAGAAATCTCCTACAAGTATTCTGGTACTGTAACATCAACTGCACAGTACTGATCTCATGGTGAGAACTTCAGGACCTTCAAATCTCCAGCAATACCCTAAGCCAAAGCAAGCAAGTTTACTTGAACTTAAGGAAGTGGGTTTCTTTCCCAGTTAGTTCCTTAAAATTCCTCATGCTAGTCCCATACCATTTAGGGAAAACATCATGTAATAAAAACATGCAGCCTTTCAAGTCCAGGAAAGGAGCATTCTTTAAAGAAAAACCACGCTGATTAAAGAATAATGTTTTATTAAATATATAGCTAAATACTATGCTACTAAAAAAGTGGACCTTACATTACATGTCTTGAAAGGAGAGGAATTATAGAGAAGATGGCACAATGTGTGTTAGTAAAGCAGTGTGTCACGCTACCAAGCAAGACATGCTGGGAGTACCCAAGAGGCTCTGTGACAAAAGGGCATCCATGAGAACATAACTTACAGGCAGATTTCTTGCCGAGTCCAAATACAGAATAAGCAATGCAGATGAAAGTCCATCATTAGCTTGGTCTTTATCAGCTCTAATGCTTGTTAGCACCTAAAACAAAAACACACTGTAAGCCTTTCGGGAAACCAAGTATTACTATTTCTATCCCATTTCTGAAAAAAAAAATAAAAACCCAATAGCAAAAAACCGTCTCTCAAAAAGCAAACGTTCATAAATTCAGAGCCTGAAACATAAAAAGTACGTTTTCAAGACTCATACAGATATTTCTAAACCATTTGCATGGCAACTTGCATCCCATTTCCTACTTATTGTTTTTAGATTGGACAGATTGTAGTATCATATCCAGCTTTATCTCCCAGACTAATGAAATATTAGCAGACATTCTCAAACAGTAACATTAAGAGAAGAGAACCACAAAAGCATATGAAAATCTTATTTAAACCATTGACACTTATGGCTGGTTTGAGATTTCTAAAGACAGGGAGCTTCAACTAAAGCTACAGGTTTCTCCAACTGGTTACATACTTAACAAATAAACAAAAAAGTCACAACAAAATCACCCCAAAACAATTAAAATTAGCATGAAAGTAATGTGTCCCTTTAATACCTTGTCTAGATTGTCAGCAGTTGGCATCAATGTGAGCCATTCCAGTTTTAAATGCAACTTTCCTTTGGACACTTCATCCAAAGTAAACCACTGAAAATAAAGCAAAGTAATGTGAAATAAGCTGGCAAACAAATATATGATTGCAATTGGTTCTTCAGAACATTTAGGAAGCACTAAAGTCTGTTAAGAATCTCTCAGAGGTGAATTCCACATAACCTGAAAGATCTGATCCATTAAAATGTCATGTTTTGCATAAAGTATTACATACAACACAGAATGATAAAACTACCCAGACAAACATCTACATTATATGATAAAAGCATATTTAAAATACCAAGAAAATTCCTAAAGTTCTGTAAAGATGTTCTGGGAAAACAAACCCAGCAAAATGTTCCTATAAAATCTCTTTTACATATAGGACAAAAATTAGTCTGCCCAGCAATTAACTATTCTCTTGCAGAAAAATCTTCTCACCAAATATCTAAGTTACTATTTTTTGCATTTGCATAGGAATAACCTTAAAACTCCAAGACCAAAGAATGTAATTATTTTTCAGATTTCACCAGTTTAGATATCTCTGAAACCACTGTACTGATCAACAGGACGTCTGTTTCTACAGCATTAGGGTTATTCATGTACATACAGGAACTATGCACAGGAAAAAATAATCCAAGAGCAGCTACATGTACAACATATGGGCCTTGTTAAACCAAAACTTACTGAACTTGATTACCTCATCTAGAAGACGCTCCTTTTCAACTTCAATTAAATCAATCATCAAACTAGAAAAATGGAGAAAAGGAAGCAGTATTTTAGCCAAGAAACAAAAGATCTAGCACAGAACTCAAGCACCACCCTGTGCTTGCTGAGTATCCACCACTGAGATCAAAAGAGCAGAATACTATTCTTTTAGCACCTAAGAAAAGGAGGAGCAGGGAATGAAATGGCTGAGCAAAGATGAGTGCAGGGTAACAAAAGAATGCCTACACTATAGAGGCCATTTTGTGACCACAAGGGCAACTGGCACAATATAACTCACATATACATGACCCAACTCCCAAAACAGAGCACATCCAGAGACCCACTGGAATAGCACCTGGACATATGCGATGACCAAATTCATGTTTTGGCAGTGTTTGGGAGAGTTCTAGTTCATACAAGCTAAAATGTAGCAGGGAAATGATCTGATAAAAATTAAGCAGAGTAGACATCTGCATGCCAGCACATGAACATTTGTCTGGCTTTTTATTTTATTAGTACTGATGTACACATTATCTCACTTCCTCCCACCATCACTGCAGTGTAAGACTAGGGAAGTGCAAAGAAAAAGAAGCCTTTTCCTGCTTTTCTACTTCTTTATTTTAATGAGAAGTAGGTATTGCTGCTCCTGTTAAAAGAGAAGGAGCTGGAAAGGTAAGGGAGTTCTACTCTCTATGGAAAGCAATAATGAGAAGTTCCAAAACTCTGCAAGAAATAAAGGTGACAAATTACTGGAGAAAGAAGCTGCCTAAACTCCTGAAATGTTTATGAGTAAACACCTATGGCCTATGGAGTCAAAGAGTGAGTCATGTTTGTATAAGCATTACACTAAAATTTTTTTCTTTAATCAAATAGTTAAGATCAGCACTTAAGAGGAAAAACAAACTCAAGACAGTCATTTAGAAGTTATGAAGATGAAAAAGATATAGAGTTATAAAACTATATTAACTTTGCCTGAAGAAAAAATTAAGACTTAGTGCTAGCTTACAAACATTAAAAAGCTAGGGCACAATTTTGGGTACCTACAATAGTCATCTGTTTTTTTCAGAAAAGATGTAAACATATAGGTATGTATCTACACACCCAAGCACATTTGCATATAAATGTATTTATATACATGAAGTAGTTAGGAAATTACTTACTACCAAGATAATTAATTTATAAATACAATTAGATAGCAGAACAACTGCAATAAAATAAAAATAATTGAAGAAAAATTCTCTTTCCAATACCTACAAACATATTCTCCATAACATTTACCTTCCCAGGAAGTCATCTTTATCTGGATCTTCATCAAAGAGCTCAATCTCTAGCTCCTGTCCTGGATGTTCATACACTAAAGCCTGGAAGTTCAGTGAGAGGGCATTAAAAATTGATAAAAAACTGATCAGCTTGGTTAAATGGCATAATAACAGTAAAACACTGAGCTGCAGTACCTTTGTACAATAAAATACATTAGTTAAGCAAATGCTTTAAAAAATTACAATTTAATGAATAGAACAATTTTGAGAGCTTTTCAGATAAAATTTGTCAATGTTGGCTCGAAAAGCCCAGACTACGTTTTCATAATTACTGATAGTCAGTCTAGACCAAAAAAATAAATAAATAAAGGAAGAACTTCTGTTTTGTTACAGTATTTTGGGCTTCTGGAGGGAGATATCAAGAAGCTCCTTAAGGACACCCCCAAAATAACCTCTTTAACAAAAGAAAGAGGATATTTCTTCTTTTGTTTCTTCTGTAAAGAAGAACATACAACAAAGTATTTTTATTGGTTATACCTCATAAACTTCATTCCATTTTGGATTGAGATTTTCTTTGATGACCTTGCTTTGGAATATTTGGTTGCCCACACGGATGATTCCATAAGGATCTGACTTTCCTTTGACAATCCCTTTTAGATAATTATCTTTCCCCTCTAAGTCCTGAGCTTCAATGAAGTGTATCCTTAGAACACCCTGAAAAAGGAAAAGATGAGTTTGCATAGTAATCTGAAAGCTTCCATGTCATCACAATTTACACAAAGATGTTTTATAATTTCCACTGCCATTTCCTTAACGTGTTTTGGACATACTGTAAATAGAAGATATCAGTGATGATCCACACACTCAACAGACATAGCACTCAAGAGACTCCTGAAAAGAAAAACTCTCATCAGCCATCAGAAACACGCCAGTTACATCAAGAAATACCAGGTTTCTGGGAGTGAGTAGCAAAAGATAGCAACAACTGTTTAGTGAAGCACACTAATAGTAATTTTCCATGGTAATATAAAACAGATGCTACTTTTTTTTTTAATCTATACAGTTAAACTAGATTGTAGCAATCTAGTGATTGTAGAAGTAATATGTTTAAGATTGCAACAAAAAATAATAAATAAATAAATCTTTCATGGTGTTCTTTTGAAACATTAACTTCACTGAAACTGTTTATAAATTAAATCAGTTATTATCAGTGATTGAATTCCCAGCAACTTGTACCAGTGCAGTAACTGTATTTCAAAATTCCTCCAGATTAGAAGAAACTAAATGCCCAATTATTACTGTTAACAGAAACCTGCTTACCTTTGGTATAGGAAACCGCAGCTGAGCAATCTGCACTTCACTGACGAGGGGGACTGTAATTCTGTTTGGAAGGACCAAGTAGTTGGATATTATATCCAGTATTATTGTATCTGATAAGCCACTGTTGGAGAAAACAATCCTCAGTTACTTTAAAAAAATATTCCTTTTACTGCTTAACAACCAAAATGGAGAAAAAATTGCCTTTCTGGGAGAGCAGAAGACACACCGGGTTTATAAACTTAAAATAAAGGATTCTTGCCCAAACGGCCACCAGGTGGAAGCAGCTGACACTGAACAGCAGAAACCACAGGGATGAATATAAAGTTCCCATTTCCCTGCAACAGCCAAATTTCTCCCTCACCCTTGCCTTTTAAAACCAGCCTGGGTAAAAGGCTATTGCATAAGTGCTCTTGCCTCTAATGTATATAACCAAGCACATGGTAACTGTTTAATTAGTTTTGTACTTCAGTAATGATTTATTTTTCCTTGCAAGTTTGGCTACCCATTCCTGTATTGTTATGAAACCACTTGTCCCCTTGAGCTGGGAGGACCATCACTTAAACCACAGACACACAGAACACAAGCTCATGGCTGAGTAAAACATAGCCTAGGGAAGCAAAACTGGTTTTGTTCAGTGAAAAGGGAGTGGCAGTGCAACCACACTGGTAATGAATCATATAAAACCCAACCCCACACCCCTCCACAAACACAGAGAAGAGAACAATTTCCTAAGCTACAAGGTCACCCAGCTCAGGTCTGAACTGAAGACAGATCATTGTCAGACCAACAGCACTGGTTCCACACACTGCCTACACAGGCAGAAGGCAGAACATGGAACACAAGTGCCCAGGACACCCCAGGAGGATGTACAGAGAGGTAATCACAACAGGACTTGAGATCCTCTGAACTGCAGAGGTACATTCTCACTAAAGCTGGTGGAGCTGCAGTTTCTCCTCCTAAATACACTCCATGATTCCCTTTTACAGTCTTTGTGAAATCAAGATGCAGATAATGTTTGATTACTTTGAACATTCTTTGGATGAAGCACTTGTGTGTGAGCCTTGTGACGTTTTGTAAGACTGAATCTGAAGCTGGGAATAGCTCTGACCCAGGAGCTAGCATGTAAAAACACAAAAGCTGCAGTGAAACATGATATGTGTTACAGTTTCATTTGGAAAGAAAATGTAGTCGTGAGCAATTAACATTATGCTAGAGATGGGCAACAGAACAAACCCATTAAATACAATCTGGCCCACTAGAAATGCACAGTGATGTTCATGCCAGAGATTTGCAACCTGAAGAGCCTGCAACCCCTTGGCTGCCCACTTCCACTGTAAATCCAGGTAACTACAACACATGATGGAACATGGCTGATTTGTAATGGTACTCAGAGCAACAGGAACAGAAGGAGCTCAAGGCTGCATCAAAATCAATGGACAGGTCTGTGCAGGCTTCTGGTTAGAAAGAAAAAACTGGATAATGTTAAGATACTGCTCAGAGGAAAAAAGCTTCCTCTCTGCTTCCCCTCCCTTTTATGCAGAGCTTTTCCAATCACATTTACAGAGGTTTTCATTCTATGTGAACCCTAGAAATTCAGTTTCAGTAAATCTTAAGACAAATACTAACAAGATAATCGTGTTATCTGAAGAGTAGCTTCACTTAGCTATCATTTTAACATATTGCTCTTCAAAATTTCAAGTTTCATTATGCCAAACATCTAGCTTTCAGTTTTATATGCTCAAGTCTCTGAAATGAGCCAAGAAAACAGAAATCATTATTTTGTTAAGAGGTGACAAAAAAATTGAAGATAAACATCTCAACGAGTCATAACATTAAAAGGAAAAGAAAAACCAAACCCAAGCTGAAGCAACAATCACACTTTTCAAAATACAAGTCTAATGACAAAACTCTAGTATAGAGATAAAGTGAGCTTTTTTTGTTCCTGCTTTTGTTAGTGTCCCTGCTTGGCAAGAATAGAAAGCTCTGCTTTTATGCTCAATCCTTTAAGAACAGATAACTAATGGAGAAAATCAACTGACAGAAAGCAAAGGAGCCGTGCAAGGAAAGCAATGTTATCAGAGCTGCCTTGAAAGGAAGGCTGCCCTATCTTCCTTAAAATCAGACTTTATGTGATCACAGGCATAAATAAACCTGCTCTGGACTAGAAAAAGACTGACTAATGTTCAAATAGAGCTACAGCAAATCTCCAAATCTCCATAAGTAAAAGAAAGAAACACAGCCCAAGCACTGAGAGGACTCACAATCTTTTATGCCAGAACCAAACCCCAAATCTGGTTCCAGAGGTCAGTGTCATAATTTTATCCCAACATTACTACTTGAATTTCATAAAAACACCTGAGAAAAATAAGGCAGCATTAATGAAATTTCACCAAGTTTTACATGGAGAAACTGGACTCCTAGAAGGTAGCAGATACCCTAAATTTAAATATAGGGATCTGGAAAGGAAGACTGAAGACTGTATGCAACTAACTAATTAATTAAATTAATTTTATAACAACACAATGCTTTCAAGCTGTTTAAATCTCATCTAGTATCAGCTGGGGTGTTCCTGGATGCAAAGTATTCTTCATGAATACAAGGCAAAAATTACAATTGCATTTTTTGTTATCTAAAGTAAGAGGTCTGATCTACAGAAAACAGAGACAAAATGCTGCAGGCAACAGAGAAAGATGCATTAATATAAATCCTTTGTTGATGAATCATTAAAAATCGCTTCCTATGATCATAAAACTTGATTCTATGCACAATTATTTTTTCAGTTCAAAAAGTGAAAGAAGTGTGCAATGTTTCATACAGTTTATTAAACTGTCTTCAAAAGCTCAATTTCTTTGCAGAAAAATAATTGTTAGTTGCCTACTCTTTTGTGTTGCTCTCTACTTAGCTCTACTTAATTTTTATCAGCTGTGTATTTTTCCTATGCTATCTTTATTCATACTGCAGAGACTGCATTTCTGACTGCATTGAGTGTTTTCACTGTATCTCAAGCAACTCCAACATTTTCCCATCATCCACATCCCCTCCTGAAAGCACCTGATAATTCTCACAGCCTGGCTCCTGCTCACACGGAGATTTTAATTCCACCTCTCCACAAGCTATACTAATGATGGAATATGAATTACTTGTGTGTCCTTCTCCTTGTGGAGTCATATAGGAAAAGCAATGAAAAAAATGTTAACAGCTGACAGGGAAGCTTCCAGCAGCTAATGCTGAAATTCAATTAGCAGAAGACATTTGCAAACAGTAGAAATAAGCACTTTAGTGTGCAGCCAACAGCCACAGGACTACAAAGGTACCTGTGGTGGCACCAATCTCTCGTTCATCATTGTTTATAACAACTACAATATGTCAAGTTGTCAGACCAAAATACACAACTTATCTATACAGATAAGAAAAACAAATACAGCACTAAAGAAACCTCTTGGCAAGGCAGAGCATGAGTCACCCCAGCCACAGTTACTATAGAAACTATACCACGTCTAGATGGCACTGGTTTGTGCATATGTGGCCAAGTTTGGTTGCTCTGGAAACCATAAACTTGAGATATTTAGTGAGACTTTGCTTACATCTGAGGTTTCCTGTTTGCAGTCAGGCAAATATGTAGCAGGATATGAGTCTCAGGAGCCAGTAAAGTTAAGTACTAAATGTAAATTTAGTCATGTTGTACCAAAAAGGGGAATTATTACTCAGGAGCTGTATTTTGGAAGCCATTTTCTCTCACTCATCAAGAAAACCTTTTTCCTCAAGAGACAGTCTAAGCAGACTTGAAACATGAGCAATTCTTGGAGCCATTAACCTACTTAATGCAAGTTTCTAATTTCAAACTGTTCAGTTGGGATTCCATGCAATGGCTTCACGTGTCTAAGGAAAGCAAAACCCACTTCAGTCATGCAATTTATTACTAGGGGATTAATTTAATACCTAAATTCAAGCTCCTGTTTTGAAACAATAAAAAAATAATTCTGGAGTCAGCCAACTCTTGAGAGTGTGGGATCTAATAAAAGGGATAGTCACAAAATCCAGATCTGGCATTATCTCCTTTGCCATTGTCTCCATATTAAAAAGCCCCAAGGTAACTAGTAAAACCTGATAAATATGAATATATTAATGGATTTAACTTATCAGGTTTATAATGATTGAAAGCAGCCTAACTTGCACCTCTATTGATGCTTTTTAATTTGGGATTTTATCATGTGGTATTAGGAAAAGCTCTAAATAAGCTAAGCTATTTTATAGCTATATACAGTCAATTTTTTTGCTACTCCACTTATCTTCACATAATAAACTGAAAGCTTTAAAAGTAAACACTTGACAATATTAGAAACTGTATTTAATTTGAATAATCTTAAGGTATTTCTAATGGCCTTTAAATAGAGATGGACTGGCATACAAAGCCAAGAACCCAGATGTCATGAACCCACTGGCATGAAAGGAAGGCTCTGTCTTCCTGCTGTCACACAAGATGGCCAATAGGAAATTCACAAGATTCTGGAAAGGCTGAGAACACTAAAAGAAGTACATTACAAATTGTATTTTCAAAGTATTTTTAACAAGACCTCCTACATATACTTTAGGCATACTTTGACTTGTGGTGAAATCACTACCTTCTGCAAATTGAGTAATTTCATATAATTCTATATTAAGAGAGAACTGCTCAGTCATCTAACCTAGAAACTATTCAATTGATGATCTTGAGATTTTCTGAGCTTTACTGGGATGCAGATATATCAAACACTGTTTTAGGTATACTCACTTCAGTCCTGGAACATCCAAAAGATTGGTCAGTCCAGTCCAGTTAATTTCCAAAAGCTGTAAAATGCAGAGAAAAGGGGGAGAAAGGACAGAAAAAAAAAAAGAAAAAAGAAAAAAAAACCAGAAAAGCAGCTTAGAATGTGTAACACTGAAGAAATAAACACAAAGAAATAAACACAATTGTTACAGATTCTGATCCATGGAGAATTAACAGTTTCCAGGATATTCTTAAACAAACAAAACAACCCTCTTCCATTCTTAAGAATTTTTAGACACATTTTTTAAAAGTTATAAAAAGTTTCACCATTCTCTTATCCACTCTTCCACCATTCATATAAATATACACCCCTCAATATACAAAAATCCACAGGATCTCCTCTGTACAACCCATATAGAATAAGGAAATGTGGTCCTATTTTCTGAAGAAATATTCCTGGAGTCATCACAGACCTGTTAGAGATGAACAGTCATTAACATGAATTTGCAAATTATAATAAACTGACAAAGAACCCCTTTCTAGATCTAGAAGACAGAGGCAACAGAAAGAATGAAGAATTGGGATTAAGAAGGTGGCAGGAAAATGTGATAACAGCTTGCAAACATAAGAGGCTGTTTTCAAGGCACAAGTTCATTCTATTACTGATAAAGAAAAAGGCATCAACAGGATTAAGTATCAAAGTGAGAAAAATCCTCAGAAATAATTAAAAGGGTCTCATTGCTAGGTCATGCATACTTTCTTCACTGAAAATTTTTGCAGAATATTATGCTGTACAAAGGTACCTAGTCTGTTTCAAGATTGCTGGTATTAAAAACTAAGATGAAACATCCTTTTTGATCCTATAATATTCTAATTCTAGATAACAAAACCAACAGATCTGAATTCCCTTAGTTCTCTCTTCACTGAATGATTTCAATTAACTTCACAGAAGTTAACAGAGTATTTAAGCAAGAAATAAATCCAAATCCATCCAGTTACCACAGTGTTTCCAAATCCAACTCACCTAATCTAACTGCATGAGAAAAGGATTTTGATATTCCTCAGTTAAGAAACTAATTGTGGTGGTTCATCTAAATGCTAAAACAAAACAACAAACCTCTACAAGAACAAATGTACATTTTCACAACAGACAAAAATCATCCGACCTTCACTTTCTTTTTTAAGACTAGCACATACCATTCTTTTACAAAGGATCTATTAATAGTTTAATTAGGGATTTCCTTTGCAAATACTTCCAGTAAAGATAAAACATAATAGATTAACTCATATAAGGAGCACTATTACTTCATATACTTTGTAATGGTGAAAATATTTCAACAATGTTACCTATGAACAATGTTACCAGGCCTACCTGTAACAAATAATTAAGCATGGAAAAAGAAAATCATTATCATTTCAATGAAAAAAGTAAGATGTAATAACCAGATATTCCAGAACAAAAGGCAACACACATCATGGGACCTACTGCGAGAATCGACATGAGCACCATGCCCTTGCCACAAACAGGGCTCAGACTACCCTGGGTATCATGAAGATAATTTAGGGACTGGAGCAGGGTGTCATGAGAGATGCCCAATACCTTCATTATTTTTGTGGCCCTGCACTGGACTGTCTCGACTTTGAAAATTAATTGTGCAAATTTTTAGTATATTTTTTCAAATCCCCTCATCTTAAATCTGAAAAAAAAAAAAAGTTAAGAAATAAATAATTGAACCAGGATGGAAAGTCCAACTTAGTCTGAATAATTTCAGTTTTATATTACTTCCTCAATCATGCAAACCCACAGATGTTTAAGTAATACAGCAAACAAGTAGCTTGGTAGTAGCTGATAAGACTAACCACAAACTGAGTATTCAGACTAATTCTCTTGTTCTAATCACAAGTTTTGACTGTACATTATGAGATGCTTTAAAAATCTATGCCTTCTACCTAGCTTCAGAAGAAGTAATTTTATACTGTTTTAAGACAAAGAACCCAGTTTATTATATGATTTACTTTTTCTTTATTCACAGGCAAAATAGAAGCAAATGGACACCATAAATACCTTCCAAAAGTGGTCCCTATCCTGAGGTGCTCTTACCTGCATCCTGTATTTAACAGTTTTACATAACGATTTCAGATTAAATAGCAAATGAGAAAATTTGCATTTCCTTTGGTTTTCATATTTTGTTCAGTGTACTACATACAGCAATTAACACAGTAAGTCCTGTGCTGTCTCCTAAACAGACTTCACTGAATAAATGCATTGAGCAACACAACTCATGTTGAAATTCAACATTGAGAAACATCTCCTGCACTGGACTGAAACATTTATCACAGTGGTTTCTGTATTAACTGCCAGAGCCCAAAAGAAAACCAAGAACAACTGAAGAGATGGCACTGAGAAGTGACACTTTGCATTGACATGACTAAAAAGCATTTCAAAAGGTTGCATCACAGCCTATAAAATAACAAGCAACACCAGGCCTACAGTACAACCTCACTGTCAATAATTTGATTATTACACACCTCTGCTAAAAAACAAGCCTACCCATTCATTTCATCATCAGTCCTTAAAGCATGACACATGGAAAAACAATGACACAAAAAAACTGAGATGTTTGCTACTAAGAGTGGTCATTTAGACAAGAAATACATATAGTATCAGAAATTCTCTTCATCCACCTAATGTACAGGAATAAAGACAAAGACCAATTTCAGAATTGTTAAAAACAAATTCTCTTCCATTAGAAGCTGAAGTTCAGAAGTTAGAAAACATTACTACAGCTAAGAACTTTACAGGGTTATTAAAAAATCTTTGCAAATAAATCTTAAGCCATGAAATGTTTTGTAAGGAATATGAACCTTCAAACTCCTGCCATAATCAAGCTTTCACTGGCTTTACTTTAAAGGTAAATTCCCCTGTCAGATAAAGTTTGTTGCATTTGCCCACCTCAGAGCTTCCTTCCCAGTTTTACCAGAAGCACCCAGCAGTAACACACACTCTAATCTTAGTCTACAGGTATTAGGGAGAAATGTTTCTTTTGTTTTCTCCTCTTCTGGTTCTTTTAGTGTTCTATCACCCCTAAATTCACCCCATATTTCCTTTCAATGAAGTTGTTTCAAGTCTGCACTTAGTTTCCAAACATAATCAGACCAGCAATAGACACACTGTTTGCACCTCAGGAAGAGTTTTCCAAAAGGCAACTCAGGAAAAAAAAAATCCTTATACCTGCAAAAGTATAGAAATAACAGTGATAGCAGATACACTCACAACAGAGGGAGAAGAAAGGAGGCAAAGAATTTCTTCATAAGCAGGAGGAAACCCCCAGCCACAGCCCAGCAAAATAACAAGGGGTTTTCATTCTGTACTTTGGGCACTGCCATGCCATGACTTGCTGGAGAAGAACAGGATCCCCTGACATGTGCACATGTGGTTCTGACAGAAGTTACAGCAGTGTTGCTATCATAACTAACTGAAGAGTCCTATGGAGAAAAAGGAAGCAAGCAAAGGACTCCCAGCTGATGAATCTTTTATAAAGCACCAAACCTAAAAACTTTCCATATTTAAAAAATAGCTTAACAATATGATTTCCTCTTCTGTCACCATTTTAAGCAATGCATAATTCTCTTAGTTTAGCTAAATTCAGAGAATGCCAGCTGGTTCTCTGCAGCAGAACTAACAGAAAAAATTTCCAGAACACTGGAAAAACTGCGTGCAGAATTTGTAACTAAATGAAATTCTGCCAGAAGCCAGAAATGATGGTGTCTTTCCACAACACACTGCAACTGAGAGAGGTGATGTGCCTTGCAGACTCTACCAACCAGCTCACTGGACAAAGGCAGGATTCCAGACACCAGTTACACTTTCCAATGAAGTAGTCTGTGTGTCTTGTTACTCAAACCTCTTACAATTCTTCCTCTGTTCAGAGAAGCGAAAACAAAATTCGTTATCTGCTTGAAAGCCAAGAAATTCACATCTTATCAAAGCTCTATACTGAAAACTAATGCAACACACACTGTGGAAGAAGTTAAAACTCAGATTAAAAAATAAACCCCTTCAGCCAATAAGAAAAGATAGGCTAAAAACTAATGAGCATCTCTATACACATTGGGTGTTCTCAAGATCCTAGAAACCTTTACAAAGGGAGAAATACGTGCTGTAATGTAGAATTCACAGAAGTACAAAAAGCAACCTCTGAACACTGCCAACCTTGTGGCTTGATTTGGCTGCCATAAACAATAAAAATTCTCAGTAGAGAAGCCACAGCACGTTTTAAAATGCTGATTAACAACATCTTGCTAAACAAGTTATGGAAGTGCAAGACTTTTCTAGGAAAACTTAAGATCTCCTACAGGTCAGAGGATAAAATTCCATGGGATAAGGTGTGATTTTTCCCAGGAGTGTATTACAAGGAGGGGATAAACATGCCCTTCTCCCTCTACTGTTCCTCGTGAATGGCCATACAGAAACGTGGTACAATCTGTTTGTTAGTAGAGCAAAGCCCATCACCACCTACAATAGTGAAGTGCTGGCATTGTTGTAATAATTTAATATGTAACATTACCCAGTGTATCCCCCAGGAAATACACAATAAATTCAATCTCTCAAACAACACTACAGAGAGTAGGTGCTGTAGTATTTCCACTGGTTGCTATGGGAAACACAGCATAGCTCTGCACAGAAATGGTGTTTAAAAGTTGTTCTAGTAACTCTCTGAAGATTTCAATAAGACAACTGCTAAAGAGGTAAGATGTATACTTGAGGGGGTAGAAGACACAACAGGCAAGTGAGCTGAAGTGACCAGAAGCAGGATCACAGTTGACTTTGCACAAATCCAGTGCACCTGCTGTCCTCTATAGTGTCAGCTACTCACAGCTTCATTCAAGCCAATTCCCTCCACCTCCTCTCCTCCTTCCTACCCTTCTACCAGACTGCATTTTGGTTCATACCAGTCTTGACACCCTTTTGACTTTAGTGAGCTGGCAACTAAATTACATCTAGGACAGGAAACTGGGCATTTCTTATGGTGCTTAATATCGTGCCAGCCAGCTTTCTCCAGCAGCTAAGTTTCAAAACTGGTGTAAGAGTGACAACAGCATTGAATGAAAAGATAAATGGGAAAAAAAGAATAAGGTACTGTGGAAACATCAACTGTGATGGTCCTTAAAACATCCCATAAGCTATCAAAATCTAAAATCACTGAGAAAAAAATGTAAGTTGCAGCAAATTTTGAGTAGCAGTGCAAATCATTCACTTCATAAGCAACAAGACTAATTCTTAACAAACATTATTCTAACAGTAGCTGTGCATCAGCATTTATCCAGGTGTTCCACAAACCTGACAGTCCCATATGTTCTAGACGTATTCTATACATTCTATATAACCACTTTGTTTATTTCCAGCCATTTCACTGGGACTCATTATGGCTGCAAGCACTCCTTTTTTAGTCTAATTTTCATCAGGACTTGAAATTCTGAAAGTCCCATTCAACCAGTTTTCCAAATTCAGACAATATTAAATTAAGCTGATATAAAAATGAATCAAAACTACAGGACAGAACCAGTCTGTAAAGTGAGTTGAAGGCGAATAGTACTCAAGTCAGCAAGTGGAAGGCAAAACTGTGAATCTGAAAATAAGAGCTTTGGAAGAACTGCCCATTTTTCCTGAAAGAGATCCTGTTTTCCAGCCATTGTTCTTTTTGGAACACTAGTATTTTTATGTGTTTGTCTTATTGGGAGGGTTTTGGCTTTTATTAAGAGAAAACAGTTGGGTTAGGACACACCCTCAATTCTGAGTGTGCCACTGAACACGCTTTTGAAGATTACCCATTTATAGTACAACTATAAGCCATATAAAATTCCATAACTGAACAACAAATCAAAATACCTATGCACTGATTCATGCTAAAAGTAAAACGATAACTAAAACTCTGAGAACCAAC
This sequence comes from Taeniopygia guttata, assembly GCF_048771995.1. Lineage (NCBI taxonomy): Eukaryota > Metazoa > Chordata > Aves > Passeriformes > Estrildidae > Taeniopygia > Taeniopygia guttata. The sequence goes on from NC_133026.1 coordinate 9,917,171, forward strand.
TATCTGGTAAATATACATAACATTAATATAGTGAGAAATATGCAAAGAACTTCCCAAATCCTGACTGTTAATCCAGTGCCACCTTCTCTCTAGCACTGACACTCAGAGATTTGAAAGACTACTTCAAACATTAGAACGCATGTATTTCCCTCCCTTGAAATGTCCTACATATTTGGACTTATAAAATAAGCTGATGAAACTTTTAGCACCTTCTTCACAATAACATCAACAAAATACAGTATCTAGAAAGTTTCATAAGATGTAAGAACTCTTGAAAGATCAAAAACTTTATGTATTACTCAGAAATATGAGACTGGTAAACTCATAGGCCATGTTGCCTTATATAGTCATTAAGTCCAGCAAACAGATGATACAGAGCAAGAGGAATTGTTGCCAGTTACTTTAGACTGGAAAATATGAGAACAAAATCTAATGCCAGCTGCCAGCTAATTCCTCTTGTCTTCTAACAAAAATATTTAAGAAAAGCTTTCTTTGGTTGCAGCCATTTGCTCTCTAGTAAGAGAACAGAATTTGGTTCTTGCTATAATAAGCTTTATTTTACATTTTTCTGCAAAAGTTAGAAAAATAAACACTGAGAAAACACACTGTGGTGGGGAGAGAAGTCTGTTTGGAAAAAGCTGAACAGTCATGGCTAACTGTCAAAGTTATGGGCTATCTTAGATTATTTTTTGAACCATGCACCCTTAGGTTTGCTTGGACCTTGACCACTACCTTAGTTTTTAAATAAAAGAAGGGTGAAAAACACTTTTTACATTTTTGTAACTGAATGCTTCTAGGGAGGCTTGACCTTTTAGTCCAAGCTGATAGTCTGCTCTATCTCCCATCCTTTTCTGTCTCACTAATAAAGTGTCAGGGTTAGGACAAAAGACAAAATTACTATGGACAAAGTATTTCCCAAAGTTCATAAACTGACCCCAAATGACGGGTGTTTCACTTGATGTTTTCAGATTCTTCTCTCAGGTGCAAGTTGTCCTAGTTCAGCACTCTGCAGATCTATCACACTTAGAAGAGAGTGGGCACAGGTACCAGACTTAAAATCTACTGGAAAAGGCTCTGGGAGTACCAGAAGTGGAAGGTTTGGATACCTCCTACCAGAGCAGGATGCTGGGAAGCAGAGAAGTGCCAGCAACTGCTTCTAAGGATTCCTGCTGCTCCTCTCTCCCTCCTACCCTTCCAGCTTCCCCCTTCCCCCAGAAGGCACCAAACAGGAGCATCTGCAGGAGGTGCCCCAGGGCAATCCAGACATACTGGGTCAGGTCATGGCTCCAGCAGAGTGTGTCAGAATGGCCTCTGCAGAAGGACTGTACAAAACAGAACTGAGAGAGACAACACAAACCACATCTAGACAATGCAGAAACGTTATTCCTGTAGGAGAAAAAGAGGCAGCACCCCTGTCCACATAGCTACACTTTTCTCCCTGCTCCTCTAAACCAGAATGTTTGCATTTAACTTGTTTATTGGATGGTCCCTGCAATGATCTAGGGACTGTACTGAGTATGGAAGCTGTTTAGCAGAGGATTAAATAGCAAAACAGTATCAGAGAGTATGCTAACAATTATAGTGCAAACCAGCATAAGACAGCATTCAATCCTTTTCAGGGCCATGCTTACTTTGTTAAGATAAACATGAAGATTAACAGTTGTCCTACACTCAAGGCTCAGCCAAAGATTAAAAATGAGGTGAAACTTAAGCAGACATCTCCTACTGTTTAGGCTCACTTCAGAGAAATCTGTGGAAATTCAAATTTGGCTCATCCCAATGTACTTTCTCAACTATTTCCAAATAAGAGCACCAATGTTTTATCAGTTTTGCATGAACTAATTAACTTTTACAAAAACACTGACTAAATCAGGTACAAAATATTCCCAAATTCTTACATATTTTACTAAGATTTAAGTCTCCATTTCTTCTACCCAAGCACACATGGTTTCTCTAGGCAGAGGAAACAAGCCACATAAATACACAAGTGATGCAAGTTTTTCTAAGCCATACATAAACACCTAAAACCAAACATATTTTTCAACATGGTAACAAAAATTTATCATGGGACATTTGTTCAAAAGAACTGTATCACAAGAATGTGATTTCTTTGAAGAAAGGAACAACCTACTTCCTAAAGCTGTTGAAGAATTCACTCTCACCCCCCAAGCCTAGACCAATTTTTGAGTTTCAGACTGCTGATGAAACCAAGATGATCACTTTGTGATGCTTCAAAGTGTTTAAACACATGCACTTGTAAATTGTGACCTGCCAGTCTGAAACTGTTAAACCTTGACATACTAAAGTTCTAATGTTTAGTTAGAACATATTCAAGGAAAGCTTCCAATGGAAAATATACTTTCAAGTAAGAGATGGAAACAATTAATTTCTTTAAAGAAGTCTATGGAGCATAAGAATTTCCACGTTGTTCACATTTTCTCTTAAGCTCTTATGGATACTTATTAAAAGCAGCACCAAACTTCAAATTGCTAAAACTGCCTCACACACACATACACAACATCAAAGAGTTCTCCACCAGCCAAGTACAATGTGTATTATGTTATCCTTTTTACTTTTATAAAAAAAGGTTTGTTGAAGTGCTGTGCCTAAAACTGAAAGCATTTGAGGGCTGTCCTCTTGTTTCCACATGCCAGTTTGGCCACATCATTTTCATACCAGCCAGACCTTGGTGGCTCACCTTTGTTTTACTTTTATTCCTGCCCAAACAGGCACTTTAGCCTAGTGCATTTCCCAGCTGAATTCTGTGACCTTCTCTCTGCTTTCCACTTTTGCTGCTCTCATGATCATTTTGAATTCCAATTCCATCTCACTGTGTGCTTCATCCACCCCCATGCTTGGATCACTGGTAAATGTAATGGAAATTGCCTACTTGCTACCTAGGACAAAAACTTACAGTAGGTGGGTAATTTCCCATTGTAATTTCAATTTCTGCTAACACCAGCATTAGTTTTCTTAACAAATTTGCATAGATTTTGTGAAATTTTAAGTTAAAACTACAGAATATCAAGAGACCAGCAACAAAAGATTTTTTACAACCAATCTAGATGGTCCCTATTGATCTTTCCTTACCCAGAGGACTTGCAAGAAAAGTTTGACAGCTTTCACAAGACACACTTCCAAATTCCAAGGTAATTATTATCCATCTTGGTTCCTGCTACATCCATAACATTTTTCCAGTGCTTATCTGTCAAAGTTCAACCAAACATTTCCCAAACTGTTTCCTTTTGCTGCTTAATTCTTGCTCCATCATTTTCTAACTACCATTATCAGCACTCTAAAAAAATTGGAAAAGGAGATTAAGTGCTTACAGGTTTCCTAAGGAAAAAAAGGGATAATGCTCCAATTAGGGGCATGTCTCCAATTAGTGGTTCCAGGATAACCCTCATGGTGCCATGGATCTGTGAAAGAGGAAGAAAAAAAAGACAATTTACTTTAATCAACTTTTAAATAAAATTCATTTGCTGGCAATGCTCACATGTCTAATTCACTAAATTCTTGCTTACGAATAATTTTATATATATATAAATTCTGTCTTTATATGTTATCCAAGCCCAAAAAAATTAATACAAGCACTGAACAGTTGTGCTTAAAAATTCATTACATTCATCTGTATCATGCAGTGTCATGTTGGTGGTAATTTTTTAAAAGTGTGAAGTAGATTATTTCTACAGCTCCATGTAAACAAATGTGATACACAAAGCACAGTGGCATCCACAGGTACCAGAGCAAAAGCAGGTAAATGCTTACAGGTGTGTCAAGACACATGCAAATTAGCTAATTCTGCTCCTTAGGGAGAAATCTGTTATCAAAAAGTTCAGGAACTCTCAGAAACAATATCAGAAGGCAAATCTACTAACAGTAATTGCATCCAAACCAGTAATTCTAGCTGACACTTAGATGTCGCATGAAATAAAAGTTTTAAGCTCCATGGTGCCCTTATAAACTGACACATCACTGGAACACAACACATCACATTGGCTTGATGTGCAATTATCTCCAGCATTTCCTGTAGCAAATGTTACATATTTGTTCCACATCTTAAAGGAATTCTTTTCTTACGTTAAGTCATGCTACTGAAATTCTAATGCAGTATCAATACTATTCAAATGAGAAAAAAAAGCTAGAAAACTACACAATAGATTATAGATTATTTCATCTGAAAATAGTGATTTAGTGATATGAAAATCAAAAGAAAAAAATGAATTTCACCTGTATGCTTTTCACACCAGCTCTGCAGAAGTATCTCTTGATCTCCAAATCGATTTCACAGTTTCCAACAAAACTAAACAAAAAACGAAGTATACATTTCACTTTTATGAACTAAATTGCAGCAAACTGTTAGTTCTGTTTTGCAGTGTCATGACAATGTATTTTGTCTCCCAGTGTATCCACAAAAAATGCATGTTGAAATATTAGAACATAAAATTATGCCAGTTTGCTAAAACACACCCTTCAAAACATCACTGTGATTAAAATGACTCAAATTAATACCTAGGTTTGCTACCATCTCCAGATGGATGCATAATAGAAACAAGCAAGAGGCCCTAATTTTGGGAAATAATGGACACAGAATTCATACTCCATTTCAGGAAAGCTCTCCACAGATCTCATTGATTGTAAATGTACCCAAATCCACTCTCATCTAACATAATCATGAGAAGTACTAGACAGAGATGGTAGTTATGCTAAAAATGAAACTTGTCTGAAATACTCATAGACTTGCAAAGGCAGTCATATTTAGAATTTCAATAAGCAGGGCATGCTGAGCTGAATGATCTTCTAAGCAAGTTCTAAGCCGAAAACAGTTGAGCCCTTTCTGAAGGGAGGGAAGGCAGGAAGCAAATTAGAGAACATATTAAAAACTATGCATATTTTTCCCTGAACAGTTCTTGCATCCCATTTTTGGAGATGTAAGTTCAAGTGATTGAAATTTTCCAGATGCTGCCCTGTATTTCAGATTTGTTGAAGTTGGTAAGAAGAAGTCCCAACTATTCTGCCCATGCTACAAGGCTACAAGATTATTCACATACAACTCAGGCTTGGATTTTTAGTTGCTTTCCCTGAAGCTTCATCCAGGTCAAGCATGTACCAGCAGAGCTTAGCAACCTTTTCTTTCCAAGAGCTGGTACTGAGACACATTGGTTCTGAAAACAAACTAATTTTGAGATTCAGCAAGGAATTCAGGAAGAAAGCTTGAGACTCTGATTTAGCATGGAATTAGTCAATGATTCTATAGAATGAGAGCTAAAAGCAAAACCCAACAGTTGAATACCATGCTCCAAGTAGGGAGAGATGAGCTGGACTAGGACACTCTCTAAGAAGATGAAGGCACAAATGAAATTTGAAGAGCTTTCTGAACAGACTGCCCAGGTAAAGAAAATGGAAGAAGGAGCCAAGTGGGATGGAGATGAGCCAAATTAAAGCCAGACACTGTTGGAAAGGAGGGGGAAATTGTTTCCTCTGCAGGGCATCCTGTTCCAGATTCTGCAGCAGAGCCCAGCTTTCTGTGCATTAGCTCCTCAGACGTGGTCTGTACAGTGAAACACTGTTAGCTGTGCTTGGGAGTATGAAGTAATCTTATTACGAAAACGTTTGGGGAATTGTGAACAAATGGAATTGCTCTCTTCATTGGCTATCCTAGGCTCAAATCAATATAGAATAAATTATTCTTACAGTAAGAGCAGAACAGCAGGATTGCTGTTGCCTTCCCCTGAGCCTGAGGGGCACAAAGTACTACCAAAAGAAAAAACAAGGTGAGAGCTGCTGCATTCCACATATCCATTATCCAAATCATCTGTATCCTCCTCTGCTCTTTGTGTGGTGGTGATGCCTTTGGGATTTCAACAAATGCAAATCTTATAAATCCCTTAAACAGAAATAAACAATAGTACCAAGACTTCCCTGTAAATATCCATCACTGGAATTTATTTTCAACTATTGAAAAGATAATACTATGTAGAATCTTTTTTGTTTAATGGCCAGTTTGGGGAACTGGAAGACAACAACACGATGGGGTCTATGTCAAAGGAAGGTGACAGTTGCTTTCCTTGGAAAGAATGTAGTGTGACTGTACAGTTTAAAAATAGGTATGTAACTTTTAATACACAATATAAAACTATGTAATTTTTATTTTTAACCTACCTAACTATATATAGAGATAGTAGAGATATATATAAATATGCTCCCACATATATATATAAATAATTGCATAACAACATGACACAGAGAAGCAAGGTCAATTAAAACCTGCAACTGAAACCTCAATCTCGGCACTCTGCAGCATCAGAACTATTTGTGTTATGAAGACATGGGAAGCAATATGCTTGTTTGAAAATCCATAACAACATGATGACAAACTGAAGTAAAAATAGTAACAAACTGCATTTAAGAGGACTAAGTCAACAACATTTAACTTTATAATAAAGCTAAATATGGTTTTATCCCCTAAGATATTTGGCTGGGTCCATTAAGAGTCGATGACTACACTGTTCCACTGTAATACACCATACAACTTGAAAGCTCATATACTAAGCAAATTCTATACATTCAGATCAGAATATCCCAGAAATATTTATGATCCCTTTAAGGTACAGAACACTAAGATAGATCACAGTTTAATGAGGGCACTCTTGTAGGAATATTAACAGCAGCTGTACTGAATCAAAAGAGAAGCACAATGTACTGCGTGTGGTTATTGCAGCCCATGGAAGATACACAGAAGAAAAAGAAGAAAAAATAAAAGGTTATGGCAAAAATATTTCCTCTATTACAGTGATATGTGGTTCTGTACACTGGACTATCTTAATTGTCTTTAGAAAGTCTTTAGGCCCTATTTTTACATCTGTCTTCTGACAGAATAATGTAGTAAATCTCCCCATTCAAGTATTCCACATTTCAAAAAAATCTGCCATGTGTTTCAATCTGCAACCTAAAACTCTTTTCAGTGCATCAATTTTTTTGTGTCATGAGAAGCTGAAAAAACTCAGGCTATTTACAACTACTTCTTCAATCTCTCAATCTTCTTTGCTTCAGTTCACATTTAAATTGACTGAGTTTATCTTGTTTTCTGTTGATATATAACCTTTACCCAAGTATTTACTACATTCACGCACTTTAGCAAATGTAAGATTTCTTTTTATTAACAATTTCTCTAGATTTTATTTTCATTTGCTCAAGTGGTTGAAATTTTTCCCTTGCCCATATTTTTCATCGAGATCTAGACTTTTAAACTGTAATGAGTTTTGATTAATTTTTTTTAACATAAACTCCAAGTAAGAGAAAGGCAAAGCATTCCCTTCACAAATATGGTTCTCAAACTGAACATTTAAATACATTCTCCAGTGAGTGCTTTGTGGATTACCTATTCAAGCTACTTAGAGTGAGATTCTTAATTGGACTCTGAGTGATACCCAAAACTTGTTCCAAAGAGTTCTGAAAAATACGCTGAAGCAATGATCATAATGCACTTGGTATCCTTGCAGAAACAATAGAAACTAAACCAAAACACACTCCTTTTGCAATTAAAATTAAAAGCAGACCAAAAAAAAAAACAAAACAAAAACAACCAAAACCTCAAGGATGATGCAAAAAAAATACTCTAGAGACACATGGAAACTACTTAAATGCACTATGGAAGGTCTAAAGCAAATGCACACACCCCACCACAAACAACTGACAGCAGAAAGGGCTAAAAGAAGCCACAAGAGTGGAACTGCAAGATAAAAGGGGATTCTTAAAAGAATTAATATCCTTTAAACTGAAAAAAAAATAAATAAAATCTTTCCTTCCTTCCCTCACCACACACCCCATAGGGCTTGGCTTCCTACAACTATTCTTATAAATGTTTAGAGAGATTGCTTGAGATCTCCTTCTCAACTGTATTTAGAGAATGAAGGGTTTATAGAAAGCTCTTAACTTTAAACTTAGAAATAAATTAAAGTTATAACAAACTAATTTAACCAGAGAATAAAATATACAAGGATAAATACTCCAAAGGATGGACTTTTCTCCAGCAGTGAGACTGCTCTTTATAATCTTGCAAAACTGCAATGTAAAACATAACTTAGGGTTGGTATCTGTATTTAACTCTGTATCTAAATGCATCAAGAAGTACTTATTCTTCCTGTTGTGACTGAGGTAATATCACTGATAAGACTCTCAGAGGATATATAAACCAAACTATTAAAAAGCAAACAACATCAAACAGATAACAACTGGTACAGGGGGCTGGGGGTCTCTCTGTCTTAAACTTGTATACTGAAAGCCTTTGAAAAAGGCCTTTCTGAATGAGGTGCCAAGGACAAGTCTTAAATATGAAAAAGGACTTCCTTTGATGATGGTTTTGTCTAATCTTTAATTCCTAGAAGCTGTGATAGTCACTCCAGAGCTCTCGTTTCCATTTTCCTCCTGGAAGTCTGTGCCACCTGCATTAGGGACAGGTTGTTGGGATCAACAGGCACCCAACTGACCCAGCTCTATTATTTTTATTTAAACCACTTCAAGGAATTCATTTTAGCCTTTTAGACTGGATTCTATTGCAGCTGTCTACCACTTCTCTAAGTAGGTTGCAAGGTAATACAATGAGACTTATGGGTAAAGATTTCCTTCAGATCTATGTTAACAAGACATTATTCCTGAATTTTTTGTACAAACCTACTAGCCTTTTTACTTTTATCTACTTCATGAGGATGAGCAGAAATTAAAAAAAAATACTAGATTTACTCTGTCTTCCTGTGAATAGTTCTGTCTTAAAGGGAAGAAGTGGTCTTGGAACAGAAACAGCATCTCAAAAAGAATTTCTATGGACTGTTTGGTCAGACAAGAATGTTTTCCTGCAAGCTTATCTCTGAAGAGGTGAAGCTGCTCTTCCAGCTGCTGTCAGAAGAGGCAACAAAGAGAAAACTGAAGAAAGTTGCTCCATTAGGGCTAACACGTTCATCCAGTGAAATAAACTCTCAGGAGCCAATCCTGCTGCATTTTGTCCAGCAACACCAATCCCTGATTTGGACAGCTGTCTTTTTCCTACAGAAATAAAAAGATTCAATTCACTACAGACTGGGCTCTGCTCACAGATGTAGCCCTCACCTGCTCTGGAACCCAGGGAAGGAGACAGCAGTCTTTTATCACTCTGGGGCCTGCCCAGCTCTGCCAAAGCAGCAAAGGCTACAGCATAGCTGTACAAATAACTCAAATTTAAGAATAACAAATAATTCGAATTTAAGAATAACCAGGTTCGAATTTTGGAAGCGCCTCTGAAGCTGAGATGTGCCTGATGACCCTCCTGGCTACTGCCAGAGAAGCAGTGAGGAACACAGAAGGCTGCTCCTTGCTGGACTGTCAATGACTGACAAATTTGGCTTTTCCATAACCCACAAGCAGGCAAAAGTAGCCATGGTAACACAGACTTATGATGGTCAACTATAAAAACATTGCTGGGTTCACTGACTGAAGTTCCAAAAAACCCTGGAACTGCAGATTCTATTGAGAATGACTTGGGTAAATGTAGGGTAGACCTAATGAGAAATCTATATAAAAGGAATAATGAGGAAATAGCAAAGAAAGCTCAAGCAATGGAGCACAGTCATTCTGGCATTTTATAATACACAGATTTACTCTGGTAAAGTAAGCACATTATCTTCTGCAGCTATCGTTATTTTTTCCTAATACTATGTTAATAAAATACTCTAAGTAATTGAGAAAAGTAAAAAACACAAAAAATATTACATCTTAGATTTCAGACTACATTTAATGACAAAGTATTACATTATGGGAAAAAGTCAAAGATAGTGCTTTATCTTTGGAAAGTATTTTTTTATTAACAAACATGACTTTAATGATGAAAGCACAGAGAGTTGATATTCCATTTCCCTCACAAAAATGCTACTTACAGCATGCAGTTTATTCCTCCATTCATATACAATTACAACTAATTATATTTTCATGATGAAGCAATTCTCCTTTCAAGCCAACATAACTGCCAAATGAAACAATGTGCAAATTATAAAGCATAGACCCCATTGTAATATAGTCAAAGTTTACCTGATTTGAAGGTCCAAAATGATCTGCCTTTTGTCCACATTTTCAGTGTACACTTTTACACCATTTATCCTCAGAGGCTGGAACAATGAAGCAAGTAAAAGTTGGATTCTTCTATAGAAGTATATTAAACTCTTAACTTTGAATTAAAGGTGATCATAGGCATATTCATGTCTGAAGTTAAGAACCTACTATAAACATTAAAAGGTGTGAAGTAAGGCTATCAATTTAGTTCAAATTCTTATTTCAAGGGTAAAAATTACCTTGCTTGGATAGAATTAACCACAGTCCTTCCACAATTACCCGGGGCATGGACCACTAACTTCAAGATTTACAAAATATTTAACAATCAAGCTTTCCTTCTACCCTGCATAAACATCTGATTTCTCTGTAGAGGTGTATGTCTGATACTCCCAAAGCATTCTTTACTGTGTAACTACAACAACAAGCTAAATTTAGTTCACAAAAAGACAGTTGCCTTAAAGTGGAATTTAGTGAGATTAGATGGAAAAGAATCCATAATTTTCATAAAAAGTTGTGTCAACCACTCTGTGCTATCACTCTAAATCATTGTGTTCATACTGTCCCCTCTCTCTCTCACACAGAATTAACACATATCAATCACACACTCAAGCCCCAAATATCCATCAAACACTAGGCAGGAGAGGATGACTAACAACCTCACTTTTGAATTTTTCCTTTCTTGAAAAGTTTTCATATTTCTATTTACAGCTTTTTGATAATTTCTGTAAAATCAAAATCTCACTGCTGTGTTGGAGTTGTGCAGCTCAATCAACTCAATCAAGGCTGCAGTATAAAGTAAGAACAGCTCTTTGTCATGTCCAAGGTTACTAAATTCAGCTGCAGAACCACGGATTTAAGTTCAGTCTGGAAGCTAAAACCTACTTAAAATTAGTATATCTTAAAAGAAATGCTACAGTCTGCAATACAAATATATCTAGGGCAGGACAGAGGTCCTGTGTAAAAGGTTTTACAATTTAAAAAAGTAATAACCCAACACACAAAAAGTGCAGTAAAGCATAATGAACTATAACCTGCATGAAACAGAGTCACAAAGAGAGGGAACATCTGAAAAGTAATTTCAGGTCTCCTAATATTTGAGGCTGCATGGGGGTGTTGATTTTTAAATCCTTATTTGACATTCAATTTATGACAAGCAATAGAAACACAAAAGACAACTTCAAACAAAAGCTGTTAAACTGCATCTCAAAGCAGTAAAGTTCAGGTTAATTCAGGGAAGATTAAGTAGTGCTGAACCTGCTGCAAACAGAGGGGATCATTCTCAGCTTGCACTGGTCAAACAGGCTCTCCTGCAGGCATGGACCCTTCTTTCATGGGATGGAACAGAAGACAAACATCTGTATGTCCCTTTATACTGGGTTTTGTGCAGTCCTTGGAAAGCCAAGCCAGCAGCCTTGTCACTGACTCCACACAATATGATTAGAAGTGCATCTGTGACAAGAAAACTGCACTTGGACCATCTGGCAAAAGGATAATGGTTCCTGCTCACTTAATGTAAAGCACTGCATGAACAATATTAAAATCACATTGCTGTGAGCTCTTCATGTGACCAGGCATTTCTGCACTGAGTCGTCTCCAAATTCTCAGTCAAGTTTTTGAAGCATAGATCCCAGGAAATACAATATAGCCTCTGCTAAAAAACCCACACATTTTTATTGTAATGTTACACAGAAGCCAGAATCAGGCTTACGGTCAAGTGTCACAGAGAAATATTTCTGTGCAGATTTGAACAGGCTATATGAAAATGTTGTGTAAAACAGGGTCTCTTAAAAAAAACCTCACCAGACACTGACCTGATGACCAATATCAATCTTTGTAAAACTGAAGGTACTGAGGTGGTTGTTTGCTCCTCTTACTGCTGGTTCTATGGTTTCTCGGAAGAGTTTCTCGATGAATTGACAAATAAAAGGCCACATCTGTTTTACAGTCTAAGGAGAAAAAACAATCTGCATGGAAGTACAGTTCTTAAATACGTGAATAAGTTATAAATGTAAAAAAATCAGAACTTCACTGCATCTGAATTTTCTATCTGAAAATTCTATATTGCTTCTTTTTTCTTACTATTTTCCAATTAATTCATGTTCTTCTATGCTCTTTGAATGAAAGATATTTTTTTAAAAGTAAGCTACATAGATTTATATCTTAGATTATCACACACACAAATCAAAACTGCAAATTTCATTTATTTTTAGATTGTAGGTCAGGAACCTACAGTAACTGGAAAGTATCCCAGACAAGTAGAAAATTAAAGATTGTGTTTACAGCTGCTATGAGTTCTACGCAATTATAGCTGTCATTACTGTAATGCCACTTTAAATCACTCATAAAACTCACAATTTCAAGACCATGAAACTAAATTTAATCTTTCTTGTGACTAACTGGATCAACAACCAGAGATTTCAAGTGTATAAATCCTAAAGTTAAAACTACTCTGTTCTCAGATTCTTGCCTCGCCTTTTATTTTAATTTCAGCCTTCCCTCCTGCCTCTTCCCACTTGGGATCAATGTTTCTCCTTACCTTGTTGAGCCATTCTGCTCTCTCTGTGTCTGGAAAATGCACCTAAAAAACCAAAACAAACACAAAAAAACAGAAAATTAATGCAAATACAAAATACTTTTTAGCTAATTGTGTCCAGTTATTTATAATACTGGAAAGCTTAGGGATCTCCCTAGACAGTGGACAACATATTGAGTAGTCAACACTCCTGACAAGAGAATTACAATACAAGTAAATTAAAATAAAAACTCATTTCTGAAATACATAAATATATGCTTGGACTTGTTTCTGGTAGTAGTACCTGGAATAAAGTCATACTGTAACACCATGTACAAACTAAAAAACCAGCACAGCCAACCCAGCTTGTGTCAACCAATATTAAAATGACACAGGTGACTGCCAGAGTCCCCACTGCACTTCTGCTTCCTTTCATTCATGCCAAATCTTTTTCAATGTCAATAAATCACAGCTATGAATATTTAATCAGTGAAGCTGAAGCTCAGGAATATGGATTTAAGTTCAGCCAAGAGCCCTTTGAAAGGCATTTCCAGTGATTTCTTTTCTCAAACTGCAGAAACCAGTCAGAGACAGCGTGACAGTTTATATACAGGGCAGAAAGTACCCGTGGCAATAGGAAAGCATCAATTCAATGTTGGAAGAACAGACACAGCTGTCCAGACACAGGAGAGCACAGTTAGTAGCTTTATCTTTTACAAATACACATACATACAAAAAACCCAATCAGTATCCCCTCCAAACAAAAATAAAGCCCCGAAGAAGCAAAGCTAACAAGAATTTCCTTAGAAACTCACAGGCAGAACAAGATGCAGATCACACTTCCCAAACACAAAAAGCCTTTGAACACACTAAAAAACCGTGACCTACATATGGTGACTTTTGTGAAGCAGTGTCTCTACTTAACCAAATTGCCAAGTCTTAATCTCTTCATAGCATAACAGATTGCACCACTGGCTTCAACAGCAGCTATATTTATTATGCATATCCCAGATATGAACAGTCAGTGAAAGACCTACTCTTTAAACCGTATTTCCAACAAGATGAATTTGAAAGCAAGCCCTATTAATGACTTTTCCGTTTTTCTTCGCTTCTTGCATTAACAATCAGCACTAACATATTCTTCATACACTCAATCTACTCTCAGCGCAATCCTTAATTTCATCTAAACCCCTAAACTTTTGCTATATAGTTTTTGCTATGCTGCCCCTCATCAGCATAATCAACAGTGTCAGAGGTATCTCCCCAGTCTGTTTCTTTTTCAACAATCTCAGGTCAACAACAAAGGTAAGCCCCATGTTTCTACAGATACTTGAAGAACTACAAATGCTGCTGTATTCCACTGTCAAGAAAGGCTCTCAGCATCTTTATCAAGTATATCACATATCTCAAAAACTTTATAAATGGTGCAGAAGTGTCCAGTGATCTGTTTGACTGAGAAAAAACATGCAACATAATTTATTTTACTAAAGTTAAAAGAACAGAATTATTAATAACAGATGGAACAATTTGGGAGCCATGTTATTTTATTTACTTAGAATTAATTTCCTGGAAAATTATGGTGGGTAGAATGTCAGAACTCTGTACTTAAGAGAGTTGGGGATGGTGTCCACTTTTTGAAAACAAAAAATACTTAATTGTTTTTTACTTTTGCAACAGAAGTAGTTGCAAGTATGTACATGAATTTACAACTGAACAGAGCTTACACTCAGTTTTTGTCTTGCAGGGTTCTCATGTTACTCCCAATGGTAAAAAAGTTAAAGAAACTGAGAGAATGAACACTGTTAACCCCAACACTAATAAGTAACATCTTGATCTTTCCCTTAAAATATTTGCCTTCTGAATCTGCAAACAGAAAATTGCCAATTCTCAGTAATGATTTGTGCACGATGTTGTGCATAATGTTGGATCAACATGTTTCATCCTGATTTAGGTAGGAGAGATTAGTGATGTTCAGTTTCACAGGGTGAGAGCTGCAGAGCTGTTCCACATAGGGGACACCAACATAATCCAAGAGGAAATGGTCAGTAACCTGCTACATCACTTAGACAAGCACAAGTCTGTGGCTGGAAGGAATCCACCCAGTGGTACTGGGGCAGCTGGCAGAAGTGCTCACAGAGCCACTTCTCCATCATTTACCAGCAATCCTGACTAACTGGGGAGGTCCCAGGTGACTGGAGGTCAGCAAATATAACCCCATCCACAAGGGCATGGGGAACTACAGGCCTGTCACTCTGACCTTGGTCCAGCACAGGTCATGGAGCTGATCTCCTGTTATGCCAGCATGACTGACTGAGTGGATGAGGGAAAGGCTGTCGATGTGTTCGGTGAAGCCTCTGACATGTTTTCCCACAGCACTCTCCTGCAGAAACTGGCTGCTCATGGCTTGGACCAGTGTACAGTCAGCTGGGTAAAAAATTGGCTGGATGGCCAGGCCCAGGGAGAGTGAGGGAATGGAGCTACATCCATGGCTGTAACTCTGGCCAGTCACAAGCTTGTTCCACAGAGCTCAGTGCTGGGGACACTCCTGTTTGTCATCTGTATGAAGGGACCAATGGCACCCTCAGTCACTTTGCAGGTGACACCAAGTTGGGTGGGAGTGTTGATGTGCTGGAGGGCAGGAAGGGTCTGCAGAGGGATCTGGACAGGCTGGACTGATGGACCAAGGCCAGTGGTTTGAGGTTCAACAAGGCCAAGTGCTGGGTCCTGCATTTGGGTCACAACACCACCAGGCAGTGCTACAGGCTGGGGACAGAGTGGCTGGAAAGTGGCCCTGAGGGAAAGGACCTGGGGCTGCTGGCTGACAGCAGCTGAACAGGAGCCAGGTGTGCCAGGGGGCCAAGAAAGCCAAAGGCACCCTGGCCTGTATCAGAAATAATGTGGCCAGCAGGACCAGCAGTGATTGTCCCCCTGTCCTGGGCACTGGTGAGGCTGCACCTGGAATGCTGTGTTCAGATTTGGGCCCCCCAATACATGAAGGACATTGAGGTGCTGGAGCGTGTCCAGAGAAGAACAGTGGACTGGAAAAGGGGCTGAAGCACAATGCTTAGCTGGAGCACCTGATGAAGCTGGGGTTGTTTAGTCAGGAGAAAAGGAAACTCAGAGGAGACCTTTATTGCTCCCTACAATCACCCAAAAGGAGGTTGTAGCCAGATGAGAGTTGCTCTCTTCTCCCATGTGGAAAAGAGAGAGGATAAGAGGAAATAGCCTCAAGTTGCACCACGGAGGTTTAGAATGCATATAATAAATTTTTTTTTCATGGAAAGAGTTGTTAAGCATTGGAAGAGGCTGCCTAAGGAAGTGGTAGAGTCACCAGTGCTGGATGTATTGCAGCTGTGGCATTTAGGGTCATAGTTTAGTGGTAGATCTGGCAGTGTCAGATTAATAGTTGGACTTGATGATCTCAGAGATCTTTTCCTAAATTCTATGATTCTACAGGAATTGCAATGAACAGCAACAAAATAAAATAAATAAAAACAACAAATTAAACACTCAGATGAGGAAAGGAAAAGAAAATTCATGGAAATACCAAAAGCAAACCTGTCTGCTGTGAGTAATGCAAGATATAACAGTTGTCATGTTCACAATTCATTTTTAGTCTTCTGTACAAGTATCCAGTTGACATTCAACAGAAAAGACACACTAGACTTGAGAGAGGCTTCCCACTCTAAATATAACCTCAGCACAGATGAAATTCACCTTCCTCCCAAGGGTGATCCAACTTCCCAGATTCAGAGTATAAACCTCTGAAGGCACAGGCCACATTCCCTGCACCATGCACACAGCTGACATGCAATACACCTCTGTGGAATGAGGAAAAGAGGAAGCATCTATCTTGTACCTATCAAGCACTCTTCACATTCAGTCTAAAATTAAGCATAAACACTTGAAATAGGTTGGGAAACAAACAAGAGGCCACAGATACTCAAATCTATCCATATATGTTAATTTATTAATGTTTTATTTTATCTACTGTACAGTCTTTATTAAGACCTTACTTAACAGGACATGACTCTTAATTTTTCCAGAGATTTAATAATTACTTTTCCTTTGGTGTGCCACACCTATCATGCTCCTACAGTTACATGAGTTGGCACTAAGCCTGCTCCTCAATTATGTAAGCCTAGTTTACTCCTGCAGTTGATAACAGGCAACAAATAATACAGTATCTTCTATTCTTGTTTCTCACCCCTTTTCCATTCCTGCTTTTCTGCTTGCTCACTCAAATGTTAATGTAGTTTTGTGCCTATTCTGACACTCAAAACAGAGAGCAGAGAACATTTTATTTTCAAGACTGAAATTTTCAGTCAAGCCAACCTTGAATCAAAAGCTGGGCTTTGCTTAATCTTTAGATGCTCCAAACCCAGGTTGTCTGAAAACAAAAAATAAAATATTTATCCATCTACTAATCCCATATATTTTCAGCCTGCTATATGAGACTGCAATACTAGTGGTAAAATTATTTTTTGCTTTAAGAGTTTTTGACTTCAAATACAATTCTATGCATAGACAACAGGAGAAAGCCTGAGGATAGAAGCTGGTACACTGGATCAGTTAGGACTGAGACAAGAACATTGAAGCAACTGCACAAACATTTTTATGGCCAGAAGCAAGAATCAGACTAACTGATGTGCAAAATGTGCTAATTCTCGTATCAAAATCTATTGATGAGCATGACAGAAAGCGACAGAAGTCAAGATTTCAGTTAAGACAGTTAACGACTAAAAGCATTTTCCTCTTGGCTTCTGTTAGTAAATTACTCATGCAGGTTTGGCAAGTAGTATCCTTTCAACCACTTGGTGAAGCAATTCAATATTGAAAGCAAAGTATAACAAGAGAGAACTGTTGCAAGAAATGCCCCAACGAAGTGTTCAACACCAAAAACATAACATGTTCCAGGAAAGTTCCATTATTAAAAGTTATCTTGCAAAATACTTGGAAGTGCTCAAAAGATGCATTTCTGCACATTAAAAAGACACTATCTGGCTTTCTCACACAACTGCTTGTGCTTAGTTCTAAACAACTTTTATGTTTACTTTCTATTTCTGATCCTGCACTTTCAAAAGCTCAATTCAGAACACAGAATTTTTGTAATGATCAATAAAATACCAGAAAGGGCCCAAGGAATGCAGTTCCTTGTTTCTCCTGGAAGACAACAAAAGAAAAAAGGGACAAAAGAAAACCATTTACACTAACAGTAACAACAAAAGAAACGTTTCTTACCCATAACTATTTTGTTTTTCAAACTCTCTACATACACTCTTCACACTGGCTAAACTGACTCAGTTTTCTGGCCAGACTATCATCTGCATATGAAAGGCTAGACACAGAGTAATAACTATTATACTCAAATGCCATGGACTAAGGATGGATGGGAATCCTTGAAAAGTCAAATAGCAATCAGAAAATAACATGAAATGAGATTCAAAGTGCAACTAATAACATTAATGCCTTAAATATAATTTTTCATTCACATAAAGGAAGTTTCAATTATCTACATAAATTTTACTAAAAGAAAGCATTGACAAGAAATTCCAAAGGAAAGACATGACAACACCCTCCTGTAATTAATGTTGAATTGCTCTCAAAACAAGTCACAGGTACTAATAATCTACTTTAAAATATAAATTGCATAATAGCTGTTACTATTCACTGATCCCCTCATTGTAAAACATTTTTCTTTTAAAAATTATCTTCAAAAGCTTCCTTCATCCTTAAAGGTATTTATGAAACAACCCTAGATAAATTTGACATTTATTTGATGATTAACACATAGGCCCTAAATATTATCTACATAACTCAAACAAAAACCAGAGCATCTACACTGAAAGTACAAAACTACAGGTATTAATCAGAGCATTCCAAAAACTGAAAACTTAATTTGCTACAAACAAACCACTTTTCATGATCTGTGTATTACAGCAATGGAAGAAATGGAAGCAATAAAAGCAGATTAGACTTTTAAAAATAAATAAATGAATAAAAAGCCCCAAACAAAACCCCTCAAAATTTTGCATTTCTTCCATTTTACATTCAAAGATTAATGATAAGAATTCCAATGCTCTCAGGAACATTCTGTGATTCTTACAGTGCCCTTCACAGGGCCAGGAGTTGGACTCAACAATCTTGACGAGTCACTTCCACACACTGTAGAATAGTCTACATTAAAAATAATTGACTATCATAGCTATGTTTAAAAGATACTTATCTGACTCAGCATTACTTAATTTAAGCTTAGTTCCTTCCATTTGCACTGATTATTTGTTGCTCCAGATGTAAATCTTAAAGAAACTATAGCAGTCACTTTAAGGTCACACAATATAATCAAGTTTCTTGATATAGTTAAAATGCAGCAAAATATTCTTGAGCACTTTTCCAGCCATTTCACAAATATCTCTTCTATTAGATACTGACCCCTTCTGCTTATTTTGGAAAGCTAAAATTATATATAAAAAATCCTCTACTCTATCAAAAGTGCATTTGTCTAGTTTAAATGTAAAAATGTATAAGGGTATCACAGTAGTTTTCATAGTCTCTTCATGCACAGTCAGTGGATAGGGAGACTATACCACAGAAGGAAATTCAGGACAGGAGCCCAAATTAGGTGCTCTAAAACCTTCTGAATGTACAGCATAAGCAGTTATTTAACCATTAAGCCTAAAGCCAGTGGCATGGCAAAAACCCAAAACACACTAAAGTTAAATTTTCCTTTGAATTATAGCTGACAGTTTGTCTAAACTCACTGCACTTGTAACTCAAAAAGCCAGAGAAACTTACTAAAAGAAGCAGCCCAGCACGGATAGAATAAATTGTGTCATATAGTGATATTCAAGCTCAATTTAACATCTATTCACTCCAGTGTTTTCCAGTTGGTAAAGCAGGCTGGCCTAAGGACATTTTAGGTAAAACAGAGCTGAGCAGGGCTAATAGCTTAATCCCATGTACTCCAGCCAGCAATCCCCTCTCAGTCTCTGAAGCAACAAGGAGCAGCAATAGCTGAGCTATTTGCTCCTTTCCACGGAGGAACTGACCCAAAGTCCTCAGGCACTTGCCCCAGGCTGAAGAGGCTTCTCCAGGCTGGTGAAGGGAGGACCCCTCCTTTCTGACAGGAGCTGAAGAAGGGGGTTGTGAGAGCACAGCAGCCAGGCTCTGTCACTTCAGCAATTCACCTCTGGGGTTAACCAAGCAATTTTCCTACTTCTGTCAATACCAGAAATACCCTGGCTCTCTCCTCTTCCAAATAACGACAAAATCCCACAAAATATTTACTGTTGCAGAACTGCAGGATTCAGTATTTCTGAAAAAAAAAGGTTAAATGCCAATATTAAGGTTTCCTTAAAAATTCTGCGGGCCCTTGTTACTAAACAGTCAACTGTTATTTCTATTACATCTGGTAATCTGATTCAGTTTCTGTTTAGCATGCCTTGGGATGGATTTTGGGTTTGCAGTTTTAAATATATTAAAATTATTTGCCTTTGCACAGCAAAATTCATGCTCAGGACTACAAATGTGATGTATTTGCAGCATGAGAACTAAGCCAGGACTCTTGAAACACTTTCCCTGAGAATCATTACAGATGAGCTGCATGTGCCACATCTTTCAACAGAAATATCTGGAAGGTCCAGAAGCAGACTGAACATAGAAAACCAGTTTTGTCAAACACACTATTTATGTCCATAGGATAGTTCACAAAATACCAGTTAGAAAGACTTTTATAAATCAGTATCAAGTAACCTAAAAGGATTACAAAATAAGCAATATAGGTTTTGACAATAATTGCCCATAAACGAACAAACAAAAAAAAATGTTTTTAAAAAATCAAACATCAGAGAAGGGTAGAGGAAAAAAAAAAAACTATACCCTCTACACAGAGAGTACACACACAGAGTAAGATACAGAGATAAAGGAGGTGGGGAAGGGCCCTAAAAATTTTGCCATGCCTCTATGATCATGATAAAACCTCACAGTAAAACTGAAATATTGGAAAAAGTGGAAACATACTTAAATGAAAGAAACTGCTGTAACATCAAGCAAGGTTAAGGACTGCATTTATTTATAAACTGGAACATAAGCCATTTAAGTGCTTGGACAACACACTGGAAAACAAAATAAACCTTTATGAAAGAAGCAATTAAATGCCCTTTGAGTCAGATTTGCACCTATAAGACAAGAGTGGCTTTAGAAACACATACTTGGTACCCCACCAAATGTTCCCAAAACACTCCACCAGCACAAACACTGTCATCCCACGTGAGCTGCCTCTATCAGTTCAAGTCCTGTGAGGTGCCACAACAAATTACAGACAGCTGTTCAGCAGGAGTTTTCCAGAGTGATCTCTGTGTTCCACCTTATCCTGAGCTATCTGCTTCAGTCATTGTGAATGTTAGGGTGAAAAGCAATTTCTTCAACAACACAGCAATTAAAGACAAAACAAGCTGGTGCTTGGAGAAATTGAAACAAACAGCTTTTCAACACCTCCAGGGTTCAATGCTAACACAGGAAAGCTACTACAATAGAATTCATACACCTCGAGTAATAAAACTGACATTCTTTATAAGGTACAGAAATTTTAATTTCCTTACAACCTTCCTTGCTACCTCTGTTCCTCATCCCTTTCAGCTGTTCACATACACAGAACATTTCAGCATCCTGGTATGGCCTGAAGGACATTATTTCTTAATATATATTCATAAGTGTATATATATATACATATGAATATATATATATATATATCATATCTAGGGGACAAGGAAAACAACTAGCAGCACATAGGCTGCGTCCTGTAAAGTCAGGCTAAACAAGCGTAGACCAGATGCTCCCAAAACGCTGCCAAGAGCCACCACTGCCCATATAAATACCCTTTGGATCTCACTAGAACCCAAATTCCATGGAGGGATCCCAGATCAAACCTGCCTGCTGTGCTAAAATTAAAGCATGCCATTAATTCAAACTATAAAATGCCTTTTTTACAATTTACCAATAACCATAAATGTATCTATATTTCTCATTTAAATAATAAAAACATGTTACTTTGCTAAAATTATTTTTTAAATATATTATACATTAAATACATATACAGGACTGTAATTGAGAGAGTTGTCCCTTGGTTTTCCTTCTCATTGCAGAAGTCATTGGAACAGCATTTAGAAAATCAACAATACTCAAATTTTTGCTAGCAGCCCATCAAAAGCCTAATCAGCTTATAGTTTTGGCAGCTGAGGATTCAGAATCCATGCTTATGCAGCCCTGCAAAACCACCAGAATATTCTCACCTGGATATTCTCCTCAGCTTCTACGGCAAACAATGTCTTTGGCGATGCAAAATAATGCTGTATTTGAAAAAAATAAACCCTGCCTAAAAAAAAGCTCCAGAGCTCTGATATGACTGAAAAAGCAGCCCAGAACTAAGTCCTGCAATTCAGAAGTGAAGGATGCTGAGCCATTTCAAAGCACAGCAGCTTCATTTTTTTCATGCACATCTTCCACTTCAACATCTATTAAATATGCTTCACTCACAGTGGCAATGTGACTTGTCAAAAGCTGCATTACTTTTCAGCAATTTAACTCACCAATACCAAAATTAGATAACATTTGCCTAAGTGCTGCTATTTTTGCAGAGATGGAACAAGCATGCCACAATAGAAAGTTACCCAGAGACTTCCTACTTAGCAGCAGCTTGCTCTAACAAAATCCTCCGGGATAGGCATTATAAGCAGCTGCTCTGGAAGAATGACAGAACAGTAGCCTGCTAGTAAGGGAACTGGATAATCCTGCTTCTTCTAACCTGACACTCAGCCTCTGCAGCCCCAACTGGAGGAAAGAGGTTCAGCCTAGAAATTAAAAACTGATCATCATTAACTTCCAGAAGCATCCAGGCTTAATCACCTCACAAACAACATGAAACAAAACTCCCTTTCTCTACCAGTAAAGGTTAGAGTTTCCTTCCAAATAGGTGGAAGTACATTGGCATGGTTTTCCCTGGTATCTGGGTACAGAATCAACCCTAAACACAGCACAGGATGTCTGCCAGAGGGAACCACATGGGTTTGCCTTGCTCAGCTGTTAGGTCTTTCTGAACAGAAAGCTTGAAGCTTTTAGTCCACTAGCACACATTCATCTTCTAGCACAGCCTAATTTCAGAAATATCTTCAAGTTCTCATATATTAGTAATATATATCATACCTCAGGCTTCAATGTACAGATGACATCAACTCTGTAGCCAAACTGCTTTAATTTCACTGCAGTTTAATATCTTGTAATATTTCCTGGATTGCCATGTTCACATTTCTTTTTCACTTTCCATCTCAAAAAGGACAAAGGCAAGTTTTCAGTGCTTAGTTTGGAGTGAGACAGGACAGTACAAAAATAAGAAAGAAGTAGAAGGCTTACGGGGGCATTAGGTTGCAGGAACCTTTTAATGGTTTTCACTTCTGAGGGAATGACATGCAGAAACTGACAGAAAACTGATAACCCGACACAGGATGAGACATTTTTCACACCTGTTGAGCACATCTTAAAGTGAGGAAACATAATAATTTAGGTTTAACATTTTGATTGCTTACTATCCACATTTACCATAATGTTTTTTTCTATACCACTTCCCCATTCAGAGACCAGAACCCATGAACTCTTAGGACAACAGGATGCCCTTCTCCAATCTCACCTCTACAGGCATTTACAGCAGTAACAATTGTATTTTATAAAGGCTGATGTCCAACAGATGGCCAGGATGAGCATAGTTTAAAAAAAAAGAATTGGTAGCATAAGACTCTATACAACTGGATTTATACTGACTAAAGTCTTGCTCTCACATCATGTTATAGAGAAATAGTGCAACCAAGTTTTACAAAATGAAATGTTTAATGTTTCACAAGACTGCATTAGCACATCACCAAATTCCCACAAGCATTGCAATTACTGAAAGCAAAGACCCAGATTTTAAATGTTTAAACTGCTAAAAGGCATAGGATGAACCATAGCTCTCAGGGCTCCACAAATTTTACAACTTAAAAAATCTTGCACAGTACTCTTTTTTTGACATTATTAACTTTACCCTTTTATTCCCAGGTGTAATTTAATTTGTTCTTCTCTTTCTAAAAATAAAGTCTTAATACCTTGAAATTCCAGCTTTTGTTTTTTAAAATAAAATTATAAAAGTATTAGCATGATATTTTCAATTTGTCACATTTCAAAAACATTACCTCTTTTGTACTTTCTAGTCTCTATAACAAATTCCTTTTCAGTTCCCTTGAGAATCCAGACATGTTCCCACCCCACTGCATGCCAGAGTGTCTTATTCTCTTGACAGTCAACAGAAGACAAATTTTCCTCTCTGGACTACTAAACATTAGCTTTCAAAACAGCTTATACAACCAGTGTCACAGCACAACTTACTATTCTTTGAACTGTCTACAGCTGTGAAAAGAAGTGCTGGGCTCTGCACCAAATGGTCAGCCACTCTTGTTGCTGGTATCTACAATAAAACATTGAAGGTTTCTTCACCCTTTACTCCACTGACCCGCTGCCCGATCCCCTAACCCTGCAGTCAGTTCTGACCCAGAGACTGAGGTTCCTGCAGCAGGGAGAGCTCATTCCTTTAGCACTCACTACATTGCACAGTTCTTATCTCTAAAGGAACCATGCAGGTGCTCTGTGAGAGCGAAAAATGGGCATCAGATTTCAGAAAATGCAAGTGTTAAGAAGCAATGATCACCTTCTGCTAGACTCCTCTTTCTCAGGCAGATTAAATCTTCTTCCCTGTCTTTAGCCTGAAACATCTCCATGCACTGAAGCCCAACCTTCTGTTCTTTTTAATGTCATCTATAATTCACAACACATTTGAAACAAATAAATGTCAACTATGACAAGTATAATTCACTTTGTATTGGTTGGGAATGAGCAAACTGCAAATCTGTATTACAAAATACAAAAGAGCAAAATGAGAACTTGGGTTTTTATTTTTTTGGTGGTATCCAAAAAATGCAGCATCATGACATAAAAATTCAAGCTAGGTTATCCTGTATCCTAAGAAGTCTGTACAATACGCTCAGTAGTTAAAACTTAATGCTTGTTTTGACTGACTCTGACCCAACACCAGCAACGGTGTTTAACTTCTAAATACTGCCCTGCATCCAGTACTATCCAGCCAGAGCTTATTCTTAATATTAAAACATTTTTGAAATATAATCAGAAATCATGCAAAATATAACAGGCATTTTAAAATCCCTGTTTCATTTCTAGTCTAAACACTAGGAACCCACTATGTAAAATCTACAGAGTATAAAGAATGCAGACCAACAGTCTGGGAGTCGTGTGAAACTTTTAAATAATCCCATGATTAGCCCTCTCTGAAACTATAAAACTCGGCTGACAAAGTAACAGAAAGCAGAGCATTCTAATACAATGAAAGCAAGAAGAGCCACAATGTTTAAATCAGCTCTCAGTTAATGCAGTGACAAACAGTGGGGAGGAAAGCCCCAGTTAACCTGACAGCACCAGGTATCAGATGACAAGCTTACATGGGTAACTCCTTCTGGTTCTTTCATTCAAGGATTTAACCAAATTCTTATACCAGGTTCATAAACAAAGCTCAGTATTTCTACTAAAAGGTAGATGCTAAAATTTTTAAGGTTTATAAGATTTGTTCTCCCTTCTCTCTAGAACAATTCTGGCCCCCTCAATGGGCTGTGTATCAACACCCCTCAGTGTGTATACCACTTCTGTAACAGAACAGTGTTATTTTTTAGAAAAAGATATGAAAATTATGTCATACATTTCACTGGCAGCACATTACATAGCAACTTCTGCACTAAGCAAGATCAAAGGTCCAGCTAACACAGCATCAGAAGTGATGTCTAAGGAAAAATCAAACCTAAAACAGTACTATGGAATTATCCTTCCCAGAATGCTCTCTCAGCTTCTGCAAAGGATGGCTGCAACCCTTAGCAGCTGATGGCATATCTTGAGTCATGCTTAGCCCCTGCCAAACAAAACAAGCAAAAAAAAAAAAAAAAACCCACAAGCAATTCCATTTCATCAATACTCTTCAGGTAAGTTTACTTAAAACAAAAATGATGTTCTAGAGTTTTAATGCAGCCCTTAACCTCATATAGGATCATAATGAGAATGCAAGACCAACAAAATACGTAATTGAAACATACTCTGACCACTGAATTCCAATCCCCTATAATTGCAGGACTCATTACCCTATTTTTCTTTATAAACTCCACCTTAAAACCATGGAGCTTGCTACTGTTCCTCAGTACAGAGCAGAAAGGGCAACTCTGGTGTGTTTTGATAGGCTGGGTTGCTAAGGAAAGCACTCCCTGCTAAATCAAGTTTCTAAACTTAGGAATGCTACATCATATGTTTGAGCTACAAGGTGGAATCAAAACCTCCCCAGCTAAATTAACTATTATCCTTATCCTTAAATATAAGCCTTACTATTTTGAATCTATATGTTAACAAAATGTACTTTAGAGGAAAAAAAGTCCTCAAAAATGACAGAAAGTAATGTTCAACATAAACAAAAATTCCCACCCAGTAATATCACTTTGTTTTGAAACAGAAAAAGTATTTTCATTATTTATTGAAAAGATCTTACAAACACGTAGAAAGATTTTTAAACTTGCACCCACAGCCTTTAATTCTTGTATTCACACAAATCACGTTTGGCCAGCCTATCTTCCAGCTGGACTATCTATCCCATGACTGAGCTTAGCACCTCTTATCCAGGAAGCTATTTTAGAAAAAGCAGAGTAAGTGTACTTAAATCAAACCTGCAGAAGGACAAGCTGCTACTGAAACTGCATCCTCTGAGGAAAATTCATGTGCTTATGTTACTGGGCTGGCACATACAGCATCTGCACAGTGAAACATCCAGCAAGCTGCAAATCTCCTGGGCCTGCAATGTCTCTCTAGAACAGTACAATAATTTTCATCAGAAAGTGAATTTAACACCAAAGTACACTATCCACAGCACTAGGAGGTTTATGCTCATCCACAAACAGATGGACACTGCCTGGCAGACACATCACAGTCTGAAATACATTGAAATCCACATTTAGCAAAAAGGAAGATAAAGCCCTTCAAGTGGAACTGCAGCAAATGAGCACCCAAGACTGGCCTGTACTGTTTTTCAACAACACAGTACTACATGTTTTAATATTATAGTTAAAACACACCTGGATATTTGGCAGTCCTGTTGATCCTCTGACTTTTATAAACAGCAACATTTGTTCCTAAGTTTTTACAACTCAACAAAGCCAAGGGAGGAAAATAAATACTGCTAATATGTAGGAAATTTGGAGTTTTAAACCATCATTTCATCTTTTGGGGGAACTGTGATAATCAGATCATACCCACTAGATCTTGGTTGTAGTTTAAGACAAAGAAAAGATAAAAAAAAATTTTTACATCTCAGCAACCTTTTTACCTACATATGGTTTCAGAGCAATTTCAATGATTTCCAGTTTTTTATACTCAAATATTGTTAGCCGGTAAGTAATTGCAACTGATGAAATTACTTTTCTCTAATTCGCAAAATTCTGTCTTTTATATGTCTAAGAATAAACAAGTCACTCTACACCTGCTTTATCATCAATTACAGAGAAATAAAGGCCTCTGGAGAGAACCATCTGGCATCTTGAAGATTTCCCTATTGTCAAATACAGTCCTCTGGAGATATGTATACTGAACATAAAGATAAAATCCAACTAATTTGAACCTATATATTTAAATTTAAATTCAGTAGGTTCTAGCTTTAAGGGAAAACCAAACACCTAGT
This sequence comes from Taeniopygia guttata, assembly GCF_048771995.1. Lineage (NCBI taxonomy): Eukaryota > Metazoa > Chordata > Aves > Passeriformes > Estrildidae > Taeniopygia > Taeniopygia guttata. Next base: position 9,944,566 of record NC_133026.1, read on the forward strand.
GCCTAAAACCCAACCTAGTAATAATTCTGTAAATTAAATTTCCATTGATTCTAAGACAACTGCCTGAATTGCCAACAACCACCTAGTAAGTCAGTTGTCTAAAATCTAGCTCCAAGAAATCTCGCCCATGGCAATGCCAATTTATTTGACCGCTCCTAAGCAGAGCCTCCCTTAAGCTGAATTTCTCTTGGAGAGGTCAATCTTTGTGCCCATGCAGGGAAAAATATGTGCAGCCAAGTCACTGTCAGCTCTGAAACTCTCAGCAGATTTTACAACAGATGCTAGTAATCTTTTTAGAAGTTCTACCACAGAATATTTACTACATGTATTAATTAAAATCTAAAAACTGGTGACCCAAATTACTCCTTGATAAATTTAAGCATGCAAAAAGCAGCAGTGTAGTTAGGACCTCATTATTGTAGGTTCTTATTTTACAGAGAAAAGGGACTTCCTGCAAAGAGTTCTGTTCACCCCTTCCCATTCATCAAAGGCAGGTTCCAGGGAGAAGCCTGCATCTCTGGAATGAGGTGCCCAAGTATGGTACCTAAATTTCAGTTTGCTACAGGAAATGAGACTGTGTGTGCTAACTGGCAACAGATTCTCTTACAGGTTTTACTGTTTATTGTGTTGTTCCAGGCCTGAATCCCAGCCCTGTACAGCTACCTGATATTTTCAGCAGTCTTAGATCTGTACTCAGCTTTTAATCACATGTAATAACTTTCTTGCAAAAGACATCACTTGAGTTAGAAGAATGCAGTGATGACAGTTAAAATGAAATCAACCCCCTTGAGTAAAATGCCACAGTTATTTTCAGAGATCTGCATAAATAGCAGCTAATTTGCAACTATATCTTCCCAGCTCAAAAAAGTATTTTCAAGAATTTGATAGTCTTTTCCATGTACAACTAGGCTCTGAGGAAAAAAAAAACCAACTAAGTATTTTATTTCTTTTCAACATCAAGGGATGCTGATGTCAAGTCCACCACCCTTGTTGCCATATATGATTTGCCTTATCTGATACTGTCCTGACTGCTCAAAGTATTTGAGAAATCATTACAATATGAATACTCAGCTGCCAAACTTCTCATTTTTAAAAATACATTAAAGAGGCCTCTTTTAACTGAACAGTAAGATTGTATTGAGGGTGTGTGACAAGGTTTTCAGAGCAGGTGGAGGGTCAGGGCCACAGGGGTGGCTATTGTGGGAAGTTGCCAGAAGCTTTCCCTATAGAGTTATTTCCCTATTTCCTTCCCAACAAAGACAATGCCAGCCAGCACCAAGATGGACCTGCTGCTGGACAAGACTGATCCCAGCAGTAACAGTGGTGTCGCCCTGTTCTTTTAAAACTTCTAAAGTTATTTTAAAATAAGTTTTCTATGCCTTCTGATGTTTACATAATTCTACTGGAGTTTCTCATGCAGTGTTCATGTAAATAATGATTGTTTTGCATTTTTCTTTGTGGGAAGTGAGAATTTATGAACTATTTGTTTGACCAGTATAGTTGGAGAGGTGGCAATTTCATCCTCCAATCCACTATCACTTTTGGAATTCTATATATTGCAAGGTCAGAAATAAAATTTACTTTTACTCTTTTGCATCTTAGAGTAAGCGCATGAGTTATTTCATGTTGTAGTGCGACATCGTAACTTACTTCAGAAGAAAAATAAAATTATTTCAAAAAAGTAATTCTGTCCAGGGAAAAGTGAGAACATGAGAGAAATAACTCTGCAGACACCAAGGTCAGTGAAGGAGGGGAAGATGCTCCAGGTGCCCGACTGAGAATCCCCTGCAGTCCAAAGAGGAGGAGGTACTGAATCAGGAACAAAGTGAAGCTCAGGAAGGAAGGAGGGGTAGGAGGAAGGTGTTTCTAATATTTGTTTTACTTTCCATTATCCTACTCTGATTTAACTGCTAAAAATCGTGATTGATTTCTCCAATTTGAGTCTGGACTCAACCTGGACTGCTTCAAGCCAAGAGTTTTTTCTATTTTACTTACTCAGTGGGAGAGCACAATGTAAGAGCTTTACTTATACATTGCCTTCTCCACTGGAACATGACAGACAGGAATGTTGTTCCCATGTGGCTGACAACGTAAACAACCACCGTGGCAGAAAGCAGAGCTGGAGTTCATAACTTTGCTAGAAAAGAAAACTAGAACAAATGAAAACCCTCCAGACAACTGGGTTTAACAAAAAGAAAAACCATTTCCCCAAGCACTGCAATTCACCAGCAAGAAAGCAAATGACCTTGTAAGCTCTCACATGTTAAAACTAAACTAGAATCTTATGTGTTCCATGGGAATCAAAACTCAGAACACTACAGCAAAGGAAATTCCAGAGTGATTTGTCAGAGCTGAAAATCCATTAATTTTAGGAACACTGATGAACTTCTCTCTCTGGCAAGTGAATACATTCTACTGCTCTCTAATAAATTGAACCTACAGTTTACCAGCTTGCTACCCGAGGACAGAGATGTGAATCAATCTTATTTCAGTTAAGGATAAATGCTTTAAAGATGCAATCATTCCCATCTCTTTACCAGTGTTAACTTCAGGCACAAATACCTCCACTTCTTACACTAAAAAAAGTTCTACAAAATATCTGTTAAATATTCTACATCCCAAATACCAAACTCACTCAAAGTGAATGAAGATGAAAGTTTAGGTGCCTCCCACCAGAGCCAATACAGACTGCCTTCCAGTAGCCCTTCAAGTCTTCCTATTGCCCATTTTCCTTGGTAAATGTTTTAGCATCATCTAAAATTACCCATTAGTCCTCAATGGTCTAGTCTACAGTTGTTCTGCTGAACTTAGGAACTGCCACCTACAATCATCTGCCACTCCTATATCATATCCAGAACACCACTGTGCAGACCCTCTCTCCAAACCCAAGAGATTCAAGCACTCTGTCAGGCTTCCTCACTGGCTGTGCCAGAAAACCAAAGAGTTCAGCATAAAGGCAGCAGGCAGACCAGTAAAAACTTGTGCGCACTGGAAGCGAATCACAGAACACTGAAATTTTGTTTAAAAGAACACTTTTGTAATTCTTCAGCTCTCAAATAGCAAACTTCAAGTACACAATCGTATATGAAAACTTTATTTGTAAACTAAGCAACCTCCAAATCAGATCTACTGTCAGGCTGTCACTATGGTTCTGTGTGTAATGGATTGCCTCAATGAACTAACAAGAAAAAACTTCATTAATGGAGTTTTTCTTTTGGTAAATCAAAAGTAACAAAATGCACAGATTTGTAACATTTTGGTTATTCACTTTAATAAACGAAAGATAGGACACAAGGGAAAGAAATGTCAACTATAGTTGCAAAACTTTCAAAACACAAAGGAGCTGAAAAAGAATTCTTGGCAAATATTTTTTCTGTTATTAGACATCCATGTTAAGACCTGAAAACAACACAAGCATGTATTATATGCAACTTCTTATAAAGCTTTATACATAGCCAAATGTACCAGAAAATTAATTCCCATTACAAACACTTACATGAACATGACAGAAATAAGTGATTTTATCAAATTAACATGGGCAGTTAAGGCACATTCATATCAACACTGTCCTCATACCCAGCACACCCTTAAGAGAAAAAGAAACCCAAACACTTTCAAAAGCCCAAATATCTTCCCTAAAATATTAACAAATATAAAGATTAGTATGAACAAATAGAGAAAAGAAATTACTACAATTTAATTCAATATATCAATCTCTATTGAATATTCTTTTAACACACACAAGTCAGATGACTGAGCACTGGTTCTCTGTTCCCCCCATGAAACACTCGCTTATCATTTCCTGGCTGCCATTTGATATTGAACTGGCAGAGGGTGGGTGGGTGGAAAAGCATTCTTTTTCTAGTTCAAGTATTTTAGGAGAAAGGCACTGAGTGAGGAACACCACATTTTAGGATACAAATTTAGTCTGCATCATAAAATTTATTACTAGACTAAGGCAACTTCCTAACCACACACAAGAGATAATTTAGCATTCTAGTTCAACAATTAGCGAGATGAATCAACAGCCTGGGGGAGGAGGGAAGACTTGCCTCAAAACAAACTACAGTTTTTCAAACTTCTGGACCAGCAAGCTTTCTGCATTAGGAAATACTAACAAATGAAGAGAAGACATTTCCTCATTTTAATCATTTGTATCATTACACTCATTATATTAACAGTCAGCTTGAAACATGTAGAGAGCTCAAACATGTTAAATACCAAAAAGTCCTGACAGTTTGCCCTGTAAGTCTGCACAGAAATTCAGAGCTCGGAGCATGTCTTCTCATACTCTTCCCTGCAGAATAAAAACAAACACAGGAGTTCTTGTCGAGCTTTTGGATATGAAGCTGTAAACTTGTTCACTAGTCTACAGAGTATGCTATGAAGAAGGGCATCTGAGAAAGAACAGACACATGGATTTTTCTTCTGTCAAGCTATGCAGGTCTGAAATAAGGCATGAAGAACCATGTACTACAAAGAAGCAGTAATAATGCTTAAATATAAAGCAAGCCGTGAGTTCTCTGAGCTGTGAAGTTCCATTTCAGCTCTCCCCACAAAGTTTTCCTCCGCACAATTAATTTGGTTTTAGTAATCTACTTTTTAAAAGATCATCTACAAACTTTAAGAGCAGAATTGTGGACCATAACACTGCATAATTAATTCAAATCTGAGCAAGCAAAGTTTTACAGCTACCTTCATGCTTCAGCATGTTCTGTGTTTACTTTTAAAAATCCAACAGGAAGGCACTGCATCCTTAGACATTCACCTTCCCATCTTCCCACTAATGACTGACAGTGACAATACAAGACAATGGATTGTCAATACAGTCAATTTTACATTCTGTGTTGCATCTTTCAAAATTTTCTCAGAGGAAACTATTTCAGTCTGCTTGGATAATTCACTGAGCCAGTACCCAACTACAGGAATGCAAACAAAGGTTATGAAAACAATAGTGTAGTCTGTACTAGACTCCAACTGTCGTTTTCACATAAACAGATGCAAAAAGTTATGCAATTTACACTGCAAATATAAATCTCTCAGGTACAAGTGCTGCAACTGAACTAATGTAAACTCGACCCATGCTGCTATATGATAAGGACAGCCAAATGACAATGCAATTCTCGTCTGTCATATGACAGTTATTTTCATCCAAGTAAAACTAGTTTCGTGTTTCTAGTATAGTAACAACTTCACGGTATATAAATCCAGGCAGCTTCAGCTGAAAATCATTAGTCCTGTTTCAGATTTTCAGGTCTTAAGGAAAATTCTGTAGTCACATCAGGGTGTAGCAGACAAAACTTTGTGCAATGACTCATTATATGGGAACGCTGGTCTTATAAATGTTATTTATATAACAGGAGTTCCATTTGAAAAAAAATGTGTTTTAATGTTTGCTGCACGGAACTTTTAATACTATCTGCTTCGCTGAATGCTTTAAAAGGTGTCACTACATCCAACGAAACACCTTTTTAAAGATAGCCTCTTTTTAATTTTTTTTCTTGCTAGTACACGTAGTATTTAAGCAAATACTTGTATTTTATGCAGAAAAGATTTCTTATCATTTGTAAGCCATAACTGGAGACTGGAAGCTAATTTAATGACAGCTTAAAACAAAAAGGAAAATGATAGAATAATTCGGGTAAGAAGAGACTTCTGGAGTTGATCCAATCTAATCATGCAGTAAAAACATGGTCAACTTTTAAGCTGAATCAAAATACTGAGAGTTTATATGCCTGATAATTACAAAAAACGTTTAAAATGTTATGAATGTTATAAAATAAGTTAGATATGCAAATTGACATTATAAACAGCTCCAATTCAAACTCCGCTTCCCCACAAAGATACCTCAGCAGCATTATTTTCTACCCTTTTCCTAAGAACAGCCTCTTTGTGCAGGCCATTGCTCCATCTCACTTTAAACCTGAGCACAGGCTTCCACCACTTCCCTTTTTGTAGGCACTGGCACTTTTGTGGTCTCATAGTAAACTCATGAAACTCATCCAGCTGAACACCACACTTGGCAGAAAACTCAGAATTAGTTGGCGAAGAAAATTCTAATGTTGGCATGAGGTGGCACTGGGAAAGTGCAGTTGGATGCAGAACATCCTTTTTGTCAGGAGTGCACATTCACTTCATTTTGAAACTGCAGAATCAGTTTCTTTACTAACCTCCCTTATCCTCTCTGCCACAAGCATGAATGCAGAGCAGAGCCTACAAATACAATTTAATTATCCTAAATAAGGACCAAGTAGAATAAAGCTTTAATATTCCCACTCCTGCTCTTTAAACTGTAGCACAGGAAGAACATAGAGAGAACAAAACCAAACCAATGGCCAGAAAAAAACCCCATGCCATTTAAATTGAAAGGAAAATAAAACTCCATTAATGTAACAAAGACTAAAAGACCGGTACATGAAGCTTGGTAAAGCTGTTGGGAATAAAACACTAGAAGTAGGTTGGGGATGGGGATCAAATGATGCACAAGAAGGCTTAGGAAGATGTCTTTTCCTCCCACTCCCAGGCACCCTATTAACAGGATTCAAGAAGAGATGGGACACAGCTTTTTACCTGAACCTGACATTAGGATGGAATGACAAGGCCTTTATAAAGGAACAAGGGATCAAAAAGTATCTTGCAAAGCTGAGGTAAATGAAACAGACTTCCTAAGGCTAGTGTGCTGGTTTAACACAGGCCCCTGAAGCCAGGAAATGACTCCTAAATCTTGAACCTCACGTTTGTAATGAGGTTTTTACAAAGTAAGTTAAATCTGAATATAATTCCACTCAATGTAGTAGAAGCCTACTATCATGTATGTCCCTAGCTGATGGGGCAAGTTTGTACAACCCCTCTTTCCACTCCTTATGATCCATTTTTGCCAGCTCAGAAACAGAAAAAACATGGCATGTACCAGAAAAAACCAAATAAATCTGGCAACTGGGTTTCACCATTTCACACACTTTTAGCAAATTCTTGGTTTAATTCCTCCCTCTTGTTTCTTATCAAACATTTCCTTTCTCAACTCCACAGAACTCCCTCCTCATTCAAATGAAAAAAGTCTTACCCAGAATCAAAGTGCCACATGATCTAAAAGCTATACAAATGAAAAAGTGCCAGACTTCTCTAAACAGTTCAGTTTCAGAATTTACTGAATTCAAAGAGTTGTTTCAAATAAAAACCACTCCATTCTTATCAAAACACTGTTTCCCCAGTGTAATTCACATTTCATTCTATGTTGAACACACCAACTCCTGTATTTTCATTAAGTGTTCACAAACAGCAACGTAAGATAAGGATTTAATTTTCTTCTTTGAAGTGGCACAGTATTTACCTTGAATGTGCAAAAGCAGCCCTACACATCCTACATTTGAAATTCTGCTGCCCTTTCAAGCTTGGCACATAACCTCTAGAAGTTGGCCCCTGCTAGGCCACAGGAAAGCTCCAAAGGTGCTGGTGCAGTGTCCATTCTCTACTTCCTTAGGAAAGGGTACTATCAGATTTAATTTACACTGTCCAAAAGTAGAGAAAAGCAAAGATAAAGATAAGCTACCACAGGTCAAACAACTCTATCTAAACTAGCAATGTCTCATACCAAATCTATATTTTCTGTAGTACATCCAGAAGAATCATATTCTTTTACTGATTTCCTTTTATCTACATATCAGAACATACCAAATCAGCTGTATAGATTAATTCATAATCATTAACTTTTGCTTCCAGAACCTTATATACAGTTATAAGACTCTGACAAACTTATTTCAGACACTACAGAGGATATTTAGAAATTTGTGCTCTTTTAAAACTTGCTATTATTTGAAAGTTTCTTAAAAATAAATAGATTCAGTATGGATATATGGCCAGCAAAGCTCAAAGGAAGCTATGCCAAAGACAATTTCAGCAACTAGAGAATTAGTGATGAATTGATAAATGGGAGATAAGTTTAAATAAAAGAAATTTATCTTACCAGAAACAACAAGCCACTTCTTTCATTTTGAAGAAAAAGAACAGGACACCAAAGAATTGTTTTGAACACTTCAAACATATAAAACAGGCTTTCATTACTATAAGCTGCAATGAAAATGTTTTGACAATAATTCTGATTCAACTTTATTTCCCAGAAAGCTCTCATGTTAAAAAATAATTTAAAAAATACCCCACTACACTATGATATGCCAACAATCTCAAAAAGCAGTTGTAATTTAAAGGGAGAAGAATCTTGTAGAAGAGGTAGAAAAGGTTGACTGTTATCCTAGATTTCTTTTTCTTCCACAAAACCTCAGTCTCTACAGACAAAGTCTTTCTGACTCCTGCATTCTCAAATATGATTTAAGATGGGCCAGTCCTTGTATGCAAAAGCACTTAGGCACAGAAAAAAATAATAGTAAATTAAAATGCAAAATAGAAAAAATACCAAATGAGCGAACAAAAAACTAAAGAGACCTGTACACATCTTCCTTAATTATTCAGACAAACTCTGTATTTAAATAACATTTACAGTAGTCCCAAAACTCAGTAGTAATTTCTACATAATAATAATTTGTTAGATGAAAAAATAATGTATTATAAGTACATATTTAGAAAGCCTCTGTCACCTACAAAGAGTTCAAGAAGTGTATTAATACTTTCAGGCTGATGTTTTGCTTTAGTAGCTTGATATCACATTTATAAACATCAACTCAACATGTGGATTTCTACCATAAATCTTTTGGAAAGGGATCTTTATATATGAATCACATAGTGAGGCTCACCATATTACTATGTGAGACATTGTCTCAGCATAGCTTTAACACACTCAACTTGACAACTCTAAGAAACAAGGAGATAGGATCAATTGTCTAATATCTCTTTTTTCTCCGTTTGGTTCTCCACTCCCAAACCCATCATTTATATTTCTCCTAACGATGGGGTACTCTTTGGATGTCACTTGAGTTACCTAAATTTCAAGAAGTAATACTGAAACAAATTAAACTTCTTCCTTTAAGAAGAAAGCCCAACCACAATAAAACACACAACCCACAATACACAGATGTGCATATTCATCTCCTACGAATCAGCTAGAACAGAATGCAGTTTAAAATGAAAAATAATCAGGCAGAAGAAGGATACAGAGTTCAGTTATTAAGTACTCACAAGTTACTACTCTATTCTTACTCACACCTCTTCACCCTTTCCAGATGCAGGCTGGCAGCCCAGAGCAAAGGCCACCTGCAGTACCCACCACCCAAACTGATGAGATCTGCTTAACACTAAGTTACTGTACATGGGAGTCGTTTTCCTTACAAATCACCCTTTGGTAAATTCCATCTAACATGCTCAACTAAGCTGGAGAACAGATCAAAAGAATGTGTCACAATGTCTCAGTGTCTTCAAATTTCATATGCTGTAGAAAAATCCTCCTACAGTTCCCACAGCTGCAGCAGTAACAGCAGCAACCACAGGTGTAAGGAGAAGAGGAACATCTTTTTCTTCTACAGCAAATAACACACATTATATTGCAGAAGTCCACCTGTTTCTCAGGTTTGCTGAGTACATAACATCCATCAGCAGGGACTCTTTGGAGATTCCTGTCCTGAACCAATCCATCTAAGATCTAGATGGCAAGTTCGATTCTGTATCAAGAAATCTTCATTATCAACTACACACAAGAGCCACCTTCTCTGCAAACATCACTCAGTACAGGTGTGATCCTGCAATTAGAGCTACCAGACCACTTTTCTTCCACAAACACTGGCTCTGCCTTTCCAATACCAGTAAAAACCAAAGTCTTTGTTGTTATAACTGTATAATTAGACATTATCTCCTTTCTCTAGGTGTAGCAGTGGTACAGCAGCTCAGTGGGGACCCACAATACTAAAAACCTACAAAAACTTCATACAACTTCTTATGAGAAAGAAGACCTACCAGATTTCTTTACAATGGTACTCCAAAAAAGTTTAATTGAAAAGGTCATGACACCAATTTAGATTTAGGCAGGCTTCTTCCTTTTTCTTAAGTAGATGAGAAAATAAAACAAGAGGAAAAAAACCTCCAAACTAGAGCAGAAACTTAAGCAAGTGTGTAGGACCCAAAATGGCACAGTAGACTTGTAATTAATGTCCTAGCATGCCACTACTTTTACTACAATCACATACAGTATTTCAGTTTCTGTATAATACATACTTAGGATTACAAAAAATTGTCTAAATCTGTTTTCAGAATAAACTCTTTAAAAATGCTAAGATTTGTTCCTATTTTGGTCACCTGCTGGTTGTTGACAGACTGCACATAGATACAGCTCTTGGTACCAGGCCAAATTTACATTTAATTTGGAGAAAACAAATCCAGTGTGGCTTTTTATCTGTATATTGAAGAAAACAGGAGCCAAAGTTTCACTAATCCAAAAACATGTTGAACATGATATGTTGGCATGTTATGAAAGTGGCACTAAGCAACAAGAACCACTGCTAAAATGGAAAAATTAGATTAACTTTTTTAGCTGATCTGAGAAAGAGTAAAGTAAATTTGTTACCATAAGATTATTAAATTCCACTACCATTTTTAAAATAAAAGGCAACATGATACCTGTCCTTTAAAAACTTGAGTCTTGTTTTCCTACCTTTCCTCCTCTATGTAGTGATACTTAAACTGCCACTTTCCTTATACACGTTTGTGTCTAAATTACATTCATTCCAGTATAAAATATATCTGGTGCATAAAAATGCTGCAAAGAAAGAGAAAATGTCTTTCTCTGAAGACTTGCTCATGCCTTAAAATGTCTCTATTTAAAGACAACTTTGATCTCCAACTCTCTCATTGTAAACTCTTCTGCCTAGTTCTAAATTATTTGGAAAAGCACCCACCTCTGCTCCCTCCTACCTCATATAATCCATGACACCTTTCAAACACAGCAGCACAGTTATAACTACATGTTAACAAGTCTATGAGTACAGATCTTACTTTTTTAAGACAGTAAATGTGGTATTTTTCAGTGCATATGTAATTCTGTGTTGACATTTTAAGTAACATAACTTGTATTCACATTGAATTAATTCATTTTACATGCACAGTACAGAATATTCCTGATATAGAACCACCTGCTCATGGAAGAAGTAAATCTAATTTAGGAAACTAATAATTAACATTACAAACTCTAGTGTGGTAGCCCAACTGTACAGTTTTCAAACTGCAACTGAGCATATTGCCAGCAGAAAAACATTCTCTTGAAATGATAACTTTCTTAAAAATAAACAACTCAATGCAGTATTACTAAATACTTAATATGAACCACTAAAGCAACAGACAATACCAAGGTGTGTGGGGAAAGGGAATCATACCTAACACACAAAACTAAAGCTCTTCTCCAATCAAGGGCACAGGAAGATACCACATGTCAAATAAATCTTTGAGATACCACATAATTTTAGTTGAAAAATGGTTTATTACACCTCAGTATCAGTCTCAAAACAGTACAAAGTTTCCTATATTTAAAACACAGCCTTGTCCTACTCAAGCAATTTAAAATTTATTTCCATAACGGAAACCAACAGAAAACACTTGAGTTTGGAGTTGACACTGACATGGATAAAGCTGGTCCCTACCAGCGATGTCAGGTTCCATCCAGTAGCTGTTATATCAAATATGACTGAAATTCACAAGCCTCCAGGAAAATACAAGTAATGCAGAAGGAAGAAAAACAGCAGTTTTTCAAGATGCATTATGGAAGCACCATAAGACTCATATAAACCTTAAGGACTATGGCAGCAGACATTGAAGACCATTTTTGATTTAAGCAGGTCTTTAGTTTTCAGAAGTCTTCTGATTTCCAAATTACATCTATTCTGGAAGCTACTTTTATTTGAAAGAAGGATGCTTCCAGAACATAGCAAATACATCAGCAGAAAGAAAAGAACCAAGACCTTTAAAATATAAGAATACGGATAAAGAAGGAAGAAAAAATAACCAAAAAAATCTACAGTCAAAAAAAAATCTACATCTATTTGCCAACTGGTGTCTGAGAGGGTCACACTTTTGGGACACCCTGCATATTGATAATTGCTTTCTCACTATGCCATAGGATATATGCAGGTGCTTGCAGCCAGCACTTGACTTTTTTTTTGCCTCTGACTTCAATCAGAAGGCTTCTTTCCAAATCTTTAGTTATTTGGACAACTTCATGCAGAAATTAATTGCCATTTTATCAAAGGTAACTTAAAACTTACAGCACTAAGCTTGAATATCTACAGCTTAGTTACCAGCAGATTGTTACTATATACAAGCCTCTACTACAGATCTAGCTTCAATTAATTAATTTTAAATGCAGCATCAGAACATTTCCATTATTTTGCTGTGTGATTACAGGAAAAACCAAACACAACACACAGGTAATGTAAGAGCTATTATTTGAGACTCACATCTCTGCTTCAAGAGGCAAAAACATTTAATCTCTTCTGTACACTGCACTTATTTTTATCACAATCTTCCACCAGAACTTTGGCAAAAGATATGATGGAAGAGGAGTAAAAGATTCCAGTCTCACACCTACCCACTCTATTCTCTCTTGTAACTTCCTTAGTAGAGCTAGAACAGGTCACAGATATTGCAGTCTGATCACACGAAAGCAGCTATTTGGACTCCTATCATCTCCATACTGCTGGATGCACAGTCACCGCAAAGAGTCCCTAGGAGAGATGTGGGTGACTGTAGGTCAGGAGCAGAGAGTAGTCAATAAAGGAATCACATGGAAAGAATCAGCAGAAACCCTCAGGACTTTGGGTATGGGCACTAAGAGCAGCAAGCTCTGCACAGAGCATCACGGGGCAGAGCAGGGCACAGGCAGGCCGGATTCACACTGGCACTGGCAGCTGCATCAAAAACATCATTAATCCTCCAAAGGAGAAATTACAAACAAAAGGTATTCAACTTTGAAGCTGGATTTAAGCCAAAACAAACAAAAAAGTAAGTAACGTTAGTTCTGAAGATCTTGTAGAAAGCCTAGAACTTTCAAAGAAAGATTTGGAGAAAGCCTTTAAAAAAACCCCACCATATCAATGCACAAATAAAGCCACCACGGCCCCTTGTACCTTAGTCCTCATGTCACAGCCCTGAAACCACTCAGAAACACCACCTCACTTCTGGTTCATCCCCGTTTGGCAACACTTTACTGAGAGATCGAACAGCATTAAGCGCCCGATTCTATTTCCCGCTCGTCCCAACTTCGTAAGGAACGGCCCAAGCCGCGACATCCGCGTTCTGCAGAGACCGCGCTCGAACCAAGCCGTGCGCGCCACTGGCACCTGAGGGGAAGGAAACCCAAACCCTGCGGTAAAGTTTCTTTCTGCCAGCAGAACCCCGGCCACGGCAGGCTCAGGCTGTCACCGCCGCCAGCGCCGCGGGCGCACCGGAGCGGGCGGCGGGGACACGGCCAGGCCATCCCGGCGGAAGGAGAAGGGCAGGGAAGGGACACGCTGCCCGCCCGCCGCCGCACCGGCTCGGAAGGGGCTGGCGAACCGGGACAAGCAGCGAGGGGCGCGGGAGATGCGCTGCCCTCACCCTCCCGCCAGGCCGGCTCCGGGGCTCCGGCCTGTGGCGCAGCCCGCGGGCGTCCCTCGGGTCCCGGGGAGGTAACATAACAGGCCCGGCCCGCCGGGTGCGGGTGCTCGTGGCAGCGCCGACGGGTGTTGGCCACTCACCCACGCAGGCAGATCCGCGGAGGAGACGCTGAGCCGCACCGCCTCCTCCTCGTCCTCCAGGAAGGCGAGCGCCCGGCCCAGGCGGGAGCTCTTGCCGCCGCGGTGCCTGCGGATCCAGAAGAGCCCGCACAGGGCGATAAGCACCCAGCTGAAGCTCAGCCCCAGGTAGCCCAGCACATACACGGGGAAGATCAGCACGAAGCTCCTCGCAAACTGCGACACCAATCCCGTCACGTCCACGCTCAGCAGCGGTGAAGGCGACTCCGGCGCGGGGTCCGCAGCCGCCGCGTTCTCGGCGGCGGGATCCGCGGCGGACCCCGCGCCGGGGGGCTGCTTAGCGGCTGCCCCGCTCATGCTACCGCAGCGGCGGCTCCTACTGCTGCTGCCGCTCCTCCTCCCGGGGCGCTGGCTGCGAGCGGGCAGGGGGCAGGGCGGCGGCGGCGGCGCCTCCTCGCATCCCGCGCCCGGCCCCGCTCACCGCGCTCCGGCACCACCCGCCGCCGCTTCCGGGCTCGGCCGGCCCAGCTCCGACCGCCGCTGCCGCCGGGAGGAGGCGGCTCGGCCCCGACCGCCGCTATTGGCGCCCGGCCGCCGCACGAACGCCTCTCTGCTCGCCGCCTCCCCCGCCCCGGGCAGCCTCTTCCCCTCCCCTCTGCCGCTCATCCCTCCCTCGCAGGCCTGCCCGGGGAGCGCGGGTTCGCGCTGTCGCTCGGGGCCAGGGCCATCGCCCGCGGCCTCCGGGAGCCAGGGAAAAGCAGCGCGGCTCCGGGGCCACCGCCAGGAAAGGGCTCTCGGTGGGTGGCAGGAGCAGGACGAGCGTGCCGAGGAGTGTGTGCGCTTCCTCATGGGCAAACCACAGCGTCTGCCCTTCTCTTCAGTCCCTCACGCGGCTGGGCAGTTTCTACCTGCTACGCCCTTCGATAACAACCTTCGTGTCTCGCTTTATTCCCTGTTGATGGGTCTTATTAAAGGAGAGGCTGATCAACGCCTCAGAACAGCCAGACGCTGGTCACTCCGCGCCTTAGCTACAACAGGTGTTTCCTGAAGTTTTGCTCGCACATCCTCACATAAAGCTGCCTCCTCTGTCATCTTGTTAACGCACACGAGGGTGGCACCCACTGCCTTGGGATTTGTTAAATCGAAAAAGCTGATTTTACAACAGGCTTGTGTCGTGTATCCCTTTAACACCTGGTTTTCGCATCATTCCTCCTATCATTTCTTTACCTTTTCAAACAACTTTGATGCAGCCACGAGTTTCATAAGAGGCAGCTGTTGCTTTTCCTTAGCTATCAGGTCCTAATCAATTTGCTGGTACACACGGATTAAACTCGGCATTTACCAGGAGTTTGTGTGGGTTTTTTATTTGTTTTGTGTGGTTTTTGTTGTTGTTGTTGTTGGGTTTTTTTGGGGGGGGGGGGGAGTTTGGCTTTAAATAGCTAACCTTTCACTTAGTGGGAATAAGGATCCTTTCTCCTCTCTTCAAATGCCAATTTTCAGAAAATGTGTAGGACTTTGAGACTTCATATTTGCAGGCGGTAAAGAGGGGAGAATTGCGTTAGCCAATAGACTGAAAAGTTATGAAAACACACACAAGTGGACAAACAGGAAAGCTATAAAGCTTCATTTGCTTAGGAAGTGAAAGTAACCTCATCTCAATTATCCAGAGAAAGTCCAAAAGGCAATGGCATCAAAGGAAAAGTTGTTTGCTTAGTGTGGCACAGCAGAATTGGAAAAAGAATCCATGTTTTGACAACTGAATGTGGTATTCTGTTTTCTCATCTTTCCAAAATCCCTTCATGCCCACCATCAGACTCAATGGACCGCTCTAAGTTAAATTCTGGGCATAGACTCCTGCTTTTCTTTACTTCCTCTTTACCACTGGCACTGTATGTTCCACATCTATGTATTTAGATTACTCAGGATGAATATTCAGAACAACCAAATGATACAAAAAGATGTAAAAAAATCAGTGATTTACAACTAGGCGGTAATCCAAGTTTTGAAATTATAATTTGCCTTGGGTCTTCTGGAAAACTCAAAACACCTACGGGCTGTGACTGTGAAGGAACTGAATGAAGAGCACCATAAGACCCTAGGAAAGCTTGTGACTTTAAATTGAGGGTGTCAAGTATGATGCTGTGAACCCTTTGGACACCAATTAACTTAACCAGAGTAAATCTGAGGGGTTTTTTGCATTTATTGAATTCCTCTTCCAGTTACTCTGATTATAATGTGACATTAATGTCACTCACTCCTGAGTTTCAGTAACACTTAGTACAAATGACTACATTGTATGCTAGCTCCCTCCATTACAACCAACACTATTAATACTCTCATTTTTTTCAAGTCTTTTGTTCTCAGTCTTGGAGTCCATTGTCCATTTTATTTCCCTATCCGGCCTCACAGTGTCTGAGTCAGAATACAACTGTACCACAAATTAAAATGAAAATTCAAAATGAGGGGAAAAAAGTGATAGAATTAATGTGATATTTGGCAAGTAGCACTTTACCATAAGGTACATATTATTCTGCTCTCATGTATGTCCAGCATGTATTTTGAAAATGAGCTGAATATAGAATTTAGAAGTTCCCCATACGGTCAAATGGAGAAACACAACAGGAAATAAAAATTAATCTTGTAGTAGCATTTAAGATGACAAACGTAATATAATTGTAGACCAGGCAGCCTAGTACTGATCCTGCAAAGAGTAATTCATTAATCAATGTGGAAGTTTGATTAATTAGAACTAAAAGTGCTTGATTATGTGCCAATCAAATAGGAAAAGAGAAGTAAGATCTTGTAGCATGAATTTGATAGCGTTTATCTGTAATATCAAGAGGAAGTTCTGATAAATAGTAAGATTTCTAAGAAGAAGACTTTTAAGAACTTTTGTAGATAACTGACTTGGCCCCACACAATATTTTGATGAAGAAACTGAGTGGTATGAAATTAGCATAGCCATTGTTGTAATAGAGACAAAGGAATATTGTTAAAATCAAGATATAAAGTCTGCTGCTAGGGGATAAATTAGGGTTAGTTACTCCATTATAAAATTTTAAATAAAATGTTCAAGACAAAGACTAGTTATTTGTTTATTCTAATCTTTTGGTGCAGATAAAGGGTTTAATAATTTGCTCAAGACTCTTGGAAATGTAAATTCACATATTTCCTGATCCTATATTTTAATATTTAAAAATGTGAAAATTAAAAAAAAAAAGTAATATTTAAAAATATGTAGTTTAAAAAGGTAGTCCTTTGTGCATCAGGAACTCCTGAAGATAATTATTCATGGCCCAGAGATTGCTCTGGCTTCTTCTTAAGCGTCTTCTAATCAATTGTATCAGTTACACAGCTGAGTATATTTATTTCATTTAGATAACATTTATTCTTTCCACATCCTGCCTTTTTGAAGCCAGTTGTATTATTAGAATTTTAATTAATACTTTTTGTTAACAACATCCCCTTATACCCATTCTTAGCCATATGTGTTTGCTTCTCCTTTTTGCTCTTTCAAATGCTATATCTTTCATTGCGAAGTAGTGTCATCCTATATTTATCTTTACATTGCATCACCATCAGACTGCCATGATGATTTGTTTTCCAGTAAATACCAGTACTACTCTCCCAAATAACTTCCTGAAAGATCTTGTTTATACATAATTTTTGACCATGAGAAAAATTGGGAAAATTCAGTTTATGTGGTAAAAAAAAAAAAAAGTTCCCAACTTCTTTGGAGTTCACACAAGAAAACATGTTTTGGAAGCAATTTTAATTGTTACTTCATGACCATTTTCAGTAACAGGTTATTTCCCTGAAAGACAATATGTGGTATTACAACTAATTTTACCCGACAATGTTATTTTAGTCCAAAAGTCTCTAGACTTTTTTTGCCATTGAAGAGAACTCTTTATGGAATAGAAATCTGAGAATTTTTGCTGAGGAACATCATCCTTAAAAAAAATTGAATTATTAATGAATATAATTTACATGAAATTTTATCCTAGTAGATTCTCATGATGGAATACTCTCTACTTCTGTGCTTGATTTTATGCACCTCTCTCAACCTGCTCTAGGTTATCTAGCATAGACCACAAATATTTTTTGCCTGCTTTGAATTATCTAATATACAGCACAAAGAAGAGCCAGAAGACTCTAACATACCTGAGCTTCTGTTGTTTGGAGAAAAACTATGTATGTTTGATCCTGCTATCAGCCAAGCTGGCTTGAGTTTCACTGAATGCATAAATTGTACTCTCATGACAAGATCCTCAAATATTTATTGTTCCTGAAGACAGAAATACTTCCCACTAAGATGTGTTTCTTTACAAGTTTTCACAATAAGTATAGTCTCCTTTTTCCCCCTCATTGGATTCTTACAAGTTCAAAACAAAATACAAGAACTTTACTGCAGAGATCCACATTTTTCCTGTTTCTATTTATGAACCTGAAGGACTAACAAAAGCATTTTGATACTTTGCAGATCATTTATGCACGTCTGCTGATAGAAATATTTAAATTTTCTTCTCAACTTCAAAAGGCCTCAGGAAAAAGTGGTTAAAAGGGGTGGGGGGGAATCCTACAAAGCCTAGATCCTAAAAAGTTCATTTCTTCACACAAAAAATATATTTTTTTTAAAGTGTTGGGTTTTTTTCCCCTAATAATAGAAGAGTCTTGATTTTTAAGCCTGGTATAAAGTTGTTGTGTTGTCCTGTTGTCCCTCTGCGAGGTAATATTTCCAGTAACTTTTTGGTCTAATACCGTGATGTGTCATTCCATGGAGGTGAAGAAAAATACAATGTTGCTTCACAGGCTTAGAGGAAGGTTGGAAGATAAAAACAGACAAACAAACAAAGTTACTTACTAGAGAATATAAAAAACTGTGCTATTTTATCCTCCTGTTTTTCAGATAATTGCAAGTGGAGAAGGAGATATATGAACCAAGCCAGACAAGAGAAAAACCTGCAAATGCTAAAATTGTAATAAAAATCTCAGGGCTACCAGACAAAGCATTTACAACACTTTTCTTGGAAAGAAAATCTAGGGCATCCTTTTATGCTGGTTTTACAAAACAGATATGTGTCATTTTATTGCCTGTATTCATTTGAGTCTAACACACATTTGTAAAAGCAGTCAGACCACTGATGTATTCATTTTCTCCACTGCATTGGTGACACACTGTATTTTATTTTAATACATGATGAATATATTTAGGCAGGCACAAATTTTAGTATTGTTATTCCAAAGCTGCTATTCTACCTTGTATTCTCATGCAGCAGTTAAACTTCAGTTTGATCCCTAGATTTAAAAGTTTGAAAACTTTGAAAAGTTCTTTCCAAACCCTTTAGTGGCACTTTCTCACATCTATATTTTTTATCATCTTAGAGATGCCTGACTAGTATACTATCATAGCGCTAAGAAGAAAAACTATTAGCAGCCAAACTTGGTATTTTAAACTGGTATTTTTAACTGGGTTTTTTTGTGGTTTTGTTTTTGGTTTTTTTTTTCAGTAAATACATACAGATGCCTGTTCTAAGGAGTAGACAAGATAAACAGAACTTGAAAAAAAACTGTGTCTTCTATCCAGTTTTTGGCATTGCTGCCATATTTGCTTATTTAGTTACAGGTATTTGCTATATTGTTGTTAAAAATAAAATCCAGTTAAAAGGTTATTTTGTCCTTCAGTCTCTATACATAGAACAGCATTTCTGTAGAGATCCCTTCCTAAGCAGATGCTTAGTTCCATGTGTTTATACACTGTCACCACTGTGGCTAAAGAGCTCTTTGAGCTAATCCAAGACGGCTTTTATGCACATTTTTATTTGTTCGGGGAAGAAAATATAAAATCATAGAATTATAGGAAAGTTTGGGTTGGAAGGGACCTTTAAGATCATCTAGTTCCAACTCTCTTGCCATGGGCAGGGACATCTTCCCCTAGTCCAGGTGACTCAGAGCTCCATCCAATCTGGCCTTGAACACTGCCAGGGATGGGGCATCCACAGCTTCTCTGGACAACCTGTTCCTGTGACTCACCACCCTCACTGTAAAGAATTTTTTCCCAATATCTAATCTAAACTTACTTTCTTTTAGTTTGCATGCTTTGTCCTGGCACCACATGACCTTGTAAAAAGTCTCTCTCCAGCTTTCTTGCAGCCTCCCCTCAGGTATTGGAAGGCCACATTAAGGTCACCCCAAAGCCTTCTCTTCTCCAGGATGAACAATCCCAATTTTCTCAGCCTTCCCTTGTAGGAGAGGTGCTCCATCCCTCTGATCATCTTGGTGGCCTCCTTTGAACTTGCTACAAGAGATCCATGTCTTTCTCCTGGGCACCCCAGAGTTGGATGCAATATTCCAGGTGGGGTGTCACTAGAGAGGAGCTGAGGGACAGAATCCCCTCCCTGCCCTGCTGCCCACGGGGTTTGGATGCAGCCCAGGACACGTTTGGGTCTCTGGGCTGGGAGTGTCATGGCTGGGTCATGTCCAGCCTCTCCCCCACCAGCACCCCCAAATCCTTCTGGGCAGGGCTGCTCTCAGTCTGCCTGGATTGAAATCGAGGGTTTCCCCAAATCAGGTGCTTATAGATTATAATTGTTCTGCCAAAGCCACATAAGTAATCCATTAGAAGGCTTATAAATATTTTAGTATCCATAGATGTTTATACTTAGTGGATACAATTTAGCCCTTAAAAGTAATACTTACATTTAATGGTGTGTTTAGGCTTTTTTTTTTTTTTTTGGTTGAGTTTTTTGTGGGTTTTTTGTTTTGTTTTGTTCAAGAAAATATCAAGATGATGTTTTTTTGTTCATAATTGCATGCTTGATTTACTTTTCCGCTACATGAGAAAGGAAAATGTTTCACAGTTTGGACAAGGGAAAACTTTTACAGCATTCTTAATTTATTCTGGAAATATGAATGCGAGGCAAGGTATCACGGGTTTGTACGTACTTGTCAACTAAGGCCAAGTATGAGGGGTTAAATTTTTTTTTTTTTCTTAAGCAGCCACAAACTCCCATTGAACTATGGCAAGAATGTTTCTAAAATGCAAAAATGCCTCTTCCCTTGCTTCCCTCCTTCCCGCCCCCCCAGTCAGTTTTCTACAAACATCAATATTAGCAGTAGCAGTTACATATTAACTGTTTTTTTTTCTACACTCTGAAAATAGGGAACAAAGTTAAAAGAACCCAGAGGAATTTTCACTTGGTCTTTTAAATTGCACGTGTTAATGGGTTGTAAATATTTGCTGTGAAATGGCACACACCTTTCCTGCAGGCAACCATCGAGCTCATTCCAGGTGTGTTTGGTGAGCTGCCACTTGTGCTTTGTTGCAGAAATCGGCTCTGGTACTTGTCACTGGGGGAAGATTATTAGCATTTAAATTTATTTATACAACTGTTCTTCATACCTACCTCTACCCAGCATCTGGATAAGTGGCAGATTAAGCATAGCACCCTTTTACAGTTTTTTTGCCCTGCAGTAATTGTGCACAACTTTATTAAAAGTGAGTCAGCCACGATGAGGGATGGTTTCACGATCCTAGAATAAGTCAGAGCTGCAAAGGAGAACAGTGCTTGAGGGCTGGAGGGATGTGTCCCCCATCCCCAACTCACAGGGTCTGAGCCCTGACCTGCGGAACCGAGCTGGGCACCGGCTCAGAATCACAGAATGGCTCAGGCTGGAAGGGAGCACAGTGGGTCACCTGCTCTTTCCATCATAAGTCATTAAGTCACCTCTTTTCAGCAAAGAGGTGATTGATGTACTACACTTATTGAATTAGAATATGACCAGTGGGTCACCTGGTCCAACCTCCTTGCTCAAGCAGAGCACACGGCACAGGATTGTGTTCAGGTGGTTCTGGAATGAGGGAGTGAGGAGTGAAGGAGACTCCACAGCTCCTCTGGGCAGTCTGTTCCAGTGCACGGTCACCTGCACAGTAAAGAAGTTCTTCCTCATGTTCAGCGGAGCTTCCTGCGCATCAGTTGCTGCCCATTGCCTCATCTCCTGTTGCTGGGCACCACCCAGAAGGGCCCGGTCCATCCTTTTGGCACCCTGCCATAGATACCTATACGCATTTACGAGGTCCCTTGTCACTTGTCTCTCCTTGAGGCCGAGCAGAGCCAGCTCCCTCAGCCTTTTCTCGAAGGAGAGATGCTCCTGCCTTGCTGGAGCCCGGACTGCCCCGTCCGTGGCGGCGGGCACACAGGCGCATCCATCGCTCGGCGCGCGGCTGCCGGCCCTGGTTGCCGGGGCGGGCCCGCACGCAGCGCCCGAGCCCGGCCCCGGCCCCGGCGGCGGACGCGGCCTCCGGCCCCATGGAGGGGGACAAGGTGAGGGGCAGGGCCGGGGGGCAGCGCCGCAGCCTCGTCTGCCGCCCCCGAGAACCCCCGCGGCTCTGCCGGGGCCGGCCCGTGGCTTTGTTTGTCGGCGCGGCCGTGAATCCTCCCCGCCAGAGCCGGGAATTCCTTATCCCGAGGCAGAGGGGGAGGATCCGTATCTCCTGCAGTAGCTGGCTGCGGAAATACCCCTTGTTTCACGTCCTAGATAAAAGCGTGTTTGATTATTGATGCTCCTGCTAATTGCCGAGCTTTAGTTCTTCAGGAACACACGTAACTTCTGCATTAAGGTGTTAAATTATTGAAGGTTTGTAGGACTGCGGAATAAAGGGAACAAACCCACACGCGCGTGTTAGCATCAATTCCTGTGTGACGTTTTCACCTGCAAAAGCAGCGAGCTGTGATGGAAAAGTGACTTTTGATCTGAAATGTCTCAGGTGTGTCGCTGTGAGGGTGCCAAAGAGCCAGAGGCAGGAGCAGCCACCCTGAGTGAGGAACCCTCCTTTTGCTGCTTCTGTCAGCCCTGCTCCTACCTATTTGAGGGCTCTCAAATTGGCGACTCTCACTGGAAATAAATGTTTACATGCAAAGATAGATGTTTACATGCAAAAAATAAAGTACTTTTCTCTGGCTTAAAAATTAAAGACAGAATTTTGTCTTTCTGTTCTGTGTCTTGTTATTTAGAATCACATTTAACTGGGTTGTTAAATTAGTTAAAAACAGTATGTTCTGAAAACCTCTTATCTTTCTAGCTGTGAGTGAAGAAACCCCTGTTCATCTCTTTCAAAATTTATCTAAACTAACAAGGTTTCTTTTTCCACTGACTGCTTTATCTTTAGATAAAAGGACAGATTCGTAACTGGTAAAAATGTTCATAGATTTTTTTGAGTTCAGTAAATCAGTGGCATTTCATATGAGCTGAATGCTCTCAGGTGGATGAATTAAGCTAAACCCCAGTGTCATTTAAGTAACAACTCTTAATCTGGATTTAAATGAGTATATAAGTACTTCTAAATTAGCAGACAGGTGAGGAAGTTCAATAAATCCTTTGGAGTTTGTTTGAAACGTTATTGTGTAGACATTTACTTAGAGGCACAAGGGACTCGACCCTTTATAAAATATCTAATTTCCCCTGTTTGTTTATTATACTTCTGCAAAACCAGATATTTAAGTGGAAAGTCATTGTACACAAAAACAACAACTTCTGGTTGTGGTGGGGAGGTGAAAACTGCAGACCCCAGAAAACTGAGATATATATTATTGGCTGCCAGAGAACCACCTGTGAATGTGTGCTGTGTGCTTTTTGCCTCAGTTTGGAAATAAATCTGAAGCTGCCTCATCTGATGTTGTCTGTTGGTCATGCTGATTTTATGCTATTAACATCATTAGCATTCTTTGTTTGCTGATACATACACAAATATTGTCTAAATCCAAAACATTATTCTAAATGGGTTACTGTTTGAACATTCTGCTCTCTTCCCATCCATATCCTTCCTTCCAGGTGACTTTGACATAAGTTCTGTTTAGTTTCTTAGGCTTTGTTAAATCTTAACTTAAGAAAATTATCAGCTTTGGTTTTACTTTCTCATCTGACTTTCTGCAGTAGTAAATATTTACATTCTTTGTTTTTTTCCCCATTTTTTAAGTATCAGAAGAAAATAAAGCTGAAAGGGCACTTTATGTTTGATATAAATACTGCCTTCTTGGGACTGCTCATTGACTTCAGAAGTTTACCAGTCCACTACAATCTTCTTTAAAATCCAAATTTGAAAAGACAAGATCTTTCTCATGTAGAATAGTTTAAAATATATATATGCTGTTAAAATACTGCCTCCATATAATGAATTAACAAAAAAAAAAAAAATTTACACCCTATGTTTATTTTCTTCCACCAATGCAGCTCATCAATACAATATTTATCAGTGATTATTTTGTTAATCTTCAGTAGCTTTTGCCAAATCTAAATTTGAGAATAAGGATAGCTTGATTGTGTCACATTGGATATGGGCTTCATCCTTCAATGAACTAGTTAAAATATTCAATAGATTCTAATTCCTCCTTTCCCTTAGAGATCTCAAACAATATGAATTTTTGTTTAGTCTCTGTAACAGCAATCAAGCAGCCAAGTGGAGGAGCTCTGCAAATGCAGATAGAAGAAATATAACTTATTTTATTAGAGAGCACTCTTATGAAACAATCATGTGTACTTTGATTAGTTTCATTATCTTTTTGATCTTCTTCAGTGCTACATACAAATATTTCATGTGAAGTCAAGTTACACATGAAGTCTGAGCTTCAGGCCTCTTCCAGGTCTAGGAAGGTGAGATTTACTGAGCTAAAACAAATTATTGTTTGCATGATCTTTTCAGTGAGACTTGCCATATGTACCTTGATCCTTTCCTTAGAAATATGATTCATTGTTAAATTATTTACTTTGTCGCACTACGACACGAAATAACTCACACACTCACACTGAGATCAAAAGAGCAAAATGAAGTAACTTTTATTTCTGACCTCACAATATATAGCATTCCAAAAGTGACAGTGGATTGGAGAATGAAATTGCCACCTCTCCAACCACACTGGTCAAACCAACAGTTCATCAGTTCTCTCCTCCCACAAAGATGAATGCAAAATAATCATTATTTACATGAACAGTGTGTGAGAGCTCCAGTAGAAATATGTAGACATCAGAAGGCATAAAAAACTTCTTTTAAAAGAACTTTTAAACTTTTAAAAGAACAGGGTGGCATCACTCCTCTCTGCGAATTGGTTACTCAGTCTTTTCTGCATTTTCTGTTCTAGAAAAGAACCAAAGAAGATACTTGGAAAGCAGAAGAACTTAGGAAACATCTAAAGGTGGATTTATTTTATTTCTGCTAGTCTTCATATTAAGCTGCCTTACAGCACTAGAATTTATTGGTGGTCTAAACATAAAAAGTTGACTCTTAGTTCTAAATTAGGTAAACGGAAATAATGCATTGTTAAAGTAATCACACAGCAGTCAATGGGGTGTGATTTGCTGGTCGCCCAAATCCAACAGTTCTGCTTTATATATATTAGTCACTTTCCTAAAATGCATATTATCTATTGTATTTATTATTATTAAATCATATTGTATTTATTATCATTATCTATCATGTTTGTCCTGTGTTTTTAAACTGCTTAATTACATTATCCCCTGGTCAAATAGGCATTCAGGCTGCAGTCAGTTACATCATTGATATTTATATTAGGTTTGTGTTGTATTTTTTAAAAGCTGTTTTCCAGTATGTGTTATTATTATTCAATTTATTAGTTTTTTTCAATAAGCACAGACATAATGTTAGTATTTACAAAGTAAACCTAGAACTATATCAGCATTTTAATACAGTTTGGGAAATTAAATACATATTTAGTAATCCAGCTTTTTTTTTCCCCACATGAATATAGTCCTATCAAAATAGATTGCTGGATTATAATGTTAGATTTTTAAATTTTATTTCAGGCATTACTACCAGATAGTCAAAATGAAGACCGAAAACACAGAGAAAAGAAACTGCAGAGAGAGAGGACTGTTCATGACACAGACCCTAACAGACATGAACGCAGAGACAGAGAGAAGAGCAAGGAAAGAACAAGAGAGAGAGAGAGGTTTAAATCCAGTGAAAGGGACAGGGATAAAAGGAGAGAGAAAGAAAGGGAAAAAGAACACCAGAGAGGAGACCGAGAGGGACACAAAGTTCAAGAATCGTGGGAGGAGAGACACAGCATACTAAAACATAAAGACAGGGAGACTGATAGAGAACGAGACAAAAAGCACAAGAGATATGAGATAAAGCAAATAGATCCACAAAATTACCTGAAATCATTGGAAGGAGGAGATACAGAACATCACAGAAGAAGAGAAATCAGGCATCGTTTGGGTAAGTAACTTTGGGTTGCTGTTGTACTTGGAAATATTTTATATTTAGATAGGAATACTCTGAATCCATATCCCATCTTTGCAGAGAGGATAAAACAGGCAGGTGAGAGTACCTACTGGCATGTGTGTTTTATGGAATGCTTTTTTAACTTAGTTTTTCTTTGATGCATTTAAAAAGATTGATGCTTATTTCCCTTCCTCTGAAGAGAGGATGGACGTCACTGGTATTGTTGGTCAGTGCCTAAACACTGTTCTGAGTGATCCCTTCACTTGCAGGGTGATTGCTGAAATCAGTAGCATGTGTCATTACTCTTAGCATGACACAAGCCTGGAGGGATTCATTAGGAGAGAAGAAGGAGTAACCACCTTTGGAGAGAGAATTTAAACGGGATTCCTTTTTGGAAAGCTCTTATGTAAGAGAAAGCAAATTGCTAAAATACTATTTTCTACATGCTAGAGTTAATTATGTACAGAATCGGAATATTATAAAATCTGTTCCCTAATTTATACATCTGTTTTCTAGAGGAGGAGAAAACAAGAACTGAAGAGCGAGAAAGAAGACATAAAGCACTGAAGGTAAAGGAAATTAGTGACGTGTTTCCGTAACAGGATAAGATAAAATTGTAGAATAATGAAGAAACTGGATCAGACTGTATTTCCCAAGAAATCCAAGAGATGTATAGATAGTAAGGTGATGACAAGTGTACAAAACAAAAACAAAATATATCTCAGCTACCCAATTTTAAGGACATATTTCATTCTCTTTTTTAAAGTAAACATTAAATAAAATTTTTGTTGCAAAAATTGCTTCATTTTTGGTGAGTTACATCAAAAGTTTACATCTGCTATTTATGCATTTATTACAAGGGTAATTGATGAATGTACATTCTACTTCAGACCACCTAGTAGATAAGAATTACTTTTTTGTGTGAAGAACATATAATTCAAAGAATTTTCTGTAGCAAAGTGTGCACTGTCCTAGAAGATGCACCAGAATCTCAAGTGCAGTCATAATTTGAAACTTGTTATCATAGGAAATAATAAAAAAAAATGGCTAGAAGAACCATGTGGCAGAAAGACTAAGTACCTAAAATTCAATAATTTTAATGGTCAAATATGGATAGATTTGTGAAGATAGAATGGTCTTGGGGAACTTTTTAACCATTTAATATTATTTTCCTCTTTGCAGGATAATGATTTAAGAAAGAAAATTGAAAAATTTTTAGCATACAAAGTTGAAGAAGGTGAACATGTGCACAAGTTAGAGAAACATCAGGAGTTGGATAAAGAGAGAGAAAGAAAACACAGGCAAAAAAAAGAACATTCTATTGGGGCAGAAAAAGAGAGACTTTCTAAAGAGAAAAGTCATAAACATTATGGAAAGGAAGAGGAAGAAAAACATAAATCAAAGAGATCTAAAGAAAAATCTTCCCATGGAGACCAAGAAGACCCAGCAGCAGAAGCTGATGAGAGAGTAAAAAGTAGAGAAAAGGAAAGAAAGAAATATGATACAAGGGTAGGTTTTGCTAAAACATTACCTTATCACTTACTTTAATTCTTAGTATATTGTTAATAGAAGAATAATAAAATTGGTAGAATTTTAAATCAAAATTTTCTGAAATTTGAGGCTAAAGTGGTGGATGAAAATACTACATCTGCATTTAAGTATGCTAATTCAGAATTGATTCTTTCCATAAAATTTGAACAAAAAAAAATTGCCTTTATGTTAGAAACATATTTTATTCATAAAGTTCTTTCTTGCTATGAGTTTTGAAATTTTTGCAAACACTTTGAAGTGGAGATGTCATAAGGCTTGAGGTCCATTAAAGTTTATTGGCTGCCTTTGTAGCAAAAAAGATTTTAATAGAGGCTACTTTTATGTTGTCTATGAAGGGAGCACAACTATCCAACTCATAAGTAGGCAGGTGAATACAGACCTTTTATATTTGTGGGGTTTGCTCTACTTCTGAAGCCATAGAATATCTTTTATGTTTCTACTACAGAGCATGATGTTATATCCTAGAGACTTAATCAATAATTTGTCATTTTTTACTGATTTTATAACTATTTATTCAGCAATACTGAGAGAAGGAGTCTCTAGTCATTTGTAACTCTTAAAATCAAATTAATTTTATGAGACATACAGCATTTGAGATGGTCTAGGGTAGTTTCTTCTGTTGCCTAAAGAGTGAAGATATACAAACTTCTGAAATAAAAATTCAGAAATATATTTTCTAGTGACAATATGAGTAATTTTCAGTGTAGGGACCCTCCATGAGTGATTCCTAAACTGACTGACTGCAGCAGACAACAAAAGTTTATCGAGGGCTTGCTTAATGTTTGACTTCCTTGGAAATGTACTCAGTGGGAATACACCCACTGATGCTTCTGTCCCAGAGTTGGTATTTTATTTTCTGTTTCTGGATAGAGACAAAAACCTTTATCTTAAACAACGTATTGAATACATTTCCAAACTTAAGCAAACCCTTAAAAGTGCCTGAGACTGTTCTTTGTCCCTCCATCCAGTTTGTGTGAATTGTAGTGCATACTGTTAAAGTCTCCTACTGTAATTTTTTGGAACAGGCTGGCCACAGCCTTCCAAGGTCAGCCCTTAGGCCCTGCCAGTTTTTAAGAGCATCTTTCAAGCAATGACTGAAATAAAAAATAGTTTGTAATTGAAACAATTCATTAGCAACCTTTCTTGCTGTTTGATGAGAGTACTACTAATACAGGGTCATATACATACTCCCTCCCAGCATTTCTGACTCATGAATATTGTGACTTATTTCACAGAACAGTGAATACAAAAAGGAGAAGAGGATTCAAGAAGAAATGAGCCATCAGCTTGTACGGTAAATTCAGAGATTTAAGATAATTATATACTAGATGGTGTCTACTAAGGTTCAGTCACCACCAAACCTATATGCATAAATTCTTAATCTCACATATCTGGGGATAATGTAATTTTTTTCATAGGCCCAATAGTACAGCAATTACAAAAAATCTGTGTGTTTCCTCTAAGATGATTCAGATAAAAAAATGTATGTATTTGTATTCCTTTAATTATTTTTCTTCATTAGGGTAGCAAGAAATATTTTTCAGTCATATATATTAATCTGGGCACTTAGTTTTGGAGACAGACGTGCTGAATTTTGCCACCTGGAAATTCACTATGTAGTCAAGTGGACACATGTAAGGTTCATGATGAACTGCATAGGACTCTGTTGTTAAGTTTGAGTATCAGTACTCAGTTCCTATCCTAGATGGTATCTAATACATTATATTTATATATATAGTAAGTTTGCAGTTGAATATGAAAAGAAAAATTCCAGATACCCTCAGTAGGATCAGTTAAATTTTGGGATTATATTTCTACGTTTTATTACTAGCAATAGAGAACTTTCCTGTATATTCTAGCACTTAGAATTCTTTAATTCTCGAGCCTTGTAAAATTCTTTCTGAAGGCTCAAGGCTACACAACTTTCTGAAGTCTAATTCTCTGAGTACATGGCTGGTTGCAATCCTCACTCTTAAACCCTAGTTTAGTTTACTGGCTCAATACAAGTCTGGCTTGTTTGCTTCTGGGGAGACAGGCAGTGAAGTCACTACCAGTGTTGGCTCAGCATTACTAATGTTAAACGTGGGACAAACCACTTTGGCTGAAGTGAATTTGCGGAAGTCTGATGCTGTGCAAAACTAAAAAATTAAATATTTCAGAATACACACATATGCTACCTGGCAGCTGCACTCCGCTGTGTCAGCAGTGCTGAATATTCAGGCAGTGTTTTGTTGTTTGTTTGCCTGAATATTCAGGATGCTGGGGCTGTGGCTGAGTCATTGTTTTTGCAGAGCTTGGAAGAAGATCCTAGCCATTCCTGAATGACAGGGAAGGCAGTATGGTTTGGTGAGATGTCCTGAAACCCTGGTTCTGCTTCAAACACAGTTAGTGTTGAATCACTCCAATTTGTTATGGCACGATCCAGCCAAATTTTAATTTTTATTGTTTCCTTTTCCTGTGTTTGTCAATCCCAACAGCAGTAGATACAAATACTCACATAAGAAGTAAAATATTCTCTTCTTGAAGTATGATACTCTCTGCTGACTCTCTACATATGAAATAATCAAATAGATTCTTGAGGAGCAAAGCTTGTTGTTGATTTGCTCCGGCTCTCTGACCCTGATTGTATTGTCCTCATAAAGAAGACCCCTGAATGAAAAACCAGGTTTGAAATCAGTCTTTGATTTATAGCTTTTGAGCATATTGCACCAACCTGATCTTGATCTCCGGTTTGCTGCAGATATTAATACAAGCAATAAATGTGTGGGGTTATGAATTTTTTTCCTCACTACTTTTTCTTGCCTTTTGATGCAATTATAGGTGTTACATTTGGACAAAGTTTTTCAATTCTTGGCCATTAATCACTTGGTTATTTCATTATCCTTTTGTATCACAGACATCCATAAAAATACTTGTAGAAATATTTCAGTTAAGTAGAAATTTCCAACTGTTCTTTCCTTTTCAGGAAAAAAGCCTTTTTTTTTTTACTAAAAGAAACAAAATCTCCCAAAACCCAAAACTGAAGCAGAACTGCTTTCTTATGAGTTAACCAATAACATTGTTGTTCTCTTTTTTAATAGGACTGTAAAAGATAAAGGAAAACTTGTTGAAACAGAGAACATGGACACAAGACAAGAGGTAAAACTAAGGGAGAGGAAATTATTTTTATATTTTGAATTTATTTATTTAGATATTTTTAAATGGACATGTGCAGACAGAACCAAATTTTCAGCAAGTCTGAAGCTGTAAAGACTTGGGTTTATTTGGAACAGTCTGTGCAGATACAGCTTAACTCTACCATAAAAACTTTAAGAAGTTTTGTGATATTTTAAACTTACTGATTCAGCTCACCTTTAGATGTGAATTTCTGTGGTGAGGATCTAAATTTCATTTGTAGCTTGTGGAGAGAATTAGGCAGTTCAGTCCTCTTCTATTTAAACTCCTTTTCCATTATCTTTTCTCTCTTCATTGGCAATAGGAAACAACCCAGGAGGGTGAAATTCCTGCTTAAGACCTGACTCAACAGAGAGACTTAAATTCCAGGGGTTTGCATTGTATGCTGTTAATTTTTTTTTATATTTATTGCTCCAAATGCCACAGCCTTCAAAATATTCCAGCATGACTTCCTAATCCTGCTTTGTATTGACAATATATTGATTTTCTCTATAAATTCTTTAAATTAGGAACCCAGATAACTACTGACAGGTGGAGATTTTTAGTGTATAAAAACTATATGCATACCAGATGCATCTATGTTATGAATAAAGATGACAGCTCTGTAGGCATTTTCTGAGATGATCATAGGTAATAAAAACTACAAAGTAGCCTAAAAGTTAATAAAGACTCACCTTTGAGTGTAATTCTTATTATGGAATAAGGATTTTTTTTTAAAAAATCATATTAATTAAACTATATGAATTGGTTACTGCTGAGTACCTGCAACCTTGCAGGCGGAAGAAATCTGAGAAAATTCTCACAACTGAAGTTATACTGGGGGATTCAGTCTGTTAATAAAGCACTGCAAATGCTGAAACCAGGAAAGTTGCCATAAATAAATGGCATTATTTTAATCAAGTTAATAATCTAGAGAACGGAAATGTGTTTGAAGTTATTGCAGGGATACCATAAATCTTATTCCATGTAAATAAAGTAGAGGATTCAATGTCAGCAAAATTTATGTATAAAAATTATCCTATTCTCCTGTTACATCCATGGCTCTGCTTTCCTGGTTTCAACATTTGCACTATTTTATTAACAGATTGAGTCCCCCAGTATAACTAAGGTGTAGGACTAATTTTGTCTAGTCCTCAAAAGCAATCTTATTTCGTTGTTAGCACCATCAATTAAATTATAGGCAGCACAGCAGTTTTTATGTCTTTTCCAATAAAAATACTGTTAGAAACACTGTTGGTCTTCCCAAGATAAGGTTGAGGTCTGTTTTTCTTCCTGTACTATTAGTTTAATTCAGTAATTAGCATTTGATAATATAATTTTCTTTATCTGTACAAACTACATGCTATATGTTTGTTTGAAAATGTAGAAATATCTGAGAATAGCAACTATTAATCTATTGTATGCTAAGATTTGGCAGATAAGAGATTTTTTTGGGGGGGAGATTATTTAATGGTTTAATTTATTTTTCTGATTTAGGAAGTGAAAGATACACACATCTCTAATCCAGACACAGGACTTGAGGATTTTTCACTGAATTATGAAGATGACTTTGAAGTGAGTAAAAGTAGACAGTTGTCTGTCTGAAGTAATTTTTAAGTATCAAAATAAAGAATAACTTAGTTCACAGAAATAAACAAGATGTTACGTGGCTTTTACTTTTGGTGACAGTGGCCTTAATGTGAATAATTAAAATGCTTTGCAGAAACTCTATACTATATCTTTAGTTAGTTTTTCTCAGAGGTTGGGAACCAACTTCTGTTTTTCCAGTTGAAGTGTTTACAAAACGTTTTCTCTGCTTTTGTGGATTCCAATTATTTAAATAACTTTCTGTGAAGAATGCTGAATTATTTAAATAATCAGATTAAAAAGAAAAAAAGCCTGTTCATTTATAATTGAAAAAATATCATAGGAAAAAGGTATTGACACACACTTCACTAATTTGTTTAACTGAATTCCCTATTTTTAGCTCTCTTTTGTCTACTTTAAAGTTATTAAGATATGAAAGTGTGTGGGATGTGCTTTCATTTAGGTGACCTCATCTTTGTTCAGTGAGGTAGAATTCATCTCCACTCATGTCAGGAGTGAGGATTTCCACTGTTGAGCTGGTCACTGCCGTAGCCCTTTACCATTCAGTGAAGAGAAATAAGCACATTTAAGACTTGTTCATACCATATGTG
This sequence comes from Taeniopygia guttata, assembly GCF_048771995.1. Taxonomy (NCBI): domain Eukaryota; kingdom Metazoa; phylum Chordata; class Aves; order Passeriformes; family Estrildidae; genus Taeniopygia; species Taeniopygia guttata. Next base: position 9,977,373 of record NC_133026.1, read on the forward strand.
TTAGGTGATTATTTTAGCATGACATGAACTGTCTTAGTTTGGAGAATTTGTTAAAGGATGACCCTTAGGCATTGGCAGGGATTGTGGCAGTTTAGTAAATGTGAGCCTGCCATGAAAGGACACCTTGAATTAAAACTGTCAAATAAACAACTTCATACATCCCTGAAACATTTATGCCACTGAACACTGTTATTTTATTTTTTCAAAGAACATATAATTCACCTAAACTTACAGTATCTACTTTAGGATATTAAATAGGATATTAAAAGACTATTATAGTATCTATAATAGTGTTATAGTATCTACTTTAGGATATTATATAGGATATTAAAAGACTTTAGGATATTAAAAGACTATTTTGGGCACTGTAGAACAACACTGAGATTATCTTCTCTTCATTAAAATTCCTGCAGAATCAAGAGATGCTGTTTTCTTTTCATCAGTTATTTTAGAATGCCTTTCCATCAGAGGATTTATGGGTATCTGTATGAGGTTTTTATTTTGACATTTTATAATTTCTGTAAAAGATCTTGAAAAATGCATCTATAGTCTGTGTTTACCAAATATTGGAAGTTCTGTTACTTTCAAAGGTCTATGAAGATGATTTTGAAGATGATGAAGACAAAAGTGGTGAAGCAGAAGATGCAGAAGAAAACCTAAGAGATGCTCAATTTTCCAGAACATCAGAAATTGAAGAAATTCAAAGAGCAATTACTGCAGAGAATGAGAGAATTTTTACTCCATTGCCAAAGAAACTAGAAAATCAAAAAAAGGGAGCAGTCATAGGTATGTGACTAGATACCAGCCTTTTTTTATTAAATGTATGAGTAACACATACAACTTACAAGTCAGCTGGCCACTTTTTCTAACATTCTGCCTAAAGACCAAAATCTGGTCCTCTGCATGAATCATGTAGATTTGTGGTAAGCACTGTAACATCCACATTACTAAATGATTCATAGGCATTACTAATAATTTAAATTGTGAAATATAAAAAGTACAGACTGACATTTAGTACTTCTTATTTTGAGTAAGAGGAGCATATGAGAGTCTGGATTTTGAAAACTTGAGGAGTGCTGAAACAGTGTGGGGCTTCCGCTGGCATTAAATTCACCTTTTACTTTTAAGCAAAGTTGAAGCAACTGTTCTGGAGAGAAAGCAAGAAAAATATCAATACTACTCAAATATATAGCACTTTATCACTTTTAAATGCAAGCTCTTTCTGAAATGTCTGGCATTCAGTTGATCTGACACCTGTGAGTGCCAGAGCTGCTTATTTAAGTACAGTTGTGGTTTTCCTTTTGAGGTCTTCACTGAAATGAACAACCACACAGAATCATTGTGCAAAAGAATATTAAATAGCTTTTTAGTCTGGTTCATAGTACAGTCATGGGAGGATAACATGGAGTTTCTGTAAGTCTTTACAGTATCTCTTAAAAGTCTTTTCCAGCCTGGAAGATTCTCTGATTCTCTCAATAGATTTTCAGTTAATGGTCATTCTAGCAGGAACCAGCATACTGTAATGTGAATTTCTTCTTGCAGAATATTTATGCAATTATTATTTTTCTAATGAACAATACAAAATTGATAAAGATTTTTCACTTTCAGAATTGTAGCACTTGGTGGTTTATTCTTAATTACCCAACACATTCTTTTTTTGATGAACTTTTGTTCTTGTTTGCTTAAAATAGTGATGTATCAGTCTGGCAATTATTTTTGTAAGTTAAAAAGCTTTTTGCAAGTATTGCCTAAAAAGGTAGTCATCCTTTGAGGAAGTGAAGCACCATTAGTCCTGACTGGAAGTTGGATCTTAAGGTCAACTAGCTACAACCTAGCCAGGAAAGGGAGTAAGGTAGACATGACATCAGTTGTTGTAGTTGTTCTGTTAACTGTGGCTTTTTAAGGAAGTTTTCAGTGTTTTCCTTATTCATCTGAGGATATTAGTTAAGCCTGTGTTGATGAGGTTCTCCTCTACCTGAGTTCTTACTCAAATGTAGTGTGCACATGGTGAAGTCTGTGTGAATTTAGTGCAATCTTTAGAATTGATCACAGAATGCTTCACTGTACACAAGGGAACAAAGCACCTGCTGATGGCAACACAAAGAGACACTTTCAGCATCAGTCTTCTAAAGTAAAAATTATAATAGTCAGTCATTTTGAAAAGTTGATAAAGAACCATTTTACGTACCACATGCTGGCCCATTACTGATGTTAAACTCATTGTACTGAAAATGGTGATAGAGCACTTTGTGTACCATGTGAACCAGAAACTTTTAGCTGTGTTGTAACAAATCTGCTGCTTTTTAGATTTACTGCTTAACATTTTCATGCACTTTTAAGTGTGAACTGTAACACAGTGTTTTACAATATCACAGAAAGGCAAGATTCTTCTGTCAGAAGCTCTTTTCATGGAATATTCATGGATTTCCAAATGGCAAACCAAAGACAAAGCAGCCGAAGTATGGCCAGTAAGCAGAAGTAAGTGTATTTTAAATAATCCACAAAAATGGCAGCTCACTATGTGAAATTTTTTGTTATTTTAATTGAAAATTCATTTTTTCATTATTTTAATTTTATTTTCATTATTTTAATTGAAGTATGTGATACTTAATAAACTTGAGTCTTATGGAATCAAATATTTTATTAACTAGCAGTAATTAGTTCTTAAGTATGTATAATTTACAGGTATTGCTACAAGTCATTTTATAAGACAAATGTATCTATGTATCAGTTTATGTGCATCATTCTATTTCAGAACGTGTTGCCAGAATTGTAATTTCTTTGTTTAATACTTCAGTAATTTAATTAGATATTGACTTAAAGTACTAAAAAGCAAGCCTTTTAACTACTATTAGGTCTCTGCAGAACTGTAACTTATTGAAATAATCAAGAATATATTGTGCATATGGTTGCCAAAATAGCACATTCCCTTTCAGGAATGTGCTATTAAATAGCACATTCCCTTTCAGGGAATGTTTGCTGTTTTTACATTGATTGCTGTAAAAACATGCTATTATTGATCTAGATTTGAGATACCTGAGACATCTCTGTCTTTTAAAGAAACAAATTGATGCCTGTTTTTTTGTGGAACTTGACAAGAGCTCTAGATTTGTCTGAAGCACTGTATATATGTCCAACATTCTTTACAATGTTTGGATGCATAAAGCAAGATTATTAAATGTTATTGTTAATACCAGATTCCACTGTTTCATGGCTTTACATCAGTGGCTAATTTTCACATAAGGGAGATTTTATTGTCTAAGTTATTTAATTCACATTGCCTAGAATTATAGACTCAAATGTTACACAAGTTCATTGTCTAGGCTTCCTCTCTAGACTGTAGAGACAGATTAAGAAACTCACAAAAGCATCTCTGGAGAATTGACTTCTGGAATGTTTGTCAGCCTCTGCTGATTATGACTATGTTTATAACTCTGTGTGCATGCTAACAGCATGCACAGCCTGTGAAGATAATGAGCATTTTCATGGGAAGAGGAAGGGATTGTGGAATTTAATGTTGTGATAATACATTACTGCCAGTAAAAAGACTGAAAGCATCCCATAAATAAGTTGTGGCACTTGGGAGTTGTAAATTATAAATACAAGCTTATTAGTTCATTTTAATGATTTGTCTGCCTGTATCATTCAGATTTGTAACTAGTAAGCAAGTTTCTTATGTTTGAGTTATATCTCAGCAATCTATTTTGAAGAGATGATACATTAGGAAGCACAAGTTAAAGTAAAATGTGTGTAAGAATATGCAATAGATGTCATCAAGTACCAAAAAGGAGATGTGAAAATTGTCCATATGCATAAAGAAAAAGTCACTCTAAAATACTGATAAAATTCTAGCTCTTGTTACTCTAACCTTTTTCCTTTTCAAATACCATCTTGCCTCAGCAAGAAGCTGTAACTAGAACATGCATCTCCAAGAGTGTCTAGATATGGAATTGCTATAGATCTGTAATTATATCTGGTTTGTATTTATGTATCACTTTTAAGTACATGAAAAACCTGCAAGAGAGAGAAAAGGAGACTGCAAAAATTATCTAATTAGCAAAGACTGTACTACAGCAAGAGCCTGGAATTGACTTGTAAGCAGACATCTTTGTGTAATTCAAGCAGTTTACTCCAGAAATGGAATATATTAACAGCTTTATGGCATTAAAGTAGATAGATAGTTGGGTGAATTGTGACAAGGACTGTCAATCTTTTCCTGCATATGTGTAACAAAGCTAGGACATCATAGAATATCTTTATAAAGCATGTACACATATGAGTGATGTGAGTTAATAAAATGAGTTTAAGAGAATTAGCCACTGTCTTCACTATAGAAGAATGAGCCATTCATCTGTTACCTCATAGAACAGCTTTGGAATACTTAGGCAAGATGATCTGCTGAGCTTTTGATAGTTTGGCTTTAGTAATAAACCATTTGAAGTTTTCCATTTGCAATTAGTATTGCATTTTCAAATATTATCATTATCTCAATGTAAAATGAAATGAAAACTCTAAACAATAGTCTATGTATTTATATTGTTTCATTTTTATCTGCTAATTAATTTTGGTACGACTTCAATTCCCATACATTAAAGGATTGTTAGATGCAAAATCAGGTTGTCTTTCTTTAGGAATCCCAAATATTTGTTCTTAACCATTTTTCTGTTTCTCTCTTGTGATTAATCCTGAAGAAAACGGAGTTCAGAACTTCTCCCACTAATTGACCTGGATTTCTCAGTTAGTTTTTCATTACTGGATTTGCCCCCTGTCAATGAGTACGACATGTACATCAGGAATTTTGGTAAAATGAACACTAAGCAGGTGCGTAACAAACACCTAGTAATGTTTCAATCCTCAAAGGCTGGATTTTCCTTCTGGAAAAGAATTGTCCTCAAAAAATAAAGTAGCTAAAGCTACCATGATATAAAGTAATAAATTAATCATATTAATCTCTAAGCCTCAATTACTATAAAGCAATGATCTCAAAACTTTTGGCCAGACAGGCAATTTCCTTTCTGTATTAGAAGATGACTAATTTTCCTTCCCCATTTTCTAAAGGACTTTTCACCTGTCGGTAGCTCAGTGTCTCCAAATATGCTGGGTTTGATGTTTACACACCATGAAAGGCATTCTGTATTTTTGCAGTATTATTTATTTAGCAGTCTGGTGTGAAATGTGATAAAATGTGCATGCATGAAATAGTGACAGTGTGTCAGTATGCTCAGATCTGAATTCACAAACAGAAGAGGCTGAGCTTTAAATTTCAGTTTTAAAATTACTAAGTCCTATTCAGTTATGTGCTGTCAGTCTTAGCTGTCTCACTCCATATATTGATAATTTAATCTTTCTACTTTAGGCATATGTTCAGTGTAATGAGGACAATCTTGATAGAGACATTCAGACTGAGGAAGTTGAGACACTGGAGAAATGGACACAGCATCCAGGAGAAAGTGCTCTTGTATCTGGAGGTGAAGAACATTTTCATCTTATTCACTCATGGATGAGTGCATGTCATATAAACTTTCTCTTTGGTATCCAGTACTTGTGAGAATCTGTAGAGTGGCAGGCAGCATTGATAGCAAGCTGACATAGGCACTCTGAGTCCTCATGTGGAAAGTATGAAAAATAAGTGGCAGAAATAATTTTTCCTTCTGGCTTGATGTTTCTATTGGCAGCAACAATAGATCTTGTCCTTCAACGCTGTTATTTCTACAGAAGATAAATTGATTCCTGCCACTCTCCTCTTTCTTAAATATGAAATTGTCCTTACACTTTTATTAACTGATTCTCTTTTGAAGCCTCAGGTTTTTGGTTTTTTTTTTTTGTTTATCTGTTTTTCATAGGTCCCATAAACAGCCATGATGCATTAGTGCATGGAGCTCCAACACCTAAAATTGATTCACAAAGATTAGCAAATTTTCTCCGGTCTGCATGCCAGGTACACTTATATATCTTTAATATCCCTTATGAGTGTGTGCATAAGTATCCAGTGTGATAAATCACTTACAGTTCTTCTTCTATTTTAAATGAATTACTTAAATAATACTTGTTATCAAAGAGAATAATCTCTCTGCAAAGAAATGGAATCAGAGCTGTGCAACTTTTATGTCTGTAAAGCTGTATTTGCAAAGTTACAAAATTAACGAGACAGTTGATAAAGTTTTATGAAATTAATCCAAAATGAAGTTTTATGAAATTAACTTTAGAAAGCTCCAATAGTAGCAAAGCTGGAAGATAAGATGATGCTTTTATTTCTATAAATGTAATTATGTTTGAAAGGTGATTGCTGTTTTGCTAGAGGAAGATCAAGTTGCAACACAACCCAGGAAACTAAGATCTCGACAAACCAGTCTGTCTATTAGTGATAGCTGTTTCCAGTTAAATACTAACCAGCCATTCCTCCATGGTAAGGGAACTTTATTCTACACTTTTTAGTGTACTGAGTGATCTCTTCTTTCTTATGCAGAGTGCCACGTTCTTTGTCATTACTGTGCAAACAGCACATATCAGGATATACAGATGATGTAAACCCCACTTTCCTTTTAATTGCACTAATATTGCTGGAACTCTGTGCAGATTGGTTTCACATAGGGAACATCAGAGCATCTTACAAGAAATATATTCCATCTATTCCTACCAGAAATAAAGCCAGCAATTAACATGATGGGTGTAATTTCTTGTTCCTGTTGTTGAAAGGCCATCCCAAAGGCTGTAATTTTTGTTTGGGCTCTTTATGCTGACAATAGAGCCAAAGTTACAAATAAAGGCAGGTTATTCAACAGGGACACTGTAGCCTGATATATTTGTAAAGCAATTATATCTTCTCCATATAAATAGTAGCTGTTCAGATGAAAAGTGAAAAGTAGAGCATCTGTAATTATGTAAGGAAGGCCTATTATAACACAGAACCCTATGTCTAATATGAATATGTGTAGATGGAGCTAAAACCAAAAAAGCCTGGCCTGTGCTGTTTCCCCTTTGAGACTTAGATTAATTTTCAGTGTATATACTGACATCAGATCAGATTGGCTTGCTTATGCCCGGAATAATTATTCTATTAATTTCCCGCTCGCTTCCATTTTGCTTTCTACTTCTAGTATTTTTAATTCCTTTTCTAGTCTCTACTTTTTTATTGTATAGCTTCGAAAGAAACACAGTGTTAATAGAAATATTCTTCATAATTGCATCTTATTTTGTTTGTTGCTATAGTAGGTGAATATGCTTTTTCATCTGCATTGAATATGCTTTTTCATTTATTGCTTTTCTTTCTTGGTGTTGTTTTTTTTTTAATGGTTTAGGCCGAAAAATACCCTACTTATATGTCTCCCAAGTTCAGAAGCAGACACTACTTTCTGCTCATGGATTACCTGAAAAGGCAGATGTGGATTTGCTGAGCAGAAAGAGCCTTATATGTGTTTGGAACATCTGGCAGCCCTCCAGTCCTCAGAAAGTTTTAATATGTGATTCAGAGGTATGTTTTAATAACATTGTATATTTTTCCATCAATTACAAGACTTTATTTTAAAAAAATTATTTTTACTTAGGGTCTTTTTTTGTCTTACTACAAAATATGCCATCTTCTATCTTCTTTATACATATTTGAGCCTGGTGAACAAAGACTGTTCTTGTTTTATTCTGTGATCCAGAACCAGATTGTAGGGATGGTCATGTTGTTTTGTTGGTTGTTTTGATTATTTAATTTTGACCCTATTTCATGGTTGAAGAGTGAATGGAAGTAAACACCTGCTTCATATTTTGTTAAGACTTCTCTCTGCTCATCATTCCCATACAGTTGAGTCACCTCTTTCAGCTTTGTGAGAGTAGATGCAGATTACACAAGGATTGTTTTGAAAAGGGAAGGCCTACTGAAGGTCATGTATCCTACTTCACTTTTAAAATAGATTTCCCTTCTGCCATAAACATTTGTAATCTGTATTTTCTGGGTTTCCATGTTAACAAACCTATTTCAGGCTCATCAAACCATTGATCTTTATCATAGTATCAGCCCTGCATGCTTTTACTATTTTACAGGTGATATGTTGCTGCTTTAGTCCCAGTAAAGCAACATTAGTTTTTGCTGGAACAGTAGATGGTTCGTTGTTGGTGTGGGATCTTCGAGAAGACTCAAGAATGCACCCTTGTATGATGATCACTGGAACTGAGTGGACATTTAGAGTTCCCACATTTTCCACAGGTGAGCATCTGTGCATCCTGGTCAGCCACTTTGTGCACAGTGAAATTGTCACCTAAGTCTTGATGTTTCTGTAATGCTCATGCAAGACATCCTAGAGTGAAGAATAACATACAGCAATAGTTTTGTAAATAATTTTATTAGGAGTGTAGGTTTTGGTTAGTTATTAGGAAGACATTTTTTCCTGTGGGAGGGGTGAGGCACTGAGACAGGCTGCCCACAGAAGTTGTAGATGCCCCATCCCTGGTAGTGTTCTAGGCCAGGCTGGATGGGTCTCTGAGCAACCTGGTCCAGCACAAGGTGTCCCTGCCCACAGCTGGGGGCTGGAAACAGATGATATTTAGTATCCCTTCCAGTCCAACCCATGCTATGATTTTCTGACTTAACTTTGGCTGTTGTACTATTATTTTCCTAAAACACCCCACTACACACATTTACAGAATCCTCTTTCTTCACAAGTGTTGCTAATTGCAGCAGCCATGTAAAAGTAAACAATGGTTGTAGATAAACTTTTAATTTTTTTAGTAGGTCAAAGATGCTTGATGTCTTGTGTTGCACACTGGTAGTCAAATGGGTGTGTATAGTTTCATGTAGTTGCTATGTAAGCAGGCAGGTTTAATGCTGGATACTTAGGAAGCTTCAATGAGCCTTAAATGAGATTAAATTCAGTGCACAGGGCAAGTCCAGAAATCATGAGTATCTGCAAAGGACACACATTGAAATTACTCGAAATGCACATTAGCCTTAAAGTGTTATTAAATAACATTCTCTTTTGGTGAATACTTTGTTTCAGGATTTTTCAGGATACTTTCTACTAAGAGTAACTTTTCTTCAATTTTGTCTTCTTTTATAGTGCACAGTGATTTATTTCTACCCCTATTGTTTATAGAGCTTGAAATAATTATTTCCGTGCTAACCCCAAAATGGCAGAGTTTAATGAAATATCTGGTACAGTGGCATAAATGGTACATCAGTCATTTGGAAAATTAGAAGTGAATAAAAATACTGAAACACTGATTTATCTAGTAGTATTTTGTTAATTTAGCAGTTAGCAGTATTGTATTTGAGAGTTGTGCAGAGTTCATTATTTGCCATTCTTTCTTTGTAATTATCATTCTCCCATAAACTGAAAAGTGATTAAGATTTTGTTGTTTTTTTGTGGAAAGTACTATGTTTGACATTCATTATCCTCATTTACAGATGGCATTCTAAATTCAGTAAACCACACCTCTCCTATACTGGCAGTGGAACCTATCTCAACTTCTCTCAACAGTGACCACAGTTACAGGCTCTCAAGCCTGTCTTATCGGGAGGGTATGTAAACTGCTTTTCTAAGCATCAATACATCTGAGTCTTTCTTTAGATATCTGGTGAAACAAATATATCTTAGCCAAAATCCAGTTTATAATCACAGTCTGCCTCTTCAGTTGTTTGTAGTATCAATTGCATGCAATATTCATGTTTGTTTTCTGCTCTCATGTTTATGTAATGTTCATTCATTGCAGGTTCACATCAGATGTGGTTGTGTTCTTGTTATAAAATCTGCTTTCTAGACCATATTTCCATGATAAAACAAGTTATCACTCAAAAACTGTAAGAGTCTTAGTGCTTCTCTAATGTCCAAAAAAATCCCTGTCTGAGTCAGTGGAGAAACTTGCTAATATCTGAAAGCACTTTAAATGTGTGACTGTAACTAGTGGTTTTTCCTGTGCCTTTTGCCTGTTCTTTTTATGACCAACCTTTGCAAAGAAACTCTAATCCTCACATCCTCAAATTCTCAGACAGTGTGCTAGGGAAGACATTATCACTTCCATTACACATTTGTACTTTAAAATCCATAGTGGTTTGAAGAAATGTGCTGCCTATTGCAGGTTTTACAAGATTCCATCTGTTTCACTTTATATTCCCTTCCAAAGTCCACACAGAATCCAGACATTTTAAAAAAGATGCAGACTGAGATAATCTGCCTTTCTGGTAGGACAGGCTGCCATGCTGGAATAGACCAGACTAGACCATATAGAACAAAGTGTTTGAGTTGCAAGGGACCTACAAGGATCACCCAGTCCAACACCCTGATCAGTTTGGGGCTGACCAAGTTAAAATGTGTTAAGGGCATTCTGCAAGTGCTTCTTCAACACTGACAGGCTGGGGCATTGACCACCTCTCTAGGAAGCCTTCTCCAATATTTGACCACCCTGTCAGTAAAGAAAATTTCATGACTTTTTTTCCTTTGATAGAATTAGGGCACTTTCCCTTTTTATGCAGCTGAGAAGATTGCAGACTTTTCAGAGGATGTATTAATGTAGGAAAAGTTTCAAATCCTTTGCTATTGTTCAGGAGGAAGGTCAGTGTATGAATATAAATTGTTGCCATTCCTTCCATAGAAATGTCAGGCCCTCCATTTCAGATAGCTTCAATGGATGAAAATGGAATCCTCAATATGTGGGTGAGTATGCATGAAAAGAGAGAGTATAATGTGTAATAAAATACTTCAAATACAGCAACCCAAATTCAGAATTTCTTAGAAGAATTGCCTCCCTGAAAAGTATATCAACACTAACCATTCTGTTGGAATTCTCCTTAAAAGTTTTGATCTGACTCCCAAATGTTATCTTTAGGCAAAAGTATTAACAGGTACATGAATTCATGAAAAAAGGCAATCAATTGTTTTACTTCATAAAAATATGTTCACATATTTCCAATACTTGATTAATAGTCCTCAGTCATCTTTAACTCACCTACTTTAATTTTAAAATCACAGTGGTGTTAGAGATTATACTGAATGTTGGGGAGAAGTTAAATTCCTAATTCATATAAAAAAAATGTTAAAGAGATAAAAAGTGAAAATGAAAGGATAAGATTTCCTTGCCTAAAATGATGGTTAGGAAAGCACTAGATCTTCTGCTCTTAATTACTGTCCTGACAAATCTTCTATCACAAGTTTTAAGTGTTTTTTTATCTGATGCAGCTTTGGCCCAGCTGCTGAACCTGTGAAAAATAAGGGATAAAAGTATTTCACTTCCGTGTCAGTAATTAAGTTCCTTAAAGCCTTAGCTATAGTTAATTTAGTAACTTTAGTAGCAACAGATTCAAGCCAAATGAACAACAGATTTGGGCCCTTTTTATTTTATGTATAGTTCGTGTATAGTTCATTTTCTTCATGTATAGGAAAGCACAGGAAATGTGTTACAATTCCTTGTTTAGGGTGGGTTTTTTAGTGACTGACCAAACCAACAAGATGCCAACTAGCAATTAAGTGTAGAATGTAGCTCTCCATATTCTGCTTTCCATAAGGGAACATCCAGCAGGCATGTGAAGCTATTTTTAGAATTGCAGGAATTGACAGCGAATCTACCTATAATCATTGTAATGTTAGACCTGCCTCTCCTAACAGTCCCTTAGAGTTATTGCTTACTATTAAAACTTTGAAGCCTGGTAAATATTGATTGTTTATTAATGTTAAATATTGAATTTTCAGGTAGTTGTTGAATTGCAAAAAGCAGATCTAGCTGGTTCACAAACTGACTTAGGTGAGTACTGTACTACTGTTAGAGGTAGAATAAAATGCTCCAGTTTTGAGGCTATGAAGTTAAAAGAGAGAAGAAGAGTCAGTGATGGCAAGAAGTAGTTTAGAAGAAGACAAAATTACTGAGGAAAATATTCATTCTGAGTAGTTCATATCTGACGTTCGGGGTTATTGGTTAGGTAGGAGAGTAATTTTCAGTGCTAAATCTCTTCTGCTAATTGTGTATTGCTAATTGCCACTAGACAGCCACATTTCTTACAATGCCAGAGTAGTTGTCAACAGTTTGGTTTTACTTTTCAAAGAATGTGCAATTCTTATGTCTTTGGTCATCCTTTAGTTTTAACCAAACCTGTTATAGTGCTTTTGCCTGTGTCTCCTTTTTGAGAATTGTCCTGAAAGCTCTTTTTTAGATAGGATACTTAATTTAGCATGAGAAAAAATTTCTGTGAAAACACTGAAGAACCAAGTCCATTCAGCCCTTTTTGAGTTATGTAAATGGAGAAAATTCCATTCTTTGTTCTTTGAACAAATTTACACTTACATGCTTACCTAACTGGAAAAGGCTGTGACTAAAATCCTTTTACATTTGAAAATACATAAATAAACAATGAAGTAATGCCAGAAAAGTAGAATTTTTGATCAGTTTCTATAAGCTCATGTGCAATGTCAGACTATATAAAGCTGCTAAAGCTGGGTATTATGTCTGTGGAGAGGTACATTTTAAACCTGTGCTCATGTGTGGACACATTTTAATTGCAACCAGCAGTAAAATCTTTTCCTCTTAAAAAATTTTTGTCTTTGAAGGATTTGCATTATTTGCATTTTTCTCTGCCAACAAGTATCACAAACCAACTTTGTGGATGTATTATTGTACTATCTCATACCTGTAATTCATTGTCAAAACTCCAAGT